>NC_137771.1:184918117-185518117 GCF_963455305.1 Plecotus auritus | reverse complement strand
ACATTAACGATGAAGAGAAAACCATTGATTGGCTGCCTCCTGCATGCCCCCTACCGTGTACCGAGCCCACAACCTGGGCATGTGCCCTTGACCAGAATCAAACCCAGAACCCTTCAGTCCACAGGCCAATGCTCTATCCTCTGAGCCAAACCAGCCAGGGCTACAAAGGGTTTTGTTGTTTGAGTCCCTTTAGTTTGACCTCCCCAAACATCTGACACACCTAGCCAATAATGGGTAGAGCATCAGCCTGGGCCCTGGTCTGGGCTCGTGCAGGAGGCAACCAATTGGTGTATTTCTCTCATATCGATATTTCTCTCTGTCTTTCCCTCTCTCTAAAAATCAATGGAAAAATGTCCTTGGTTGAGGGTTAAAAAAACACACCAAAACAAACCTGACACTACTGATCACACTTGCCAGCCCTTGCTCCTGTAAGACTGCACTCCCTGCTCTTCAATTTCCCTTTCCTGATGGCTTCCTCTTTTCTCCTACCCCTTAATGACATATGCTTAAAGGCTCCAACCGTTCCTTTATAGTCCAGTGGTTCTCAACCTTTCTAATGTCGCGACCCTTTAATACAGTTCCTCATGTTGTGGTGACCGCCAACCATAAAATTATTTTCGTTGTGACTTCATAACTGTAATTTTGCTACTGTTAATGAATCGTAATGTAAATATCTGTGTGGGTTTTTTTTACCTTTTTTTTACAGATATTTACATTACGATTCATAACAGTAGCAAAATTACAGTTATGAAGTCGCAACGAAAATAATTTTATGGTTGGCGGTCACCACAACATGAGGAACTGTATTAAAGGGTCGCGGCATTAGAAAGGTTGAGAACCACTGCTTTATACACTCTCCATTCAAACTCAACCCACATAAATTTGTGAAGCATTTTTGTTTCTTTTGTAAAACTCTAACTTCTTCCAGGTAGACAATGTTATACAAGGTGGCCCCATCAAGTTCAGCTGCATAATACATATATTAAGAGTATATATATGGGAATTACAGTTTTTACACAGACAACTTATTTTTCTCTTGTCAGTCTAATTTACAGGACCCCAGCCAATGAACCTAGGATTGGTAGAGGCAAAACACCCTTTTCTCCCCTATACTACACATTAGAATTGCCTGGTGAGCTTTTAAAAATACAAGCATACCTCATTTTATTGTGCTTCACTTTACTGCACTTCAGATATTGTGTTTATCAATTTAAGGCAAGACCCTCCACCAGCGAAATTATTACAACTAGCTTTTTTACAACTCCCTTTTTTACGAACCGCTTTATTTCAGTGGTCGGGAACCGAAATTTTAACATCTCTGAGTCATACTATCCTTTAAAATACCAGAGCTCCACTTCTTACCAATTAAATAGTCTCTCCAGGGATGGGACTGGGGCATCAATATTTTTTAGGAGCTCCCAGGGGATTCTCATGTGCAGCAAGGGTTTCAATCTACCACAGATATGGGAAAACTTTAGTGTACATACAAATCACCTGAGGATCTTGTGAAAGTCAGGTTCTAATTCTGCAGGGCTGCTATATTTCTAAAGCAGCTCCTAAATTATGGGTTGACAAACTATGGCCTCAAGGGTGGATTTGGACCACCAGCTAAGAATGATTGTTACATTTTAAAAGAGTTGTTTAAGTAAAAGAATATGTGACAGTTGACCATGTGAGTGTCACTATTTTCATATGGCCTTTTGCAAAATAAGTTTGCCAACCCTGTCCTAGATGCCTAAACTGCTGGTTTGTGAACCACTTAGAATAGCAAGGAACCAGAGCCTGACCCCCGACACTTCCAACAGTATTTCTACTTAAATTAGAATGGTTATCTGCAGGTTAGTACTATCAGACTAGGATTAACAAAAATTAGAAATATGATTCCCATAACTTTTAAATAGAAAAAGTCATCCTATATAATAAAAGAGTAATATGCAAATTGACCATCACTCCAACACACAAATGACTGCCCCCTGTGGCCAAAGATGGCCGCCCCCATGTGGACACAAGATGGCCACCACAAGATGGCTGGCAGGGGAGGGCAGTTGGGAGGGACCAGGCCTACAAGGGAGGGCAGTTGGGGGGGACCCAGGCCTGCAGGGGAGGGCAGGCCTGCAGGGGAGGGCAGTTTGGGGAACCAGGCCAGCAGTGGAGAGCAGTTAGGGGCGACAAGGCCAGCAGGGGAGGGCAGTTAGGGGTGACTGGGCCAGCAGGGAAGAGCAGTTAGGGGTGACCAGACCTGCAGGGGATGGCAGTTGGGGGCAACCAGGCTGGCAGGGGAGGGCAGTTGGGGGTGACCAGACCTGCAGGGGATGGCAGTTGGGGGCGACCAGGCTGGCAGGGAGGGCAGTTAGGGGTGACCAGGCCATCAGGGGAGGGCAGTTAGGGGCAATCGGGCTGGCAGGGGAACAGTTAGGCATCGATCAGGCTGACAGGGGAGTGGTTAGGGCAGGCATCCTCAAACTACGGCCCGCAGGCCACATGCGGCCCGCCGGATGCCGCTGCCTGTCCTGCTTAGCAGCCTATTCGTCCCGGGCCCGCAATGCACATAGGAATTTGTTTCATAGTTTTTTGTTATTTTTTTTAAACTATAGTCCGGCCCTCCAACAGTCTGAGGGACAGTGAACTGGCCCCCTGTTTAAAAAGTTTGAGGACCCCTGGGTTAGGGGGTGATCAGGCTGGCAGGCAGAAGCAGTTAGGGGCAATCAGGCAGGCAGGCTGGCAAGAGGTTGGGAGCCAGCAGTCCTGGATTGTGAGAGGGATGTCTGACTGCCCCTCAGTGTTTCCCACCTGCTCTCTCGCCCCATTATGCCACCAGTGTGGACATCCTCCTATTTTTATGGGCGTCACTCCATTAGATGATAAATTCTTGAAGGGCTGGGTCCCATCTGATATCCCAATCTAAAAAATTTAAGCGCCAGGTAACTGCTACAATCAATTATTTTTCTTCTCTTTGCATAATTGACAAATAATGCAGACTTCTTTCTAGCCTTAACCATTTTTCAGAAGTGCTGACAGAAGTTTGATAATGGTAAAGTTTCTGAAGCGTCTAAGTGAGATTTTTCTCCTTTTTCTGTAAAGGGCCAAATGGCAAATAGTTTAGTCTTTGTTGTGAACAACTTAAATCTCTGTTGCATCTTGTTTTGTAAAAACTATTCTTGGCTGGTGGGCTGCCTTGAACCCGCTGTAGTTTGCACAATTCTTGTATCACCACCTGCAGCGCTTGTAAAAAATGCAAATTCTGGTCCCTGTCCCTGTCTCTCCATCAGAAGAGGACGGTGGTCCCACCCGGTCCCAGCTTTTTCCTTCTATCTCTGTGTCTCTTGTCTCTCTCTTTCTTTTATTTCTCAATCCCTAGCCGCCCCTACTCAGGAACTGGACCCGCTCTCTAGCCGCGCTGGACGCGGAAAGAGAGAAATACCTACATTTGGCGCCCCAGAACAGGGACTGAGTACAGGGGTACTCACAAAAGTAAAAGTCAGGCGAGGGGATCGCTCCAAGAACTGCGCGCGCCACAGATTTAAAGAAGTAAGAAGGAGCAGTGCAGCCAATTTGGGTGCCAGAGTGTTACATGCGTCACCACAATGGACCCAGAGAAGCTCCTGTGTCCCTTCACTCAAAAGGACTGAGAGTTGCCCCATGACGGCAAAGCAGAAGAAGAAGAAAACTGAAAGCTATGCAAGGGACTGAGATGCCAACATGGGGTCACCTGAAGAAGTTAATGACTGAAGCGCAGCAGATTGTGGAAAAGCAAAGTTGAAGCTGCTTCTTCAACCATGTTCCTGCTCATGCTGGCATCTGTTCACTGCCAGTCTTCTGCAAAGTCTTGTGCAGTCAAGTCCGAGGACTCTGAGTAAATATACACCAGCAGCAGAAGAAACTTTCTTTCATTTAGTAGCTAAAAATGTTAACATGTCTATAGTTTTGACTTATTGCTGTTTTGCATTGGCATTGTTTTGTCATTATTTAATAGCCAGAGTTTTGCTCTTGACAATCAAGTTTTAAAATGATAACATTTAAGTAGAAAAAAAAAAAAAAGCAAATTCTCAGCCACAGGTCAGATCTATTACATCAGAATTATGAGAAATGGTCCAGAACTCTGCTTTTTAACTGTATCCCTGATTTCATTCTTCTGCATACTAATTTCAGAAGCACAGGAAGTCACAGCCTACCTAATACATTATATGTGGTAATCCATCCTCCCTATTAACTTTAAATGCTTATTTCGAGGCAAGTAGGTATATATCCTATTTCAACTTTACCTATATTTTCCTGTAATGCACATTTTTCTATGCAACCAAATAAATTTAATATTCAAACTCTGCATAGAAATGGCAAAAAAATTCGATACTAACCTTCAATATCGTTTCATTTGCTTTTCTCAAATGGCCTCCAATTTTTACTAAAGACTCATTAATCATTTTTTTCTTTTTTCCTTCCGAATGCATAGCTTTAACATTTAATACACCTGTTGCTTTCTAATAGCCATATTCATTTCCCCCCCCCCCCCCCATCAAACCTACCCAGGAGTTTAAGATCAGTGCCTCATGCTTCATGTTAAGTGTATCATGAAGGTACAACATATGCGTGGTTTTCACCAATCCCTGCTCTGATTCAATTGGAGTACTTATTAGAAGTACAGGTTTTTCCACTCTTCTTCCCCTGTCCCCTCCTTTTGAGTTGATAGGACAAGGGTGGGCCTAGGAAATGTTATATTCTACTCTACGAACGATCCAGGTAATCCTTAAGATTAGGCAATGACTCCACTATATTGAAGCCTCAATTATTTACCACTAGCTGGTCCCCAGTATAGATAAACACTTCATGTTCTTTGCCACCATCTATCAGGTGGTTTCCAAGGCATCAATCTAACCAAGTCAGAAACTGGGAAGGTTGTGCCGAAACCGGTTTGGCTCAGTGGATAGAGCGTTGGCCTGCGGACTGAGGGGTCCCAGGTTCGATTCCGGTCAAGGGCACGTACCTTGGTTGCGGGCACATCCCCACTGGGAGGTGTGCAGGAGGCAGCTGATCGATGTTTCTCTCTCATCGATGTTTCTAACTCTCTATCCCTCTCCCTTCCTCTCTGTAAAATATCAATAAAATATATTTAAAAAAAAACAAAACTGGGAAGGTTGAAACTAGAAAGAACAGGAACAAGTTCTAGAGTTAAATACATATCAGAATCTTGGATAGTTGAGTGATTTCTATATTCTCAACTTATAACTAAATTATTCTAACACAAAAAGCAGCCAATGCTGATAAGCCATACATAGCTTCTACTTGGGAAGACTCGAGTAGTTTTCTTTCCAAATCATCTGGAATCCAAGTATTCCACTATCTCAGTTCTTCAACAGAAAAGCCTCTCCTAGGACTATGCAAGAGGCAAAATGATGCTCTCCTCTGATTCCATCTTCCCTTACTTCTCTAGATGCTAAATAAGGTAATTTGTAGAACATAGGCTTGAAAAAGACAAAGAAAATAATATCTCGGTACTACCATCCTGCCAGCTATGTAACTGCTTCACTTAAAAAATGAGTCCAGCCCAGTCCTGGTGGCTCAGTTGCTTGGAGCATTGTCCCCTGCACCAAAAGGTCGCGGGTTTGATCCTGGTCAATGGGAGCGCATACAGAAGACAACGGATCAATGTTTCTCTCTCTCTCTCAAATCAATAAAAACATATCCTTGAGTGAGGTTTAAAAAAAAGAATCCAGAAATGGGTGAAAAAGGTGAAGAGGTATAAGAGGTGCAGACTTCCAATTACAAAACAAATTCCAAGGATAAACACAATACAGGACACGGAACATAATCAATCTATCTATATATATAAAAGCCTAAGCAACCATTACGACGGAAAAACCAGAACAGGAACGACCAGTCAACCAGCTGCTATGACGCGCACTGACTACCAGGGGGCACCAGGGGTCCTCAAACTTTTTAAACAGGGGGCCAGTTCACTGTCCCTCAGACTGTTGGAGGGCCGAACTATAGTTTAAAAACAAACAAACTATGAACAAATTCCTATGTGCACTGTGGGCCCAGGACGAGTCGGCTGCTAAGCAGGACAGGCAGCGGCACCCAGCAGGCCAGATAAATGTCCTCGGCGGGCCACATGTGGCCGGCGGGCTGTAGTTTGAGGACCCCTGGGGCAGATGCTTAACACAGGAGCTGCCCCCTGGTGGTCAGTGGGCTCCCACAGCCAGGCAACCTCCCCACGGTAGGTCCCGGCTGGCAGTCGGCAGGCCTGGGCTGGCAGCTGGCCCAGCCCGGATCAGGACTGGGTGAGACAGCCCCAATAGGCTCTGATTGCCAGCCAGGCCTAGGGACCCCACCCATGCACGGATTTCGTGCACCAGGCCTCTAGTATCTTAATAACTTTGTATGGTTACTAGACGTATTGGAGACTCACTCTTGGACACTTGAAAATATTACATTATATGTCAACTATACTTTTTTTAAAGAATGCTTGACGATTAAAAAGATCAAAATCTAAAAAAGGGGGGCGGGGCGGGTGTCCAATACCTTCCTCGCGGGATTATGAGGCCGGCACGCCTGCAGCCCTGAGATTACTTCCCCTCCCGCCCCGCCCGCCCCTCCCGATGGGAAAGGGGCGGCACGGCTCGCGGAGCTGGACCGGCGGGCACTGCGCACCTGGCCCGGGGCACGGTGTCGGCGAGAAGCGAGCACTGGGCGGAGGTGAGAGAAGGGGAGGGAGAGAAGAAGGGACCGGAAGGAGAGGGGATGAGCCGGAGCAGCAAGAGAGACCGGCACGGCCTCTGCCCCTGAGGATGCGCGGCCTGAGCTACCGGCCCAGAGGCGAGACGCCGAGCGGCGGTCTTTACCTGCGTCCGAGCAGCCGCGGCCGGGCCAGGGCCGCGGGGAGCTCCGAGCAGCTGCGGGCGGCCCCCGGCGCAGCCCACGCCTGACCACAGCACCAGCCTCTCTGCACCCAGCCTCGCCACGCCATGTTCCCAACCTCTGCCCCACCATGGCCCGACCTTACCAACCCCTACCCGGAACCACTTCCGGGGCGGAGGGGAAAACCATAGAGCGCCGCGGGACAGCCTAGAGCGCCCCCACGCGGCTGAGCGGAGGCTGGGCCATCCCGAGGAACCAGAGACCCGCCCGGGGCCGCCCCCCCTCTCCCTCCCACCGCTGAGCCGGGACCTGGGAGGGGCGTGAGGGAGCAGCCCACCCTCCACCGCCTTTGCAGATGAAGCCCAGAGAAAAAAGAGGAGGGAAAACCAGCATTTACTGAGTAATGCCATGTGCCGGGCACTTTCCCTAATTGACTGTATTTATTAATCCTCCCCAAACTCTTGAGGTTGGTATTATTACTATTTGCAGTGGCTCAGAGGTTCAAAGAGGAGCAAGTTTTCTTAAATTACTATTTTTTTTTCAGCATCTCACCATTTCATGTTATGACATACTTAAGAGAATGTGTCTCATATCTTTACTAAAAAGTCTAAGCCTGAATTGAAAATATGGATTCTAGATAAAATTCAAACTTCAGGATTCAGCTCTTGCTATCTGTCAATCAGCTTTATTTCCTGCCCACTGGGTCACCCCCTCCGACCTTAGCTACTGCCATACTGAATCATTTGCAGTTTCTGTAAGGTTTAATCAGAGCTGTAAGACTTAACCCGACCGAAACCAATAAGTTGACCAAGACAAGCAGGTTAAAAGCGAAAAATCGCGTTTATTGAAAGCTCTCGGGTGAGGTCCCGCGGTCCGAGAGCACAGGCCGGGGGAGTCACACTTATTCACCAGTGGGCTGCACCGGTGGGCTTAGAGAAAATGAATTCAAATTCTAAGCCAGGTTACAAGCAGAACTTCCCTTTTTATTAAAGAGCCAGCCCTATGTGCACTTAGTGGTTATCTCGCTGCTGGCCTTGAAAACAACACAGTTCTATTCAATTAAAAAATGCACCTGGCATGGCATTGAAATTATGGGCATAGCTAGTCTCTGGCCTACAAGGTCAGACAGCTTAAGTTTATTTTCCTCATTATTCAAGCAGGCTAAAGCAGGCTAGAAAGCAAAGTTTGTAAAGTTCCTGCTTTCCCAGCCCCAGACCTTACAGTTTCTAAAAGGCATCTACGCCGAAACCGGTTTTGCTCAGTGGATAGAGCGTCGCCTGCGGACTGAAGGGTCCCAGGTTTGATTCCAGTCAAGGGCATGTACCTTGGTTGTGGGCACGTCCCCAGTAGGGGGTGTGCAGGAGGCAGCTGATTGATGTTTCTCTCTCATCGACGTTTTTAACTCTCTATCCCTCTCCCTTCCTCTCTGTAAAAAATCAATAAAATATATAAAAAAATAAAAGGCACCTACTTCTTCCAAGTTCACATACCATTGTCACTGTCCGAGACCCTTTTCTTTTCTCTCCCTTCTCAACCTAGCTAACCAACTTGTCCTTCAGACCAACCCCAATCATCACCTCTTCCAGGAGACTATACAGGAGGAGAAAGTTTTCCTTGATACTTAGGGTCCCTAGCGGGGTCTGAAAATTAGCTGACAATGACATAGTAACAGAAGAAAAGCACACAAATCTTATTGAATTTTTACAGTGTACACGGGAGTCTTTATGAAATGAAATGAAGTGACCAGAGAAGAAAACTTTTATATCTTTTAGACAAAGTGTGGTAGGCAGTTAGACAGACATGAGCAGGTCAAGGACAATGGGCCAGGTACAGGAGGTCACCAGGGTGGAAAGCCCCAGGTGCCTAGCAACAGACAATCACCTGTTGGTAACTTTTCCTCCCTTAGCATATAGCTGGTCACAGTGGTTTGGACCCCCTGACCCTTCCTCCCTAGAGATAACATCTATGCCTCAATTGTATGTATTTCAGCTCCAGACCCAGATAAGCAACAAAACCAACCACAGCTGACCCCAGGGCCAGCTGCATTGAATAATGCCCCCCTGCCCTGGTGCCAATTAGTGGAGACCACAATCCAGAAAGGACGCACCTGGAAAACTGTATTGTGGTGGCATATTCTGGTTTCCCTTAAGGCCCTTCCTAGACCTTCACTTTAAGTTAGATGACCTTTATTTGTGCTTTAATACTGCTCTATGCATATTAGTAAAATAGCACTGCATTCATTCCATAAGTACTTATTAAGCATCCGTACACTATGGCAGGCAATGTACTAATTCTGGAATGTATTTTATTTTTTTATTTTTTTTAAGGTATTATATGTGTACATATCTTACCATTGCCCCCCCCCCACCCCACTCCCATACATGCCCTCACCCCCCAATGTTTTGCATCCGTTGGTTACTCTTATATACATGCATATAAGTCCTTCAGTTGATCTCCTATTTCCCCCACCTCTCCCTAACCTTACCGCTGTAATTTGACAGTCTGTTTGATGCTTTACTGCCTCTGTATCTATCTTTTTGTTCATCAGTTTATAATGTTTTTTATTATCCCCAAATGAGTGAGATCATGTGGTATTTTTCTTTCATTGACTGGCTTATTTCACTTAGCATAATGTTCTCTAATTCCATCCAGGTGCCTACAAATGGTAGTAATTCCTTCTTTTTTATGGCAGCATAGTATTCCATTGTGTAGATGTACAATAGTTTTCTGATCCAGTCATCTGCTGACGGGCACCTAGGCTGTTTCCAAATCTTAGCTATTGTAAACTGTGCTGCTATGAACATAGGGGTGCATATATCCTTTCTGATTGGTGTTTCTAGTTTCTTAGGATATATTGCTAGGAGTGGGATTACTGGGTCAAATGGGAGTTCCATTTTCAGTTTTTTGAGGAAACTTCTGGAATGTATTTTAGAAAACGCTGTCTCTGACATCACAGAGATCCTACTCTATTGGGAGAAAAGGGACCAAGTAAATAAACAGGCAATGGCGAGACCCTGGGGGAAAGTGCTACGATTAGAGAAGAGGCTCTGTGGGAGTTCAGAGGAGGGAAATAACACAGTCCAGAGATGGGGAATAGGAACCAGGAGAGAAGGCTCCCCAGAGACACTGAGGTAGGTCACCAAGAGAAGTGAAAGGCCAAAATGTTCTAGATATAAAGAGTAGCATTTGTGATGTATTCCAGGGCAAGACTTGGAGAAACGAAAATAAATTCACTTTGCTTTTGTCATAGGTATCAAGTCTGGGATTTGGATTTTAGTCCCTTTGCAAGCTAATAAGTTTGGGTGCTGAGGGAAACCAGAAGACTCTTGAGTCCGAGATATAAGATTATTTCCCACAGCTCAACAAGCAGTATGAGCATTATGTTTTCATGGGCTTCCCTTGTCTCTAAGTCCCACAGCAGCAATGCCATGGGCCAGATGGATGCTGAACATGCAGTAGATTTGCATCTCAACTGAGCTTGGGGTATCTACCATTTTAATAGTAAGTGAGTGGTAAGCAAGCAAACAACCTTGGAAGATAAAGATGTTTTTCTCCAGAGCAAAGGGGCAGGTGTGTTTATAGCCTTGTGTCTTAGTCTACTTGGGCTTCCATAAGAAAATACCATAGGCCAGTGGCTTACACAACAGACATTTATTTCTCACAGTTCTGGAGGGTGGAAGTCTGAGGTCAAGGTGCTAGCATGGTCAAGTTCTGCTGTGAGCTCCTTGCTGACTCCTTGCTGTGTCCTCACGTGGCAAAGAGAGACAGCAAGTTCTCTGGCGTCTCTCCTTCAAGGAGCACTAATCCCATCATGAGGGCCCCACCCTCATGATCTCACCTACACCTGATTATCTTCCAAAGGCCCATCTCCAAATACCATCACGTTGAGGACTAGGGCTTCAACATATACATTTTAAAATTAAGGGGGACATGCCCGGCTGGCGTGGCTCAGTGGTTGAGTGTCAACCTAAGACCCTGGAGGTCTCAGTTTGATTCCGGTTCAGGGCACATGCATGGGTTGCAGGCTCGATCCCCCGAGTTGGGTGTGCAGGAGGCAGCCAATCAATGATTCTCATCATTGATGTTTCTATCTCTCTCTCCCTCTCCCTTCCTCTCCAAAATCAATAAAAATATATTAAAAACAAAAGCAGGAAACCAAGATGGCGGCATAGGTAAACACCTAAACTGCTGCCTCGCACAACAATTTCAAAACTACAACTAAAAGACAGAACGGACACCATCCAGAACCACAGGAAAGCTGGCTGAGTGAAAATTCTACAACTAGAAGGAAAGAGGAAAGCTCACAGAGAATTGGAGGTACAGCAAAGGGGCTTTGTGCGTGCAGAGAGGAAGGGCGGCTGAGAGCCTGGCTGACTTTCTCTGGCGGAAGGGGGAAGGAAGCCTCCGACAGCACTGAACCCCAGTTCTGACTGCACTGAACCCCAGTTCTGGGCGAACCCCTGGGGACCCACGCTCTTACGGGGGAGTCTGGACTCTCGGGCGGAGACTCGAGCTGGGAAAGGCAAAAGTCTGAAGGCGCACGCGGGCCAGTGCGCACAAAGGCTGCGGGGGTTGCCACAGGCTTTCCCTAGTGGAAGGGAGTCAGAGGATTCTGACTGCACTGAGCCCCAGTTCTGACTGCAGTGAACCCCAGTTCCAGGCGAGCCCCTGGGGACCCACGCTCTTGTGGGGGGAGTCTGGACTCTCGGGCGGAGACTCGGGAGCCGGGGAAGGCGGAGGACTGAAAGAGCGCGCGCGCGCGCGTGTGCCAGTGCGCACAAAGGCTGCGGAAGTTGCCACAGGCTTTCCCTAGTGAAAGGGAGTCAGAGGCTCCTGACGGCACTCAGCCCCAGTTCTGACTGCAGTGAACCCCAGTTGCAGGCGAGCCCCTGGGGACCCACGCTCTTGTGGGGGGAGTCTGGACTCTCAGGCGGAGACTCGAGCTGGGGAAGGCGGAGGACTGAAAGCGCACATGCGCGCAAGGGCAAGGCTGACAGGGAGCCAAAACTGAGACTCCACCCCATCCAAGCTGAGCACAGAGGCTATTGCAATTTGCCAAGTCTAATCCTATAAGGCTGTCTCCAGCACCGAACTTCTCCCAGCATAGACACAGCTGATCCTTACAGCCAACTGGCCCGGAGGTCAATTCTTCCCAGTGATACCAACAACAATCAAGACTTAATTACAACAAGGCTGTACACACAGTCCACAAAGGGGTGCACCAAGAGTGTCCACCTCAGGTTAACTAGGGAAGCAGACCCACTGGGCCATATTGGAAACCTAGCACAAATATCTACCTTACCAACTCAGGGAATCAGTGAAAATGCGGGGTCAAAGAATCAGATCACAAACGAAAGAAATGGAGGAAAACAAACGACTGGATATAGAATTCAAAACCACGGTTATAAGACTTTTTAAGAATATCCTAGAAAAGGCCGATAAATATAACAAGACCCTCGAAGATATGAAAAAGGACCAACTAGAAATTAAACATACACTGACTGAAATAAAAAATATTATACAGAGACCCAGAAACAGAATAGAGGAACCCAAGAATCAAGTCAAAGAGTTGAAATACAAAGAAGCAAAAAACACTCAACCGAAAAAGCAAAAAGCAAAAAAAAAAAATCCAAAAAGTTGAAGACAATGTAAGAAGACTCTGGGACAACTTCAAGCGTACCAACATCAGAATTATGGGGGTGCCAGAAGAAGAGAGAGAGCAAGATACTGAAAACCTATTTGAAGAAATAATGACCGAAAACTTCCCCCACCTGGTGAAAGAAATAGACTTACAAGTCCAGAAAGCGCACAGAACCCCAAACAAAAGGAATCCAAAGAGGACCACACCAAGACACATCATAATTAAAATGCCAAGAGCAAAAGACAAAGAGAGAATATTAAAAGCAGCAAGAGAAAAACAGTTAATTACCTACATGGGAGCACCCATACGACTGTCAGCTGACTTCTCAACAGAAACTATGCAGGCCAGACGGGAGTGGCAAGACATTTTCAATGTGATGAATAGCAAGAACCTACAACCAAGATTACTCTACCCAGCAAAGCTATCATTCAGAATTGAAGGGCAGATAAAGAGCTTCACAGATAAGAAAAAGCTGAAGGAGTTCATCACCACCAAACCAGTATTATATGAAATGCTGAAAGGTATTCTTAAAGAAGAGGAAGAAGAAAAAAGTAAAGAGAAAAATTATGAACAACAAATACATATCTATCAACAAGTGAACCTAAAAATCAAGTGAATTAAAAACCTGAGGAACAGAATAATCTGGTGAATATAATAGAATCAGGGGCATAGAAAGGGAGTGGACTGATAATTCTCAGGGGGAAAGGGGCATGGGGGGTTCATGAAGAGAATGGACAAAAATCATACACCTATGGATGAGGACAGTGGGGGGGGAGGTAAGGGCAGAAGGTGGGGTGGGAAATGGGTGGAGGGGAGCTATGGGGGGAAAAAGGAGAAATAATTGTAATAATCTGAATAAAGATTTATTTTAAAAAAAAAAGCAAGTGTTATGGACTGAATTAGCTCCCCTTAATTTTTTTAAATATATATTTTTATTGATTTCAGAGAGGAAGGGAGAGAGAGAAGCATTAATGATGAAAGCGAATCATGGATCGGCTGCCTCCTGCATGCCCCCTACTGGGGATCAAGCCCAAAACCTGGACATGTGTCCTGAGTGGGAATTGAATCCTGGACCCTTCACTCCGCGGGCTGACGCTCTGTCCACTGAGCCAAACCGGCTAGGGCAAGTCTGTAACACTTTGGAAGAAAAAGATACTGTTGCCCTACAGAGCAAAGGCACACTTACTGCCTATTATAAAAGATTTCGATTCCCTGAACTCAGCATTCCTCTCCTATAATGCAACCCACCCACCGAGTGTGCAGGTGTCTTTCAGCCCTCTTTGAGTTGCCCCATGGGAATTGGAACTCAGGAACCCAACACAGAAATGCTGACACTAATGCTATTGCTCTGAGCAATAATTTGTCCTTCATCTCTGACTCAAAATTCTCCTGTTTTCTACCAGCATCCCTAAAACTGTCAGGCTAACATGTTAGCTTTCAAGTAGGGTAAAATATCAGAGCACTCACAGCTCTTAAGTGGGACCTATTGTCAACATAGTAAAGTCCAAAGCTGTAGGTAATTTTTATGGGTTTCTTTGAGCTACACTGATGACAATTGCCGGGAAGCAAGATTAAAAACTGCTCCAGAGAATGACAGTTTTACAATTTCTCTTATGGATTTGTAGTTAAGGAAGATTACGTGAAGGTGGAAGAAAGCAAGGTTGGAAATGAATTATAGGATAGTTAACAAGCACATACGCTCCTGGAGCGTGGTTATGCCTCCAAGGGGGTCTTAAAAAGATGATTCCTCTGGCATTTCAAAGGTGTGTGAACCTAGATGCACAAGAACCACAAGCAGGGTTTGCTTAAGGCAAAGATAAACATTTTACTAAAGAATTATATGCCTGAGGTGTGCTACCACCATGATCTACCCAGTTAGGAATTTATGATCAAATCACCCTGTGAGGTTATTTTCTATAGAGCCCCTTTTTTGTCCACACTGAAATTTTCATTTCAGAGGGAGAGCTTGTGTAGGTGCTGACAAGAACTTGGGGTGGCCATAGGCTGATGGCTGAAGAGGAATGAAGCTGGAAATTACTAAAGATGAGGAAGCTCAGAAAGTGAGAGTCCCGGATGTTGACTGGGCTGTTTACATTAACGTGGGGTCACTAGGATGACAGCAGGACCTGGAGTGGAATCCTGAGATGTCAATGAAAGAGAGGCAGTGAGCAGGTGATTGACAGTGCTAGAGATACAGGGCAGAATGTCAAGAGAGGAGAAATACATGCCCAAGGAGATCTGTGGGCAGATGATCTGTGGACAGAGAATCATTAGGCCACCCTGGCCGGTGTGGCTCAGTTGGTTGAGCATCATCTCATGTACTAAGAGGTCACCAGTTCAATGCCCCGTCAGGACACATGCCTGGGTTGCAGGCTTGATCCCCAGTAGGGGGCAAGCGGGAGGCGGCAGATCAATGTGTCTTTGTCCTTCTCCTTTCCTCTCTTTCTAAAAAAAATCAATAAAAACGTGTTTCCTAAGCTCATTTCTTCTAGGAAGTACTTTTTCTATCTCTGTGATTTTATCAGTAAATGTTCTCTTACATTTTGAGTCTTGGCTCTGAATTCTTTCCTAGCCAGAACCCAAGTACTGAGGTTGCTGAGCCTAGGTTTGGTCTGACCCCACTGGTCAGACACCTGGTGCATTCCCACTACCTACAACAAAAGCACAGGCAGCGCTCTGCAAACACCACACATCCCCTCATAGTTACTGAGTTAGTTGTTGACTGTTAACTATCCTATACCCAACTATGTAAAAGAAGTACACATGTGTCTATCATTTTACTGTTTATCCAATCCCAGAGGTCTTCCCGCTTTGCTTTCTCCCACCTCCCTAATTGATCACCAATGGATTTCATGTAACCCACATATAGCTCCTCTTTTGATTGCAATGTATAAGATAAGGTGCAAAACTGCCATTCTCTGGAGCATTATCTCAATCTGTGGAAATTTTGCTTCCCAGCAATTGTCGTCAGTTTGGCTCAAATAAACTCACAAAAATTCTTCACAGGTTTGAATGTTTCTTACGCTGACACTCTAAAAAAATCCATTAAAAACCTTAAGAAGCCCTAACTGGTTTGGCTCAGAGGATAGAGCGTCAGCCTGTGGATTGAAAGGTCCCAGGTTCGATTCTGGTCAAGGGCATGTACCTTGGTTGCAGGGCACATCCCCAGTAGGAGGTGTGCAGGAGGCAGCTAATCGATGTTCCTCTCTCATCAATGTTTCAAACTCTCTATCCCTCTCCCTTCCTCTCTGTAAAAAATCAATAAAATATATTTTTTTAAAAAAAAAACCTTAAGAAGTAAATAAATGGAAGGTATTATAAAGGATGCGGAGGAATTGCCATATAAAGAGGTACACAGCCGAAACCGGTTTGGCTCAGTGGATAGAGCGTCGGCCTGCGGACTGAAGGGTCCCGGGTTCGATTCCGGTCAAGGGCATGTACCTTGGTTGCGGGCATATCCCCAGTGGGAGGTGTGCAGGAGGCAGCTGATCGATGTTTCTCTCTCATCGATGTTTCTAGCTCTCTATCCCTCTCCCTTCCTCTCTGTGAAATATCAATAAAATATATTAAAAAAATAAAAAATAAAGAGGTACACAGAGCAAGATCCAAACGGCCCCAGCACTGGCGCTCTGTCCCCACAGAACTGGAGTGCACCACCTCCCAGCACGTGGACGCATTCACCAACCGGAAAACTCATCCAATTGTTTGTTCCAGTCTTTACAGAACTTAATCTTCAGTCTCTCCCACCCCTTTCCTGTGTGGGGTTGGAAGTTCCAACCCTCTGGTGTAGGCCGCAGAAGGGCACCAGGCGTGGTCAGACTGGACCCGAATTCAGCAACCTCAGTACTTGGGTTCTGGCTAGGAAAGAATTCAGAGCCAAGACTCAAACTATAAGAGAACATTTATTGATAAAATCACAGAGAAGAAGTAATTTCTAGAAGCAATGGGTTGAGGAAACAAGTTATAGAGGCAGAGGAAGGGCCCTTGGAGCTTGGGAGTGAGGACGGTAATGGTAACACCTGGGGAATGGACATGGAGGGGCATGGGAGGGAAGGTGCTGGGCCTGCGTGCTAAATGCTGGGTCCTCCAGCCTAAGGGTTTCAGGGTGGAGATTTTAGGGGAGGTCTCTGGGGAAGATCTCAATAGAATAGTCAGCAGTTTTCCAGGTGTTTCCTTTCAGGGTTGTGGTCTCCACTGATTGTTTGGCACTAGGGCAGGGGGTCATTATTCAATGCAGCTGGCCCTGAGGTCAACTGTAGCTGGTTTTGTTGCTCTTCTGGGCCTGGAGCTGAAATAAAACTCAGGTCTAGATAGTATATCTAGGGAGGAAAGGTCACCCTGGGGACTAGGTCCCACCCTACATTTGTCCTTTGTTAGGCACCCAGGCCTTCTACCCCAGTGACCTTCCGTACCTAGCCCATCATCCTTGCTCTGCTCCTGTCTAACTGCCTGGCACAGATGGACCTTTGTTAGGGACAAAAACTGCCTTAGGACATGACTACCCACCATGAACCACCTTTAGTTAAAAAGTGTTAATTTCAGAGCACCCTGTGTGGTTACTTTAAATCTCCCAGTTTGTAAGGCCACGGCACAGGCCTCCCCTGAGCTTGTCAGGTTTAGTATGTGGCCCCTTTTCATCCCCACAGTAATGATTGATATCCTACTAAGGAGAAACATTGGTTTACTCACATGTACGACTTTTAAATAACTCAAAGGAGAAAGATGAGACTTCTCAGGACTCTGCAGCTTCACCTAAGCCAGTGGTCAGCAAACTCATTAGTCAACAGAGCCAAATATCAACAGTACAACGATTGAAATTTCTTTTGAGAGCCAGATTTTTTAAAGTTAAACTTCTTCAAATGCCACTTCTTCAAAATAGACTCGCCCAGGCCGTGGTATTTTGTGGAAGAGCCACACTCAAGGGACCAAAGAGCCACATGTGGCTCGCGAGCCGCAGTTTGCCGACCACGGACCTA
The DNA here is from genome assembly GCF_963455305.1 of Plecotus auritus. Taxonomy (NCBI): domain Eukaryota; kingdom Metazoa; phylum Chordata; class Mammalia; order Chiroptera; family Vespertilionidae; genus Plecotus; species Plecotus auritus. Next base: position 185,500,645 of record NC_137771.1, on the reverse strand, counting down.
AGCAATGCTGCCATGTGGACTCGGGGAGGGCACTCGGTCTTTCACCCACATGGGGCAGAACCAAGTCTCTATCAGGCTTCTCGCCCAGTCAGCACCCGCCTCCCCACCCCCCAGCCAATAACTGTGGGCAGGGCCCGAGAGCAGCAGAGTAGCCATAGGAGACCTCTGGTTGTACCACTTTGCATTCTCACCAGCAGTGTATGGGAGTTCCAGTACCTTGGGATTGTCAGGGTTTTGTTTTTAGCAATTCTAATAGGTGTGTATTGGCATCTTATTTTTATTGCTTGATTTGAGAGAGAAGGGAGAGAGAGAAACATTGATTTGCTATTCCACTTATTTATGCATTCATTGGGTGATTCCTGTATGTGCCCCAACAGGGGATCGAACCCGCAACTGTGGGGTATCAGGAGGATGCTCTAACCAACTGAGCTACCAGGCCAGGTGGCATCTTATTTGTATTTCCTTAATACAAGCTATTCTTTTTTAAATAAACAAGACGTGTCTGGACACACAATGTTTCAAAACTTGGCAATCCTTGGGAGGAAGTACGGAGTCCTTGGTGGAGAACTTGTTGGATGGAAGCAGTTGCACTGGCTGCGGGCTTTACCTGATAGGGAGAATAGAGATGTTTTTTCATCCTAGGTCTGCAGTGATCTGCACGTCTTCCCTCTGGTCAGCAGAGGGCAGGAGAGGGCAGAAAATAAGCTGCCCAGTTTGGGGCTTATCAGGCATCCGCATCAATTGTATTTGGACAAATGGTTATATTTACAGTTTTTCTCAAATGCCATTCCCACTGAACCTACTTAGCTGCTACCTTATGAGGCTTGACAAATTAACCTCGTGTAATGATTCAATGCCAAACCTTAACTAACCTTGTAACATCCTTCCATGCCAAAGCATAACTAACCTAACCTAACGGAACTTCTGAAACTGAACTACCTTTGTAGAATCCTTAATAAGCCTACTCTCTAATGACACTCTGAAGAGCATGTGTTAGGGGAACTCATGAGCAGCTGAGCTAGGTGCTCCTGTTCTTCATCACCTCCAACTTTGCAGGAGCCAAGAGACACCACGGAAAGATTGAGGGGGATAGGTCTCCCACCCGCCAGCTAGCTATAAGCGCTCTCCCTAGAGCCTGGGATGGGAAACTCAGATGGTACTGCACAGATCTTCTGGGGCTGGGGCTGGAGCTGGGGCTGGGGCTGCAGAGTGTCCCCGGAGATGTACTCCAGTCTGAGCTCCTGGTTCCCGTCTGGCAGTGGAACCTAAACGTCCTAAGAAGGGTGGCAAACATCAGGAAGAGCTCCATCCTAGCCAGCTGGTCCCCTGGGCACACCCCATGCCCTGGAAGCAGAGGGAAAGGTCAGAAGGTGGCAGCTGTGCCTGTCCTACCACACCCCCTACTCACCACCCATGACACAGTGTTGTGCCCAGTACCAGCAGAGGATGGCAGAAAGGCCGCACTGACCACGAAGTTTCCACCCTTGACTAGGAAGTGACTGGGGTTGAACTGTTGGGGTGTCTCCCAATACTCAGGGTCATAGAGCACAGAGGCCAGGTTAGGCAAGAAGATGGTGCCCTGCCCAGAGGAGCTGGTGTAGCCCAGGGGGCCTCTGCTGGCCCAGTACCCAGCCCTGACACGGGGCTGCCGTGAGCTTAGCGAGCACCCCATGTGTGGTGAGAGTTGCCCAGGGGCCAGGGGGCCTCATGGAGATTCCGCAGGCAGGTCCTCTCTGGGTTCCCTCCCTCCAGGCTCACGTCAGTGAAGTGGCTGAGCATATGCCCTTCTGGCTAAGGGCCACGCACCTCTACCCTAAAGGCTCCCAACCCGGGCCAGAGCGGGCTGCTGCCTCCTATGGAAAAGCTGTAGGCATGGCTGGAGGGGACCAGGTTCTGCACAGGGCAACAAACACTGTGTGTGCGTGTGCGTGTGCGTGTGCGTGTGCATGTGTGTGTGTGTGTAAGAGAGAGAGAAGAAATGACATGGCAGACAGACTAAGAGAAAGAAAGACTGAGTAATGAGAAGGAGAGGAGACAGAAAGCTTCACTCTAGGATTGGGGAGAGGAGAGGTAAACCCTAACCCTAGCCCTCACTGTACCTCAAAGGAGAAGTGAGTGATTGGAAAGAGAATCTGACTGATCCGATGGGAGCCGAAAGGAGCCAAAGGCACTTTCTGTCGGGGATTTCTGCTCCTTCTTACCACATGGGCCCTGGGCTGACCAGGAGGGCAAAGTGGAGCCAGGATGGGGTTGGTTATGGAACCGGGACCTGGGACACTCAGGGGTTCTGAGGAAGGCTCATTTAGCAACCACCAGAGAATTAAATCAACCACCCCTGTGGGGGGCAGAGGACTAGCCACAGGGTTCTTGGTTTTGACAAAGGTATCTTGAAATTAAAAACAAAACTATTCCTAGCTGGGTTTTTCAGCAGTTAGAGCATCAGCCTGCCGACTGGAGGGTCCAGGTTTGATTCCAGTCAAGGGCACGTTACCTCGGTTGCAGGCACGTGCAGGAGGCAACCAATCGATGTGTCTCTCTCACATTGATGTCTCGCTCTCTGTCTCTCCCCCTCCCTTCCACTTTCTCTAAAAATCAATGGGAAAAAATATCCTTGGGTGAGGATTAGCAAAACAAAACAAAAACAAACAAACAAAAAAACCACCAAAAACTCAGCAGAGTTTGAAGCCTGCATCCCAAATAGGAGTCAGTAAGGAATGCAGAAATTCGGACAATGTAAATGCTTTTTGAAGGCACTTTTTACTTTGTTTTAGTTGCATTACTGCAGCTTACAGGAGGGGCCTGGTCCTGGTCGTCCAGACCTACAGGCGCCCAGACCTGGTCCCTCTATCGTTTTAAGCAGAGAGCTTGGCAAGCACGTGTTCTTGCTGCTGCCTCGTGAGCTATACATTCCCTAACTATAGTCCCGGGAATTTCCCCCGTTTTCCCTACCTGGGATGAAGTAACCTCTGTCTCACCTTCTTAATACTCACCTTCAGATGCAGAGGCTCCTGGCAAGATGCTCTTTTCCCTCCAAAATTATGTATATCCTGCTCTGGGTGATGTTCCAGACTTCTTGCAAAGTGACGGACTGATCTTAATTCCTGGAACAGGCTCAGAGTAGAGCCAGTCCAGTACACAAAAGGGGCAACTTTCTCTCTCCCCAAATTACAGAGCCATCTGCCTGCTGGGTACCCCCTGGGGACTCTCCACCAGCTTCTTCCCAATAATTGGCAATTTGAAGTTTATAATCAGATAGAATGAGGAGAGACAGGCTTGAAATGCCACCGCTGTATCAGGAAGCATTGCTGTTGTCATTATCACTCCATGGAATATCTAGGATTTAATGATCTTCGATCAAGCTTTGGTTCCACTTTCAGGAGAAATCTCTCGCTCAACTGGCAAAAGCTCAGTATTGATTGCAGGCTGCTAATAGTCCCCTGGAGCTTTAATCACAGAACAGCTCCTCGAATCAAATGGACAGGAATGGACTCTTACTGAGGAAATTTCTAATCTCAAATGGTATTAAACAGAGCTGAACCCTGGTTCCTTCCTTTTATTTTTTTAGAATATATTTTTATTGATTTTACAGAGAAAGGAAGAGGGAGAGAGAGCTAGAAAGATCAATGATGAGAGAGAATAATTGATCGGCTGCCTCCTGCACACCCCTCACTGGGGATCGAGCCCGCAATCCGGGCATGTGCCCTGACCGGGAATCGAACTTGGGACCCTTCAGTCCACAGGCCGATGCTCCATCCTCTGAACCAAACCAGCTAGGGCCCTGGTTCCTTCCTTTTAAACCTGACCTAAATTGGCACACCTTTCAGACAATCAGGACACAGAGCATCCTGCCGGGCCAGTAGCTAGAGGAGCTGATGACATGGTCCTGGCCTCACATTCTGGGAGACATTCGTCAGATCTATGAACTTGCTGGCCAATTACTGCCAAGGACAGTTCAGTATCAGGCAATCTAGCAGATCAATGGACAATGCAAAACATCTCCACCTTACACGTTAGTTCATTTATTTAAGTAGAGAGGTATTTTTGGAGCAACACAAACAGCAGGGAGTGGGGAGGAAAGAGCAAAAACTTTAGATTCACAGGGACATGAATTTGAAACTCAGTTAAGTCACTTACTGTGTGTTTGGGGCAGTTACTTAAGCTCTCTAAGCTGAAATTTCAAGTCTGTAACAAAAAAGAATAACAGCCCTAGCCTGTCTGGCTCAGTGGATAGAGCATCAGCCTGCGGACTGAAGGTTCCGGGTTTGATTCCAGTCAAGGCACATGCCTGGGTTTCGGGCTCAATCCCCAGTAGGAGGCATGCAGGGGGCAGCCAATCAATGATTATCTCTCATCATTGATGTTTCTCTCTCTCCCTCTCCCTTCCTCTCTAAAATCAATTAAAATATATGTAATAAGAAAGAATAACAATAACATCTAAAGGATAGGGTTGTTAAGAAGAAATGTGTGTGGAGGCACACTTGATTAAATCCTATTTAATAAAAGAGTAATATGCAAATTTACTGTCACTCCAACACACAAGATGGCCGCCCCCATGTGGTCAAAGATGGCCGCCACAAGATGGCCTTCAGGGGAGGGCAGTTGTGGGAAGTTAGGGGTGACCAGGCCAGCAGAGGAGGGCAGTTGGGGGGGGACCCAGGCCTGCAGGGGAGGGCAGTTGGGGGGGGGGGAACCAGGCCTGCAGTGGAGGGCAGTTGAGGGGGGACCAGGCCTGCAGTGGAGGACAGTTGCGGGGACAAGGCCTGCAGGGGAGGGCAGTTGTGGGGGGGGGGACCAGGCCTGAAGGGGAGGGCAGTTGTGGGGGGGGGGACCAGGCCTGCAGTGGAGGACAGTTGGGGGGACCAGGCCTGAAGGGGAGGGCAGTTGGGGGGACAAGGCCTGCAGGGGAGGACAGTTGGCAGTGCGGACCCAGGCCAGCAGGGGAGGGAAGTTGGGTGCCAGCAGTCCTGGATTGTGAGAGGGATGTCCAACCGCCCGTTTAGGCCCGATCCCAGTGGGCGGTCGGACATTTCTCAAGGGGTCCCAGATTGGAGAGGGTGCAGGCTGGGCTGAGGGACACCCCCCCCCCCACCCCCATGCACGGGTTTCGTGCATCGGGCCTCTAGTTAATAATAAATGAATAATCACAACCTGGCAGGGCTCTTGTAGTCAAGACTGCCCTGAACCCACGGTTCTAAGAGTTAAACAAAGACAGTCATGATGGAGAAGACTGAGCCCCCTACCTTTTTTTCCTATCATTTTTAAAAAATATTTTTTTTATTGATTTTAGAGAAAGAGGAAGGGAGAGAGGTAGAAAGAAACATCGATGATGACAGAGAAACATTGCTTGGTTGCCTCCTGCATGCCCCCTTCTGTGGGTCAAGTCCGCAACCCGGGCATGTGCCTTGACCCGTCCAGAATTGATCCTGTGACCTCTTGGTTCATAAGTCAATGCTCAACCACTGAGCCACACTGGCCAGGCTTCTCTATCATTTTCATAGTGAACGAAATTGTACCTTTGAAGCTTCCACCAGGGACAGGCTGGAGCATCAGTGATGAGCCAAAGCTATTTTCTGAGGAAAGTCTTGGGGTTCTGGCCACCACCCCCAGGCACAGAGTAGTCTCCCGGCACCACAATGATGGACTGTTTCATTTTCATTAAAATGTCAACTTTGCCACCTACACATCGGTGCTACCTTATCTTTAAAACAACCCCAATAATTCTCAACTCCTGGCATTCACTCCCTATGAGATTCCCTCTCTTGGAGGGTGGGCTGGATCTAGTGACTCACTTCTAACAAACAGAACATGGCAAAAGTGATGGGCTATCACATTGAGACTGGGTTACCAAAAGACCTTAGCTTCTGTCTTGGGTGCTCTCTCACTTGCTCTCTCTAATGGAGGCCAGCTGCTGTGTTTTGAGCTGCTGTATGTAGAGGCTCAAGTGTCAAGGTGCTGAGGGCCACCTTCAGCCCACAGTGCATGAGCAAGTGAATCCTGAATATAGCCATGAGAGTGAGCTTAAAGTGGAGCCTCCCCCAGTGGCGCCTTCAGATTCAACTGCAGCTCAGCCAGCAACTGAATGATAACCTCATGAGAGACCTTGAATTAGAGGCATCCAGCCAATCTGCACCCAGATCCCTGACCCTCTGAAATAATCCTATATAATAAAAACCTAATATGCTAAGTGTCCAGTCATCCGGTCGGCCGTTCATCCAATCAAAGCGTAATATGCTAATGATATGCTAAGGCCACTCAACCACTCACTATGACATGCACTGACCACCAGGGGGAAGATGTTCTGACTGGTAGGTGAGCTTGCTGCTGGGGTCCGGCCAATTGGGACTGAGCAAGATGGGCCAAACATGCCTTGGAGCCTTCCCATGGTCCCTCCCCAGCTGGCCAACCTCTTGCATCCTTCCCCGGCCCCGATCGTGCACTGGTGGGGTCCCTCAGCCTGTCCTGCACCATCTTGCAATCCAGGACCCCTCGGGGGATGTTGGAGATCCGGTTTCGACCCCATCCCACAGGCCAGACCGAGGGACCCCAAATTCGTGCACCAGGCCTCTAGTAAGATAATAAATGCTGTTGTTCTGGTGGCTCAGTTTGGGGGTAATTTGTTACATGGTAAGACAGATAGATAATGAATTCAATCAACATATTTTATCTAGGATCTGATGGCTCAGTCAGTCATCGTGAGAACTGAATGATGTAGTGGGTGCAAAGCCCCTGGCACACAGTAAGCCTTGGCAAAGAGCAGGAATTAATATGTTTGCCTTCAGTTCATGTCAGAAACCTGCATGGAAACCTGTCTCAAGCTGGGTTGCCAGAGAGCTACAAACCTCAGCTATATTTTTTGATTCCCTGTGCAATGTATTCAACTTCATGTTAAACTTTTACCTCTTTAAAGGGCTTGAGATAAGAAGAAGCTACTATTTTGAAGAATATTTTTGCATCTTTTAAAAACTTCTACTTAAGACTTGGCCAGCATGGCTCTGTGGTTGAGCATTGACTTATGAACCAGGAGGTCATGGTTCGATTCCCCATCAGGGCACAGGCCTAGGTTGTGAGCTCAATCCCCAGTGGGGGCTCTGGAGGAGGCAGCCAATCAATGATTCTCTCTCATCAATAAAAATAAATAAATAAATAAATAAATAAATAAATAAATAAATAAATACTCCTACTTAAGGCACAGTCAATACATTGCCCACTGACCCCTTGAAAGGAGATTCTGAATGATGATCTTCATAATAACTTCTTGGAGAGTGATAAACCAGAGCTTTCTGGACACAAGCATGTTTCCTTTTATTATGTAATGAGAGTCATCATCAGTTGGACTTCCTTTGTTGCCTTGACTCCAAGGAGGCTCAGACTCAAGTTTTATGTACACATACAGTGGCTTTTCTTGACATAAATTTTTAAAATATATTTTTATTGATTTCAGAGAGGAAGGGAGAGGGAGAGAGATAGAAACATCAATGATGAGAAAGAATCATTGACTGGCTGCCTCCTGCACGCCTCCTACTGGGGATCGAGCCCGCAACCCAGGCATGTGCCCTTGACCGCAATCAAACTCGGGACCCTTCTGTCCACAGGCCGACACTCTAGCCACTGAACAAATCAGCTAGGCTTGACATAAATATTTTTATATTATTCTCTTCCTCTTTCTTTCCTTATTTGCTACTTGGTCTCCTAACATTGTTATAAAATGAAAGAAACAAGACAGGTATTTCTACTAGAATTACTTCCTATTAGAATTATTTTTTAAGGAAACAGTACAAAATACAGACCAAGCCCAAGGCACATAAATTGTAACTAACCTAAATGTTCACCAATAAGAGTTCAGAATTACAACATCCATTTGGTGGAAGATTTTGCAGCCATTAAGAGTGACATAGAGCAGTTGTTTTCCAAATGTGGTCCCTGAACCCACAGCATCAGCACCACCTAGAACAGTGGTCGGCAAACTCATTAGTCAACAGAGCCAAATATCAACAGTACAACGATTGAAATTTCTTTTGAGAGCCAGATTTTTTAAAGTTAAACTTCTTCTAATGCCACTTCTTCAAAATAGACTCGCCCAGGCTGTGGTATTTTGTGGAAGAGCCACACTCAAGGGGCCAAAGAGCTGCATGTGGCTCGCGAGCCGCAGTTTGCTGACCACGGACCTAGAACCTATTAGGCAAATTCTCAGGCCCCACCCTAGACACTCTGGGGGTGGTGTCCAGCAATGTCCATTTCAGCAGGCCCTGCAGGTGATTACGATGTACCTGAAAGTTTGAGAACCGCTCATGTAGAAGAATTTGAATAATATGTTAAGTGAAAAAAAAGATTCAGAATTATATATTTAGTAAAATCACATCTATGTAAAATATATGTATTGAAAAAGACTGGAAAGAGGTGCATTAAAATGTCTGTGGGGGTTACCTCTAAACCAGGGGATCCCAATGTGGGGCACACGTCCCACAGGGGGGCTATTTGATTTTTAATGATTTTTTTGCATTTCTTATGGTTCTAGGGGCATCATAGACAGTATATCCTATATAATAAAGAGCTAATATGCAAATGGTTGTCACACCCTTGTGCCCTCACGCCAGGGCCAGGGGACCTGAGGCCGTGCCCCCTGCCCTGGCGCCAGATCCGAGGGACCTGAGGCTGGGCTGGAGGACCTGAGGCCGTGCTGCCACCCTGGTGCCAGGGCTGGGGCACCTGAGGCCATGCCCCCCGCCCCAGTGCCGGGAGACCTGAGGCTGGGCTGGGGGACCTGAGGCCGCGCCTCCTGCCCTGCGGGGTTTGTCGGGGGTGGGGCCGGCCAGGTCTTGGCCTTGTGTGATTTCGAGGCACGCACAGGTGGGTAGGGACTTGACTCTGGGTCCCACAGTGCGCCCCAGACTCTGACAGGAGGGAGATTTTCATATACATTTTACTAATTTTCTTTCATCTCTGACACTTCTATTATAGAGAAAGAGCAAATAGCAATATTAAAATATTTCCTCTAATTCCCTTTTTTTTTTTTTTTTTAAATGTATTTTATTGATTTTTTACAGAGAGGAAGGGAGAGGATAGAGAGTCAGAAACATCGATCAGCTGCCTCCAGCACACCTGCCCGCAACCAAGGTACATGCCCTTGACCGGAATCGAACCCGGGACCCTTCAGTCCGCAGGCCGACGCTTTATCCACTGAGCCACACCGGTTTTTTTTAATTCCCTTTTAACGTGGACAAATTTTGTGCACCAGGCCACTAGTAAATATATATTGTGGGTTCACATGGCCAGTGGCGACTGTGGCTCTCTCCTTGCAGCTGCAGCTGCGGCGTGTGGTCGGAGTCATGGCAAGACAGGCCTTTAGGAAGTTCCTTCCCCTCTTTGATCAAATATTGGTTGAAAGGAGCGCTGTGGAAACTGTAACCAAAGGAGGCATTATGCTTCCAGGGAAATCTCAAGGAAAAGTATTGCAAGCAACAATAGTCGCTGTTGGATCAGGCTCCGAAGGAAAGGGTGGAGAGGTTCAACCTGTTAGCATGAAAGTTGGAGATAAAGTTCTCCTTCCAGAATATGGAGGCACCAAAGTAGTTCTAGACGACAAGGACTATTTCTTATTTAGAGATGGTGACAATCTTGGAAAGTATGTAGACTGAAATAAATCACTATTGAAATGGCATCATGTGAAGCTGCCCATTCCATTGAAGTTCTGAAATCTTTCATCATGTAAATAATTTGTGTCTCTTTTATAATAAACTAATGATATCCAAACTGATGACATCTAGTGTCTCTTAAAATTTAGTTTCACTGTACTAATATAAACATTTCCAAATAAAAATATATACACTGAGTGGCCAGATTATTATAATCTCTGAATGCATAATAATCTGGCCACTCAGTGTAATAAAAGGCTAATATATAATAAAAGGCTAATATGTAAATTGTCCCCTCGACCAGGAGTTCGACCAGCAGGCAGGCTGGCCAACCGCCCATGTCCCTTCCCCCTGGCCAGGCTGGCCGGACCCCACCCATGCATGAATTCATGCACCGGACCGCTAATATATATATACTGAGTGGCCAGATTATTTATTATGCGTTCAGAGATCATAATAATCTGGCCACTCAGTATAAATAAAAAATATATATATAGTGACATATTCATGCATTTCAGTTCTCTATTATGTTTTGAAACTTTATTTGCTATTTTTTCATATCACTTCATATTATTATTATTTTTTAAACAATTTCTTAGTGATTTCTTCCTCAGTAATTCAACGGTCCCTTTGTTCTTTTATTTTTCTCTTTCGTGGATGCCATGTGTCTTTGGAAGCTTGTTTAGACCAAGTTAATAGCCTTTTAGGCTTCCTTCATGTGAATAGGAGTTCACTTTTTGAATAATAAGAATTGTAAGTCACGGGGGGGGGGGGGGGCGTGCATCAGGAATTTAGAGATGCTTTGCTGGAGGCAAAGACCAACAAGTAGTTAGCATAATAAATGCAAGAGGTCCATCAGAAGGCTGATGGACCTTGGGCTTTAGCAAGGGCTAAAACTATGCACCAATGTCGAGACAATGGTGGCTGAAGGCAATCTCCTAACCTGATAATCTTTTACTGTTTACCAAACCTTACCTTTGATATGTCTGTTTGATTTGCTAAAGGGCAAATGTGTATTCTAGTAAATAAAAAGCCATGGGTCCAGAGATTTGGGGAGCCACTCCACTAGAGGGTGAGGCGTCCGCCTGGCTTTCCCCCATGCCTTCTAAATTTATATTTCTTATCTAGTATATCCATTTGCACATAGCCCCTTCTCCAGATTCTGAATCCTTGCTGCAAAAGGTTGTGTGGCAATGCTTAGGTGGGGCATGGCCAAATAAAGATTGGGAACCACTGCTCTAAACAATAAGGAACTTTACAAATTATCCCCCAATGAGGATAGTCTTTTATAATCATAGCCCTCTGTCCCAAATGCTGTAGATTGGGATGGATGAATGGATGGATGGCTAGCCAATTGGTTGGCAGCCCACAGCAGGAAGGCAGAAGCTGTAGCAGGTGGCTCTGCTGGGCAGGAAGGCCAGGGAAGGGTGATTTCTGAAGATACTGGATTGGGCATGGGGCCACACTTGGGCCACTTCCCTTGGGCATAGAGTAGCTAAGCCCATGGGTGGAGGTCACACACTGGTGCTCACACCCACGTGTGTCTCACGTGGGTTCCTTCCTTCCAGTGTCTTTGGACTGAGAGAGATGGAGGCTTCATCTGCTCACCCCTTCAGGAACTTGAGGACAGAATTCCTACCTGGAGGAGTATCTCCGGGTGCAGCTGAAAGCTTAGTTGCCATATGTTTCCAAGGGTGGGGAAGGGAAGGGACCAGGAGGAAGGTGGCTCCTGTCCCAGTAGAAGGTGCCAAGATTCAGGACAGGAAGCAGGCAGTCAATAAAACCAGCCCACTGTGCAGGGAAAACATCTTGGACCTGTGCCTCCCCTCACACCTTGGCTTCTGGTGCACTCCAGCCTTCCTTCCCTATAGCCCTCTCTGGCCACCCTCCTCTCCCACCCTGCCTGAGCTCCGCTTTTATGCTGGCGCTCTTGGGCAGCGTCGTGAAGGCTGGCAAGTCCCAGGAGTCTTTTCCCAATGGAGGAAATCCATTTGGTCATACCAGTCACACCCAGGCCTGCTACTCTGCAGGGCCGCAGGGCTGCGGTCTGGGACAGATTGGGACACCTTCACTCCCAGAGAGCCTCCCCGCTGACCCATGGAACTCAATGCATCAGGCTCTTTTCAGCCTCTGTCTGGCAGTCTCCCTGGTTGCATGGGGCAGCTCAGGGAGAGGCAGGGAACAACCACTGAAGGTGGCATCGTGTCCCCTCGAGATACACCATTGCATCTCAGTGTGATGGAAACTGGGTTCCTGCTCTCCTCTGCCCAGGCACTAAGCACCGTCTCCAGAGGCCTCATCAGCCTTCCAGTCACCTCCCAGTCACTCCACTCGCACCCCAGCTCCAATCTCTGGACCTGGAGTTACTGAATTTATTGGGAAGGGGAAGGAGAGTAAATTAATTCAAGGCTTCTAGCCTGATAGACTCAAGAGAACAATGGTACTACTAAAGAAGCACTGATTTTCAAGAAGCTGTTTGAGGCACCAGTGATGCCCAGCGGAGGCACTTAGGCAGCTGGAGGCTGGCACCAAGGAGAGGCCAAGCCCACAGTGGAAGGTCTGTCACTACACCTGTGGGAGGGAAAGAATCCATGCACAGAGAGAAAAGGGAGTGGGCAGAGGCAGGAAAATGCCTTCCTCTAAGAGGGCAAAGCAGGTTAAGAGAGGTGGGAGGACACCCAAGAGATGAGAACAGAGCTGACAGGAGGGGAAGTGAGTCCTGGTGCAGCAGAGAGCTTGAACAGGACAAGGACCTGGAGGCTCTTCCTGCTGCCCGTTCCCCTCTGGGAAGGTAAGTCCAGGCATCAAAGAAAGTGCGTGTTTATGTCAGTGCCGTCCAACAGAACTCCCTGCACACCCCCACCTCCTGCCCCAAACAGCAGGTTTGTTCTACATCTGTGTCCGACACAGTAGCCGCAGGCCACGTGTGGCTCCTGAGCACTCGAAATGTGGAAGGAAAACTTTAACTTTAGAGTCAAGCCTCTGTGTTTTCAAGACAGCAATTTACAAAAAAGGCTGGGCTCAGGGGATGATCTCTGCTGATGGTTGGCAGAACCAGGACCAAGTAGTTTAAAAGCTTCTTGGCTGCATGCAATACACTCGATTGAGAAACTCCATAATGATTACCCTTTTGAATGGGTACTTAATTCTCAATGAGGTAAACTGAATGAATTGGCCAAAAAGGCAGTTACATTGTTTGAATTGCTGAGAACCCTTAACCAACTGTTCATTTGAAATATATTTCACCGCAACCGCCCACCTCGCCCAAGCATTCACCCTGCCCACGCCCAACTCTCTCCTTGGCAGCACGGGAGCTTTATTTGGTGACACCGTCGTAGGGGCCAGGGTGTCAGGCATGCTGGGCCCCATGCCCCTGGCAACCAACCAGCTCTGTTCCTGGCCCTTCTCAGATGTAACTCCATCGCCGGATACTCAAGAGCCCGCCTCTGGGATTCCAGTCACTCAGACACCCTGCTCCCTTCCCAGAGAACTAGTTTATACACCAGAGTATTATAAAATCCAAAATAATTTTATTCACTTTTCAGGTTTTTGTTTCCACAAGGTGTTCAGCAAACATGCTAAGGCAACAGAATGTCTAGTTGGTCACGACATGCAACGCTGACCATTCAACTGATGACAGCAGCGACCACGCCCACCTGAGCTACTGGCCCCACAGCACAAGGGGGTTTGCAGAAACACACCGAACCACACGGCAATCAGCAACCTGAGGTAGGTCTCTTTACAGTACAAAGACTTCCACACCAGTGCGAGACACTGAGTAGCAAGAGCTGCTTGAAGTCGCAGGCTTTGGAGAGAGAAGGAGACTGTGCGACATCTGCAGAGAGAAAAGAAAACAGACCCACGAAATCCTGAACCCTGTCACTGAGCTGTGGAGGCGCAGACCAGGCAAATGAAGAAGTACCACCGGAAAAGCAGCGGTCGGCTCCGGGGCGGGGAGCCAACGGGTGTGGGAGCCGGAGCTCTGTGCAGTGGCCAGCGTGAGGAACCTGAGGCAGTGGGACCCTCTGTGGAGAGACTTGATTCTTGTTTAGAAACGACAGCAAGAAGAGGAAGGCAGGGAGGGAAAGGGGGTCGGGGGCTTTGCCCCACTGCTCTCCTGACGGAAACAGGGAGGTGACACCAGGACAGAAAGCAGGAGCCCTGAGAATTCACGGCGCTCTGCACGGCTTCCGGCCGGGGCCTCTGCACCACCCCGTCCCGGAGTGGTTGTGGGAGGCGGCAGAGGGGGCCGCTGGAGGGCCCACCATGGCCACACGGCTTCCTTTTTTGACACCCAGAAAACCTGGCGCCATGAAAAACCAGCTAGCAAAGAACAATATGCTACTCTTTCTGTCGTCTAATAGCAAAACCAGATCTCCAGTGCAGCCAACTGTACAAAAATGATAGAAAGGAATCTGCACTGTTATTAGCACAGTGCTTATTTTAATATAAAATAAACAGCTTACATTTTCACTGTAAATATAGGCTATGTACAGAATTATATATATAGATATAGCTACACGTATAAAGCTTCATTATAGGCCTCTGATATATTTATAATATGGTTCCCTGAACCTTGTAGAGTGCAATTAAAAACAAAAACTAAATTTTGTTTACATGAATCTGGAGTCAATACAATAATCAAAATAGGACTCTCCCTAAAAGTGAAACACACAAGCCAATCCTGAACTGCTGTGCGAAAGATAAAATCGGGAAAGGCAAGGTTTCGGCAGGACAGGAAGAGCGCGGGCCCCGGGGAGGAAAGAGACTGAGGCAGCGCGGGAGGAATTAGCCCTTGACAGCGATCTTGTTCTCTGTAGCAGCAAACATGGCATAGAACCGGGAGCTGTCGTTGGACAGAAGGACCGATGGGGTGTCGAACTCCACTACCTGCAAAGGAAGGAGGCGGCATCAGGATGTGACTCGAGGACCCACTTTCAGGAAGGGGGGCAAGCCCAAATGCCCCTTGAGGATGAAATCAGGGTGACAATCCGACTAGCCCTGCCATGTCCCAATGGGTTCCTTTTTATTTTATTTTTTAAAACTAACCGGGTACCAGGGAAAGGTTGGAGAGAAACACCTCTAGACCTCCTTCACCTAACTCAGTGGTCGGCAAACTCATTAGTCAACAGAGCCAAATATCAACAGCACAACGATTGACATTTCTTTTGAGAGCCAAAAACTGACTTCTGCGCATGGGCCACGAAGTTTCAATCGCACTGTACGTGCGCGCCCGCACGTGGTATTTTGTGGAAGAGCCACACTCAAGGGGCCAAAGAGCCGCATGTGGCTCGCGAGCCGCAGTTTGCTGACCACTGACCTAATTCATTCAGCCTTAGGTAGGCAGGAATTGATCGACAAGATATTACAGGGAACCCACTGCAGCACAAGTCAAAGGCTTAGCAGGCAAATGGCATCTAGTTATGCAATCTGATCTAAACCTATAGATGGAAAAGGAACGGCTCAGGAGACCTACTTGGCAAAAAAAAAAAAAAGGAAGTGAGAGCCCTGGCCGGGTAGCTCCATTGGTTAGAATGTCGTCCTGATACAACAAGGTTGTGGATTCGATCTCTCCGGTCTGGGCACATACAAGGGTCAACTTTGCATAGATAAGTGGAACAAATTGATGTTTCTCTCTCCCTCTCTCTCCCCCCCTTTCTCTTTCTCTCTAAAAATCAATAAATATATATATATTTTTGAAAGAAGTGAAGCCCTAGCCAGTTTGGCTCAGTGGATAGAGCATCAGCCAGTGACTGAAGGGTCCTGGGTTCAATTCCAGTCAAGGGCACATGCCCAAGTTGCAGGCTTGATCCCCAGTAGGGGGCATGCAGGAGGCAGCCGATCAATAATTCTCTCTCACCATTGATGTTTCTATCTCTCTTTCCCTCTCCCCTCTTCTCTGAAATCAATCAATAAAAAATAAATAAATAAAATAAAAAAGTGAGTAAAGCATAGACTCAGTCAATTATCCATTCCTATGATAGACTTCTATGCAGTCACTGGAAACCATATTGCAGTAGAAAAGTGAATGACATACTGGCAGGACCTGGCTCCCATAATGTGGCCACATACTTCCCAGCCTCCCTTCTGCAGGGCAAAGGCATGGACACAACCTTTGCCAGGAGATGAAAGGGGAGGTCTCCAGGGGGCACTTCTAGAAAAGGATGTCTTGCCCAGGGGAGACAGGCCTAAGGACAAAGCATCCTTCCTTTGGAGTGGCTGCATGAGGGTATGACGTTGGGTGCTAGAGCAGATACTGCACTGTGTGTGGACAGGGAGACATTGGCTTTGAGAGATAGGCAGGTTGTAAGCAGGTAGATATGGGAAAGGAAAGAAGGGAAAAGGACATTTTAGGTAGGTGGGACTGTATGAGTAGACACAGAAGATGGAAAAGCTTAGGGGATGCAAGATTGTCTATAGCTAACAGCACTTGCAAGGAAAGAGAGGGAAATGAAGAAGGCATGGCTGGGCTAGATTGTGGGGAAGCAGGATACAAGTTTGGCACCCCTACATGATTGCAAAAAGCAAACAACACATGGTGGCTGGTCTCAACTCACTTTGGGCAATTCTTATCTATGTGAATTAATTACTAACTAAACTTGCTTGCTGATCTGTCAGTGTGCCCCATTTTCGAGCAACAAAATAACAGGTAGTAAAGCAAAACAAGAACCCAGGAATGCCTCAAATTCAGTGCCTTGTTGGGAGGGGGCTGTATCTCTCTCCAAATGGATGGGACTAGAGCTGCTGTGGCTGCTTTTCTAAATGTTCAGAACCACCCTCAGATGCCAATCAGCTCAGTCCTCCCAGACAAGGCCACATGCCTCAGTACCTGTCCCTGGGCCAGCACCATAATCCTATCAGAGCCTAGGACTGTATGCAGGCGATGGGCAATCGTCAGCATAGTGCAGTCGGCAAATGCTTCTCGGACGGTCTCTTGGATCAGTAGGTCTGTCTCCGTGTCCATGGCAGCTGTGGCTTCATCTAGAATCAGAATCTGCCAGGGAAGAGAGGAGAAAGAGGATCCAACCAGTTCCTTAAGCATTCTGGTTTAGATTTTACTAAAATGTATTTTGGCATTTGAATTTTATACCATACACTAGAGGCCCGGTGCACAAAATTCGTGTAGGGCGGGTGTGTGTCCCTCAGCCCGACCTGCACCCTCTCCAATCTGGGACATCCCTCTTGCAATCTGGGGCCTCTGGCTCCTAACCACTCACCTGCCTGCCTGCCCTAACCACTCTGCATACCTGCCTGATCCCCCTAACTGCTCTCCCCTGCCGGCCTGGTCACCCCTATTAACTTTCTTTTTTAATCTTATCCCCTTCACACACAATTGTATTTGACTTCCTTATTGGCTTCTCCCTCTCACACAATTTTTCTCTCTCCTTTATGTAACACTTTTTCCTACTGACTCATCATTTATAAACTTTTCTTTCCTCATTTCCTACTTCTGTTCCATCATCCTTCTTCCCATCTTTCTCCTACCCTCTCTCCCTCCCCCTTCCTTCTTTCCTTTATCTTTACCCCTTCCCTCCCTCTCCTTTTCCTTCCTTCCCACCTTAATGTTTTTCTTCACTTCCTCCCTTGGACCTGCTTTGCTCCCTCCCCCATTTCTTTCTTCTTCCCGTTCTCCTTTTAAGATCTACCGGCTCCCCTTTAAAACTTTTCTTCCCTCCCTCTTTCTCTCTCATCCTACCTTTCCCATACATTCTTCTCTACTTCCTTCCACTGTTTTAATATCTATCTACCTGCCTAATTATTCACTGTCATTTATCTTTTTTATTTTCTGACTCCTATTTTTAAAATCTGTCCCCAGTACACAACTATACTTGATTTTCATTATAGCTCCTACAGTTCACTCACACATCCTCTTTCCTTCTTTAACTCTGCTGTCTACTGACTCCCTTATAAAGTTCTTCCCTCCCTCCTTCCCTTCTTTTTTTTTCACTGAGCAATTCTATTGGTTTAAGATGAGCTGCATATGAGGTAATAAAGCCATCTGGAGGGGAGAGGTGGGAGGCCCGGGGGCGTGGCCAGGTCATCTATCCAAAAGTTGTGTCCCCATTTTTGGCATTTCTGGTAGGTAGGGCAAGGCTGGCGTCTTCACAGATCCCAGAGCAGATAAGGGGTGGGGAGAGAGAATGGGTGAAACCAGAGAGAGAGAGAGAGAGAGAGAGAGAGAGAGAGAGAGAGAGAAACAGAATCTATACTAATAAAAGGGTAATATGCTAATTAGACTGGGAGACCTTCCGGACATCCTTCCGGACAAAGCCATGGTGGTGGGGCCGAGGCAGAGGCAGTTAGGGGCAATCAGGCTGGCAGGGGAGGGCAGTTGGGGTTGATCAGGCCGGCAGGCAGAGTGGTTAGGGGTGATCAGGCAGGCAGGCAGGTGAGTGGTTAGGAGCCAGCAGTCCCGGATTGCGAGAGGGATGTCCGACCCCTGTAGGATCGGGCCTAAACCGGCAGTCGGACATCCTCCAAAGGGTCCCAGATTGGAGAGGGTGCAGGCCGGGCAGAGGGACACAGCCCCCCCACCCGCCCCGTGCACAAATTTGTGCACTGGGCCACTAGTAGTCATATATGTGTCTGAGAGAGAATGTATATGTGTCTATAAGAGAAACAATAGTTGTGTATGTGTCTATGAGAGAGATAGAGGATCTGAAAGATAGGGTTCTGGGTGTGTTTCTGTGTAAGAAATGGGGAGAAAAAGATTGAAAAAAAGGGAAAAAAGGGTAGACAGACCCCACCTTCCCCTTAGGGGACCCCCTTCTCCTTGCCATGTAGTCAGCAACCCCAGCACTGAGTCGGCTGGAGTAGGGCGACCCCATTTGCCCTTCTCCATCTTGTGCTTCTCCTGTGTCTGGGGCTTGTCCTCTGGATGCCTTTGTCCTCTCATCAAGAGTCACCTCATGAGCCCCCACCCTGTGGCCCTGAGGAGTGAGATCAGTTGGAAGTGTCAGAATGAACGCTCCTGGTCCTTCCGTTGGGGACGTCACTGAGAATGAGGTCACAATCTCCTGCCAGCCGCCATTTGCCCTCATTTCCCGAGGGCTACACATCTGGCCTCCCCTGATGTTATCTCCGTAGCCCCCTGGGCCCATCAAGTGTCAGAGTGAATCCACCTGGGAAGCAGGGTAGAAATCTCTGAGCTCGGGCATTCCCAGAAACATGTCTCCGGATCCTGAAAGATTGAAAGAGCCGCCAGAGTCTGCGGAGGAAGGGGGTGTTGGGGAGCTGGTGCGGCTGTGGACCCCCTGGGTGACAGACACGGCAATCTTGACGGCATAGAATTTTGCCTCCTCTTGAAACTTTCTGATATTTTTCTTATAGCGAATCCGCTTGTTGCCAAACCAGTTGGAGACCTGAGAGACAGTGATCCCGCAATTCTTGGAGAGCTTCTCCTTAGCCTCCTCACTGGGATACGTACGTGTTACTCAGGTGGGAATAGAAATACTCATTTAGGACCTCGGTGGCCTGTTTGCTGAAGTTCCAACGTTTCCGTGTGGCATCCAGGAACCAGGAGCGCAGGATCATGACGGCCTCGCAGGTGCTCTGCTTGAGCTGCATCTGGATGGCGCTGGACTTACGGTGTATGATGCTCACCATCCGCTCCATCTCCTTGGGTGCTGCGGGCCTCGTGCGGCTCTGCTCCCGCAGCAGGTTCATGACATGGGTCATGAACTCCTTACATTCCTGCTCATACTTCTCCAGCTCCGAGTGGTAGATATGGCGGATCTGGGCAAGTTTGCTGCGATAGTCCGAGTGTTTGATGGAGTTGTCAGGGGACATGCCGTCCCCGGAAGCTGCTGTGGCTGAGCTCCACCTGCACCCCCCCTCCCCGGCCTTTCTCAGGCCCAGCCACGCCTTCTGCCAGAAGCATGTTGTCCAAGTGCGTAAGCTGGGGGTCCATGGGCTCCTCCTCCTGGGAGCTTCGGATGCTGAGGCTGGTCTTCTCCTTGATCTCACCCAGGACGCTAAAGAGAGCTGGCTTCATTCGGTAGCAGTTTGGGCATGTTTCTTGGCCTGGGCCTTGTCCAGGCTCTGGTCCGTGATGGTCATTATCTGCTGCAGAATGTCCTCGATGTCTTGCTTCCCTTGGCCTCCCGGGACCATCCCCCCCCCCCTCGCTACGCCAGGAGGCTCGCCAGGGCCCCCAGGCTCCTCACCCATCAGCCCCAGACCTCCCCAGCCCCCACCTGGAGGGGGCGGCCCCAGAAGTGGCTCGTCCATAGTGGGGGGGGGGGCCCTGAGGCCCCCTCCCTGTCCCGCCCCTCCCCCACCTGGTTACTTCCCCCCAAACTCGCCAGGGCCGATGCTTCCTCTGCCCCGACCCCCACCTGTCTCTCCGTCTCCTGACTCTCCCAGGGGTTCACCCCAGCTCTGAAGGGAGACCTGGGGTACCGGCTGGGCCTCCCACAGGAGACCTTGGCCCCCAGCGGTGGAGAAAATGGAGCCGGAGAGAGAGGAGGCCCAGGTGGGGGGGTGTGTGAGCGAGAGGGAGGAGCCCTCCTTCCCTCCTTAAAGCTTCCACTGTGGGGGGGTGGGTGTTAACCCCCAGCCCAGGGCTCAGCCCCGGCCAGGTGTTTGCTGCCCCCCGGCTTCCCTGGCCTCCCCGCCACCATCCTGCTCCCATTCCCTGCCTGGGATGCCCGGCCCAGCGAGGGTGGCCAAGGCCAGTGCAGCCTGGGTGTTGCTGCCGCAAAGCAGGAGCACCTCTGCCCAGAAGGCCTCGAACCATCCACCCCTCCGTCCGGGGACCCACCAATGGCCCGCAATGGGGGCCACCACCCTCCTCCCGTGTCTGGGCGGGGCTCCCCGCTCCACACCACCTGTGTCCTGCCCCTCGTCGGCTTGTTCCCTTTCTGTATTTCTGTTTCTCCTCTCGGCCTGTCTGCATGCAGGCCTGCCTTCCTCTCCCTCTCCTTTCTTATCCCCTCCTATCGTATCCTATCCTACCCCGGGCCTTGCAGCTGCCTGAGCAGAGGGCGGGGACGCAGCCTGCTGATCTGGTCATGACATTACGGCAGAACGGATAATCACCATGTTCCTCTCTTATTATATAGGATTATTTATGGTTCTCTCTCATCATTGATGTTTTTATTTCTCCCTCTCCCTTCTTCTCTGAAATCAATAAAAACGTATTTTAAAAAACTAACAACCCACCCATATACCCAAATTGTGTCAAGGTTAATCCAGAAACACCTCTGAGCATTCTCTTAAAAGTGTCACTGGGCTGGGAGCCAGGAACGCCTTCAGACCACGTGCCACAGGGAAGGGTGCTCCTCCACCTCCCTGCTCTCTCCTGCCCCTCCCCTCCCCTTCCCCAGCTCCCACCAAACCGCCGCACCTTGCAGTGACGGAGCAAGGCTCTTGCTATGCATAAGAGCTGGCGTTCCCCCACTGAAAAGTTCTCCCCATTCTCTAGCACTTCAGATTCAAGTTTCAGAGGTAGCTGAGCAATCTAGGAAGAAAGAAAGTAGAAATTAGAAGGGTCAAAAAGTAAAGTGAGGGGGAAAACACCCTAACTTTTGTCAAAAATCCAGTAGCAAAGGTAAATTATTCTGGAACAGAAGAAGGAATACTAGCTGAGAACCTGGCTCACCTAGAAAGAAGGTACAGGTGTGATGGTCACGCGACCAGGACCCAGGTTTTCTAGGATCCCTATTTCAAATATACTATTCTGTTAGTCTCCTACTCTCAAAATGTCCCAGAAATTCTAATATTTTCATGTCCCCAAATCCTGGCAGATAGTGGTCCTAATTTTTGAGCCACTGAAAAATATGGTCGTGCAACAGGAAAAGGGGAAAATAAAACTGCTCTAGGCCCATGGCTGTCAAACTTCTCTTTTTGTAAGCTACGCAACCTAGTCTTCAAATGAAATTATTTGAGAAAGCTCAACCTAAAAGAGATAAAAGCAGAGCTATCTAGTTGAATTAGGGCAAGGGATCCTGAGTTTGACTTAAGCAGAGGCACAGACACCCTCCTCCCGGTGAGGGATATCCATAGCCCCTGGAGGGGCTGCCGAACACCCCGCAGAGATCTGTGAATCCACAAGCCGACTGCATGCTTTCTGCAGACTCAGTAAATGAGGTATCTCTTGCACATAGAAAGATACTTCAAAAGCCTGTTGTACTGTTACGATGAATAAAATAGAAATTAATGTAAAACCATGACTGAATTTTGAGTAGTTTTCATTGACTTGTCTTCAGTCAATGGGTGGTAAAAAGGGTAATATGATCATGGGCGTGGGGGGAGAGGGAGGAGGCGGAGGTCAGAAATATCAACCTTTACGCCCTTTCTGGAATGTCTGGGAAGTCCTGCTCAAAAGTGTTCCTCCACAGACACGCTGGAGGTGGAGGACAGACCAGGCTGGACGGAGGCCACCGGGCAGTGCCCACAGCATCGCTCGCCCGTGGTTCTTTACTTACACATTCTTTCATGTGTGTCCTCTCCAGGGCGTCCCAAATCTGGTCTTCCGTGTACTGGCTGAAGGGATCCAAGTTTGATCTAGAGAGAAATGCAAGAGGAATGTCTCAGGGATCCTTCACGTGCGCAGCCACACTGCGAAGGCTGTCCGGGGTAAAAGTCTAAACAAGCACGGGAAATGGCCTTAAACCTCCTAAGGTCACAGAGGGCTCATCCCTTAAGCAGCCAGAGGTGGACGCTGATGCCTGCCCGAGGCAGGACGATCTCTGAGAACAGAATTTCTTCTTCTTTGTTTTTTTTAAAATATATTTTATTTATTTTTTACAGAGAGGAAGGGAGAGGGATAGAGAGTTAGAAACATCGATGAGAGAGAAACATCGATCAGCTGCCTCCTGCACACTCCCTACTGGGTATGTGCTCGCAACCAAGGTACATGCCCTTGACCGGAATCGAACCTGGGACCCTTGAGTCCGCAGGCCGACGCTCTATCCACTGAGCCAAACCGGTCAGGGCCAGAATTTCTTCTTTATAAAATGTCATTTTTACTGTTGTAAGTTATATAGAAAAATTAAGAAATATAGACATGCAAATCACAAAACACAAACCAACGCATGTTTTAATCATCTCTAGTCAGATCCATAGAAACAAAAGGTGTTAGCATGTTGGCATATATGCTAGATGTTTTCCTAGCACATACATGTTAAAACACATCTCCCTATATGCACAGGGAAATGCTCTTTCTTCCTATGCAACAGGGGGAGAGCAGGGATCTGACAGCTAGCTGACCTGGAAAACGAGCCAGCCTGCCAGATCCAGTGGAAGGCAGAGGGAATGAGAGAGAGGAAAGGGCAACCAAAGAGGAAGGACTTCCTTTCTCCTGGTTCAGAAAACCAGCTTGGGGGCTATTCCTGTTTACTGTCCCACAGGATCTGCCGCATGGAAATCACGGAGATTGAAATAGGACTAGGCACTGTTGGAAATGTTAAAGACGGGACAAAAAGCTCTCTGTCATGGAGGATGAGGGTAGAGTAGTGGTGGAACAGATATTTGGTGGAAATGGGATGTTACACTGATGGGGGGAGTCTTGTCTCAATCTCAACATGAAGTTTTGTAAGTCTAGTAATCGGAAAGGGATTAGGTTACAGTTTGCTTTGCTCATAAATCTTGCTTGGCGTCTGGGAAAATCTTTGGGAGAACCTCAGCTCTGTGCCATGTTTGTGTCCATGTCTAGGGTCACTAATTCCAGGCACAAGCAGGCTCACATCACAGAGGAGCTCTACTCGAGCAGAGGAGATGGCAGACGCACACCGTGTCTGCGTCCGCAGCCTCTGGGCTGTCTGGGAGGCTCTGCCCGACCCTGCTCTCTGTGCCCGGGGCCCTTTGCACAGGTGCTCTCCCTCCGCTTGCAACATGCTCACCTTTCCTCACCACAGCACTGGAGAGACACTGGTAAAAGCAAGGACTCTGGAGTTAGCCTGCTTGATGCCTATACAATGTCTATCAATCACAACTGTGTGTGCTCGGCCAAGTCAGCCTAACTACTCCACATCCCAGTTCCTCATGTGCGAGACAGGATAAAAGACCACCTCCTCAAAAGGCTGTTGTGAGGACTACGTGTGTCCACCGCGTTTCATGTGTATAAAGTCCTTGCGGGAGTACCTGCGGCAGGGTGGGCACTGTGCATGTGACAGCCATTATTACTGTGGTTTTACTTCTGGGCTATGATTCCTTCTTGTCCTTCAAGTCTCAGCTCAGATGCTACCTGTAGGAAGTGTCTCCTGAGCCTTCAAGCCTGGATGAGGTGTCTCTATGCTCACCCTTATGGCACGCATCACCCTGTTCCTTTGTCTCTCTGCCCACCGCACAGGATCCCTGTCTGGATCTTGTTCACTGTTGTATCCCATGTACACCATCTAGTATTTTTTTGTATAAATAAAAAAATTTATACCTATCATTATTTGACTCCTAATAAGAGGTATTAATATGTCACTACTTTTTAAAAAATATATTTTTATTGATCTCAGAGAGGAAGGGAGAGGGAGAGATAAAAACATCACTGATGAGAGAGAATTTTTGATTGGCTGCCTCCTGCACACCCCACACTGGAGATCGAGCCCACAACCTGCACATGTGCCCTGACCAGGTATTGAACCTCCTGGTTCAAAGGTTGATGCTCAAACCCCACTGAGCCAGGCTGTCACAACTTTTAAGTATTTTCAGTAATAACAGAGGCAAAGAGCAGTTCGTGGAGGGAGAGTGTGTACACACAGAGAATCCAAACAGACTGGGGTCAATCCCTGCTCTGCCTCCTATCAACTGCGTGACTTTGGACAAATTACTCCTCAGTTTTCTCTTCTGTATAATAGGGACATAGCGAAATGGCTTAGTAGGTTTAGAGTATATGTACAGTGCCTGGAACATGGTGGATACTCAATAACTGGCAGCTGTTAAATTGCCAAGGTCCCTGTGCACACATTTGATACACCTTGGTTCCAATATTGGTGGTTTCTAACCTATATATTCAATGCACTTTCCAAGGGTCACAATCATCCCAGGATCTTGAACACCAGGACCAGAAATCGTTCTGATAAAGTCTACCTGTGAACGGTCTGGATGGGGAAGACTGATCTCTACAGGGATGCCAGCTAGGAAGAGCACTCTTAATTAAAGAAGAGGTGATCTGCTGATAATCTAAAAGTGTGAAATTGTCTTTTTATAAAACAAGTCCTTACCAGTTCCACAGGGACTAAGACTGTCAAAAGGAAAAAAGAAAAACAAGAGCCACACTGGCCGGCCCCTCTAAGCATTCTTATACGTTTTAACTGCATGTTGGTATCTCAAGGAGATGTTCTCACCCATAATGCTGGTTAATGGTGGTGGAGATACAGTCTCCAAATTCGGAGTCTCCAGGAGGAAGCTGAGGAAACAGCTAATCATCCTTCCCTTGCTCTGGGAAACTCATTGCATAGGCTTTCTAATTTCCTAATTAAAGCAAAAAGGCTCCAAAAGCTGAATGTTTTTTGGGAATTATAAGAAACCTGAGAGATTAAAGGAGGATAGAAGTTCTAGGATTTTATATGTTCTCGGTGTCTATCACTGATTTAAAAAGCAAAAAATTACAGCCTGGCTGGCATGGCTCAGTGGCTGAGCATCGACCTATGAACCAGGTCACAGTTCAATTCCCGCCCAGAGTACATGCCCAGGTTGCAGGCTCATTCCCCAGTGTGGGGGTGCGGGAGGCGGCAGGTCAGTGATTCTCTCTCATCATTGATGTTTCTATCTCTCTCTTCCTCTCTGAAATCAATAAAAATATATTTAAAAAAGAAAAAAATAAAGCCAAAATTACAGATGGCAGCAATGAAACTTATGATTCCCTAAGTTTGCACAGCTGATGCCAGAAGCAGCACTCTGAGCTCAGTAACAAACTCAGGGCATTAGCACACCAACTACTGAGCTTGTCCATCAAGAAGCAACGAGCCTCTGGAGCTGCTAACAAATGGCTCTGACTCCTGCAAAAGCTGTGCTTCCACGATGTTCTACAAACAACAGCTGCACACGCCAGCAGGTCAGTTCTTTACCATGAATTCTAGAAGCCCCTGATTCCAGACCCATGTGAAGTGCTATAAAATTCTCAAATGAACACAGGCATCTTGGTGCCAGCATATTCAAGGGAAGTCTAAAATTTGACATGCCTTATATCCTAACACTCTTCCAAATGATGATTAAAAAATTAAGAAAAATATGTTTTTGTCCTGAGCTAAAAATTATAAGGCCAATTTTATTCCCAAAGGTGCTCCTGTAGCGTCTAAAAATAGAGAGATCTATAGGAAGGAAGAGCAGGTTTGGCAATAACTCCCAATTTCTTAATTTTAGATCTGAATCTTCAATAAATTCTAATTCTCTTCTGACATTGCTTATTTGACCTTGTTATCTCAGTACCCAAAGGGAATGACTGGATCAACAGATCCAGTCTATACTGTCCAAATTCATTAGTGTTCTAGAGAAATGCCAAAATAAACGCACCCGGGAGTATTGACCCTACATGAAAGTAGGTGAGAATTCAGTTTATCTACCAAACCTCCCTGAATGAGTGAGTTCAAATGCCATTCAGACAAGTGTGAACACTGCCCCTTGGTTATTTGAAATTAGATTAGTACCATTTTTTTTTTTGAAACTGCTCAAATTAAAGAGGAAATAGTAATATTACTTTCAGAGTGATTAAAAAAAAAAAGAAGTCCTGCCCTAGCTGGTTTGGCTCAGTGGATAGAGTGTTGGCCTGCAGACTGAAAGGTCCCTCTTTCGATTCCTGGTCAAGGGCACATGCCTGGGTTGTGGGCTCGATCCCCAGTAGGGGGTGTGATCAATGATTCTCTCTCATCACTGATGTTTCTATCTCCCTCTCCCTCTCCCTTCCTCTCTGTAATCAATAAAAATGTATTAAAAAAAAGTGAAGTCCTATCTGGGTTGCTTATATAGTTAAAAACCGTTTTATTTAGAAAGAGAAGCAACATGAATAGGAATAGACACAAATAATGGAAACCCATTGTTTTTAGGAGGCAAAGCTTAAGGCTAAAGGTAGGGTAAATTATAAGGAAGAAAAATGGGATTCAATATATTTCCTTCTTACGATTTTAACAGGTCAAGAATTTTATCTTTGGCATGCTGGCAGATTGCAAGAGAGAGAGGCATCATTCCAGAGCATTACAGGTGGGAAAAATACTGGAAAATGGAAAAACATGAGTAGTAATAATGCCTGGAAACCATCATTAGAATTGCGACTTGGAGTGCACTGATGAGAGAAGAGCATGGAGGATGGAGGAAGATGGTGACGAGGACGATAATGGTTCTACCGTTACTGAATGTCCATCGTTTGCTAGGCTCTGTGCTTGTATAATCTGTATGAACTGATTCACTCTTGACAATAACAGGTCTTAATAACATCGCCATTTCATGGATGAGGAAACAAGTTTAGGAGTGGTCAAGTAGCTTGTCCAAAGTGGCAGAGAAAGATCTGAGCCCAAATCTCTCTGACTTCCCCACCAGCATGCTGCAGGCCTCCGAGCCCCGTTGTGTTACTGAGGTGCCCTTTGTAGTGGGAAAAGCACTAGACTGGGAGGTCACGAGATCTCAGTCCCAGATGGAGGCTCTAACATGCCCACCTGGCCTTGAAATGAGGCACAAACACATGGGCGCTCAGGTCCTCACCTGACAGTGCCACTGAACAGCACTGGCTCTTGAGGAATGATGGAGAGTTTGCTTCGGAGGTCAGCAAGGCCAATGTCACTGATTCTCACTCCATCAATCTTGATGCAGCCTCCAGACAATTCCACCAGGCGGAAGAGGGCCATCCCCAGGGAGGACTTGCCTGATGAGTGAGATGTGCAGAAGAGTAGCTCATTAGCAACTTACGAAACTGGTTTATTCTCAGGGCAAAATCATCTACTTTTCCGTTTCTATGCAGTCATTATTGCAACTGATTAACTCAGGAAATTATAAAATGATAGCCAGAAACAGGAACACACACACACACACACACACACACACACACACACACAACAACAACAACAACAACAACAACAACAACAAACAGAAAACCCGATGAATTTTCCTGAACTACTAGGCATATACATTTAAATCACACAGCTCAGTCAGAGAAGGAATGGGCAGGACCATTACACACTCATGAGAGTAAAATGGAAAAATGCCTCCTTTTCACCTTAGGAAGAGGTGCACAGTGTTTAATGCTTCTTAGCAAAATGAGAACAGCGGTCTCATGGCAAGGAGCTAGGGCAAACCAGAGGACAAGATGCCCCCTCTCTTTTGTCCCTTTGACATAGCTGAGAGAGTAAAGACAAGGCCTTCCATCGCTGTAGCAACACCTGGGGGATGGAAGAAGCTGTGGGGTAAACACACATGGGTAGGAGGCTTTGGACTGAGCCAATGAGCGGCTGGAGGTGACTCTGCCCAGACAGGGAACTGTGGCAGAAAAGCAGCTTTAGGGGCTAAAACAATGAGTGCATTGTCACTGTGATAAGCAGAACAGCTGTTCTTACTGGAATCTTCATGTTAAGTTATATAAGTAATTCAAGAAGATAACATCAATCTCTCATAATCACTACTGTTATTTATGACACATTTCCTTTTAGTCTTTTTCTCAGAGTAGAGCATACCAGAGACATGATGTTGTAATGGCTTTTCCCACTGAACATAACATAACAAGCATTTAACCATATTATTAACTTGTCAGGATAAAAATTTGATGGCTGCAATACAGTCCATCCTGTGGATGCACTCTAACTCATCTAGCCCTCTAATGTTGGATGTGTAGTTTATTTAAAACGTATTATTATAATGTTACTAGAGGCTCGGTGCACGAATTCGTGCACAGGTGGGTCTGGCTGGCCCATCCTGGTTGGCGGAGGGAGGGGATGCAGAAGGCCAGCTGGGGGTGGGGCCATGGGTGGTTGGCCAGCTGGCCCTGCCCCCTGGTCGAACTCCCGATCAAGGGGACAATTTGCATATTAGCCTTTTATTATACAGGATGCCGTGTGTCACTCAAACTTTGCTCTGACCTCAAATGACTTCCTTGGGATAGGTTCTCAGAATTGAAACTACTGTCAAAACATATAAACATTAAAAAGCTCTATCTAATGCCCCATACACCCCCAAAATAGCTTGACACAGTGCTGTCTATCTACTTTCTTGCAGCTCAGGCCCATGGTTTAGATTGAGAACTACAGGATTTCAGCTGTTAGACCACACTGCCCCCCATCTTCCTGTCTCCATGCTCTGAAAGACCTCTCACGAGAGCCTCATGACTTCATCTACTCAGTGGTCACTGAGGGTACAACTATTCTGCCTTGGCCGAGTCTGCAGCCACATCCCTGCAGTCAATATTGTTCCCTAATGGGAACCTAGAGAAATGTCCACTTCCTAAGGCAGGACTCCTCCATTCCATTTACCAGAAATGAGTTGGGAACCCAAGCCCATGTAGCAGG
Organism: Plecotus auritus; assembly: GCF_963455305.1. NCBI lineage: Eukaryota > Metazoa > Chordata > Mammalia > Chiroptera > Vespertilionidae > Plecotus > Plecotus auritus. The sequence continues at coordinate 185,471,589 of NC_137771.1, read as the reverse complement.
ACAGATGTTAAGGAGGCCTTCTCCTCCTAAAAGTGACTGGCTGTATTCAGGATTAGGGGGTCTGGTGAGTGGCCCCTTACCCAGGAAGTGGGGGAGAGGGGAGGGGCACTCTCCCTCAGTGCCAAGGTAGCGGTTTAAGAGCCAAACTAAGAAAGGAATGGGGCTCAAATAATAGGTTAAGTTGTTCCATCTTAATAAAAGATGCCTTGGTTTGGAACACCTGGACTGGAAGACTATAGCTCTTTGAATCTCTGACAGAATGTGCTGGTAAAAAAGGCAACAAAGTCCTCACAACCATAGCAGGGCCAGAGTCTAGGAGCCTTGGAAGAAGCGAACTAGGATCAGAGTCTAGACTTTGCAAGTCAGGCTATTTATGATTATTTTATTTTTCTTGTTTATTTCTCTTCTGTCACTACTTATGGTTTACTCAAGTCTTGGTGAAATTTTCAGTCTATCACACTTGTGTGAAAGGGAAATCACAGAAGGGACACCAGTCAGAACTCTCGGAAGAGCAGGGCCCCCCAGGGAGCCCGATGAGAGAGCAGAGTGAGAGCTGTGGGTAGCTGCCCTCCCTGGCTGAGCATGCTCTTGCCAGTGCAAAACACCTTCTCACTTTGACTGAAGGAATTCCTTCAAACAGGGGGCAGGAAACGACTTTTTCTTTTCTTCGTGGCAGGTTCTTTAAAGTAAATGGGCCAGAAAAGATGCCAGGTGTTTTTGTGTTGTTTGTTTTTGTTTTTTAATGGCAAGAACAAAAGCTAGAAGAATTTTGATGAAAAGGAACATGAAGCCCAGAAAGCCTAGGAGAACTGCCTCAGAGAGGCCCTATACCAGGGGTAAACAGGGTGAAAGGAGACAAGCCCAATTTTGAAGCGTTATTCAGGAAGGAGAGAGGGAAAGAAAGAAATTACTGAAGTCTTGACCCTAGAAACCCAGGGTCAATGCACTTCTAAGCATGAGTGAGGTAAAATACCCAAAAGGAAGGCCTATTCTCTAGTTCTTTGCAACTGATGTCCCAGAACAAGAAACGCATTTCTGTCTTCAAAGGGACAGAGGCTCCTTGTTTAGAGGTGGGTGAGCCTCTGATATACATGAGGCCACCCGGGCCATACATCACAGAGACCGCGAACACCCGACGTCACAGAAGGAAGACGTCTACTGCAGGGCTCTTCAGAACAGTCAACCCTGGCAGCCACCTCAGTGCCCACGACTCGAGCTTATTCAATATAAACTGCGGAGACCCATAAAACAGGATTTCATGTCATGCTGCATAGAAATCGTGCCGGGAGCAGTAACTGACATGGAAAATATTTGCTGGCTTTGAAAGCAGGCCATGAAACAGTGAGTATAAAATGACCTAATTTTTATTATTATTATTATTTTTATTGTTTGAAGTATTACAAATAGTATTACATATGTCTCCTTTTTTTTTTTTCCCCATTGACCTCCCCCCTGGCCTCCCCTACCCACCAGTACATGCCTTTACCTGCCCCCACCTCAGTATCTTGTATCCATTGGTTATGCTTATATGCATGCGTACAAGTCCTTCGGTTGATCTCTTACAGGCGCACCCCCCCCCACAACCTCCCCTGCCTTCCCGCTGTAGTTTGACAGTCTGTTCAATGCTTCTTTGCCTCTGTATCTATTTTTTCCCCATTTCTTTCCTTTAAAAAATCTTGCCTCTGCAAACTAGAAATAAACATATAATAACAAAAAATGTTTGAGTCCCAATTTCAATGTCCAACAGTTCTGAGTCCCCATTTCAATGTCAAACAGTTCCTTATGTGTACATGTCAGCAATGATATCTGGATGCTGGGCACATGGTGGCAATGCAGGTCCGACCCTCTCTGGTTTGGTCCTAGGCAACCTGCTGTGACGCACAGCTACTGACTGCTAGCATGGCAAAAATGACCTAATTTTTGTAAACATATTTGTTGATAGAAAACACCTGGAAGATATCCACTAAAATGTTAACAGTAATTATCCCCGTGCCGTGGAGTTATGGGTGCGTTTCACCTTTGTAATTTGCCATATGTTCCACGTGTTCCACAGTGAGAATGTGTACTTTTATGATTGGAAAAAACACTAAGTGTTAGAAAAGCAGGGTTGAAAATAATCCTGGAGAAGTGGTTTCAGTGAGACCTGAGACACTAATCATGCATGTACTGGGAACCTGGTTTGAAGGGATGAGAGTGATAGTCAATAAGCAATACACATGGGCAACAAACTTAACTCCGACAGGGTCCTTACCCGACCCCGTCCGCCCCACAATGCCAATCTTCTCCTTGGGTTTGATGGTGAAGGACACTTTCTTTAGGACCAGAGGCAGATTTTCTTGGTACCTCATCTCCGCGTTCTCAAAAGTCACCTCTCCTTCCTGGGGCCAATCAGGCGGGGGAGCCTTGTTCTTAATTCTGGCAGGTGCTTCCAAAGAGAGAGTCTGGGGAGACAGAAGTGGCCAGGTCAGATTGGCCCAGGTGTGTCTCTTACATCGATGTCTCTCTCTCTCATTCTCTCTCCTTCCCTATCTTCCACTACCTATATATATATAAAAGGCTAGAGAAGTTAAACCAGGACAACCATAGCCGCCACACAGGAGCAGTGCTAGCCCTGGCCCCTTGCTGTGAAAGATCCCTTGGCAGTAAATGCTTAGATAGGGACAGAGTACCATGGCTACTAATTCTGCAGTGGCTACTATTATGCAGCAGCTGAGCAGGGCACTGACTTTCAAACTGCCTCCTGTCTTAAGGAATTCTTCCACAAAACTGCCTTGGAGGCCAAGGGTAGGGCCATGAGCCCTTCTATTCCTCTTCAACCCTGCAGTTTTTATTGGAATTCTTTGAAAATATTACTCTCAAAACAGGACTCTGCCATTTAGAAACCCCTGGCTTAAATCCAAAGAAAGGTAACAACATTTATTGAACATGTAATCAGCCCTGGCTGGTGCTGCTCAGTGGTTGAAGTGTCAGCCCATGCACCAAAGGGTCTCAGGTTCCATTCCTGGTCAAGGGCATGTACCTGGATTGCAAGTTTGATCACCGACCCTGGTCAGGGCGTGTGCAGGAGGCAACCAATAAGTGTGTCTCCTACATCTATGTCTCTCTCTCTCTCTCTCTCTCTCTCTCATTCTCTCTCCTTCCCTATCTTCCACTACCTATATATATAAAAGGCTAAGTGACCAACGGTACATCTGCCCGACTGTCCGGTACATATGATGCGCACTGGCAAATTTAAAAATAAACATTGACTTGCACGATACATAGACAGCTCTTGCTGACGCCAATCGCACACGTGTGTTTTGACCTGTCATTGTCGATCGTGAATTTGATTGTTTTTGTTGACATTCGGAAGCTGAAAGTGGTGTCATCGACAGAATATGTCTGAAGACCAACTATTGGCACAATGTACTTCTGACACTTCATCTCTGACACTTCTATTATAGAGAAAGGGCAAATAGCAATATTAAAATATTTCTTCTAATTAATTTCCTTTCAATGTGCACAAATTCATGCACTGGGCCACTAGTCTCTAAAATAAATGGAAAAAATATCCTTGGGTGAGGATTAAAAAAAATAATAATAATATTGAACATGTAATCAGATCCTGGCATTCTGACATATCTCAATCAATCCAGGAGAAATAGACTCTAATCCTAATCCTGCCACTAACAGCTGTGTGACTGGACACATCACTTCTTCACTCTAGGTCTTAGTTTCTCATTTGTAAATTGTGGGGACTGGATTAGATAATCTTGGAAATCCATTCAAGCTTTAAAATTCTGTGTTTAATATAACGGCTTGTAATTTTTGTTATCAATAGTTAAACCTCGCAATGTTTTAAAACTCTCTGGCGACTAGTCATGGGGCTTACAGCCTTCTAGGGAAGTAAGGGCCAAAGACTACTGCTCTGGGGGGGTGGAGACTGAATTCAAACGCTCCAAGCTGGAAGGGTCCATGTTGGGACAGGCATCCAGGTTGAGGACTGGCAGTGGGGAGCCAGTCCTCAGAAATATGACTGGTCTGTGCAGGATTTACACTGTATTCCTGCCAGTCCCCAACCTGGGGCTGACTACCCACCCCCACCTCTCCAGCCAGAGACTCTCACCAACAGCGAGTAAAGCAAACACTACATATTCGTATATACAACCTGTATCATCCACAGATCAGAGCAATGGGCGAAGAGGCTGGTGGATAAACCTAAGGAACAGCTATTAGCAGAGATATCAGATTGCTATGTGCCATTCTTTCCCAGAACAATCATTCGTAAGTTTGAGAAATATCCTATGACTAACGAGGTCCATTGTCAAAACAAGCCAGTGAAGCACGTCTCTGCGAGATAATGCAGTTTATGTAACACACTAGTTCGCAACTGAATGGCAAGTTTTTCAACACTATGCTTGTTTTATTTTATTTATTTTTTATTCAATACTATGCTTGTAAGTCATTATTTGGAAGTTGGAATGTATTCTTCCCATGTAAACAATGATATAAATGCTGACAAAGCCCTAGCCCAGAGGTCGGCAAACTGCGGCTCTGTTGACTAATGAGTTTGCTGACCACTGCCCTAGCCGGTTTGGCTAAGTGGATAGAGCACCAGCCTATGGACTGAAGGTTCCCAGGTTCTATTCCAGTCAAGGGCACATGCCCGGGGTTATGGGCTTGATCCCCAGTAGGGGGCGTGCAGGAGGCAGCCGATCAGTGAGTCTCTCTCATTGTTAATATTTCTCTCTTTCCTTTCCTCTCTCTGAAATCAATAAAAATATATTTAAAAAAAAAAAGAAAAAAAATACAGTTTTATACAGTGCAAAAAAATTGCTACATTAGCCAGCCTAACTAAACTAACAAAGTTTGAAACGTTTTGGAAATGAGCTGATGAACGTAAGTTCTCAATCAGACAATTCACAAATAGATTTAGAAACTCTTATGCTAATTCCTTCTCCACTCCACGCCTGCTGGAGAGATCGCCAGTCGTCTCCTGAGGGATGAGAAGGCAGGAAGACATGCTGCCTCCTTGCACATCCACCTGAGGCAGGAAAAGGGTAAAGGGTAAAACGCCTCCATGGAAGGTGAGGTTGCAGTCTGACCTTGATGTAGTGGTTGATCCTCTCCACTGAGGTGAAGCGAGCTTCTGTCTCGGTGGCCAGTCTGACGGTAAACTGGAACAGCCCCGTTAACTGATGGTGAGAAGCAGAAATGCAGGAGAGAGTTCATTATCGATGCCAACGCTAGAAAGCCTCCTTCATCTAGGGGACCACAGCTCAATCATAAGAACTGGGCACATACAGCAGCTGGTTTTAGGAACTGAGTCATCCTCTAAACATTTAAGACAATGCCCATTACACCCCTACCCCAGTCATCTGTAATTCTCTGTGAGCGCAGGTGGCATTGTGGTACTGCTGGCACTAACTTCCCTGCATCCAACGGCTTTCCACCCATCTTTGCATGTCCAGTAACATGTATCTGAAGCTGCATACTTGTACCTGCACCTGCTGTGGCAGACACAGCGAATCAACCTGTGAGCAGCCAGTGGGCAGGCTTCCAGGAAAGTCAACAAAGTGAAAGAAGGCTGAGCAGAAAGTGCTGGCAGAGCCCCTGAGCACATCAGATGAAGGATTCTACTACTGCCCATCCAATCATCAAGGGAGGCTGCAGAGCATGGACAGCCTTGGGGGATCTGTACAGATACATGTACATACCTCTTCTCAGGTTTCTTTGGCTGTTTTTTTTTTTTTTTTAAATATATTTTATTGCTTTTTTACAGAGAGGAAGGGAGAGGGATAGAGAGTTAGAAACATCAATCAGCCACCTCCTGCACACCTCCTACTGGGGATGTGCCCACAACCAAGGTACATGCCCTTGACCGGAATCGAACCTGGGACCTTTCAGTCCGCAAGCCGATGCTCTGTCCACTGAGCCGAACCGGTTAGGCTCTTTGGCTGCTTTTTAATGTATCTTTCCAATATGGAAAAACGTCAAACATGTACAAGAGGAGAGAGGACATTATAATAAACTCCCATGTACCAAACATCCGTCTTAAAAAACTGTCAACTCACAGATAATATTGTTTCCTTTATATCACCTCATCCTTCTATATTATTTGGAAGCAAATCCAAGCTATCCTATTATTTCATCCATAAATATTCCAGCTTGTCTCTCTAAAATATAAAATCTTTAAGAGCACAATACCATTATTCAATACCATGATGACACCTAAAAAATTAATAATAATTCCTTAACATCTTCAAATACCTAGTCAGAGCTCAAGTTCCCAGTTGTTTTTTGAGCTAAAAACCATAAACCATTCCTAGAGACCAGAAAGCTTTCCACATGTAACAGTGTTGGGGGAAAAAAGCAGGAGCCTGGGGAAAAAATGCACATAAGAAGCAAATTGAGTATTTCTTTGAAGACTATGAAGAGGCCAGAGATGACAGGATGGTGAATTCAGAAACCTACAATTAAAAAACTATTTTCAAAAGCACCTTTATGAAGAAAATAGCACCAATTTCTTAAACACATGCAAAGCCTTAAATCCCTTTAATCCTACACTAGAGGCCTGGTGCACGAAATTCATGCACGGGGAAAGGGGTGTCCCTCAGCCCAGCCTGCACCCTCTCCAATCTGGGAACCCTCGGGGGATGTCCAACTGCCGGTTTAGGCCTGAACATCCCTCTCACAATCCGGGACTGCTGGCTCCTAACCGCTTGCCTGCCTGCCTGCCTTATTGCCCCTAACTGCCTCTGCCTGCTTGCCTGATCGCCCCCTAACTGCTCCCCTGCTGGTTTGACCGCCGCCTAACTGCCCCCCTGCCAGCCTGATCGCCCCCTAACTGCTTGCTCCCCCGCGCCGGCCTGATCTTGCCCCTAACTGCTTGCTCCCCCGCGCCGGCCTGATCTCGCCCCTAACTGCTTGCTCCCCCGCGCCGGCCTGATCTCGCCCCTAACTGCTTGCTCCCCTGCGCCGGCCTGATCTCGCCCCTAACTGCTTGCTCCCCCTCACCAGCCTGATCTCACCCCTAGCTGCTTGGTCCCCCGCCAGCCTGATCGCCCCTAACTACTTGCTCCCCTGCGCCGGCCTGATCTTGCCCCTAACTGCTTGCTCCCCCTCACCAGCCTGATCTCGCCCCTAACTACTTGCTCCCCTGCGCCGGCCTGATCTCGCCCCTAACTGCTTGCTCCCCCTCACCAGCCTGATCTCACCCCTAGCTGCTTGGTCCCCCGCCAGCCTGATCGCCCCTAACTACTTGCTCCCCTGCGCCGGCCTGATCTTGCCTCTAACTGCTTGCTCCTCCTCACCGGCCTGATCTCACCCCTAACTGCTTGCTCCCCTGTCAGCCTGATCGCCCCTAACTGCTTGTTCCCCTGACAGCTTGATCGCCCCTAACTACTTGTTCCCCTGACAGCTTGATCACCCCTAACTGCTTGCTCCCCTGCTGGCCTGATCGCTCCTAACTGCCTCTGCCTTGGCCCCTGCCACCATGACTTTGTCCAGAAGGAAGTCGGACGTCCGGAAGATGTCCAGTCAACCTGGTCTATTTAGCATATTACCCTTTTATTAGTATAGACTAGAGGCCCAGTGCACAAAATTCGTGCATGGGTAGGGTCCCTAGGCCTGGCCAGTGATCAGGGCCAATGGGGCCTTCCGGCTGCCGGCCGGGGCCTTCCTTCATTCCGCGCTGCCCCCGGTGGTCAGCAAACATCATAGCGAGTGACTGAACTCCTGGTTTTCTGGTCGAACTCCCAAGGGGACACTTTGCATATTAGCCTTTTATATATATAGATAGATACCACCCCTCCCACCCTCGCAGCCTCCTGCCCCAGATGGTTACTATAAAGCAGTCTGCGTGGCACTCTGGGAGTCAGAGGTGAAACAGTGACTTAGGGTAGAGGCCCCTACCATGCCTCTCCTAAGCTAACACAGGAAGGACTCAAACGGAGCGAAGGTGATGCCCCATCCCAGAGACTGACCTGGACAGCGTAAGAGATGGCGAGGCCAGCGTAGGCCGGGGAAATACGCCCATGCATGAGAACGACCATCAGCCCAGTGGTGGTGATCAGGGCGATGCTGATCAGGTCGAGCCGCACAGCCAGCCACCGCATTGCGCACGTGAATAGGAAGAAAGGACTTTGGTTGTGGTCCAGCAGCTCCTGGTACCTGTAGGAAGGCAGAACAGCTAATAGACAAATAAGGTACCAGGTGACCCTGGTCATGGTGATGTCAAAGCTCTGGTGAATTATGGACGGGGGCTAATACTTCAGTATTTTCTGTTTGAATGAAGAGAATGATATGGAAACTTAAAGAGAACAGAGTACTCCATGCTCCACAGATAGGAGGACATGGGGTTTTCTAGTTTTACCCTTTCAAAGAAACATATTGAAGATGTTAGGGGAAAATATCTACTTTAACAGCATAGGGAAAGTAGGGGGAGGGAGACCAAATAAAGAGGCTGTGCTAAACGTCAGAAAAAATGTCATAGGTTAGGGGTCATTTTCTCACAGAAAGAAAGGTTACAAGGCAAACTGCAGAAATGGCCCAAAACCAGGACAAGGAAACTCTCAGAATGAACATAGTAAAGTGGAAATTGTTGCTGACACACCATCATTGGGCAGAATGGTACTGTTTCCCACGGCCATGGAACAAAGAGCCAGAAGCTGAACCACAGCAAAAAAATACACAGACAACCTTTGCCAATGAAGGAGGGGAGACACCACTGTCACGAGGGGTCCCAGAGAGCAGATGAGACCCTATCTGGAGTCCATAACTAGGATTCTAGAGCAGGAAGTCTTTCTAGCAAATGTGCTTTGCTTTAAAAAAAATCACATTTCTTCCTTACAATAAGATATGTGCTCTTTAGAGAAAATTAGAAAACGCAATAAAGGGAAAAATGCAAAAGTCCATAACCTTATCAGTTAAAACCAGAGTTAGTATCTGGCTGCATTTCCTTCCAGCATTTTTTCAATGCACTTTACATGTACATGTATATATACACACACATGCATAAACACACTTGTACATAGTCAGTATATTTTCTTCTTTTTCACTGAAAGTTAAGGTTATTTTTCTACATTGTTTAGTCTAATTTTTTTACTCTAGATTTAAAAAAAATTAATTGCTTAATTTTTGGAATAGACAATATATGCATAGGACAGACTATTTAAAGGGTACACAAGTTTTACCATGAAAAGTCAGTTTTTCTCCCGTCCATTCTCCAGCTACTTCATTCCCCTCTTCAGTGGCTATTAGTTTCTTGTGTATCCTTTCAGAGATATTCTAAATGTTATATATACAAACACACTTAAAAGGGAGAATAGCATACACACATCGGTACCTTGCTCTTTCACTAATATATCTTAGAAATCTTTCTATATCAGTACCTTCAGAGCTGCCTCATGTTTTTTTGTTGTTGTTTGTTTGTTTTTGGTTTTATTTTATTAATTTTAGAGAAAGAGAGAAAGGAAGGGAAGGAGAGACATCATTTTGTTGTTCCACTTATTTATGGATTCATTGGTTGCTTCTTGTATATGCCCTGACTGGGGATCGAACCCTCAACCTTGGCATTTTGGGATGATGCTCTAACCAACTGAGCTATGCGGCAGGGCTTGTCTCATTTTTTGAAGGGCCACACAACACTCCACTCTACGAGGATACTGTAGCCCCTTTAACCAGTCCTCTGTTGAATGACTTTGTAGTTCACTGGTTCCCAGCCTTTTTTTGGCCATGCCCCACCTAAGCATCTCTAAAATCCTGATGCCCCCCCCATATAATTTTTATTATTCAAAAAGTGAACTCCTATTCACGTGGAGGAAGCCTAAAAGGCCCTTAACTTGGTATAAACAAGTTTTCAAAAAACATGGCATCTATGAAAGAGAAAAATAAAAGAACGAAAGGACAGTTGAAGTACTGAGGAAGAAATCACTAAGAAATTGTTAAAAAAATAATAATATGAAGTGATATGAAAAAATAGCAAATAAAATTTCAAAACATATAATAGAGGACTGAAATGCATAAATATGTCAATATATATTTATATACTGTATATGAGGCCCCTAGAATCATAAGAAATGCAAAAAATTCACTGTTAATAACTCATTCTCGAATTGCCCCCCCGCCTAATAATCGAATTGCCCCCCTGTGGGGCATGTGCTCCATCTTGGAAATCACTGAGTTAGTTCTAATCTCTTAATACAAATCTCCACAATGATTAGGTACATAAAAATCTCATATAAACAATATTCAACCAAATAAAATGTCAGTCTAGCATCAATGACTGTCTTTTACAGTTCCAAAAAAAACAAACAGCAAAACTCCACCAAATATGGTCATTCAGGACCAAAAGCCAACCGACTCCAAATCTGTGTTTTTGTCTTCTCGTTTGCTCAGAAGGGAGTTCCACCAAGCGAGTGAACTTTAATCAGAGACAATTAAATCACAAGTGATGAACGTTATAATCCCCCATTCTTGGACTCTGATTAAATTCAGGGATGCTGGCTATGTTTGAGCCTTTTGGCCCCCCTCAGCGCTTACCTGTGCAGAAACTCCTGCCCCTTGTTGTAGGCATGGATGGTGGCAAGGCCCTGTATGCTGGATGTGATGTGGGAGAGGAAAGGTGACTGCGTGATATTGTCCAGACGCTTCAACTCGCGAATCAGGACCCTGGAGAGAGAACGAGTTCTGTGTCAGAGGGTGGACAGCAACTCCGGCTCCGTTCTCTGCCCTGGAAGACACGAACCCTTCCGCGTTACCTGGACACAATGTGCAGAACTGCAAAGAGAATGACAAGGGGTGCCACTGCCACCAGGAACCATGGGAAAACCCCTGCGATCATCCCAACACAGAAGAACACCAGGATGACATTTTGGATGAACATCTCAGCCTGGAAGGGCAGGCGCACATCGACTGGGGAAACCGTAAAGAAACAAGTGTCAGGTTGTGGGGATCCGCAAACAGGAAACACGGAACCCAAAATTAAAAAAACAAAAAGACATTCCCAAAAATCTTTAAAAATATATATTTTTATTGATTTCATAGAGAGAAACATTAACAATGAGAGACTCATTGATCGGCTGCCTCCTGCACACCCCACACTGGGGATCAAGCCCGCAACCCAGGCATGTGCCCTGACCAGGAATCGAACCATGACCTCCTGGTTCATAGGTCGAAGCTCAACCAGTGAGCCACACAGGCCAGGCGTTCCCCAAAATCTTATCTAAGATTGGTGTGTTGCCTTTTAAACAGTCTGATAAAAAATAAATAAAAATCTAGAGACCTGATTGCTCTAGTTTTTCTTCTCCCAAGAAAATGTAAGTATTGTTTCCCCGCTGTGCCCTCATTTTTTAAAAATATTTTTTTATTAATTTCAGAGAAGAAGGGACAAGGAAAGAGAGATAGAAACATCAATGATAAGAGAGAATCATTGATCGGCTGCCTCCTGCACGCCCCATACTGAGGATCGAGCCTGCAACCTGGGCATGTGCCCTGATTGGGAATCCAACAGTGACTTCCTGATTCATAGATTGATGCTCAACCGGAGTCACGCCAGTCAGGCACATGCCCTCTTTTAGTTCACTATGTTGCCCAACCCCTTTAAACACTTCCTCCTTTTACAAAGTAATATATGCTTGTTATAAAATATTTTGAAAATATGCAAAAAAAAAAAAGATTACACATAATATTCATTCTCACCAAAAACAATGAATTTGCTGTTAACATTTAAAAAATAGATCCAGAGACACAGAGGCATGGAACAGACTGGCGAATCTCAGAGGGAAGGTGGGGTTGGGTGGAGAAAGATGAACCGGAGAACTTATATGCATAGCCCATAGATGCAGACAACAGTGTGGTGAAGGCTTGGGATGGGTGGGTGAGGGGTGGGAGGTTAATGGGGGAAAAAGGGGAACATCTGTAATACTTTCAACAATAAAGACAAATTAAAGAGAAAAAAAAAGGAAAAGAAAATTTTCATCATGAAAAGTCAAACATGCCTAAAAGTCAAGAGAATAAAAACTTGAAAAGTTAAAACATTTTCTTCATCTCCTTTTTGACTATCTCCTCCCCCTACCTTTTTTTTTGGAGGGGAGAGGGATTGAAGTATTTTCATATAACTCTCAGATATATTGATACCACTGATTTTTTAATTTCAGTCTTTTCTCGGTTTGTGTGTGTGTGTGTTGTTTAACATTAATGGGATCATGTTATGCATCAGTTCTGTGTATCAGTGATGGTTTTGAGCCCTTGCTACCTGTGGCCATGGCTTTACAATGCTTATCAGCACCTGTAATAAACTCCTCTATGGGAGCAACACAGTGCAGCAAAAACATTAGCTCTGGGTCAAAAAGATCTGGGCTCAATTCCCACTTTGCTATCTAATAGCTGTGCAATCTTGGGCAAGTTATTTAACCTTTCTAGGCATCCGATTTCTCATGTATTCAGTGGGTGAAACAATACCCACCTTGTAGGGCTGCCGTGAGGCTCAGGACAGGGCGTGTAGAACATTCAGCACCCAGGAAGCCCTCAATAAATGTCTGGTGGCATTACTAATAGTCTGGGCTCTGGGAAGTATTTAAGTTCTGGTGCTGGCACAGCCCAGGCAGCACCCAGAAAACCTGCCAGAGGCTGCAGGTGTCCAAAAAGCAAGAAACTGCCCTCCAAATAAATGTTTTGGAATCTCAAATGACCCTCCAAGGTCCAAAACCTTTATACTAACTCAAGCCTCTGAATTAGTTTGAGGTTAAATAAGATCAAATGAAAACTTAGATGAAACATGAAAAATAAGATGGGGCTTTTGCTTAAATGTAAGTCGAAGAAAATGCCAAAACTAAAATGTTCCTGGTACCAGCACCAGCAGCCACTGCGCTCTCAGAGTGTACGGCCGCACAGACCTGCACTATCGGGGAGTGTCACCTAGAAGGCTGGAGAGCACGGAGAACAGTGGTGAGAAATACCTTCATCCATGTCTCTGGAAAACCTGTTGAGAATTCTCCCCGTGGGGGTGGTGTCAAAAAACTTCATAGGGCTTCGGAGGATCCTTCGGAAGAGCTCATCATGGAGCCGGGAGGAGGCTCGCAGTGTGCCCTACGGAGCAGAGTGCAAAGTGAGCAGGGCCCAGGGACCCGGGCACTCAGGCAGGCTCAGTCCCCACTCCACAGGCCGTTCACACCCAAAACTGGAGAGGGGCACATGGCCCCGGAGGGAGGAGGCGGCTAATGGGAAAAGGCTGAGGCTAATGGGATACAGGTCATTCCAGTGGAGGCCACTGTGTCTCAAAGGAGCTCCCTCCTCAGGATGAACCTGGGAGAGGCCATGCGAAGCCTGACCGGTCAGCTGGGTGAGCAGGAGCAGAGGCCACCACTGCATACCTTGACAAAGACCACTCCTCGAACGGCTTTCAGGATCAGCATGACGGCCATGGAGAGGGCATAAATGCTGGCGTAGTACTGCATGTGGGGATTGTCCTTCATGCTGCTGCTCACCGAGGTCCTGTTCCCGTGACTCACCGTGCTGTTCTGTTTGGAGGCAGGGCTCTGTGAGGGAAGACTCCCAGGGATGGCCAGGAACCCTGCTTAGGGCCACTCTCAGCTCAGGGGAGGGCGCAGGATAAGGACTCTGGGACCTGGTGTGGCAAACACAGGAGGGCTTTGTCCCTCCTTCACTCTTTTCTAGTGGATGAGGGCAGACAGCCCACAGGTGTGCTATGATAAGCTTTACCGCATCTTGAGTTGGTCAGGGAGCAACTGTATTGTGAGGTTACATTAGGGACCCCTCTTTTTCATCCTGGGTGACCCTTGTTCATTGTGTCTTTTAATTGAAAACTAGTTTCCTTAAGAATGGCCAGGTAATATGGAGAGATGGCCATATTCTTAGGCATATAATTTCCCATTAATGAGGAACCTTACCCCACTTCCTTCCTTGATCCAGTAACTCAACCACCAGTTGCTGAAGGCGGTACTGCCCACATTCAGCGTGAAGAGGGATATAATGAACAAGAAAGCCAAGGGGCCCCCGGCAGCCTGAATATAGACACCATACACTGACCACGGCACAGAACCCTGCCCCTTCTCCTCCGCTTGAACCAGTTGCCCTAGGGGAGAAAACAAAACAAAACATGAACTCAGAAGGAAAAGGCTATTTTTCCAAAACGAAGGCACCTATATAGAAGAGCAAAATCAAAGAGCCTATAGCTTCACAGGGCTCTAGTTCAGAATTATTTCTTCTTCTTTTTTTTTTTTTTTAAATATATTTTATTGATATTTTACAGAGAGGAAGGGAGAGGGATAGAGAGTTGGAAACATCGATGAGAGAGAAACATCGATCAGCTGCCTCCTGCACACTCCCCATTGGGGCTGTGCCCGCAACCAAGGTACATGCCCTTGACTGGAATCGAACCTGGGACCTTTTAGTCCGCAGGCCGACGCTCTATCCACTGAGCCAAACCAGTCAGGGCAGAATTATTTCTTCTTTATCAGAAGCATTCATTCATCCACTTAACATTTACTAAGCACTTCCTATAAATAGGCCCAGGATGAGACCCTGGAATAGTCAAGAGGAGTAAGACCAGGTTCCTGCCCTTGAGGGTCCTTCCATAGTCTGGTAGGACAGACAGGTAAATAAACACAAAATTCTAATAAAATGTGTTAAATGCAATGCTAGAGCTACATGCAGGGCAGCATGGGACGCCCAGGGGGTATAGCTGACCTACTTGGGGGAGCTGTGCAGTGGTTAGCAGGGAGGTTTCAGGGAAGACTTTATGTGCAGTCCATATAGCACCTTGAAGGTAATCCAGAGTCGGCCAGTTGGGGGAACAATGGGCAGAAGAGATGTGAGCACCACCACAGAGGTGGGGAAACAGCAGGGCAGTAAGTACAGACAACCAAGCCAGCGCAGCCTGAACAGTGTGTGTGTGCCGGTGGAGTGGCAAGGGACCAGGTGGATTAGGCAGGCTGTGCTCTGTCAGAGGTACTTGAAGTTACCCTTCAGAGAGGAACTTCTTGAGAATGGGCTACAGGTGTGTGGAGATTTGACACTCAGCCCTACTGGGCTAGATGGGCCTGGGATGGCCAGTCCAGTCACCTCTGGCAGCGAGCAGCCTCTTCCATGCACCCCAGCGTCACACACAAATAATGGAATTTTCTGCGTGTGCCATATCAGGGAAAAAGATTGGAAAACACTGCTTTGAAACTGGGAGGAGGCCACTGAAGACTCTATGCAGGAAGGTGAGTTGGTGAGTCTCCTGTTTTCAACCCTATCGCCCAGCTGTCTGCATGGAGGACGGACAGCAGGAACACAGGTACGAGACGATAAAGGCCAGAACCAGGTCGTGGCAATAGGGATGGAGTCTCGGGAGTAAATTCAGTAGGATGTGGTGACTGCGTAGGGGAAGAGAAAAGATTCAAAGGTAGCACCCAGGGGTTCCCTGGCATGGTCAGATGATTGATGCCCTACAGGCCACCTCTTCCTCTTCATCACACACTTTTAATTATGTGGAACAAGCTACACAGGCCAGGAGCACTTTAACAGTTGCCAGTCTCCAGGTTAGTGGCTCTGCAGAGAACAAATGTTCCCTGAGAACATTCTGGCTTTTTGTACTGCTTCTGGCAGGAACTGATAGATGTCTCAGCCGGCTGTGCTGTGTTTGCTTAGTGTGTGTGAGTAGGCTATCTTAAATCACACCTGAATTCAGGATTGTTACCTGGTTTATTAAAAGAAAGAAGAGGCAGGGAGTAGTAAATCAGGATGGTCAACTCCTAACACCAAACACCTGCTACAGTTTTAAGAACCAGGAAGTGAAAACAGAGGCAAATCCAGGATTCAAAACCTCAGATTCAAAACCTCAGGTGAGGACATGATACAACAGAAAGAGAGCTTTAAAACAGGACTGCATTCTTTTTTGGGCGGGGAGGTGGAGAAGTGAGGGACTGACTTGCAGCTTAAAATTCACCAAGGTGAAAACGTCTGAAGTATTGTAAACTAGTGGCCCGGTGCACAAAATTCGTGCACATTAAAAGGGGATTAATTAGAGGAAATAATTTAATATTGCTATTTGCCCTTTCTCTATAATAGAAGTGTCAGAGATGAAAGAAAATTAGTAAAATGTATATGAAAACCTTCCTCCTGTCAGAGTCTGAGGCGCACCACAGGACCCAGAGTCAAGTCCCCACCCACCCACATGCGCCTTCAAATCGTGTAAGACCCAGACCCAGCCTCCTGCCCCCTCCGCCATTGGGCTAGATCCAGACCCGGCCAGTCCCACCCTTGTCAAGCCCCGCCGGGCAGGGGGCATAGCCTCAGGTCCTTTGGCCTGGCGCCAGGATGGGGGTGTGTGGCCTGAGGTCCCCCAGCCCATACCAGGGTGGGGGGTGTGCCTTGAGGTCCCCAGTCAAGCCCCGCTGGGTGGGGGGCATGGCCTGAGGTCCTCCATCAAGCCATGCCAGGCAGGGGGGGGGGGGCGCAGCCTCAGGTCCCCCAGCCCAGCACCGGGAGGGGGGCGTGCAGCCTCAAGTCCCCCATCAAGCCCCACCAGTAGGGGGGCGCAGCCTCAGGTCCCCTGTCAAGTCCTGCTGAGCGGGGGGTGCAGCCTGAGTTCCCTGACCCAGCACTGGGGGTGCACCTTGAGGTCCCCTGTCAAGCCCCGCCAGGCAGGAGGTGCGGTCTGAGGTCCCCCGGCCTGGTGCTGGGGTGGTGGGCGTAGCCTGAGGTTCCCTGTCAAGCCCCATGGGGGCAAGGGAGGGCGTAGCCTCAGGTGCCTGCTGATTGCTTGTTAAGGCTCCTTATGGGAACTTGGCCTCAGCTGTGGGTGTAGCCATCTTTGTGACAGAGTGATGGTCAATTAGCATATCCCCTCTTTATTAGATAGGATTGTTTTTCTAACTCCCAAGATTTGTTTCAGTTGACAAGATAAAGTGTTGAAAGAAGAGGACTCTGGATAGGGAAAGTAGCTGGGAGAAACCCAGGTGTGACCTTGCCACAGTTCTGGGGCAATCTCCAAGGAGCGTCCCATTCTAACAGGGAGAACACAGGCATCCCTGCAGCTGGACTGCCTCTGCCGTGGTGGGCACTGATTTTTAAAAAGCACAGGTGAGTCACAGGAAGGACGGGTACACCTTTCCCCTTTTTTCATATTCAGGCTGATTCAGCTATAATTATCTATACCTGACCCCACCCTGCACAGGAAGAGAAGGGATCAAAGGCCATTCTTATTGCCTTGGTCTGTTTAAGCAAACAGAAGGTGCCTCATAGTCTCCTGATATTATATAAGAATGCTGTTATTCCAGGCATATAAGGCCAGGTACTCTACCACACACAGTGTTATCAAATATCCAGTCTTATCAAACATCATGGGTTACCACATGGCATGATTTCTGATATATTTTAATGACAAATCTAAAATCTCAAAAAAGGTTGTTACCTTCCTCTGGCTTCACTGCTTTCTCCTTCTTTACTGATCCTGTTTTGGGACCCTTGTCTTGTGACTTCTTCTGTGAACCACTGGTTTCCTTTTTTGAATTAATCTAAAATTAAAAAAAAAAGTGTCTCCATTTATGATATGGCCATTCAGACAAATGTCCATGCGACATATGAGAATCATGTCAAGCTGTTGGTATTACTGAAAAACAATCCTTCCAACTATTCATTTCTTGTACTTCCTCAGCTCCTTCAATCTTTGAGCTCTGGGTTCCTACACTGTTATTCCATTGACTTGCCCCTCCCGAAGTCACTGAAGACCTGAATTCCAAACACAGTAGCCTTTATGCTCTCATCCACTCCAACTTGTCCCAAGTATTAAGTCTGGGCCATTTCCATTCTTCTCACCTCCGATCCCCACATCACTAGATAAAACCAGAGAGCTGATCATTTACCGCTGCTACCAGAGGAAAGCCTCTAACTTCTCAGCCTGGTTTTGTAAGAACTCCACTTCCTGGCCCCAGCCTAACTGCAAGCTCCTGTCCCATTCCTGGGGCTCCCACTCTCATGCCAAACTGGATTTCCTGCCATTCCTCGAATCACTGTGACCTCCCACTTTGTCCACATTGTCCTTCACTTGGAATGCCCTCCCCTTGGCCCAACACAGTCACAGTTGTCTTCATTCAAACAGATTCAAATCTTACACCCTCCCTGAGGTAACTCAGATTTGTCTAGAATCGAGTTCAGCCCCGCCCCCAGACACTTTGTTAGTAGCACTCCATGACAGCACAGTTGCTGTAAATGGGACATGGTGAAGAGCATGGTGCACTGGTCTTCCCTGAGACTCCAAGTCCCTCAGGAGGGAGATGACATCTCACTCGTGGTTAGAACCCCACAGGGCCTATCACCCAGAACTCACCATAACGGGGCACAGAGGAGCTTGGTAAACATGCATCAAATTGAACCCAGGAGATTAGAAACGCTCTCCTTTCCAAGTTCCTCTTATCTCTTCATAGGACCCTAAATTCTTTATTTACTGCAGTACATGAGTAAATGCACTGTGTAAAGCAGTGGTCGCCAACCTTCCGGACCTCACGTACCACCAGTGGTCTGTGGACCACCGGTTGGCGACCGCTGCTCCAAAGCTTTCCTTAAACCAGTGGTCGCCAACCTTTCGGACTTCACGGACCACCGGTTGGTGACCGCTGGTCTAAAGAGAATACGTCCATTTGCTGACCACTTACTAGCGTAAGAACATTACATATTATTTCATTTAACTGATGCAACAATTCTAAGAGGCAGATGCCATCCCCATTTGTAAGATAAAGAAACTGAAGCTCAGGAGAGTTAAGTGACAAACTGAAAGTGTGCTCCTCCACTACAACTCACAAACTGTCCAAGTCTATTGTTCCTTGGACATTTCGTGCTTTAGATTCTCTTCTTCTCATTTTCCTCTGAGTCTACAGTGAGGAGGAAATGATCTGATGAGTAAGTACTCTGAGAGTCGCAGGGAGAGATCATAAATCCAAATCTGCATTAGGGTGTCTCTATGGAAGTTACTGATGACACTTGGAATAATGCTTGAGTTATTCCAAAAGGCCGAAAACAAATCAGTCATGAACTGTTGTATTGCACCTGAAATCAAGCAGGATGAAACCCAACGACTCCCAGAAAATATCCCAATAACTGCCTGCTTTTAGCCCTCACAGACATCAAAATGACCTGGTAGCTAAGAAGTAGCCTATAGCCCAGCCTGAGTACACTACTAGGACCCAAGGTGCCTACAGAATAAGGACTTTGCGTGAGAGCAGGTTGGCAAGAAGGAAGAACACACGATTTGGCAAGCTCTAAGTAAGACTCCCTTGGATTTGCCTAACTCGGAGCCGAGAGTAAAGCCATGGAAAGCTGCCATCTTTCTGTTGCCACAGGGGGCAGGCAGCATGCCAGAAAGAGCACTTCAGAGTCAAAATGCCCTTGTTAGTATTTTTTTAAAAAGGCCCCAAATGGAGTCACTTTTGCTAAGCCACACCAAGACTCAGTACCTAACCTAACTGCAGTTTCAGCCTCTTCCAGGAGTGCAATTTTAAATCCCTCAGTCTGGAATCAGGATCAACACTAGTGAAGTAACCTGCCTCTTAAGGCCCCCTGTCTTCCCCTAAGAAAAGATGACTTCACCCGAAATAATCCACTTTTTAAATCTCTTCTTCCCACCCTCTTTCTGCCCTTCTAGTTGCTAGAAGGGATGTTGTCCAATTCACAAATCACTTGATAAAGCCAATTAGATCTTCAAATTCACACAGTTGAATTTTGTTGTTTAACATTAGCAAGCTGCTTAACTTTTCTGAGCTTCCATTTCCTCAGCTGTAAAAGTAAGGGATAATCATATTTTGCTAGAGAACTCTGTTTAAATGACTAAAATAGGATGACATCTATGAAGTGCCTAATCTAGTAATCCTATCTAATAAAGAGGTAATATGCAAATTAACCATCACTCCAACACACAAGATGGCTGCCCCCATGTGGACACAAGATGGCCGCCATAAGATGGCCGGCAGGGGAGGGCAGTTTTGGGAGATCAGGCCAGCAGGGGAGGGTAGTTGGGAGGGACCAGGCCTGCAGGGGAGGGCAGTTAGGGGTGACCAGGCCTGCAGGGAGGACAGTTGGGGGGGACCCAGGCCTGCAGGGAAGGGCAGTTGGGGGTGACCGGGCCAGCAGGGGAGGGAGTTAGGTGTCAATCATGCTGGCAGCGGAGTGGTTAAGGGGCAATCAGGCAGGCAGGCAGGCGAGCAGTTGGGAGCCAGCAGTCCTGGATTGTGAGAGGGCAGTCAGACATCCCACAAGGGGTCCCAGATTGGAGAGGGTACCAGCTGGGCTGAGGGACACACACCCTCCCCCCCCCCATGCACAAATTTTGTGCACTGGGCCTCTAGTTGGGACATAATAGTTGTCAGTTAATGAGTGAAAAATCAGCAGCCAGGGTACCACGGATCATTTTCAAATGTATGCAATGATTAATTTCTCTTCCCTGGTTCTTTATTCACTTGTTTATTGAAAAAGGAGCTTCATGTGAAAGTAACCTCACAGGGTGATCTAAACATTAATTTCTAACTGGACAGGTCACAGTGGGTAGTGATGCTCCAGGCCTATAACTTCTTTCGTGGAAGGTTTATCTTTGCCTTAAGCAAGCCCTATTCTTGTGCATCTAGGTTAATAAACCTTTGAAATGCCGTAGTAATCCCTTTTCCCAGACCCTTAAGCTTAACCACCCTCAAGAGAACACATCCTCTTGTTAACTGTCATGTAACCTAATCTCTGCCCTGCTTTTTCCCACCTCCATGTAATCTCCCTTATGTTCCTTCTTTAATTCCAAATGTATAAAAGAATCTGCAAACTGACATTTTCCAGAGCATTTAAGATCTTGCTTCCCAGCAATGTCATCAGTTTGGCTCAAACAAATTCATAAAAATTCTCTACAGGTTTGGACATATCTTACTTTGACAACACACAGAGCCCATATTGTTCTCCCTGTCATGGCCTCATTAATAAATTCTCATTGACAGAAGTCCTTGGCTCACCAGCCCCACAATCCTGCTCTCCTAGAATAGAATTAGTATGTGAATCAAAGCACAGCAGTCTGGTCATCAGAAAATAGGGCTCTCCCAGTAAAACACAGGCACTGAACTCAGCTGAGACTGGTCATCCCTCAGTAAGGTCATGCCTCCCTTGCTAGAAAGGAGAGATGCATAAATGTCATATAACTCTTACCTCAACTGGGGGCGTTTCTCCCAGCAACAGGTTATTAAAAATGGTAGCATAATCACCATTTAGATTCATCAGTTCCTCATGGGTGCCCCTTTCTGTAATACAGCCTTCTTTCATGAAGATCACTTGGTCACAATCAGCCAGGTACTAGAGACAAAGGCAGGGATGACACGGTGTTACTGATATTTGTGCAAATATTCCAATCTCTCATACCTTAGTCTAGCACTTCCCACCTGGAAGCGATTGAGCCCCCCAGGGGACATCTGGCAATATCTGGAGACACTGTTGGTTGTTTTAATTGGGGAGAGGGTTATTACTGGCCATCTAGTGGACAGAGGCCAGGGAGGCCTAGGACAGCCCCCACATCAAAGAGCTATGTGGCCCAATATGTCAGTAGTGCCAAGACTGAGAACCTCTGCTCTACTTTATTGAGATGTAGTTCCAAGTACAGTTCCTCCAGTTTTTGACGTAAATCTGGTGGAGCCACAAGAACCTTGCATTAAGCTTCACTCTGTTACTACACTGAGAAATACACACAATTACTGACTTTCTGTGGCAGGATGGGGGTTAACCGCCAAACCTGACAACATATGCAAAATAGATGGCAATATTCTTCAGCTGCTCTCCAAAGTGGCAACTTGTCATGGAGTGACAGAGGGAGAAGACCTTGTTTTCCCTGAACAGTTCCTGCTAAAATTAACATAAGGCTTTCCACACTATCTCATATTCAAACTCTACTTTCTACCTACCCCTCCTTCCTTCACTTACTGATTTATATGCAGAAGCTAACATGCTCCAAGCATCTCTGATGCAGACAGCCAACCTGGTACAGTGGTACAACGAGCTTTATTGCTACGGTGGGCCAGGCGGCTATTTGCTGAGGAAATGAACACTGGTGGTTCCAGGAACTTCTAGACCACAAAGGTACCTAGAAGGACCAAGCCCCCCTTCCTGTCTGATTTCTCAGGACATAGTGGGTGGCCTGGGGAAGGAAGAAAGCACCATACCTGTAGCTGGTGGGTAACAAACAGAACCGTCTTGGACTTGAGGTGCTTCTGGATAGCACTGTTGAAGATGTGGTTGCCCACATGGGCATCTAAGGCACTGAGGGGGTCATCCAGGATGTAGATGTCCCGGTCACTATACAAGGCTCGGGCAAGGCTGATCCTTTGGCGCTGCCCACCACTCAGGTTGGCTCCTCGCTCACCAATCTATAGGAGCCCAGAAAGCATAGTGGAGCCGCCAGCTCAAGTCCAGAACTGGGTTTAGTGACTACCCCAGTCACCATTCTTCTCCTCCACCCAAAGCGGCATCTTCTACTGAATTCCCAGCCTGGATGAGTGGCCACTATGATCCTCCAGGGCCCACAGTGGGGAGTTGGCTTAGATACCTCCTTCGCTCCCACAATCATCTGGTTTCTAGTCAATCCTCATCTGGCCTTGCCACCCCCTGGACACCCTACCAGTCCATTCTCTATGGGCAGAATGAGCTTTCTAAAACATAAAGCTAACCATGAACAACCTTCCTTAAACTCTTCAAAAGCCCTGAAGGATAGAATTTAAACAACCAAACTTGGCATACGAAGCAGGTTCCCAGCATCCATTGCCAATCCCCCAGCACACCCTGGGATAGAAGCCATTAAATTGTGGATATATTATGAACACACATGACTAATGTCACACCTTCTCCTGTACTATTCCTGCTCAGTTCTGGCATCCTCTCCTCTGCAAATCCTCCCCCATCTCTTCCTTACTAACACTCAAAAGCAAGTGATTCTTTTTCATCAGCTTGTTTTGAGCCTCATGTGTGGGTGTCCCATCCTCTCCACTTAAGCTTTCTGAGGGTGCAAGTTATTGTCTTATTCTTTTACGTTCCCAACACCCAGAAGTATCTGTATATGCAGCTGGCACACAACAAGCACCTGATAAACCTTACTAAATGGATAAGTGAATACATCCATTGTAAAATGGTAATGGGCCCTGTAATTTTAAAAAACCTTGTCCTTAAAAAAACATCCAGTTAATGCAAAGGTTTTCAAACTTGAGCAGGTATCAGAATTAACTGAGGACTTGTAAAAACAGGTTTTTGGGCCCCACCCCTAGAGTTTCTGATTCAGGAGGTCTGGAGTGGGGCCTAATAATTTGCATTTCTAACAAGTTCCCAGTGTCACCGAATGCTGCTGATCTGGGCACCTTGATTTGAGAGCCGGTGAACTAATTAAACCATTCACCAAACCTGGTTTGAGGGATTTAGCTGAAGTCAGCTGAAACACAAGTGCCAGCCCCAGAGACCTCCAGGGCAGGTCATGGACAATGTCTCAGGACTCAAAAAGCCAGTTCCAAAGACACAGGAAACTGCTCCAGGGCAGAGAACCAAAGAAAGGGATTTGTGCAGCGGCCTCTTCCTTTCTAACGGGAGGGGGCTCTCTGCAGACTGCATCTGAACAAGGAGGTTGGCAGAATGAGGTTCAGGGAAGAAGCTCAATATGTACATGCTTGACTTGTGGTTTTAAAAATGAGTAGTGCAGCCCTAACCGGTTTGGCTCAGTGGATAGAGCATCGGCCTGCGGACTGAAAGGTCCCAGGTTCAATTCTGGTCAAGGGCATGTACCTTGGCTGCGGGCACATCCCCAGTAGGAGCTGTGCAGGAGGCAACTGATCAATGTTTCTCTCTCATCGATGTTTCTAACTCTCTATCCCTCTCCCTTCCTCTCTGTAAAAAAAATCAATCAATAAAATATATTAAAAATGAGTAGTGCAGAAAACACGAACTCTGAACCAAAAGTGGGATTTTGTTTAAAATCCAGCTGACATATGACATATTTATATGCTTAAAACAGGTAGTGTTGATATGCCAGCCCCAAGGCATAAATGCTTTCCTAACATAAAGTACCAGTGAAAGTGAATCTCACTGTGTCGGTTTTTCTCCCACGCATTTAAGATGCACTCCTAGGAGGTGACTCCAGCAGAGCCCTTCCACTCATCTCCCAGGATCCTCTCTGCTACATACACGCCCCCATCGGGAGCAGAAGGCTTGTACCTCAGTCAGATCGCTGTTGGGGAGAATGGCCAGGTCAGGCCGCAGGCAGCAGCTGTTCAGCACAGAGTTGTATCTGAAGAACATAAAGAGACCTAGTGTCAGGGACACGGTTGGAGTTGAGCCTGTGGCTTGGGTGCCTTGTGTCTCACACAGCCTAGACAGAAAGCATGACAGAAACCAAGCAATCCTTGCCTTTCTTCATCAAACTCCTTCCCAAAGAGGATGTTGTCTCTCAGCGTGGCATTGAGGATCCAGGCCTGCTGGGCCACATAAGCGAAGGTTCCACCAACTGCAATGCTGCCCTCTACAAGTGTCATCTAGGGAGACAGACACCATCCAATGGCATCAATGAAAAACCATCCCCCTAAAGCCAACAGAACCCCCCACATTCCACAATGAAGTTGACAGTTTTGGCAGTTTCCTTGGTTGCTTTTTGGACCCAAAACCAGACCCCACCTTTGTTCCACAGAGAGCTTCAGCAGCAAAGAAAATCAAAGGTCTCCTTGCTTATATGAGATGGGAGCTCAGGTGACCCATGACTTGAATGAACCAACACTTCATTCAGCAACCTATGGGCTACTTTATATCCTTTCTTTCTAAATGCAAACGGTTTTAATTAAGGGAAGCACAAGCGGAAGGCCCTTTCAGAATTCCCTGGGGAGGATGCTGTAAGGATTTACAGCCTCAATTTTAGGGCAGGCCAACTCATCTACAGAATTAATCCAGGCTATTAGCTAGATCAGCTGCTTCTGTAAATTGAGGATCAAAGGGGGGAAAAAATCCAGTCCCACATCAACTAGTATTACCGAGTATCCATACAATGATGGTGAACCCTCCCCTCCAACATGAAGAAACTGCATGATGACCTGTTCACTTTGAATTGTTTTCAGTCATGGTAATTGATATGAATTGATTTATCCATTTTGCCTTCTTTCAGGGTTCCTTTTGGGACTGATTGTTGACAATTTGTCTTGGGTGAGGGATGCTATAACTTGGAACAAAGTTTCATTGACCAGTCTGTGTAGTCCTTGCACATAAAGCTTGTCCTCTCAAACACTGTAATATACAGTGTACACATACAGGTCACTAAGCTCCCTTCAGATACAATGCTGTGAAGGGGTGGGAATGTCGTGGGGAATGGGGTGGGGGCAGGGAGATGCAGATGAAGGGTTCATTTTGTTTCTACTTTTCCTGATCCTCTCTAGGAAATAAATTCAGTTTTTCTGAGGCCTTTGCTAAGCAAATTCTAGAGAAAGAAGCAAAAAAATGCCAAGGACAATAACAAAATCTTACCTGGCCTAAAATGGCTGAGATAAGAGAGGTTTTTCCACTTCCCACACTGCCACAGATTCCAACCAGTTTACCCTGGAAAAAAACACAGAGCGAGAGGGAAGGTCATTCAAGGACTACTGACCACTCACCTCCAGGGACTTTTATTTCTTTGAGGAAAAACACATTAACTACAGTCCATCAATATGGGAACTGCCTTCCTGATCACCAAGCAAGTCACTTAACTCTTTTCTCCCTTGTCAGCCACCTACTTCATAGGGTTTCTGTGGAGTTACACCAAGAAAACAGATGTGTAAGCTTTTGCAAAAATTAAAGATGCGAAGGTATCCTATATCACTTTTAAAAAGACCCAACTCCTTTCCTGTTTTGTTGGTAATCTATGTTTTTAAAAAATATATATTTTTATTGATTTCAGAGAGAAAGGAAGAGGGGAGAGAGAGACAGAAACATCAATGATGAGAGGGAATCATTGATTAGCTGCCTCTTGCATGCCCCTCACTAGGGATCAAGCCTGCAACCCGGGCATGTGTCCTTGACTGAAATCAAACCCAGGACCCTCCAGTCCGCAGGCCGATGCTCTAGCCACTGAACCAAACCAGCTAGGGTAGCAATCTATGCCTTTTTTTTTTTTTTTTTTTAAATATATTTTATTGATTTTTTTACAGAGAGGAAGGAAGAGGGATAGATAGTCAGAAACATCGATGAGAGAGAAACATCGATCAGCTGCCTCCTGCACACCTCCTACTGGGGATGTGCCCGCAACCAAGTTACATGCCCTTGACCGGAATCGAACCTGGGACCTTTCAGTCCGCAGGCCGATGCTCTATCCACTGATCCAAACCGGTTTTGGCAATCTATGCCTTTTTATTGCTTATTTTATTGTTGTTTTTAGAAGAGAGAACAGAACTCTTTAAAAATTATTTTACTATGATTTTTTTCTCTACGGACTATAATTATTTTCAATAAAAACTGTTTAGTGTTGCTTCCACTTTTCTACAAAACATTCCCCAGAATTGGAGGAATCTCTATACCACCAATCCCACATACAAGGGGAAAACCACTCCTGTGATTAACTGAATATCCTCAGGCAAAATAATGGGCAGTGTTAAAAGTTCTTAAGAACAGAAAGATGATTTAACAGGGCTGTTAGTTTAGAACCTTGTACTGCATGAAAACTCACAGAAAGGAAGGAATGAAGAATGGTTGGGGAGAAAGAGCATGGATTCTGGAGGCAAATGGTCTTGATCTGAATCCCAACTCCACCAGCACTTGACAATTGTTGGATCTTGGCCTTGTTGCTTAAGTGAATACTGTCTCTCTCAATGGGCTTTGAGCAACTTGAGGAAAGGAGTTATCCTTGTAGAACCAAGTAGTGTCCAGTACTAAAAAAAAGCATGTGGGACAACGTTTTTGATATGGTCCAGAAGCTTGAAAGATTATAGCCTGGTAGTAACGAGGAGACCAAATCAAGGGTTCAATCTCTGCTCAGGTCGGTTAGATTTCCACAAAGAAAACTCTGCTCTGATAATGGATTGATGACTAAAAGAGACATCGACAATGAAGTGAGACATCAAAAGACACTAAGTTCCCTTCCCCTCCCTAAAGGGGGGGTCTGGAGAATTATGGTCTCTCTTCAAAAGAGCTCAAGTTCTGTGAATGTGGGCTCTAAAGGGCACAACAAGGATCAATAGAAAGTAGGAGAGTAAACATCCACTGACTATCAGGACTAACCCTCGAATAGAGCTGATTAGCAGTGTGATAGAGCTGCCTCAATAAACAAGATCATCGCTATTCAATAAGAAGCCTGTTAAGAGTTGACTGAAGTACAAAAGTGACTTGAGCCGGCCATCATGGCTCAGTGCTTGAGTGTCAACCTATGAACCAAGAGGTCACAGTTCAATTCCCAATCAGGCACATGCCTGGATTGCAGGTTTGAGCCCTAGTGAGGGGGCATACAGGAAGCAGCCAATCAATGATTCTCTCTCATCATTGATGTTTCTATCTCTTTCTCCCTCTCCCTTCCTCTCTGAAATTAACTTATATAATTACACACACACACACACACACACACACACATACATATTTTAAAGTGACCTGAATGCCCTCCAAACAACCACTAGTTATTTCCAGTGGTTTCACCTAGGACCATCTCCCCCTCTTGGTCATAGCTTTCAAGAGCTGGGAGTCTAGCTCTGGGTCTGTGTGACGTGCTTCTAGTTAGTTGCTGACTTGATAAACACATTAGAACCCAGCACTCCCTACTTCCAGTGATGTAGGTAAACATTTCTTTACCACTGCCCTCGGTCCAAGCACCCTAATGTTCTCCTGGGTTAACTGTTCTCCTTGCCTCCTTCCTGTTTCCCTACATACTCTTCTGAATACAGAAGCTAGAATGTTTCTCTCATCTACACTAATAAAAGAGAAGCATGCAAATTAACCATCATTCCGCTATGCCAAGCCACGCCCACCAACCAATCAGGAACGAGTATGCAAATTAACCCACCCAAGATGGCGGCCGGCCACGGAGCTGGAGCAAGCAGGAGGCTTGGGTTGCCCTGGCAATGGAGGAAGCCAAGCTTCCCGCCTGCCCTGGCCTCTGCTCAAGGCTACAAAGTTTCAATTATAGAAGATAAATAAATCCCAACAAAAATGGCAGCGGCCATGGAGCTGGAGCAAACAGGAGGCTTGGGTTGCCCCTGGCAATGGAGGAAGCCAAGCTTCCTGGCTGGCCCTGGCTTCCGCTCAAGGCTACAAAGTTTCAATTATAGAAGATAAAATAAATCCTAGATACTTGTTTCCAGCCGGCCCTGGCTTCCGCTCAAGGAGGCGCTGAAAAAAAGAAAAAGAAAAAGAAAAAAAGGAGGGGCTGGGACATTGGGTCGCTGGGGGGTGATCAGGCCAGGATAGGACGGCAGGGGCCGTTAGGGGTAAGCAGACCAGCAGGGGGGCCCGTTGGGGGTGAGCAGGCCATCAGTGGGGGTCAGCTGGAGGTGATCAGGACAGCGGGGTGGGGGCAGTTTGGAGTGAGCAGGCCAGCAGGGGGACAGTTGGGGGTGAGCAGGCCAGTGGGGAGGGGCAGTTGGGGGCTAGCAGGCCAGCAGGGAGGGGCAGTTGGGGGTGATCAGGCTGGCGGGGGGCATTTGGGGGCGAGAAGGCTGGCAGGCAGAGTGGTTAGGGGCAATCACGCAGGCAGGTGAGCAGCTAGAGCCAGCAGTCCTGGATTGTGAGAGGGATGTCCGACTGCTGGTTTAGACCTGATCCCTGTAAACCGGCAGTAGGACATCCTTCGAGGGGTCCCAGATTGGAGAGGGTGCAGGACAGGCTGAGGAATACCCCCCCGCACCGCCCCCCATGCACAAATTTCGTGCACCAGGCCACTAGTATATATATAAGTCAGGTCACATCATTCTTCTGCTCCAAACCCTCAATGGCTTCTCTTTCCACTCAGAGTAAAACCGAAGTCATTACAGGAGGCTCTGCACCTAGCTCCCTGTCTGCCCCTGGCATCTACTACTCTCTCCTTTGGTCACTCTGCTCCAATAATAGGCCTCAGGGACTTTGCAGTTTTGTCCTTCTGCCTGGAATGCTCTTCTCCGCCAGATATTCACATGACTCATTCCCTTACTCCTGCAAGTCTTTCCTCAAATACTACTTTTTAAAGGAAGCCTTTCCCTCAGGCAACCTATTTACATTGCAACCACCCGCTCCCTGTCCCAGCACTCTCTACCACCTCTTCTTCGCAGCCCTTACCACCCTCTGACATACAATATACAGTATTCTCCCCTATCCATGGTTTCGCTTTCTGTGGTTTCAGTTCCTTGCAGTTAACTGTGGTCCAAAAATATGAAATGGAAAATTCCAGAAATAAACAATCCATAAGTTTTAAACAGTGTGGCGCTCTGATTAGTGTAATGAAATCTCATGCAGTCCTGCTCGGTCTTGCCCTGGACACGAGTCATCCCTTTGCTGAGATCTACTCTGTATACACTCCCTGTTCATTAGTCACTTCGACTCTTTTCATATCTCTTTCCATATCAAAGTGCTTGTGTTCTCTTATTTTACTTAAAAAGTGCAAGCGTGGTGGTGCTGGCAACTTAGATATGTTAAAAAGCAGCTGTAAAGTAAGTGATTCTTGTAAGAGAAAAGGCAAAATTTCTCGACTTAATAAAGAAAAATTATATGCAGAGGTTACTAAAATCTATAGTAAGAGCAAATCTTCCATCCTTGAAACTGTGAATAAGGAAAAAGAAATTCATGTTTTGCTGTCCCACCTTAAACTGTAAGAGTTGTGGCCACAAGTGCATGATAAGTGCTTAGTTAAGATGGAAGAGGCATTAAAGTTGTGGATGGAAGACATGAACAGAAAACATATTCTGAATGACGACAAAGTGTTGTGCCAAAAAGCACTCAGCTACACTCAGATCCCTTCAGCAAGAGACCCCTGAAACAAGGGACACCAAGCCATTTCCTGCAAGTAAGGGATGGTTACACAGATTCCAGAATAGGTTTGGGGTGAAAAATAGAAAAATTACTAGAGAGAGACTCACCTAATTCACTTACCTTTTATTAGAGTATAGAGCAAACTGCTGTAGTTAGTTATTATTGTTAGTCTCTTACTGTGCCTAATTTATAAACTAAACGTTATCATAGGTATGTATGCATAGGAAAAAATTACCAGGATTCAGCAATATAGGTGGGTTCAGGGATTTACAGGTTCTTGGAACATATTCCCTACTTGTTTACTGTCTTTGCCACTAGAATGTAAGCTCCAACAGGGTGGAGGTTTGACTGGATTTTCCCTGCTAGACCCCAGCCCTACAACAGTGCCGGCAGAGTTGGTCATGAAAAAATGCCTGTTAAATGAGTGAATGTATAACTACATCTGGGACCCTGTGTATGAAGTAGCTCTCAACATGGTTCTGACTCCCAGTCATATTCTGTACTTTAAAAGCCTTGAACCGGGACTGTCTGTTCCAGCCACTCCCTAAAGGAGGGCCGCTGAGAGAATCCAGTCCTGTGTGCCTGGGCTGTGATATCACACACCACAACGATCCTTTACTTGCGTTAAAAATAAACAATTATAGGAGGAGAAACCAAGATGGCGGCATAGGTAAACACCTAAACTGCTGCCTCACACAACAATATCAAAACTACAACTAAAAGACAAAACGGACACAATCCAGAACCACAGGAAAGCTGGCTGAGTGGGAATTCTACAACTAGAAGAAAAGAGGAAAGCACATTGAGACTCAAAGGAGCTGGAAAAGGCTGAGGTACGGAGACTCGCACGCGGAGAGGACGGGCGGCTGTGTGCATGGGCGGCTGAGAGTGCGGCTGGCTTTCTAAAGTGGGAGGGAGAAGGAAACTCCCAACTGCACTGAACTCCAGTCCTGGGCGAGACGCTGGGAAACCACTCATTTGGGGGGAAACTGGACTGTCAGAAAAAGAGAAAGCACACTGAGACTCGGGAGCTGTGGAAGGCAGAGGTCCGGAGGCGCACACGCACGGAGATGACTGACTGCTGAATGCACAGGAGGCTGAGTGCACGACTGGCTTTCTAAAGCAGGAGGGAGACTGGAGCTCCCGACTGCACTGAACTCCAGTTCCTGGCAAGTTTCTGGGAACCCCAACTCATTCGGGGAGAAACTGGACTGTATGGCAGCAGGTGAAACTCGAGAGCGGCTTTCTCTCAGAGGTGCTTACAGCGATTACCAAGGGACACTGAGACCCAGGGGCCTCATAGAACAGGGCTGACGGGAAGCCAGGGCGATCTGCTCCGCCCTAAATCTCTGCCCCATCCAAGCTGAGCACAGAGGCTTTTGCAATTTTGCAAGTTGTCTCATAAGAGTGTCTCCAGCACAGTTCTCCCAGCGTAGACACAGCTGATCCTCATAGCAAATTGGCCTGGAGGTCAATTCCTCCCAGTGATACCAAGAACAATCAAGACTTAACTAAAACAAGGCTGAGCACACAGTCCACAAAGGGGTGCACCAAGAGTGTCCACCTCAGGTAACTGGGGAGGTTGAGTCACTGTGCCCTAGAGGACACCTACCACACAAAGCTACTCTACCAACTCAGGGAAGCAGCGAAAATGCGGAGACAAAGAAACAGATCACAAATGAAAGAAATGGAGGAAAACAAACAACTGGATATAGAGTTCAAAACCACAGTTATAAGGTTTTTCAAGAATTTCCTAGAAAAGGCCGATAAATTTAGCGAGACCCTCGAGGATATGAAAAAGGACCCACTAGAAATTAAACATACACTGACTGAAATAAAAAAAAATATACAGAGACCTAACAGCAGACTAGAGGACCATAAGAATCAAGTCAAAGATTTGAAAAACAAAGAAACAAAAACACTCAGCCAGAAAAGCAAAAAGAAAAAAGAATTCAAAAACTTGAAGATAGTGTAAGTAGCCTCTGGGACAACCTCAAGCATACCAACATCTGAATTATGGGGGTGCCAGAAGAAGAGAGAGAGCAAGATACTGAAAACCTATTTGAAGAAATAATGACTGAAAACTTCCCCCACCTGGTGAAAGAAATAGACTTACAAGTCCAGGAAGCACAGGCAACCCCAAACAAAAGGAATCCAAAGAGGACCATACCAAGACACATCATAATTAAAGTGCCAAGAGCAAAAGACAAAGAAGGAATATTAAAAGCAGCAAGAGAAAAACAGTTAATTACCTACAAGGGAGCACCTATATGATTGTCAGCTGATTTCTCAACAGAAACTATGCAGACCAGACCGGAGTGGCAAGAAATATTCAAAGTGATGAATAGCAAGAACCTACAACCAAGATTACTCTACCCAGCAAAGCTATCATTCAGAATTGAAGGTCAGATAAAGATCTTCACAGATAAGAAAAGCTAAAGGAGTTCATCACCACCAAACCAGTATTACATGAAATGCTGAAAGATATTCTTTAAGAAGAGGAAGAAGAAGAAAAAGGTAAAGATAAAAATTATGAACAAGTACATATCTATCAACAAGTGAATCTAAAAATCAAGTGAATAAAAAATCTGATGAACAGAATAAACTGGTGAATATAATAGAATCAGGGGCATAGAAAGGGAGTGAACTGACAATTCTCGGGGGGAAAGGGGTGTGGGGGTGCGGGAAGAGACTGACAAAAAGCGTACACCTATGGATGAGGATAGTTGGGGGGAGGTAAGGGCAGAGGGTGGGATGGTAACCAGGTGGAGGGGAGCTATGGGGGGAAAAAAGAGGAACAATTGTAATAATCTGAACAATAAAGATTTATTAAATTAAAAAATAAATAAATAAAAATAAACAATTATAACTGAATTGTCAATAATAATAACAACACTGAGAATTCCTATTATGTTCCAGGTTCTGTGTTGAGACTAGCCTGGGGGTAATGAGAAGCTTACACAGAGCTATAATAACCAGAACTAATTGTTACAGCTCACATACAACTACAATCAGCAGAAATCTATTCAGGGCAAAATCCTGGAAAACCCACTTGAATGTTTCATTTCCTTGCTTATTAAATGAGTATCTCATGAGACTAGTTGTTATTCATTTCTACTGTTAAATGCCGAAATATTCCTCTTAGAGGTGGAGCTGGCTAGAATTGCTCATTGATTCAAAACCACTCCTAGCCACAAAATAGAACTTTGCTAAAAGGAACAGCAGCTGCCTGCTCGTGCCACAATAGACACCTGGGAGACAGACAGCGTGTGGGGAGGCCCAGCGGTTACCTCTTCAATTTCCAGGTCGATGCTGTACAGTGTCCTCTGTAGGCGGAGGCTCCCCAGGTGGACAGGCTTGCCCTCTTCCTCCTCGGGACTGGGCCGCTCGTCGCTGTCCAGGAGGAGGTGGCCCTTCTGCTCCGCCAGCGCCGCCTGATGCTCGGTGCGCTCCAGCTGCCTCACCTTCTCTTTCTTGGCCCTGGCAGCCCTCTTGTCTTTTTTCGTTTTGGGGGTCAGCTTGGGTGAGTTCTGGATACTGGCGTGGGAGGAGTCCCATGCCAAGGTGGCATTTTTCATCTCTATCTTGATGTGAGGACTGGCTGGGTTTTTCTTTATCATGTGAACCTCTTCCATCAGAAACAAACTCTGATAGGAGTTGTGAGAGAGGTGCAAAGATGAGACACTGGATCAAGACCAGGGAGACAAGCCTAGGGCGTACACTCACGTAGCAAAACACATCAGGCTATACAGTGGAAGAAAGCTGAAGGGCAAAAGGTAGCTCATTAGTGTAGCCCAGCCTCAGGCACAGCGAGAGGTCAAGGGGGGTGTGGGGACACCCTCAGGAGGAACAGGACCTTGTCAATGGCCCAACACTCTACACTACCAATTACATGCCACACTAGTTCGTTTTCTACCAGTCTATGTGACCAAAGGGCATTTAACTAGCCCATATGCCGGCCCTTGTTCTCACCCATGAGTTGCTGAGTAGCAGTGGGAAAATGCAAGCAGAAAAACCACAGGGCGTGCTGCTCCCCTATACAGACCCTCATCACTGCTTCCCTTTCAGACCACCCCTGTAGAACCTCAAAGCCTGTGTGCTTCCCTCTCCCACAACATGGCACATGTCTGAGGGCGAGGCTGAGCTGAGAAAGTGCCTAGGGGCCTAGCTCTCTGAGGTCAGAAAAGAGGGCCTAAAGTATAATTGACTGAGGAGTACTCCTTCTTGCCAATAAGTCTCATGTCTTCCGAATCCTGCCTTGGAACTTGTGGAAACTCAAACCACCAAAGGAAGGGACTTTGCGTGGAAGTGAAGGTTATTTCCCTCAGAAACATCCTTGGGAAGAGAACACCTTTCCCCGCTCTTCCCCAGAGTCCCACTGAATTCTGTTAGGGCAGTGGTCGGCAAACTGTGGCTCGCAAGCCGCGGTTTGCTGCTCTGTTGACTAATGAGTTTGCCAACCACTGACCTAGACTCTCGATTCCAATAATTACAGGCTGTTGTTGTTCCTTGTGATTAAGCCCCTATCCCAGTGGTCGGCAAACTCATTAGTCAACAGAGTGGCAAACTGCGGCTCGCGAGCCGTAGTTTGCCGACCACTGTGTTAGGGGAAGAAAATGGGAATACTTCTGAAATCTGAAACACTGACCAAAATAAATCTCAGCCCAGGACTTTGAAGTGCCCATGACTTTGAACCCCCTTCTGACAACACTCTTAAACCAGTGGTCTTCTCTACAGAATGGTATCCCAGTTGGAGTCCCAATAGGATTTTTTAAAAAATCTTTTTCAAATAAAAAATGTAAAAATAACATTAGAAAGTCTTTATTTTATGTATGTATTTATTTTATTTATTTATTTTTTTAGAGAAAAGATGACTTTTTAGGGCCAGAACTCTCCACTCAGTTACTGAGAACCCCCGACTATGTTAAGTGTGCAGGTGCCATTAAATGCACCATACAATCCCCTTCCCAAGCTCTTTCTGTTGGATCCGAAACTTCTGAGCCTGCTCTTTTCCTCCCTTAAATTGCCACATCTCCTACTTATTCCTATTCCCTAATCTTCCCAGAAGTGGCATGGTTCTAAGTCTCCTAGATTAAAAGAAAACAAAATTACGTCTCCTAGATAATCCTCACACTTTGTCAACCTCAGGTTTGTCTCTGAAAACAGCTGTTGGTTTCATTTGGTCACAGCCTTCCTAAAAGACTGAGCTAAGAATAACTTGTCCAATATTGTCACCACCTTCACACAGTAAACCATGTGTTCCCATCTTCTCTCCCCTGGAGAGTTACTAAAGGACCTCTTACACCCCAGTGGATTCTTTAGAAACATGCTCATGCTGCTAGTTTGCACTGCTCCTTCCCCACGGTTCCTTCTCACAGGCTCCCTGCAGCCCCGCACTCCTCCCAGGAGGATTTCGGCTTCGGGCCACTCTGCCATGAGGTGCTGAGTCACAACACTTGAATTTATACCTACTTGGATTTGCACTTGCCAGGACAACAGAATCTTTGAGGTGCAGAAACCACAAGCCTCAACTTTACCACAGGACACTGACCATCAAAATGCTACTCTTACTGACCAGAAGAATCAAATCAGAATGTATCTGCTAAACAGAAGAAGGGACTACTCATAGGGGTGCCAGGTAACATACAGGATGCCTGGTTAAATTCTGATTCCAGATAAACAATGAATAATTTTTTCAGTGTGTCCCGTGCTATTATTAAATGGATGTCCCGTGTTTTTATTTGCTAAAGCTGGCAACACTATACTGGTGACAATCTTATCAGGGAAGTCACAAGGTGGCTTCTCACTACCTTTCTACAGGTTATTATCCTAGAAGGAGGAGAAGGGGGAGGGAGAGGGGATAGTGGAGGAGGGAAGAGGGAGAAGGAGGTTGGAAAGGAGGAAACTGCAAGAGGAATATGATAGAAGGGGATTGAAGTCTCATGGGGAATATAATAGAGCTGTGGCTGATTGTGCTTCCTTTATTAACTCTGAAGCTTCCTGGATAGAGGAGCTATGAGAAAAGCCACCTGCTAATACAAGCTCTCGCTAATAAGTGAAGAGAGCTCTCGAGAAACGAGGAGTGAACAAATCTATATCAAACTCCTACTTCTTCATCTAAAATGCCACCAAACCCATTCACTAACAAGGAGGTGGGACACATTTATAGTTGAATCATTTGCTTTCTTCCATGACTGAATATTGTGGGTTCAGCAAAATAAAGCTCTAGTTACAATCAGACCATTTCTCTTTCCGTATATGGCTCTGGCTCTTAGCCCTTCTAGCAGCCAGGCTGGGGTGAGGGAGGGCAGGGGCTGGGGTGCATTCTTAAACAAAATTCACCTGTTAACCATAAATGAGTAGAATATCATTTGGCAAGTTCTTTTTCATTCTTCTTAAAAGGTAAACCCAATTTGTTTTCTCCTGAACGTCTGATGATATTAACCCCTCAAACGCCTGAGCCTCAGGCCTTCTAGCCACGAACACCGCTTGTGTTGCTGCAGGAATGCAAGAGCTTCTTTCTGCAGTGGCTCTGTCCAAGAATCCCCGCCCACACCGGTGCTGTCCCTTTTCCTTTTTTTAAAGTATTACCCACTTTCAAACATCCATCTCACCCCACCCTCCCAAATATACTTCCCTCTTGCATTATTCTGGAGGCACAAAGGCAGGTCAAGGCATGATCAACAAACCCTACCAGAAAAACCCTGATACTTCTGCATTTCTCAACATGATCTAGTTTTATGACATCATGTCACTGGAGTTCCTGCATCATGAGTGGCAACCACAGGCCAGGAACAGGGAAGTATCAAAAAGGGCTTAGCATGCCCTAGCTGGTTTAGTTCAGTGGATAGAGCATCGGCCTGCAGACCGAAAGGTCCCGGGTTCGATTCTGGTCAAGGGCACATGCCTGGGTTGCTGGCTCGATCCCCAGTAGGGGGCGTGCACGAGGCAGCTGATCAATGATTCTCTCTCATTATTGATGTTTCTCTCTCTCTCCCTCTCTCTCTCCCCCACCCCTTCCTCTCTGAAATCAATAATATATATTTTAAAAAGGGCTTAGCATATTGACCCATCAAAATGAAGCACTTTGGCAGAGGTAAATGGTAGGTCAAGGTAAGAAAAAGCTGACAGCTTTGATCCTCTAGGTTGGAATCACTGAAAAGGCCCAGTAAGTTATGACATATATCCATGTCAGGTCCAGGCAGAAGGGACAACTCTGAAGAGAAACACTGAAATCCTGGGAACCCAAAACTCAGTGGGCCATCTACAAAAGGTACAAATTCATTTATCTGAAAAGGTAACTAGCTCCGCCCCGTAAGTCAGTCTTCTCCACTGGCTCCTTCCTTTTCCCCCCTCCCGCCCGCTCCCCCCTCCCCCCGCATGGCCCCTATCTTACCAACTTGCCAAAAGGCTGAAGGTGAACAAAAGCCAAGTGCAGTGAGCCTGTGTGACCCACTGGAATAAAGGTAGGTAGTTTTGTCAGGGACGGGTCCTGACGCGAAGGAGGAGAGGGAGCCACTTACCTTAAACCTGTCGACAGCAACCGATGCTTCTGAGAGGGATTTTACTGAGAACGGAGTTACTTTCAAAGCAAAAGTCATGGAATTGAAGACAGTCACCACTGTGAAAGCCTGAAAGGAGGAAAAGAGCAGAAACTGAGCCTTAAGAGGCTATGCAACCAAAATCACAAGACACCATCAATTTCCCTTCAAGTTAAGCAAGGCTGCAGCTTGACTGTCAAATGCTGGTATGAGACAGACACCTTTTTTAAAGGTAGAGTTTTTATGAGATCTTCAATTAAAATTCTCAGTAAATCTGAACCACAGAGTGATCTGTATTTTCAGAATTAAACCCAAAGTTGAGTTGTCTAAACACAGCCCATCCATTCTTTGTGCATTACGGCTGAATCTTCACTCTTCCACTTCTCGGTTTAATCACACAAATGAAAAAAATGCCTTCTGCCCTAACTGGTTTGGCTCAGTGGATAGAGCGTTGGCCTGCGGACTGAAAGGTCCCAGATTCGATTCCAGTCAAGGGCATGTACCTTGGTTGCGGGCACATCCCTGGTAGGAGGTGTGCAGGAGGCAGCTGATGGATGTTTCTCTCTCATTGATGTTTCTAACTCTCTATCCCTCCCCCTTCCTCTAAAAAAATCAATAAATATATTAAAAAAAGAAAAAGAAAAAAAATGCCTTCTGATTATTGGGTGAACTTCCAAATCCAGAAACAAGAGGATCAGAGCACCTGATTTTCCCAATCCCTGAGGGCTCACTGACCTGTGCTGCTGTGAGATCGAAGCCAAGAGTCAGGTGAACAGAGAATGTTACCACGCTGGCGATCACCATCACGATGGGAGCCACACCCACAGTGATGCTCTGAAAGTACCCGGCTTTTTCCAATATCCGCCGCTCCTCCTCTCGGATTTCTAAGAACAAAAAGGAAGCCAATCTCTAAAAAGCAAGCTAAAAAAAACCCACCCTGCAATATTGCTCCTCTGCCACCAAAAAAGACATGGGAGGTCTTTAGCCACACACAAGATTTAAAACAAAGACTAGGTCACTAGGACTATCAATTCCTATCATTAACACTGGCACACGAGCCTGAGGTTTGAAATGGATCAAATTACAGGAATGAATCTGACAACGAACAGTACTAGATACCATCACAATGATCATCTTCTGCCTAAGTCTGATTCTCCTTGCGAATTTCTTCTGTTATACAGATAAACACATTAATTATATCTGCAATTGGCAGTTCTGCTTCCTGATCTGGCCGTTTATTTCTTGTCTGGGTACTCACAGAAAAGACAGTACCACAGTAATGGAGAACGAGAAGGAACTAAGATCTGCTAGAGTGCCTACTGTAAGCTGACACTGGGATAGAGACTTCCACACAAAAAGCAGAAGGATGAGTGGAATACAACTTTTGTAGGCAGAATGGTTTTCTTAAATATTTGCAAAACTGACACCCTTATTCACAGAGCAACCGCAGAGTACTGAGACCATGACATAGGAAGTATGATAATAAAGTGGTGAGGTATTTTTAAACTTAAAGAAATTTTTTTGAGATGCTATGCACTGACCTGAAAGGTATGGCCACTGCTCAAGACTTGGAAACTAAGCACCTTCAGCTAGCAAATTAGTCATATTGAGAACTACCTTCAGCTAGCAAATTAGTCATATTAAAAAAGAAATCCAACTCATTGCTTTAACATTTATCATACACCTTGTCCAAATCTATACTGAGCAAGAATGCTCTTTTCAAGCCAACACACACAGATGAAGATACCAAAGTCAGGGGCTGAAGGGTGAGTGGAATATCAGAAAGATTATAAAACGATAGACCTGAGAGTCAGAGGGCCCATCAGCAGTCACCCTGCTAACAGCATGCTTGGCAGATGTCCACTTAGCATCCATCTGTTCCATTTTAAGGGCAACAAACTCACTACTTAATGAAGCAGCTTAATCCAATGCTGCACACTTCCGAGTGATCCTGCTCTGGATGGCTGCTCACATAAAAAGCTTAGGAACTGGATATAAAGTTCCTGAAGGTTTAATCAACAAACCAAGCAGTGAAAATTAAACAGCTTCCTTGATCTGAGCACTGTACTTCTTCCCAACTTAAAATTGGATTTAACTTTTTAGCTGTATTCAGGTTAGCTCACTCTGAGGTTATGGTCAATTAACAGAGCTTTTATACTTAAATTAAGTTTATGTGTAACTATATCTTCTTTTTTAAACTCTAAAGTGTCTTTAAATATATTCCTCTTAAATTTCACCTTTTTTAAAGGCCCTCCATTCAACTTTTGTTGAGATCTCTTTGAATGCCCAGTCTATGCTAATTATTCCTCCAAGCTTTATGGCTTAACAGATAACACGTTTATGTCTGCAGTGAATTTATGGATCATGATAGGGCCAGGCACTGAGAACCTTGTGACTCGACATAAATCAATTGCTTGAAAATATAAAAATAAAAAAACAGGCCAGAAACCCCATGAGTGAGTAACAGAGCTAGGTCCAGCCATCTTGACCTCTCACCCAGCGCTTCTCCCAACACCCCTTTCCCTGGGATCTCATGCCTAACTACCTCTGGTACACATGCACCCACAGAGCACAGAGAATAGAAGCAGAGCTCTCAGCAGTCACTGGATACTGTTTTCTGTGATGTTCCCATGACCAGACCCAAAAATTATGGGCAGGATAAGAGTATAGACAGGGATCTTTGAAACTGAATAAAATGCATATAGCTAGCTGAATTATTTTGTGGGTGGGGAAAATCACAGTTTTCTCAGGCCTCAATTTCCTCATCGGTGAGATGAAGTCATGGGTACAAGTCGCTAAGATCTCTATCAGTGTAAAGTTCATCCTATATAATAAAAGGCTAATATGCAAATCGACCAAACCGCAGAACGACCAGTCGCTATGATGCACACTGACCTCCAGGGGGCAGACACTCAATGCAGGAGCTGCCCCCTGGTGGTCAGTGCGCTCCCATGGGGGAGTGCTGCTCAGCCAGAAGCCAGGCTCAAGGCTGGCCAGCGCAGCGGCGGTGGCGGGAGCCTCTCCCGCCTCCGCGGCACACTGAGGATGTCCAACTGACAGCTTAGGCCCACTCCCCCAAGGGCTCCCGATTGCAAGAGGGCACAGGCTGGGCTGAGGGACACCCCCTCCCGAGTGCACGAATTTCGTGCACCGGGCCTCTAGTAAGATATTATAAGAACTTAAGTTACTGAGATTCTATGACTTTAAGGTTCCTAGTAGCTAAGGTGATCTGGAAACAGAGAAACCTGAGTCTTTCTACCATATGCACATATGAAGTCTATAAACTCACTTTGAACACTTTGAGAAAATGCCTTGACCCAGGCATACATTTTAATAAATTTAATGTAGGTGAGAACTTCATTCATTTTCTGAACACGGTCATCTGTAGTAGTTACACATTTTCTCCTGAAATATGCAGTGATCCGTGACGCAAACATCTGAAAGAAAAAAGAGATGTTATGCTAAAATCAGAGCTTATCAAACGTTTAAGAGCTGTTTAGTCTCTCTGGGAAATAAATCTGTTTAAGATTATTATAAATAAAATGAGTGTCATGTAGTTGTATTATCTTTAATAAAACTGGTCCTTTAAATTAGAATCAAATATTTAATTCTTATCCCTTTGTAAGGAAGCTAAGACAAATATTTGTTCTCACAGTAATCACAGATACTGAGCGCTGTCAAATGGAAGTAGGAGGACCCTATCAGTACCAACGTGAGACCGAGTGACTCAAACACTCTTGTGTTACCTGGGGGCAGGGTGCACCTACTGGTTTTCTCCTTCACTCAAATTCTCTCTTTTTAAAATCTCATTAGGAGCCACTGCTAATGAGGCTCCTATTAAAGGGATACCTTACTTCCTCTCAAGTCCAGATTCTGCCTGTGTGGACTGAGCACTGTCTAGCTCCTTCTAAACTTTTCCAACGTAGGACCAGCTTTGAGGAAATTTCAAATAAGAGATGTGAAACTTCAGTGGTGCCTACTATACATAACCCAATGGAAGTAACTTATCAAACAAAATGCTGCCAAAATACAGCAAGGAGGCTTACTCACCATTGCTGGATAAAAGAGGATAAAAACGGCTGATCCCAGGAAGCCTGTCGGTCCCAGAATAATTACATTATAAATCATGCCCAATATGGCAACAATGGGTCCTCCGGCCAGCAAGCTGCCCACGGCGGCGGCCTCAAACATCCTCTGCCCGTCGTTGGAGCACAGGTTGATGAGCTAGGAGACATGGAGAGCAGTGAGCGGCCCTCTTGTCTCAGGAGGATACAGCACAAAGTGGGGACCTAAAGGAATGAAATAGCTCAAGCAGGGAGCTTTCTCTCTGCCCTGAAGCCAAGAACCCTTACTCACCTCCCCCACGGATTTCTCCTTAATGCTCTTTAACTTAAGGATCTTCTTAAAGGCCATGGTGAGGATGGCCCCCCGCAAGCGGACAGCAGTTCGGTAATTCAATGCCCAAGTCATTGCAAGTGACCAGGAGCGCACGATTTCTGTCAGGAGGAGGCCCAGGACTAATAGCAAGCTGTACTTGAGGTTAGAATCTGTGCCCTGGGAGTACTCCAAGAGGTGTTTCACCATGAAGGCCTACAGGGAGAAACACACACCACTGTCAGCATCTGCACGGCACCCACACACCACGCCACAGCTTTATGTTAAGTTAGAAAGAGGAGGAAGCGCCATTGTTCAGTGGCCAGCGTATAAGCAGGGAAACACCTCCTTGGAGGACCAAACATCACTGACGCCCTGCCTGCAGTAATTTCCTCAGGGCATCTTGCAGGAGGGAGTTCTAACTTGAAAAGTTCTTCCTTAAGGACACCACCACAACTGTTACTCTTTCTAATGTAACATAAACCTGTCCATGAGCTGAAATTAATTCTAAACACACAGTCATTAAAAAGTATATATTTGACCTTATTCCAGCAGCTCCACACATTGATACATTTCTTTAAATGAAATTAAGACCTTTGTGGGGGGATCGTTTCAAACGTGCTTATTTGATAAAAAGGAACAGTGTACCTACAGTTGGACTGGGGAAGAGTGAGAAGTGCATTTGCAAAACATTCCTGAAAATAAACATCCGCAGTTTAATAGCACAGTAGGGAGCAAACAAAGCAGACTTTCACAAATCCAAAGACCCTCCCGCGGGCCCTCCCCGCTCCCCGCTCCCTCCCGAAAACAAAAACATGTTACCTCAGGTAGCACATGTCTAACACCACCTGCAGTGAGGAAGGCAGCCAGTCCCCAAGGACCACCGAGTGCCACCTCCAGCTCTGAGGTCCTGCAACGCCGGAGCACACACTCACACAAGGCACATTCAGCAACAGGATTAAATACCAGGAAGTGGGAGGTAATGTACTTTTATTGAAAAAGGAAAAAAAAAAAGTACCATCTTCAAAGAGCATCTCACAGACACTGTACAACAGGAGGAGCATTGCGGTAACATACATGGGAACATACAGAGTCGAGGTATACAAGGCTAGCCATCTAACAGGTCATCTGGCCACTGGCCGTTGTTTTAGCCACACACGGTGGAAATACAGAATAGAACCATTATCTGTTTCCAGAGTCCGGAGTAGTACATCAAGCTGACAGCACTTAATCGGTCAGTGCTCCTGACGCTGCAGGGAGTCTGCAATGGAGTAGATTCTCCAGGAATAAAGACTTTGCTGCTAAGGAAAGAGAATTAAAACAAAACAAAGCCCCAACCTCCCCAAAGAGGTAACTCTACTTAAAATCACTGACACTATTGGTTCGCTAGGCTAATGAGGAATGACTTACTGCTCAGGACAGAATACAAAAATCTAGGCCTCAAGGAAAAACGGGTGGCATCCTTCAGTCTTTTCAAATCCTTGCAGCTAAAATTAATCTT
Source organism: Plecotus auritus (assembly GCF_963455305.1). Classification (NCBI taxonomy): domain Eukaryota; kingdom Metazoa; phylum Chordata; class Mammalia; order Chiroptera; family Vespertilionidae; genus Plecotus; species Plecotus auritus. Next base: position 185,428,248 of record NC_137771.1, on the reverse strand, counting down.
GCCCAAAATGAAACAAAACAAAGCCACAACAAAAGAAAGCCAAACCAATCCCCCACCCAGAAGGACGGGGAAAAAAATGAACAAGAAACCCAGCCACCCGCCTGCCCCAGATCCTCCCAACGAAGCGGGCTCTAGCTGGAAACCAGCTCTGAACGACAGACAAAAATGGAGGCCAGGCACAACTGTCCTGAGAGGCTAACGCTGATCCCAGAACCCAGACTCTCTCCGGGTTAATTGGCATTTCTCATTTTTCCTGAGAGGAAAATAATACCAGATGTCCACTAGATCCTACGAGATCCCCACCAATCAGATTTACGTCAAGTCTCAGTGAATAACCTGATTTAATAAGTAGGAGATTTCAGATTGCAAGAACTATCGTATTCCACCTTTCCCCTCCCTCATTTTTAGGTTTATATCCATTGTGTGGGTCACCACTGCATACAGCTGGTTTGTTGGTTTACTAGCAAGAAGATTGGCTTCTTTTCCAGTATGCAATCCAAAATGTGGAACTGAGTCGCTGAGTGGCACGGTCAGAACCCCATTTTCCTCACGTGAAGCAACTCAGCAAGATGGCGATGCAGTAAAGCATTTTCTCATACACCTCGGCACCCGAAGGAACAGTCTCCAAAGGAAGGCGTGAAAAGACAGCAGGTTGTAGTTTGGGGTTCTTTCTTTCCCATACCTTTAGAGTGCCATTTTTCAGCACCGGTAATAGCGTAAGGACCTCCCACAGGGGAGGAGCCGGGGAAGGTAAAAGACATAATGAATGCTTACACTATGCCAAGCTTTCAAAGGGGGAGGGGAGGAGAGGAAACAGCAGAGCAGATTAAAGCATTTCCAACAATACGGTTTTTAAAAAACAGTTACATTTCAAACCATTTTGTATGGGATAAAGAAAAAAAAAGTTTTTCATGGCAAATCCAACCAAAATTATGTTTAAAAAAGTTACAAATTTATCATGTAAATTTAAACAAACTGGGAGAAAATGTGAGACTGTCAGCAGAGCTGTCTGGCTGTGGAAAACATTCCCAGTGAATAAACATTACCTTACCTGAACTCTTGGCGAGAGATTCTGCCCAGCTTGACTCTCTCATTCTGACCGCAGAATACAGCCAATCCTGAAAATTCTAAAGAACAGCTTCTGTCACTGGTTCCACTACAGAGAGACTCCCCCCAAATCCAGATTCTGACAGCACCAAGCAAGCTGCAGCTGGAGAGAGGTCGGAAGGGTGGAAAACTTACCTCTCTAGAGGCTTTTCACTGTCCTTTCCCCAAAAGGCCCTTGAGCTGAGTTAGCATTCACCAAGAGATAGCTCTGCAGGAGGTAGCCTTCTCTTGCAGATCTACAGGGAGGATGCTAATTCTTTACACACGCATCATAGGTCAGGCCTGGTCTTTTAAGCTCTTACTCCAAGAAGGCCACACAAATCAGCTCTGTAAATTCAGCCATTTGGCCCCTCATCTTAGGTGGGGGCCACATCCTTATAGATTCTGGTATTCCATTAACGTTATGGCAACCCTTGGACACACCCTGCACAGAGTGCTGGTCCACGGGCATCACTGAATCCTTGGATCACCTTGATCACAGATGTCCAGCCCTGGCTGGCCAGCAGTTTAAAAACAAAACGCAATAACTTGATTGTGTTTCACCTGCTTTGCATATGGCCAGCAAGGGTCAGTGAGGCCCGAGGGGAGATAAGAAATATGCCATATTTGGGGAGCAGGTTCTTATGTAGATTTCTGTAAGAACAGACTAAGCCAGTTGGAAAGTTGTGCCATATTAGCAAATATGCAAAAATCTAAAACAGATGTTCCTCAAAAGGATTTAAGCGTGGTTGGTACTAATCTCAAAGCCAGCCTGTTTCTTCAATTTCCAATTGAAAAGAAAGTTATTAGAATCGGAGCTCAAAAAAAAAAGAAGTTTGCATTGTTTACAATTTTAAATCTTTTTGTCAATGAGAGAGACTGTGGACGGGGACCACTGCTTTCTCAACTGTTCTAGGATGAATCCCATGAACTAATACAGGCCTTATGGTGCTCTTCCCCAAGGGTAGAGAGAAGGAAAAGCATGCTGCTTTTTTCCTATTTAAGGAAGACTCTCCCAGCTTTCCCTGGCACCTAGGAGAATTTACTAAAGATTAGTGTTTCAGTGAGCTGTGCTTTGAAAGAGAGATTAAGGAATACTCAGATGCTCAAGGGAGTGACTGTAGGCTCTCAAAGTGAACATGCATAGGTAATTTTTTTCCCCAAGTAAAAAGTGAAAATCCCAACCATTCATGGAATAATAGTTTTTGGTGAGAGGAGCCAAAGAAGTTCTTGCATTGGCCAAATGTAATCAATAAAGCCTGTATAGCGTGCTACCCAGTTGAAAGAATTCTATGAAGGATCAGAGCAGCCACCAGCCCTGTAGTGAAACAATGACAGAAGCTCTTCTTGGGGGAAGATGGCCCTACGAAAATGTTTGCCATTCTGGTCAATAACATAATATTCAGTTACACAGTCCCTCTTACTTAAAACTTACACAAAAATGTGTTAGTTGGTCAATAAATGGAGAAACCCAATACCAGAAAAGTAGTGTTTTTTGCTTCAGACAAGAGGTCAAAACTTTTTTTTAAAAAAGGCATCAAACATTTTTTTTTAAAAAGCAGAAAAACTGTAAATTAGCTTTACCTAATCACCATGCATCTTAGGCACATACTTACCCAACCCATGAACCTCCAGCTTACCCACACATGGGAAATGCACAGTATAGTAGCACTACTGCTCCGATGCCTCAAGGCAAATATGTAGAGAATAGATTTAATCAAAGGCTCAAGTGTAAGGCAGCACAGCAGGTGTAAGAAACAGGTGTCCAGGAGACAGGTGAACGTCACTCTTACCTACTCTGCTTCAGTACACACTAGGAAAAAACCACGGTTGCCACCCCAACATTTGCCGCACAGTTTACAATACAGACCAAACTGAGAATGGACTCCAGGTTACATTCTAAAAACCTCAACAGTCCTCTAGTTTCTTCAGGACTCATTTGCTACAGAACCATCAAACATGTGACAACTCTGCCTCCAGGTGTATGGTGTGTCACCGGCACTAGCTCAACAGCCTATGCCACACCAGGCTGCTCTCGCCCACACACAGCACTGAGAGACACACCTTCCCAAACCAAGACTGTCATTTCATGTTGACACACAGCAAAGGAGCACAGTCCTGTGCAGAGCCAGACTCATTCAGTTCCCCTCCGCCCCAGGAGAGCAAGCCAGTTCCGTTTCTTATCTGGCAACACGGCCCCCACATCCTTCCAGCTGCTGACAAGCCACTCACTCCAAAATCAAATGTTCCCTTTCCTTAGACCTGGAGGCATCTCTAAGGCTGCTAACTAGCCCAAAGGTGAGCACAACCCCTGCAACAGAACAAGAGTGTTAGAGCTGGCCATGGCCGGGCCCCTGGACACTGTCGGAAAGGATGGTTAGAACTTACTGGTCCACTGAAGCCAGCCAGCTGCGTGATCATCAGGCACACGATGGAGAGGATGAGCCTGGTGCGGCAGAAGATCCACACAACCCTTCGGAGGGAGGCAGCTTCTGGCCCAACTTCATTCAGCTCTTCTTGCCACAGTCTCTCTAGTCTTAACAAGGGCACATGTCCTCCGTTACACATCTCCCCAGGGAACATACACACCCTAGCTTCCCTCCTACCATCACTTTTTGTCTCCAGGCTTTGACACCACTCACAGGAGTCTTTCCTTTCCAAATTATGTACCTAGCCTTCACCTTCTGGAAAAAAATACCCTTCCTGGGTGCCTACATATTTACCCTGCACAGGGAGCCTCTCAGAAAATACAGATGAGAACAAAAGTCTTTCCTTCCACCCAGAAAGATTATCCCTGCATAGCCTTTGTGTGTGGATAAGAACTTCCTTCTCAAGGACCCCTAACCCTTTCTGAAGGATCCTATGGTAAGATGAAGAGTTGTAAACTAGATTTTAATCATGACAATCAGCTACCATAAAAATGTATTCTGTCACAAGGCAGCAACATAATCTCCCTGTAGACTCAGGAAGAGAAGCGGGGCTGAGAGAGAGAGAGAAAGCCTGTGGTTAAAACAGGATTAAAGGTCAAATAGGAGATAAAGCAGAAGAGCAAAGAGAAAGTCACCCCAGCTACCCTCCCTCCACCCACTAGCCCCGATCTTAAAAGGACAGAGCTGAGGACTTCACACTGCTGGACCCACACCCCTAGCTCAGGCCCTACGCATCCAGTATGTGGGTCACCGGGGTGGACCAGAGACGCCTACCTTCTGCAGTTCACATCAGAAGACTCGTACTTGGACAAAGACCACACGTTCTCCATGGAGAGCTCTCCCTTCTTGTGGGCCAGGCGGGCCAGGGGAGAAAGCCAGGAAAAAGTCATACAGGAGAAGAGCCCAGCATTGTCCACTGGGTGCTGGTGTCTAAGGAGAGAAAACCCAAAGCACAAAACTGTCAACACACACTGAGAGGCCAGCCGGCACTTATAATATGCTGTTTAGTAAACAGAGCTCCGGACTGAAAATGGGATCCCCAAGTGGTCTAACCTTCGCCCGCATTTTCAGCACTGCTTTTGGTGCTTCATGGAGAAGTCACCAGGAGAACCACTTACTTGGAAGTGGTCCGAATGGGCTTCAGAGCACTTAAGCCGTGATGGTACTTCCCCTTGGGATGTTCCTCATCCAGGATTCTGAGCTGAGAACGTGTGCAGACATCCAGGGAAAGGCCCTCAGCTCGGGCTGCGGTCTCCAAGGCATCTTGGCATTCCAACTGTTTGAGCAGACAGGGAGAGAAGACATCAGAGCGTCGGAACATAACAGATCAAACTGCAAGCCAGATTCATCTCAAATGAGACATTCCAAAGGTCAGTGGGTTAAACATCTTGCATGGTATGTACCTGTTTAGGAGCATTAAAAACCAGACACCTGAAACTTCTAAACTAATAGACTTCATTTTATTTTTCTGAGCACTTTTAGGTTCAGAAACATTGAGCAGAAAGTACAGAGCTCCCATGTACCGTCTCATCTGCCCTCTCTCCTTCCCATCCATTTCCCATTAGGAATATCTTGCATTAGTGTGGCTCCATGTGCTACTGATGAGCCAATACTGACACAATTACTCTGAACGGAAGCCCATAGTTTACATTAGAATTCACTCTTGGTGTTGTACGTTCTAAAATTTATATGTTTGTCACCAAAATGCTTTATCTTTCATTTCCCAATATGGGCTGAGAGACAATTACTTCACCAATAACAGCAAATTCTTTTGCCCATTTTCTATGACAAAAAATTAAAGATCACCCCCAATTAGGCAGCCCCATCACGCAGGAAGAAGATGTACACATGCTTCCTGTCCTTCCCTCTTATCAGCAACAGGGAGAGCAGAACAGGGTTTTCGCCCTGGCTGCATAGCTAAAGAGCTCCATACCCAAATTTCTGCAGCATGAAGCTCAGGGTCCCATGAGTTGAAATACAAAGTTATACATATTTGCTATAAAACTTATAAATATCAATTAATCAGATGAACAGAAATGCATGAAATTCAATGTCTGACTGTGGGAGAAGAGGGTGGGCCAAGAATCTATCCCCATTTTCTCTAAAAGGAACAAAACCGCATGCCTTCCTGTTCTAGAATCAGAGCATTTTTCCTCAAGAGAGGATTCTATCATCCTTTTCTCACATCATCACAAATATTTCCCAAAATCGAGAGTTAAGGGCTGCAGCACCTAATACACTGCGCTTCACACAAAGTATTGTTACACTCCCAACTCCTTTCCACCCAGAGCAGATGCCAAGTATTAGCTGAACTGAAAGAGCCGAACTCATGCATAGGGATCATAGGCGTGGGTGCCTCAGTGGATTGTTCCTCAAATACAATAGCTTTAATTCACAGGCGAGGTGCTGCTGCTTAGTATCAGGAAACTACACAGCCCAGGCAAAAGGGAAGTACATTTTTTCCTTTGTCAAAGGCAAGGCAGGTCAATCTCAAGAGAGTAACAACACAATGACAAATGAGTCAACACCAAGAAAAGAATTAACTACTCTACCAAGTCCTTAGGCATAAGGTGAACACTTATTTAGTGGGTATGGACTATAGTACCTAATAATGAACGAAATAAAGGCTGCTAAGGTTCAAGTACCACAAGGGTGTTTCTTGGTTTGTTTTAAACCTTTCGGCTGCCCATAACCACAAGGGGAAGAAAAGAAAACAATGGATTGATAAAGAAGAAAGTTACACTAAAAATACAAACATAGGACCCACGGTGTGACTCAGTGGTTGAGTGGTGACCTATGAACCAGGAGGTCACGGTTTGATTCCCAGTCAGCGCACATGCCTGGGTTGCAGGCTCAATCCCCAGTGTGGGGCATGCAGGAGGCAGCCAATCAATGATTCTCTGTCATCACTGATGTTTCTATCTCTCTCTCCCTCTCCCTTCCTCTCTGAAATCAATTTTAAAAATATATTTTACTGAAAGATCAGTCGGGAGCCGAAAACCAGGTGACACAGGCTTTATTAGAGGAAAGACCTGCCGGGCTGTCTCGCAAAGGGAGAGCAGCAACCAGTGCAGAGGGGAGCACTCCTTTTGAGGGGAGGAATGGGAAGGAGTGGGGGCTTAGGGTACTCGGTGGGCGCTGATTGGTGGCTTAATGTATGGTCTATATAAGGTATATAGTTAGGCACTCAGGTACTTAGGGACAAGGGCTTAGGTGTTTGACAAGTGCTGATTGGTGATTTAATGTATAGTCCATATAAGGTACATGATTAGGCACTCAGGTACTTAGGAACAAGGGCTCAGTGGTCGGCAAACTCATTAGTCAGCAGAGCCAAATATCAACAGTACAACGATTGAAATTTCTTTTGAGAGCTGAAAACTGACTTCTGCGCAGGGGCCACGAAGTTTCAATAGCACTGTACGTCCACGCCCGCACGTGGTATTTTGTGGAAGAGCCACACTCAAGGGGCCAAAGAGCCGCATGTGGCTCGCGAGCCGCAGTTTGCCGACCACTGGCTTAGGGTATTTGACAGGTGCTGATTGGTGGCTTAATGTATAGTCCATATAAGGTACATGGTTAGGCACTCAGGCATTTCCGGGCTGCAGGTTATGTCATGTTTGCCGTTATTCCACCCACCAGTTGGGGGAAGGGAGGATCTATCATTTACCAAAAAAAACACACCTAATATATGAAAGTAGAAACTAGAAATATGTACAGAATAGGCACAAAATGTTACAAAGGCCAGCCTTATTTGGATATCCAAAGCTTCAGAAGATGACAAAAAATGAGAGTAAAGCCACTTCAAGTGCACATTGGATGGATATCTGCCAAAATGAACTATATGCTGTGCCATAAAGCAAACCTCAACCAATTCCAGAAGACTGACAATATATAGTGCATGGTCTCTGACTACTTGGGAACATCATTAAAATTTTATAACAAAGATAACAAGAAAATTTTTTTAATAGTCAAAAATTATGCAGTACAATTCCAAATAATATGAGTCAAAGATGACCTCAAATGAAAATTAGTAAAAGTCTGAGCTAACTGGTAAGAAATTATAACACATCAAAATTTGTGGGATGCTGCAGAGAGTGAAATTGTGAGTGCCTTAAAAGCATGTATTAGAAAAGAAGAGTGAAAAATCAAGAGAACCAAGATAGTGGCGTAAGTAAACACTGGTACTCAGTACTTGCCCCCTCCCACAACTGCATCAAAATTACAAGTAAAATACACAACCATCATTCAGAACCACCTGAAATCTGGCTGAATGAAAGTCCCACTACTAGAGAAGTAAAGAAAGTACATCGAGACTGGTAGGAGGGGCAGAGACGCAGAACAGGCTGGCCTGATACCCACATGTGCATTTTTTTAATTGGGTGGGGTATCTAGGCTGCGGAGACCCCCATGAGAAGCAAGGGGTCCCAGCCCCGCATTGGATCCCCAGCCCAGGGTTCCAAAGCTGGGAAGAGAAGTCCCTGTAACTTTGGGCTATAAAAACCAGGGGAAACTGGCTGAGTGACACGGAGGCTGCGGGAAACCCAGCAGTCCCTCTTAAAGGGCCGGTGCTTGAACTTAACTTGATCCCTCTGGGCTCCAGTGCTAGGATAGCAGCTTTGGGGGATCCAGGGACATATGGGGAGGAACTAGATTGTCTGGCATGGGGCAGGAACTTGGGGGGCACATTTCTCCCAGATGGGGGTGCTCACAGGGATCATTGTTCCTGTGCTGGGACCTCTCCCATCCCAGGGCTGACTGGCAGCCATATTTGAGTTTCCATCAGCATGACCCATACTGTTTGCTCCACCCTGGTGATTCCCTAAGACCCCATCCCATCCAATTTTCAGCCTCACCCAAGCTGTTTGCAGCAGCTTTTGCATATGAATGGACATCCTGGCTCAGACTTCAGACTTTTCTAAAATCTTTCAAACAAGCAGTAGCTGGCATCAGCATGCTCCAAAGCTATCAATAAGAGGCCCAAGACCTCACACTAGCACCAGCCTGCCTTGTTTCACAGCCTTGCCTCACCTCACCTGGGCACTTCCAAGCCCAATACAAATAGCAGCCATCTGTTGATCTCTCTGTAGCTCCTGCTGTGTCACCTCAGGCAGTGGCTGACTTTACACCTCCCAGGAGACCCCAGAGCCAGTGCATCCAGTGGACAGCTTCAGACCCTATCAGATTACAACTGAACACACCTACAGGTGACACACTCAAGGGGGCAGACTCAGTGAGCACCAAAGCCTACTGAAGCAAGTCCTGCACAGCAGCTCTTCCACTGTAGTCCCAGCTGGTCCTAAGAGTCAATTGGCCTGGAGGTCAATTCCTCCCAGTGATGTCAACAGCAGTCAAGGCTCAACTACAACAAGACTGTGCATACAGCCCACCTAGAGGGCCCAGCTCAGGTGACTGGGGAGGCTGAGCCACTGGGCTCTACAAGACACCAACTACACAAGGCCACTCTATCAATTCCAGGAGACACAGCAGCTCTACCTAATACATAGAAACAAACACAGGGAAGCAGTCACTTAACTGCAGTTTAAAATGGTTTTCCTTTTCATCAAAATCATTACAAATCATTCTCTGTTAATGCTGATTTGTGACAAGATTTTATAATTTCATCTTTGAAAATGTCTTTTCACACAGGTAAGAACTGCCAAATACTGAAAAGCAACCCATGAGTATATGACTTAAATTGAGCATATTTACCTCTTGGAAGGCATTATAGAATTCTATTAGATCTTTCTCTTGACATTTGCTTTTATCATGACACTAGCGGCCTGATGCGTGAATTCATACACATTGAAAATGAATTAATTAGAAGAAATATTTTAATATTGCTATTTGCCCTTTCTCTATAATAGAAGTGTCAGAGATGAAAGAAAATTAGTAAAATGTATATAAAAATAATATATAAATTTATTAATAAATAAACAATAACATGATATAACAACAACAAAGACATGATATAAAAACAAAAACATGAAATAAAAACAACATTGATACAAACAATGACTGATAAATTGATTAAACTTATTCTAATATCTCCCTGTATACCACGTTAAGAGTAAAAACACTGCCCTGACTGGTTTGGCTCAGTGGATAGAGCGTCGGCCTGTGGACTGATTCCAGTCAAAAGCATGTACCTTGATTGTGAACACATCCCCAGTAGGAGGTGTGCAGGAGGCAGCTGACTGATGTTTCTCTCTCATCGATGTTTCTAACTTTCTATCCCTCTCCCTTCCTCTCTGTAAAAAATCAATAAAATATATTTTTTTTAAAAAAAGAGTAAAAACACTTTCAGAGTGCTTGATTAATTTCCCTTGTGATGAAGTATTTACAACTTTAAGGTCACACACTCTTCAAACTTGAGGGAAAACAACACCTGAACTTGCTGTTTGCTCCACCCTGTTGATTCCCTGAGAGCCCTGCCCCACCCAATTTACAACCCCACCACAGCTGTGTGCAGAGGCTTTTGCATATGAATGGCCTGGCCCTTTGCAATCTAAACTTACCTAACAAACTGCAGCTGGGTCAGAGAGCCCAGAACTTCCAAAAGAAAGCCCAAGGCTCCACAGCAGCTTTCATTGCTTCACAGCTGGGCCTCATCTGGGCACCTCCAAATAACTGACCATGTCCGAATACGGGTTCAGGTAGGAATATTCCTACTCTGTCTAGAGTTTATTCTTGTGATTTATTAATAGTCATCACAAATGCTGGCATCATGGGAAACTGTCTTCGAATTAATTTAAATGGGAGGCCAATGTCAGACAGGGACAAATTAATTTTTAAATAAGAACAACCACTCCTTCCATAGATCCTGTTAATACTTCAGCTTCGATTATGTTAGGTCGTAATCTTTTGATAAAAAATCTAGTACCATTACAAAGACCCCATTTACTATTAAGATTTCTCAGTAGCATGATGATTGCATGGCATTCCTGAAGGAGTAATGCTATTAAGAAATTTGATGGGGATAGAAACCAAGATGGTGACATAGGTAAACACCTGAACTTGTTGCCTCGCACAACCACTTCAAAACTACAACTAAACGACAAAACGGACATCATCCAGAACCACAGGAAGGCTGGCAGAGTGGAAATTCTACAACAACAAGGAAAGAGAAAAGCACACTGAGACTCAGAGGCGGTGCGGAAGTAAAGTGCGGAGGTACAGAGGTGTGAGTGCGCAGGGAAAGGGCTGGCAACTGAGGATGTGGCTGTCTTTTTCAATCGGAAGGGAGACACAAGCTCCCGAATGCTCTGAACTCCAGTTCAAGACGAGACTCTGGGGACCCAGACTCATACAGGGAAAAACTGGACTGTCTGGCATCGGGCTGGAACATGAGGGCGGCTTTTTCTCAGAGGTGCTTGCAGCAATTACCATGGGACACTGAGACCCAGGGGCCTCTTAGGGCAGGGCTGACAGTCAGCCATTGCTGTTTGCTCCGCCCTGTTGATTCCCTGAAACCCCGCCCCACCCAATTTACAACCCCACCCCAGCTGTATGCAGAGGCTTTTGCATATGAATGGCCTGGCCCTTTGCAATCTAAAATTACCTAACAAACTGCAGCTGGGTCAGAGAGCCCCAGAACTTCCAAAAGAAGGCCCAAGGCTCCACAGCAGCTTGCACTGCTTCACAGCTGGGCCTCATCAGGGCACCTCCAAAACCCAAACAAAGAAGAAGAATCTGAACATCTCTCCGTAGCTCCTGCTGGGTGGCCTCAGGCAGAGGCTCAATTTGCACCTCCTTGGAGATCCAAGAGCCAGTGGTCAGAGTAGGACCATCCAGATTACAACTCCTCAGATCCATAAGGGACACACTCAGGGGGAAGACTCAGTGAGCACCAAAGCCCCACTGACGCAAGTCCTGACCCATAAGGGTGTCTCCAGCATAGAAGTTCTCCATTGTAGACACAACTGATCCTCACAGCCAATTGGCCTGGAGGTCAATTCCTCCCAGTGATACCAACAACAATCAAGGCTTAGCTACAACAAGACTGTGCACACAGCCTACAAAGGGGTGCACCAAGAGTGTCCACCTATGGTAATTGGGAGGCTGAGCCACTGGGCCCTATAGGACACCTAGCACACAAAGCCACTCTATCAACACAGGGAAGCAACCAAAATGCGGAGACAAAGAAACAGGTCACAAATGACAGAAATGGAGGAAAGCAAACTACTGGATATAGAGTTCAAAACCACAGTTACAAGGTTTTTCAAGAATTTTCTAGAAACCGCTGATAAATTTAGTGAATCCCTCGAGGATATGAAAAAGACCAACTAGAAATTAAGCATACACTGACTGAAATAAAGAATAATATACAGAGATCCAACAGCAGATTAGAGGATCGCAAGAATCAAGTCAAAGATCTGAAATACAAAGAAGCAAAAAACACCCAACAGGAAAAGGAAAAAGAAAAAAGAATCCAAAAATATGAAGATAGTGTAAGGAGCCTCTGGGACAACTTCAAGTGTACCAACATCTGAATTATGGGGGTGCCAGAAGAAGAGAGTGAGCAAGATATTGAAAACCTATTTGAAGAAATAATGACAGAAAACTTCCCCTACCTGGTGAAAGAAATAGACTTACAAGTCCAGGAAGCACAGAGAACCCTGAACAAAAGGAATCCAAAGAGGACCACACCAAGACACATCATAATTAAAATGCCAAGAGCAAAAGACAAAGAGAGAATATTAAAAGCAGCAAGAGAAAAACAGTTAGTTACCTACAAGGGAGTACCCATACGAATGTCAGCTGATTTCTCAACAGAAACTATGCAGGCCAGAAGGGAGTGGCAAGAAATTTTCAAAGTGATGAATAGCAAGAACCTACAACCAAGATTATTCTACCCAGCAAAGCTATCATTCAGAATTGAAGGGCAGATAAAGAGCTTCACAGATAAGAAAAAGCTAAAGGAGTTCATCACCACCAAACCAGTATTATATGAAATGCTGAAAGGTATTCTTTAAGAAGAGGAATAAGAAGAAAAAGGTAAAGATAAAAATTATGAACAAATACATATCTATCAACAAGTGAACCTAAAAATCAAGTGAATAAAAAATCTGATGAACAGAATAAACTGGTGAATATAACAGAATCAGGGGCATAGAAAGGGAGTGGACTGATAATTCTCGGGGGGAAAGGGATGTGGGGGGTGCAGGAAGAGACTGGACAAAAATCATACACCTATGGATGAGGACAGTGTGTGGGGGGTGGTAAGGGCAGAGGGTGGGATGGTAACCAGGTGGAGGGGAGCTATGGGGGGAAAAAAGAGGAACAACTGTAATAATCTGAACAATAAAGATTTATTTTAAAAAAAAAGGAATTTGATGGGAAAATTTTCTTTTTCAGCATATCATCCGTTGAACTGATGGAATCATCACTCAAATATGTGTGAAAATCTCCATGGAGTATATCCAAATTTTCTTCATTTAATTTTTGAACATGCTTATTTTTTGAACAAAAAAAGCACACATTTAAATATATTTTTAATATTATCTATAGATATACTATTTCCACAGGTAGCTTCAATAACAGATTGTTACAAATCATTTCACAGGGGATTTCAATATCCATTCCTAAATGAAAATTTCTATCAAGTTTGTCATCTCCAAGTTTTACTAATCATTTGCTATAAGCAGAATCCTCTGATCTCATATTTGTTTTAAGAGACAACTTTCTGAAACATCCCCAAACACTACAGTACTTTAAACTTGTTTGTACTATGGCTGATCGCATAGCATGCAGCACAACACTGAGACATTGTCGAAAATCCCCTCCGAGAAGGAGAACTTTCCCACCAAATGCAACATTCATATTCATAATTTCTCGTAGTAATCTGTCTATGGCATTTATAGCATGACTGGATGCCATAGTGCATTCATCAATAATGAGAAGTTGGGCCTTTTTAATGGGTTTACAACTTCACTCTTTATATCGAGTCTAGAAATTGAGGTTTCATTTAATGGAATTGGTAATTTATTGGTAATTGGGAATGAAAGGTTCTTCCACCAAGAAGTAAATTTGCAGCAATTCCTGTAGACACTGTGCGTAAAACAGTACCACCATGACCTCTAATATAATGTTTTAAAACTTTATAAAGATATGTTTTTCTACTACCACTTGGACCATCCAAGAAAAAGCATTTGGGGTGTACAGTTTGATCTTCGATGGCTGAAGTTATAGTCTGAAAGGCTGCCAACTGTTCATCATTCAGAGAATTTATCAAAACCTCTGCCTATTGCCCTAGCTGGTTTGGCTCAGTGGATAGAGCGTCAGCCTGTGGACTGAAGGGTCCCAGGTTCGATTCCAGTCAAGGGCATGTACCTTGGTTGCGGGCACATCCCCAGTAGGGGGTGTGCAGGGGGCAGCTGATCGATGTTTCTCTCTCATTGATGTTTCTAACTCTCTATCCCTCTCCTTTCCTCTCTGCAAAAAATCAATAAAATATATTTTTAAAAAAACCCCACAAACAAACAAAAAAAAACCCTCTGCCTATTGTCGCTCATACAATTCATCACATGTATTTGTATTCATTAATAAAGGATAATCTGGAAGTTTGAAATGGGAACATTTCATTCCATGCAATGTGAATAACTCTTGAATTTCATTAAGGGCATGCATTTCACAGTTCATACAGGCACCTTCTCTTCGGTGTAATTTCCAACAATCTTCAATAAAATGAGATTTATTCTCATCCCATAATTTGTCTGCATCAGAAGGACATCCAAACACGCATATACACTGAGTGGCCAGATTATTATGATCTCTGAATGCATAATAATCTGGCCACTCAGTATATATATTAGAGGCCCGGTGCATGAATTCGTTGCATGGGTGGGGTCCGGCCAGCCTGGCCAGGGGTAGGGGACATGGGCAGTTGGCTGGCCTGCCTGCTGGTCGAACTCCTGGTCAAGGGGACAATTTGCATATTAGCCTTTTATTATATAGGATATACACTTGAGTGGCCAGATTATTATGCGTTCAGAGATCATAATAATCTGGCCACTCAGTGTATATTGCCATAGTTGTTTGGGCATATTAAGGATGATCGCATCATCAATTGTCTTTCCAGATAGTGTCGTTGATTAAAAATCCTGATGTTTAGCAGCTTCATGAAATGTATCATAAATTACACCTCCTACAGTTCGCAGATCAGCAAAACTTATTGCACCTTTTACATGCAGAAGCAAAAGTCTAAGGTAATATCGTCTGGTTCTTTAAAGCTCACAGTGAACAGTCTACCTAATACTTTATTCCCACCCTTTTGCATTTTCTCCACGAGAATTATTAAACACACTAGAGGCCCAGTGCACGAAATTCGTGCATGGAGGGGGTTCCTCATCCCGGCCTGCACCCTCTCCAATCTGGGACCCCTCAGGGGATCTCTGACTGCCAGTTTAGGTGGGATCAGGCCTAAACCGGCAGTCGGACATTCCTTTCGCAATCCGGGATGACTGGCTCCTAACCACTCACCTGCCTGCCTGCCTGATCGCCCCAACCCCTCTGCCTGCTGACCTGATCGCCCCCACCTTGCCTCCCTGCCTGATCGCCCCTAACCTCTCTGCCTGCCTGCCTGACCACCCCTAACTGCTCTCCCCTGCCAGCCTGATCTCGCCCCCAACTGCCCTCCCCTGCCAGCCTGATCACCCCTAACTGCCTCTGCCTCAGCCCCCACCACCATGGCTTTGTCTGGAAGGAAGTTGGACGTCTGGAAGATGGCTGGTTGACCCAGTCTAATTAGCATATTACCCTTTTATTAGTATAGATAATGTTGTGGAATCTCCCAATAATAATAATTACACACGTCGGAATCTTCTCTATTCAATAAGAACCAAGCCATCAAAGTCGAGTTATGCCTTGCAGTCCTATCTATACTTTGGCAAAATCATCGGTAAGAAAATACAAATTCTGATCATTTGGCAAATTAATAGCTAATCTTGTGTGATTGCATGAGATTGGTCATGCATTTGCATTGCAAAAAGTCTCCATACAGCCTCAGGAGCGCTCACATACCTGGAGTCAATGAAGTCCTGTACTTCATCATGATTGATATTTTTTTCAGAAATTTGAATATTTGCACAATCATGCCCTTTATAGATGTATTTAAATAAATATTTGACACTTTTAATTGATGCACAGATTTCAATGTTTATATGACAGTTATATTTAAGGCACAAATACAGGTTATAAGGGGCAATCCAAGTGTTATCAACAACTTTATTTCCAGTAGACATGGTGCTACCAGATCTTCATTTGTATTTGGGATATCCATCAATATTTCCAATAGTTGCATTTGGAAATTCAGATATCCCTTTGAACATTTTCCATTTTCCATACATAGACTATGTGGATTTTGTATTCCACATAGCCCATGTACCATATTTGATTTTACAATCTGAAAAAGTTGAGAACACTGGTCTATATCTGGAATTTCTGCCTTAACTATACAGTCAATGTCATCTTCCGTTTGTAATTTGGATTCACTATTTAATATCAATAATATATGAACATGAGCAGTCTGTGTTTCTGAAATTCAATGACATGAATTTTAGCTATTACTTTGCCAAATAAATCGAATTTACATATATCATTTGGTCTTCAGACATATTCTGTCACCAATGCTGGCCAGGAGGAATTGGGCTCCCTCCACCCTCCTGTCAGGGTCCCTGGTGGGCCGATGGGAGATGGGGGGGGGGCGGCCAGGGAGAGGGACCTCGGGGGGCTGCTTTGCAGTCAGGGACATGGGCCCCCGAGGAGGAAGGAGGTGGGGAGGGCACAGGGCACCGGGAGGAAGAGCCGGTTCCTGGGCCAGCCCATCGTCTGCTGGCGACTCTGCTGGTGACGGGGGACTCTGCTGGCGACCTGGGGACACACATGCGACCCCCACTCAAGTCCCTGTGTCCAGCGGGAAGGGCACTTGCTCCCCAATGCCCCATCTTACAAATGCTGTGGTTGAACCAGAATATAAAAGTAGAAAGGCCAGTGCGGCCGAGCTGAATAAACCTCTGCGGGAGGCCACCAGTGGGTGATGGGGGGAGGGCAAGGGCACAGCAGCACCTGGTCGCCTCTCTCTGCCCACTGGCACCTGCCTTGGCTGGCTTGGTGTCGCCTGCTCGCAGGCCCCGCCCCCCGCCAACCGGCTTTTATTATATAGGATTACATTGCAGATTAATCATTTCTAATTGATAGTTGGGTGGAAGCTACTGAATGGCTGAATTAAATGGCTTTTTTTTATTGTGGCAAAATATATATAACATAAAATTTGCCATTTTTAAGTGTAAAATTATGTCACAAGGCAAGGGGACATCTATCTGCCCAGATTTCTCAGGTACTTCCCCCCCTAGAGACATCCCAAGTACAGATGCACATAAATCCCCTATAGATGTCACATTACTTACCTTGCTGGTGAGAGAGTGGGTGTTTAACATAAAACCGCAAGTATTAGAACATCAACTAGAGATGGAAACAGGTGGGAGCCATACCCCCTCAGGCAGAAGCACCAATGTGAAGGACTCGGGGTTTCTGGCTACAAATGCCCCGTGGTGGCTCTGCCAGCCTGGGCATTGCAGACGGAAACCCACCAGGGGATCACACCTGGCCCGGGGCTCCTGTGAAGTACCTGAGCCCTCACCACCAGCTGTCTCCACAGCCTGGCTCCCAGGTGGCCTCTCCTCCCTTCCTGCACTCGGTCCTGCTCTCAGATACAGTGCAGAGCCCACCTTTCCTTCACTCTGGGGCCGAAGGGCAGGCCTACGGCTCCTCTGCTCCCTCACCCTCTCTTCCTGAGGGCTGTGTGGCGCTCAGCCCTGCCCTGCCTGCATCTCCTGTTGTGAAAAACCTAACTCGGCCTATCTATCAGCAATGAGTGGCTGGCCCAGCTCATCCTTTCCAGAATCGTCCCCACACACCCAAGCCTGACTTGCAAACCAGGCCAAGATCTTGGGAGCCCAACTGCTAAGGAAATCAAACCCACCAGAACACAGTGGTGTGAAAGAAACTCAGTGGACCCCACTTGGATAACGCCTGGATGGCTCAAGCCCATCCCAACATACACAATGATGGCACGTGAACTCTGGAGCAGAGTTCTCCAGGCTCCAAAGCATCCAGTTTCTTTCTTTTTTTAAAGACAATTTATCTATCTATCTATCTATCTATCCTCCTCACTTGAGGAAATGCTTTGTTGATTTTATAGAGGAAGGGAGGAGAGAAACATCAACATGAGAGTGAAACATCGATTGGCTGCTTCCCACAACGCACCTCAACTCCAAGCAGGGATCAAATCCATAACCTGGGTATGTGCTCTGACCCGGAATCGAACCTGCCACCTTTTGGTGTACGGAACAACACTCCAACCGGGCCCCCTGGCCGGTTTCTTGCAAGAAACCTCAGTGGCTATCTAGGAGCTGTGCCCCTACCCCAGGGCAGAGGCTCTAGTGCCTGCAGCAGGAACCCACTCTCCAGGGCCTGTCCGAAGGCAGGCCAGGGGCTCTAGGTGGAGCATGAAGAGGCAGCTAGGGAAGCAGGGAGACTGAGAGCCAGCTCCCACATGGGGCTCCCCAGCACTGAGGTTTGTGGTGAGTGAGTATATGTAAGAGATAAACAACACAAACACATTATGAGGGGGAGACTAAAGCATTTTTGGTACATTCTTCCGAGAAACAAAGTGCAAAAGTAAAATAAAGACTACTAATAGCCATAAAAACAAACAAAAACCCCATGAACAAAAAAGTGAACAAACTTAACAGCAATGAAATCCTCTTATTGCGTAAGTTTGTTTCTTTGACTCTATGTAACAATGTCATGTTCTGCCATCCCCTGGGTAGTAAGTCACTTCCTGTATTGGAGAATGCCAAATTCAAAAGCTCAGTGGTTGGATGTCGACCTATGAACCCCTTTGATTCCCAGTCAGGGCACGTGCCTGGGTTGTGGGCTTGATCCCCAGTGTGGGGTGTGCAAGAGGCAGCCAATCAATGATTCTCACTCATCATTGATGTTCCTCTCCTTCTCTCTCTCTCTCGCCCCCCCCCCTCTTTCTCTCCCCCTCTCTTCCTCTCTAAAATTCAATAAAAAATATATATTTTCTAAAAAGTGCTTAGCCATGCTGAAACCGGTTTGGCTCAGTGGAAAGAGCGTCGGCCTGCGGACTGAAGGGTCCCGGGTTCGATTCCGGTCAAGGGCATGTACCTTGGTTGCGGGCACATCTCCAGTGGGAGGTGTGCAGGAGGCAGCTGATCGATGTTTCTCTCTCATCGATGTTTCTAGCTCTCTATCCCTCTCCCTTCCTCTCTGTAAAATATCATTAAAATATATTTAAAAAAAAACAAAAACAAAAAAAAAACGTTTAAAAAAAAAATAAAATAAATAAATAAATAAATAAAAAGTGCTTAGCCTGGAGATCCAAGATGGCGGCAGAGTAAGGTGGAAGTTACACTCACCTCCTCCCAGGTCCAAACTGGAATCACAGCTAAAATATAGAACAATCAACCTGAATAACCAACTGAAGACTGAATATAAGTCTTATAACCAAGAATTTACAAAAGAAACCACATGAAGGCTGGTAGGAAGGCGGAGAGGTAGAAAGGGCTGGCCCCACCCCCACATGTGACAGCTAAAAATACAGAGGGATATCTCAGCTGCAAAGGTCCTTGTGAGGAGCGTGGGATCTCAACTCCATGCCGGGCTCCCCAGACTAGAGTACCAGAGCCAGAAAGAAGCCCACAAACATCTGGCTGTGAAAATCAGCAAGGATTCTCAGGGAGAGACGAGTCTGCTCGAAACCCAGGCACCCTCTTAAAGGGCCAATGCACAAAATCTCCTTTGCAGCCACTCACCCTGGGCTCCAGCAGAGGGAGGATGGATTGGAGTGGACTGGCGTTCTGTGAGGACAGATTGGGTTGTGTGGCTCCAGGGAAAGAGCTGAAGGGGCAGCTGCCAGAGTCCCTGTGCTAAGTTTCTCTTCCACACACTCCATCTTACCTGAGTTGAGCACTCCCCTCCAAATGGCATCAGCCCAAATTCCCAACTCCCTGTCACCACCCTGCTGAGCTCACACCCTGCGAAGGAGTCAGCTTCCTGGGTCCACGGTGTAGACTTTCTTGGAGGGCTCTTGAGGGTGAATTCAGAGGTGTCAGAGACTGAGTTGTATACAGGCTTGGGGCAGGGGCCATCCCTCCCTCTGCAAGCACCTGACCCAGTGCAGCCCCCACATGGGAGATCCACCAGCCCCACTTTCCCAACTCCTAGTGGCCCCTACAGAGCAGTCAGCTGGCTGTGGCCAGCTTGGGCCCTTGGTACAGACTCTCTTGAAGGTCTCTCCAGAAGGGAGAGACTGAGTTGTGTGGCTCTGAGGTGGGGCCATTTTCTCTTGCACACTCGACTGGTGCTACCATTTCTATGCAGAGCTCTCCCTTCACAAGGCCAAATCTTGGGTGGTTTGAGCCTGATGAACTCTGCTGACTCCCTGAGACCCCACCCCACCACAAGGGCAACTTCCTTGTTTATAGCCAGATCTCATGACTATCATGTATCTGTAAAGGTAAACTGCTTCCTCAAAGTTGTCAGTTAGTTTATAACAAACTAGCATGGCATTTACTATGTGCCAGGCATTGTTTCCAATGCTTTATAGATACTAACTCACTTAATCCTCGTAAGGATCCTATGAAGCAGGTACTATTATTACTCCCATCTTACAGCTGAGGACACTGAGGCACACATGTTAAATAACAGCAGGGATTTGAATCCAGGCTCCACAGCTGAGGCTCCTAATCATTACGTTATGTGCCTTTAAAAGAAAAGGATAAGCAAACAAATCATGACTGTACACAATGACCTCATATGCACCCTTTTAAACAGCCCTCCTCTCTTCCCCGGGGTGAGTATCAGATTAAAGTAAACTATGACTCTCTATCTCTGACTCTCCTAACTAATCTCATTATAAGCAAATGGTAGTTTCCAGAGTCAAAGTCACAAGTACATAATTGGAACACTAGGATGTAAATGAACTATTTTTACTTAATTACAAAAATGTATTTCTGATTGTTTTTAAGCCAAAGTTGAGCAGAAGCTAAAAGATAGGTACATTACAGACTGGAATTTAAACATAAAATAGAAGCAAGCAAAGCATAAAACATCAACTGTACAGATGTCCTCCCATGTTTGTAACTATTTGGTTAGATGCCTAATTTCTCTTCCTCTCTAGGCTTCCTAAAAAAGCTTACCTGGCCAAGCATGCCAGGGGAAAAAAGAATGCCTGTTTAAAGGTAAAAATAAATTTATCCTACCACATTAACATTTTGTAAAGTGAGTTATCAAAATTCTAAGGTTGAATGAATTAAAAATAGAAATGAACCAAAAGAAAAGACTTAATTTATTCAAGCTATACTATAGGAAGACATAAATAACGTGACAGGGTAGAGAAACGTGAGTCAGAGACTATTTTGGGGACCAGTAAATAGTGATTGGAGATGAATTAATTGATATCCAGGCTTCACATGTACATTAATCCATTTGGAATTAACCCCAAAAAGTTATATAAAAATGATAAAATAAATAGGACAGAGAAAATTAAATGGCATATTTAATCCAGCTATGGAAGGGAGATCACCTCCATTTTCCCCAAAGCCAGAAACTATTAAAGATAAGATTGCTGAGTTTAAATATGAAGAGGAAAACTTTTTGTATAATGAAATTAACATTAAGGGAAAGGGGAATAAATATAAAGAAGTGACAGATAATATATTTTGAACAGCTAGCTTTTCTGAAAAAGACATGATTTTATAGTCCATCACTCAATGAATATTTGTTGAGGGGCTAAGGACCAGGCCCTGCTCTAGGTGCTGGGGATGCAGGAGTAAACAGACCCGCACCTCAAAATCACCGCCTTAATGCTGGGTACATTCTAGTATTTCTAAAAGGTCAAAATTCAGAATAACCTTCTAAATTGGTTCTCTCAAACTCTAAATTCAATGTCACCAACCAAGAAATATAAGTTAGCCCTAGCTGGTTTGGCTCAGTGGATAGAGCATTGGCCTATGGACTGAAGGGTCCCAGGTTCGATTCCAGTCAAGGACACATGCCCAGGTTGTGGGTTCAGTCCCCAGTAGGGGGTGTGCAGGAGGCAGCCAATCGATGATTCTCTCTCATCGTTGATGTTTCGATCTCTCTCTTTCTTCCTTCCTCTCTAAAATCAATAAAAATATATTAAAAAAAAAGAAATATAAGTTAAATTTAAAAATAAAATTATATATACCTTAATAAAAATAGAGATAAAATCTAATACGTGAAGGAGAAAAGGTAAGACAAACATAAAATCATCTGAACACTGCACCAATTATATATATACTAGAGGCCTGGTGCACGAAATTAGTGCACGGGGGGGGGGGGGGAGGGACGGGCGTCTCTCAGCCCAGCCTGCACCCTCTTGCAATCTGGGATCGCTGGCTCCTAACCACTCACCTGCCTGCCTGCCTGATTGCCCCTAACTGCTCGCCTGCCTGCCTGATCACCCCTAACCACTCTGCCTGCCTGCCTGATCTCCCCTAACCGCCTCTGCTTTGGCCCCCGCCTCCGTGGCTTCATCCGGAATGATGTCCGGAAGGTCATTTGGCTGTCCGGTTAATTAGCATATTACGCTTTTATTATTATAGATATGTCTATGTCAGTAGTGGAACGATCCACCCTTTTTACTTGCAAAGGGTGAACAGAAAGCTACTATATTTCTTTAGGACATTTACAAAGAGTTTTCTCCACTTTAAGAAGAAACTGAATAAAAAGTAAATGTCCATTGCACCGATTTGTAATACGCCACTAGTGGGTACTCAGGAAAACCAACTGATAATATGTAACATTTTAAATATTCTGTCTCCATAACTCCACTATATGAAGGGAATTTAAATCCAGTATTTTACTGGGAACTAAGTGCCTCAACGAGATTAATGGTTAAACTACACCTCAGTGCTGTCCAATGTAAATATAACACAAGCCACAAATGTCATTTAAATTTTTCTAGTATGCACATTAAGAAAGAAAAAGATACAGGTGAAATTAATTATTTTTTATTGTTGACAATATTATAGATGTCCCCCCTTTCTCCCTTTTACCTGTTCCCACCCCACCCCACCCCCCTCATCTGAGTGGAATTCATTTTAATAATATAGGGTGTCCCAAAAAAGTGTACACATAAACTTTGAATAATTATAAAGGCAGTGTTTATTAAAATACATTTCATGCCCTAGCTGGTTTGGCTCAATGGATAGAGCATCAGCCTGTGGATTGAAGGGTCCCAGGTTCGATTCCAGCCAAGGGCACATGCCTGCATTGCAGGCTCGGTCCCCAGTAGGGGGTGTGCAGGAGGCAGCCAATCAATGATTCTCTCTCATCATTGATGTTTCTCTCTCTCTCTCTCCCTCTTCCTTCTTCTCTAAAATCAATAAAATATATTAAAAAAATAAAATACATTTCATTTTCAAAACTGAGCTATCAGCTATTAAAGTGTGTATACATTTTTTGGGACACCCTGTATATTTAACCCAACATATACAAAATCTTATCTTTTTAACATGTAATCAATACAAAACTTATTAATGAGCTATTTTACACTTAAAAAAAAAAACTAAGTCTGGCTGGCTACACAATAGGATCATCAGGGGAAATCTGTTGTGTATTTTATATATACAGCACATCTCAATTTGGACTGGCCATATTTCCAATGCTTGATAGCTAATGTGGCTCATGGCTAAGGTACTGGACAGTGTAGCCCAGCCGTTCTGAAGGGAGGGCGATTTTGCTTGCCCAGGGCACATCTGGCAATGTTTAGAGACATTTGTCACTACTAGCATTTAGTGGATAGAGGCCAGGGACACTGCTGAACATCCTACAATGCACAGGACAGCCCCCGAAACTGAGAAGTGTCTGTGGCCCCAAATGTCAGTCCTGCTAAGGTAGCTCTAGCTAGCTACACAGCTAAGACAGTGCTTGTACCCTGGTCTAGGTGATGTATTTATGAGGCCTGTTCTTTAAGTTATGGTACTTTAAATCCTTTTTAGTAGTAACTTTTTAAAGCCTCTCCTGAGAAGGGAGGAGGGCCCCCATCTCTCTTTATTTCTCTTAAGGGGCACCATCTACAGACTGAATGCCTCTCCATGGCCAGATGACACAGACACAGGGAGAGGTGTCCACAGCAGTTCATTCTTTTCAGAGGGGAAATACTGTTTGATCCAGGGGCTGAGAAAACATTAAACAAGGAAATACTGTTGCTATTTATATCTTCCTGAGGACTACATGGCTAGGAAACACTGAGCATTTTTTTTCCTACCAAAGTGATACAGTCGGGGACACTTGGAGAGCTAATAGAGGACAATGAAATTCAGGTTCTGCTACAGTTCAAACAAAGGTTAGGGAAGCACACAGTCACCTACGTGCCCATCTGGTGAGGGAAACAAGGAACATTCGATCCATGAGCAAACGGCCATGCTTGCGCAAGAGACTTTCCCTGCTGTGTGCACTCACACCATCCCCGTGGCTGTGATCATTAGTGCACCCACCACACTGCGGGGCACCACTTGTCTGGCTTTTCCCATCTCATTTTCTCAGGCTGCCAGAGCGGAATGTCTGCTGACAGGGCAACCATGGGCTTCCCCCTGCATGGAGACCTCCGCGACAAGATAGCAGGGGCCAGAACTCATTCTCCAGGCTGAACAAGCCCTGCCTGACAGCAGGACAACAGCAGGGTGGCCTTCCTAAACCTGGAGACTGAGGATTCGTCCAAGTTCTTATGAATGCAGAGATGGCAGGCAGCGACTGGCAACACTGAGGCTCCTCGCATCTTCCCAGGCCGCAGTGGTCAGCAAACCGCGGCTCGCGAGCCGCGGTTTGCCACTCTGTTGACTAATGAGTTTGCCGACCACTGTCATATACTACCCTTTACCTCTTTGCACACAATATGCCACAATTGCCTAATCCTCACAGCTTCCAACTACACGGTAACATTTAGTCTAGTCCAGTGGTCAGCAAACTCATTAGTCAACAGAGCGGCAAACTGCAGCTCGCGAGCCGCATGTGGCTCGTGAGCCGCGGTTTGACGACCACTGTGGGGATTGAAGGCCGCAATACTCCTGTCTGGCACGCCCCACAAAGAAAGCAATCCCTGGGGCATGATCAGAATGGACAGGCCTCAGATCCTACAGGATATTCTCCCTCCCCTCTCCTTAATCACAAGGTCTTAATACAAACACAGAACGGGCAGCCTCTTCTTATCAACCTTTCTGGGCCAAGTCAAAGCTTTTCTGCACTGTCCCAGTCCCATAGCTGCCTTTATGACAAACACCTTGGGAGACATCTTTTTAAGGGGAACTGTTGTACAATTTTAGATACAGGTTTCAAGAGACTCAAAATATTAAAAACTAAATTAAAAGGAAATTAAATTTTTATTTTAAATTAAAAAAGATGGTGTCCTCCCAAGGACAGCTGACATCAGGCTATCCCATCGTCCCTACCCCCAAGTTAAAGAAACTACCAAGGACATTTCCTCTCCCAATTCTCAACACATCCTTGAGTATTTACATGATCCTGACCATCTCAAGCTCTTCCCTAAAGAACTTCCAAATAGTGGCCACTTCAATCAAGAGGGACAGCAAAATTCTCCAGCTTAGCAGCTATGAATTAACTCATGCATCTCATCGGTAACTACCTGTTCACTCCTTATGCTATAGTGCCTCGTCCTGAGGATCAGCTATTAATATGCCAGTGAATATAACTGCACAACATCACCATAGTAAAACAGGTGTTTTCCCACAGTTCATAATCTGGTATTACTCTATAATCAGCAGAAATTGAGGGCTTTTAGTTGTTTTATAAATATGCTAACTTCCAAGGAACTTATTCAAAGTTCCTATTACAGTGGTGTGTGAGATTAACTTTGTTATTACAATGATAAGGTTTCAAAAGATTACACTGAATCTGAATCACAGGGGAAAAAACCTTACAGGGAACACTTGGAGCCCCATTGGTTGAGAGGAAGAGACTTTATCCCAAGGGATCTAGGGCAGAGGTTCTCGGTGCTGGCTACACAACAGAATAAATAACCAGGGGAACTTTAAAGCAACACTGAAGCCTGACTCCAACCCCAGAGACTGGTTTAATTGGTCTGGGATAGGGTCCTGCATCTGTATTTTTTCAAAGGCTCTTCCAACGACTTTAATATGCAGCCTGGGCTGAGAACCACAGATTTAGATAGATGAATACTGGTCTTCTGCATTTGACAAAAATCCCTTAAGTTCAGGCTTTGGCTTAAAAAAAATAAATTTATAAATAAAACTTTCTTCAGCGCCTAGTGCCATGTGTATGCTCATGTTAAATGCTTAGTATAAGACATCAGTGGTTCCATCATGTGACCCCGGGACTGCAGAGCAGACTGGAACTGCTGACAATGGTGAGAAGCAAACATAAAGGTGAAGATTTGAAGAGTCTGGCTATTCTTCTACTTAGTTTTCTTAGTTACGAAAACTAAGTGATTGCTAAACACCATGTCTGCTTTGGTAAACAGAAGTTTTCATCTGATGTAACAGAGTTAAGTTGATTCTTTGAACAGCTAATTTAAAAAATAATCTTATAATTTAAACATATATAACATCTACTTATCTAAATAGGCTAACTCCCTAAAAGGGGGTGGAAAACAAAGGGAGAGAAAAGCTTAATTCTGCTAATCAGTGAGCTTCAGTGTGGCAAATTAACATTAGTCTGCAAATTTTTTTGTTTTTTTTTTTGTTAATCCTCACCCAAGGATATTTTTCCATTGGTTTTTAGAGAGAGTGGAAAGGAGAGGGAGAGAGAGAGAAACAATGTGAGAGAGACACATTGATTGGTTGCCTCCTGCATGCATGACCAGGGAACCTGCAACCAAGGTACATGTGGTGACCAGAATCGAACCCATGACCCTTCAGTTCACAGGCCGATGCTCTATCTACTGAGCCAAACCGGCTAGGGCTGCTATTCTTTTTTAATTGATTTTTAGAGGGGGAGGAGGGGAGAAAGAAAGAGACAGTGATCAGTTGCCTCTCCCCGCTATCGGGGATGAAACCACCACCTAGGTATGTGCCCTGACCGGGAATCGAACCTGAGACCTTCCAGTGCTCGGCATAACGCTTCAACTGAGCCACACCGGCCAGGGCACACATTAGTCTGTAAATTTTATATTAACAGATTCAACCGTTGTAAAACCTTCTGCAGGCTGTTTTCCTGTTCTGGCATTGACCTTTTTGATTAAGAGAGAGGGAATGAATGCTGAGGCATTAAAGAAAAATTCGCAGAAGGCTACCTAAAAGCAGAACCAAGATTTCATTGAAAAAGTTTTCATTAACCATTTGTAACTTCCAAGTTATCTATCTTAACAAAATAAAGACTGAGGTATTTAAAACTACTTAAGAAATAGGAAGCTTGAGCATCTACCCATGTACCAGAAGGTCAAGGTTCAATTCCCGGTCAGGGTACATGCTGGGTTGTGGGCTCAATCCCCAGTGTGGGGAGTATGCAGGAGGCAGGCGATCAATGATTCTTCTTTTTTTTTTTATTAAAAAAAAAAGTATTTTTATTAATTACAGAGAGGAAGGGAGAGGGAGAGAGAGATAGAAACATCAATGATGAGAGAGAATCATTGATCAACCACCTCCTGCATGCCCACACTGGGGATCAAGCCCACAACCTGGGCATGTGCCCTGATCAGGAACCGTGACCTTCTGGTTCATAGGTCAACGCTCAACCACTGAGCAACACCAGCCGGGCCCGATCAATGATTCTCATCATTAATGTTTCTATCCCCTTCTTCCTCTCCCTTCCTGTCTCTGAAATCAATAAAAACATATTTAAAAACAAAACAAAACAAAAAGAAACAGGAAGCTAGTTCTAATACTTTTCTTCCTTTTGAACAGAAGCTCCTTTAACTACTCATGCCAACAGGCTATATTTATTCCCCTTAGGCAGCATTTTCTAGCAAAGCAGCAGCAGCCCTGCTGCAGATGGCGTAAAAGAGCTCATGATCAAGGCCACCTCAGGAGACCCATGCGCTGCAGGTTCAGTCACCACCCAGCAAAGCCACTTGGGCACTGCACCAATAGCAGCACTGTTGTCATCTCTACCAGAGAGCTCTGGCCTGCTATTGGAGACCAACACCTGGCTCCAGGCCAGATACCGGTATCATACACGCTGAGCTCTATGAAGCTTTATGGATGTAGAGGGTGAGAGGGGGCCGCAGAGAGCAGGTGTTCTTACTCATCCTGTCACTGGTTGTTGAGAAAATGTGCTGAGTCACTGAGTACCAATCAAGAGTAAAATAATGCAGAGACTGCAAATACTAATCTCCTTCACCCTGCCCTCCTCCTTCCTAACAGCAAGAAGACTCAGGTAATATTCTTAACTCTGAAAACACTAGGGCATGGAAAATTCACACATCCTTAGTCCCTAAAGAAAAGTTTTCAGAGTCAAACTCTCAAAAATGTAAGGCACTAAACAAAACTACTTCATAACAATAACTGTCTCTGGGTAGAGGGGATAAGGGTGATTTCTAGGATACAACTTCAAAATATTACAACTCACTAATTATGAAAACTCCAATCAAGGTTAAAGGGTCAGCCCAAGACAAAACTAAAGGATATACTAGATCAGTGGTTGGCAAACTGCGGCTCGTGAGCCACATGCGGCTCTTTGGCCCCTTGAGTGTGGCTCTTCCACAAAATACCACGTGCGGGCGCACACGTACAGGGCGATTGAAACTTCGAGGTCCATGCGCAGAAGCCAGTTTTCGCCTCTCAAAAGAAATGTCAATAGTTGTACCATTGATATTTGGCTCTGTTGACTAATGAGTTTGCCGACCACTGTACTAGATGAAGGTCACTGGGCTTTGTGAATACTTGCTTTCTCATCTTCCTAGAGGCGGAATAGTCTAACATGGTAGAAAGAAAATTCCACCAATGGAACACTTTTGAGCGAAGGGAAAAAAAGAGAGCAGTCATAAGGGCACATGAACTTGGGTTGACTTCTGCTTATTTTCCATTCTTCCTCCTTTTCTAGGTTAGACATGCTAATGAAAAACAAGTCACCCTAAAATCTGGCCTGGGAGCAGTAAGAAAACAACTACGTAATAAAAAGGTTTATAAAGCATTAAATAGCTTTGTCTTGCTTTTGCTTAAATTTTAATTTAAAGCAACTAAAATCCAAATTCTCTGGCCTATTACTGAAGAACACACACATCATCTGAAACTCACCAACCTATCCCTCTACATCTTTGACTTCACACTTTATGCTCAAAGTCAACAGGGTCCTAGTTGGCCCTATCCACAACTTTTTCTTCTGCCAGGCATGCTCTTCCTTTCTCCAAATTCTACCCATTCCTCAAATCTCCAATCAAATGTTACCTCCTCCTGAAGTCTTCCCTGACCTCAAAGACTGAAACACTCTCTTCTTCATATTAATATCCATAGCATCTAAATTACAGTCATCTATGTACATGCTTCTGAGTTTAAGCTTCTATTGGAGGACAGGCAAGCCCAGCATCAATTTATCTTTATCTGCATCAGACCACTTCATTCCGTGCTGTGCATGTATCTTGGAGAGTGCTCAAATGTTCATTGAATTAAGAAAACGAATAAATATCACATCTTAAAATAAACAAACCAACCAGGGCTCATGGAGTTATGTGATCTACATATGCATATATATGAGTGCAATTGTAAGAAAAGAAGCTGTGCCTGAACCATGCCTCAGACACAGAAACAGCGTTAAGGAGTGGTCTAGACATAAATCTTCATGTTTATTGAAATAATGCCAGCCTCATGCCAGCCAACGTTAGTACTTAGGCCCAAAGAATTAACAGCAACAGAAGGCACCCCTATTAGCACTTCAGGATTAAAGCATGTCTGCTAAGCATGGAATTGTGTGTGGCCACAGCATTAAGTTAATAGTCCTAAACAAAAGTAGGTGTTAGTCACCCTGTCTTTTTACCTTCATTATCTCTAAGCAGATGTGATACAAATATTTGAAGATGTGACTGATTAGAGCAATTTTCACCAAGAGTATTTCAAAGGAAAGATTTGGCCACAATATTAAGCAATGGGCAAACTGTGCACTCTGCAGATTTGCTTACAGAGTGAAAAAAAAATCACCGGCCTGTTTAAAATCAGAATCTGTTCCTTGGCGCTTTGCTTCTGACTTCTGTTTGACACAGTTTCAGGTCAACTGGGCCTATCAAAGGCTAATGGTGCTGAGTAAAACCTTGTTTTTCAATTAAGAGCCACAGATGTATTCTGATCTTTTGTTCCTTGGAGTAGTATTTTTCTTTCTGAGGGACAGTAACTATACCTGGCAACTGGAACGTCTGGTCCCAGATTTCCTCTCTAATAACTAATATAGAAA
This sequence comes from Plecotus auritus, assembly GCF_963455305.1. NCBI lineage: Eukaryota > Metazoa > Chordata > Mammalia > Chiroptera > Vespertilionidae > Plecotus > Plecotus auritus. Next base: position 185,398,327 of record NC_137771.1, on the reverse strand, counting down.
TGATGGTTATGATTATTTGACATGAAATTTTAATCTCTTATCCAATTACCAGCTTACATTTTAAAAAACGATATGCTTTACATAGCCATTCTGCTTCCCAACTACTTAAAGTATCCATTTTTTATATCATCTCTGGACCAGAAATCTTTTGTCATCCTTTTGGTTCCATCTATCAGCAAACTGTTAACATAGCAGACAAATTCAAGATCAATAAATCTTAAGAAATTTTGGTTTTTGACAGGTTAAATGCAAGAGCATTCTAGGTGATATGTAAACTTGTAAAAACATTTGATATGTATTCACTTTAGTGTGTATAAAAATATTGGTTGCATAAACCTATGATTTATTGCTTAGGTCAAGGCTAAGCAAAAAGAAAAAAAAAACAACTAATGAAGAATATTTTAAGTAATAAAAGTTCAGAGGGTACAAGGATATGGTAAAAACTAAGAAACTAACAAACAAAAAACACCTATAAGGATTCAAATTTAAAAGCTTAAGAAAGATAAAAGGATAATGCAAATGAAATTCATACAGACTCCTGAAATTTTATAGAAGTGGTATTAGCCTTCCTGTTTCTTTAAGATAAGGCTCAATCACATGAAGTAAACTTGTTGTCTGATGCCTAACTTTAATTTTGGGGACAAAAGGTACAACAGTGACTCTATTTCCAGTTCTCCACTTACAAAGAAAAAGCTTACTGCTGCCACTGCAGCTCCCAATGTCAATTCTTCTCTACCCAGTTGGGAGGGACCCTGTCCCCAGAAATTTCACAGGACCACACCCCAGCTTCCCAGGTTTGACCTCTTCCTGCTCAACAAGCCATCCTTGGACAAGCCTGCACACTCCCAAGGCTTCACCTACATCAGGGGTGGGGAACATCACCAAATATTTGACTAAATACAGCAGGCTAATTTTTAAAAAATATATTTTTATTGATTTCAGAAAGGAAAGGTGAGAGAGACAGAAACATCAATGATGCGAGAGAATCATTGATTGGCCACCTCCTACATGCCCCCTACTGGGGGTTGAGCCTCGCAACCTGAGCATGTGCTCTGACCAGAATCAAACCGTGACCCCCTGGTTCATAGGTCGATGCTCAACCACTGAGCTACACTGGCTGGGCAGCAGGCTAATTTTTAAGTTGATAATTTTATATGGTCAGCAAATGTTATAAATATCCAAATGGCGCACGGCAGAGAAAAGGTTCCCCACCCCTGATCTACATGGACACACTAATGACTCTAAATTTGTTTCCTGTTCTCCTCTTGCCCTGCTCTATCTACTGATCATTTTACCTGGATACACTTCAAATTCAACATGCTTAAAGGCAAACTCATTCTTACCAGCAATCCTAGGCACCCCAATGTGTCCCTCCCCTTCCAGAGATGCCCCTAAATTTCTCCCATCTCCTCCACCTCATTATTATGCTGAAGACAGACCCGGGGCCTCTCGCACGTGGGCTAGCACAAGAGCCTCCCGACTGCTCTGTGTTTTCTCTCTCACCTTTACAGGTATTTTTTCCTTAACTGCCTCAAAACTAATCTTCCTAAGACAAAATCAAGTCTTAAAAATCCCTTATCAGCTCAACCTCATTAGTCATTAGTTCACACATATTAAGACTACAGTGAGATAGCAGACATATCTATCAGAATGGCTAAAATAAAGATTATTGGGGGGGATCAGCTGGAAGAAGGTAAACGGGATAAATGGTGATAGAAAGAGACTAGACTTTGGATGGCGGGTACACAATGCAATGTGCAAATGATGTATTGTAGAATTGTGCCTATATAATTTTATTAACCAATGTAAACCATGTAAATTCAATTTAAAAAAAATAAAGATAATGATAACACCAAATACTGGTAGGAATGCAGAGAAACTGGATGCATACATTATTGGTGGGAATGTAAAATTGTACAGCTACTATGAAAAAGGGTATTGATGTTTCTTACGAAACTAAACATGTACTTATCATATGACCCAGCAATCGCATTCCTGGGCATTCCAGAGACATGACGCTTATCCACACAAAATCCTACATACAAATATTCAAAGCAGCTGTATTTGTAATAGTAAAAAATTGGAAGTAATTCTAATGTCCTTCAACAGGTAAATGGTTAAACAAACTATGGTTTATCTATAACATGGAATACTGCTCACAATTAAAAGGGAAGAAATACTGAAACACAACAAATTAGATGGCTGTTAAGGGACTAATGCTGAATGAAAAAAGCCAATCTCTAAAATTCCATTCTATAGATTCCATTTATATACAATACTTAAAATGCCCAATAGAGATGGAGAACAGAATCATGGTTGCCAGAGCTTAGGGCAAAGGGTAGGGAGATGGCTGTGGTTATAAAAGGGTAGCATGGGATGGAGGTGTTTTGTATCTTGACTGTGGCAGAGGTTCATACAAATCTATACATGTGAAAAAACTGCACAGAACACACACACATAAATGAGTGCATGTAAAATTGGTGAAGTCTTAATCATGTGGATGGACTGTATTAATGTCAATCAATCTCCTATTGTGATATTCTACTATAGTTACTCAAGAAGTTACCATTGGGGGAAGCTGGATAAAGTGCATAAGGATCTCTCTATATTATTTTTTACAACAGCATGTGGCTCTACAGTTATCTCAAAATAAAAAGTTAAAAGATGAAAAAACCCTCCTCAGTAACATCTAAGAGTTCCCCAATACCCATAGTAAAGCATGGCATGCAGAATTTCCCTTACACATCCTACAATCGAGACAACTAGTTCTAAGAGCTAACATCTATTGAGCACAGGCTATGTGGCAGGCACCATTCTAAGCATTTTATATGTATTATCTCATTTAATCTTTAATGATCCCACAAGTTCGGTTCTACCATCAATACTATGTTAAGAAACTTTCAAAAAAGATTTTTTAAAACTGATTTTTAGAGAGAGGAAGAGAGAGAACATCAATGTGAGAGCGAAACATCAATAGGCACACCCCTTACCAAGGATCAAGCCCACAACTCAGGCATGTGCCCTGAGCAGGAATCGAACTGGCAACCTTTCCAAATATAGGGTGAAGCCCAACCAACTGAGCCACACTGGCCAGGGCCTGTCAATACTATTTTATTCCTAAACCACTGAGGCACAGATGACATACTGGCAAGTAGCTTGATAGCATCACCACCCAATCATCCTTCAAAACTTTGCTCCAATGTTACCTTTGACTTCTTCTAGATTTAAGTGCTATACTAACAGTGTCAAAAACTCAGACGATATTAATAAATGTTTAATTAACAAGGTCTAGACAAAAGGACACAAAGAAGTTTTAAAGCTGACACCTTAAGGATTTGACACTGATTACACTGAATCTCTGCTTCTCCAAAGTTAAGTTTGAATGGGAAAGTATTGTATAGGTTATAGTGGGGACAGAAAACACCCATTAGTGAGAAAATGTTAATTAGATAGCCAAAGAGGGACAGCTAATGTTAGGCTAATGAAACTCCAGTGTCAGCTGCAAAGCTCACATCCTTCTCAAGTTTTCACAAAACAAATACACAAACACAAATACATGACTTCTTAAACCCAGTCATCCCCACGTCCCCTTGGGCATGATCTCTTTTCTTGGAAAAAAAGACATTTTCTCCTGTTTAAAATGTATATTCATTACTTCCCTTAGGAGAAACTAGATTACATGTTTTTACTTGAAAAGCTTACTGGTTATCCTACAACAATCTAGAATTGTCCCAAGTATTGTCTAAATTCTGAATGAGTCTCTCCAAAGGAGTCATTTTAAACACAGACAACAGAAGCAGAGGGGGAGAAAATAACTTTAAGCCCATGAATGAAGCTTAATGGTTCAGATTTCCTCTGCTCCATTCCCCCTCCCCTCCCATAAGTTGTCTTCTCTTAAGCAAAGCCTTTGCAGAAGGCACCAAAGGTGAGCATAAGTGGCAGAGAGAAGGCAAAGGGAGAAATAGGTGGAAGGCTGAGAGCCAACCTCTCCTCTTTCGTAAGTAACCATAAGTTCTTTTTTTTATGAGTTTATCTGTGCCAAACTGACATGCCAGGGAACAAGATCTCAAATGCTCCCCATAAATTCTTAACAGAGATCTAAAGCCAATAAAGAAAAAGAAACTTCTTTTAAACTATGCATTACATGAAAAAAAGAAGGTGTGGTCTAGTATAACAAGCAGCTAAGACAAGGAACTCAGAAAGGAAATACTGACCAGCCCAGTTCTCTTGTATTTGGAGTCCTCTTTGTCCTGTCTGGAAGTACTGGTTCTCTCTCTCACGTTTCTGTAACCAGGACTGGGGATGATATACTCTTTTCCTATGTCGATGTCCTTCATCTTCTCTGATTGGAGACGCCAGGGCTCACAGACTCCTGGTTTCACTTGAGAATTTCTGAAATTAAAAATTCACCAAGAACAGATATTTCCTAAATTGTGCTTTATAATATGCAAAAATGCTTTAAAATAGGAAAAAGGGCAAAAGCACTGAGATTTTCTACCCTTATATCTATAAAAAATATTTAAAATCTTTTTCAAGTACCACTTCATATTTTCAAGAAAAAAAAAATCAGTGTAATAGGATCAAGAATTATCTCCTCTCACTGCTAAGGAAAACAAAAAAGATAAGAAAAACAGACACACTGGTAAAGAGACACCCAACTTCTTCCCCTAGGTTCAAACGCGAGTATTTATAGGTCTTTAAAAAAAAACCTTTCTGGAAACAATTTAAGTTTGTTCTAAGGATTATAAACTTCACAATTTAAAAATGGATATTATTCCTCCTACTAACTTTTACTAAATGAAAACCTACAAAACACTTATTCTACCAATGATCTATCCCATCTTTGCATTTTTATAATTAGTGAAGCTGATATTACTTTAAAGTACCATGGAGTTACATAGCTAACATACAAAACAATATTATGCCTTCACTTTAAAAACAAATTCCCCTTGGGATATGAAAGTGTTCTAAAATTAGATAGTAGTGATGCACAATTCTGTGACTATACTAACAAAACACTTGAAAAGGCTGAATTTCCATGCATGGTTTATAAATTACAGTACATCTCAACAAAGCTATTATTCAAAAACAATAACCAAAACAAACTTCCCACCCTGCCCTATGAAGGCTTACCTAGTATGACCTGAAACTGTTCTAATTCTAATCAATATCCTATATCAACTTTCATTAGTTTTGAAAAAATAAAACACATACACACCTCTCTGAAACATTTCCCCCACTCTATGATGGTTCAAACCTTCCCAGATACAAGCTGAGAAAACCCCATTCATACCAGCCTCACTAGAAATTAAAGAAGTGTAGCTATGTTGCCTTTTAAATTCCATAAACTCTTGCTAGAAATCACTGCAACTTGAAAGTACTACTCTGTAGACCAAATTCTGACAGCTACAATTCATTTTTTAAGGTATCAGAAAAAAGGAGAACACTTACTAATCCTCTAAATAAGAAGGACGAAATTTCCTCCATAGATCAGTGCTTCCAGCACAAAGAAAGCTTGACTTCTTGCCTTTCAGAAGTCTGATTCGAGTACTCGGAGTTGATACTACTTAGTTCCTTATCTTAAAAAAATAAAATAAAAAGTCACCTTGTCCAATGACAAATTGCACGATAAGCAATCACGTCACTGAGACCTCATTAAGCATAACTATAAACAGACCTGGCACCTGCCAATGTCTGGATGCAGATAATAGTAATCCTCCTTGTTACAGGGGTCACAAAAGTCCAACCTTCCCCTCCAAAGGTTCAGGAGCCTAGCTAATTTCTGGAAGCTGAAAAGATTAGTCCTACTTTGGAAAAAGGCAGGAGGAGGGGAGGGAGGAGGCCAAAGGAACTCATTTATATTATCAAATGCCATGTCAAGAGGAACATGAAGATCACCTCAGTTGTGTAAGAACTCACAATAACCAAAGTTTCTTTCAATCACTTTATTTCAATTTATTCTACATATGAAGGACGTGGGGAGCAGTTTCCCATCACCTCTAACACTCTTGCTTTTGCATCAAGACTCTCCTTCCAGTGATACAAGTGTGCAATGAAACAGATGACCCTGCCTGGGGGATGGGGGTTGCACAGGATTAAGAACTTCAATTAGCCAGACTGGTGTTTCCAAATTGCCTTCATAACTTAGGTTTCCAACATCTCAGGAAATCTGGTTCCAGGCCCTGAAACTGCATGAGAGAACCCGACCTGAGGCTACAAGGAGGATTCCTATTTACCACCCTCTTCCAATCCACTTGTTGTGTTCCCAACCTTCTGCACCTTTTACTTACACTGGACCCCAGTATAACCTACCCAAATCCTCCATCAAAACCTGAAACTTTGCCAACCATTGCCGTGCCTCCTGCCTCCCCACGTCTGTGCAGAAACCAAAGGGCCCTGTATAATAAATACAAAGCATCATGCAGCTCTGTGTGGTGGAAGTGGAGAGGGCACTGATGAAAGTCAAGAGATCTGGGTTCCATTCTGGGCTCTGCCCAGGGTTTGCTGTGCGTGCTTAAGTCACGAACCTCATTTGCCCATTTGCAAAAACAAACAAACAGAAAAACACGAGAGGATGGCTTCTCAGGTCGCTGGCAGCTCAGAGTGTCCGGTGTGTAGCTTGAGCCGGGGTGTCCCAGGCCGTCCTCCCCACAACTTCAGGTTGGGGGCTTCTCTCTGGCCAGCTTCGTCTGGGATGCCCTGGACCCTAGGGCGTTCCCATGGCCAGTAAGGGCCTGGCGAGCCGATAGCGACCCACACCCACGGGCTGCGGGCGCAGCACCCCCTGGTGGCCGCAGCCGGGAATGTAGCCAGCACTCTTGACCGCTCATCCCACCCTACATGCCTTCCCAGGCCTGCACCTCACCACGTGCCCCGAGGGGTCGCGTCCCAAGGAGGGGTCGGCGGGAGACCTGAGGAAGGCCAGACCCCGTTTCTCAGGTGTCTGGCTTCTCCCGAACTGCCCGTCTCCGGATCACAGCCCACCGGCCCCAGAGGAAACACAGAGGAGTGATCCAAATGACAACCGAGGGAGAAGGAAGGGGGGCGGCGGCGGCCATTACTTACCTGTGCCCCAGGTCCCAGACCGCCGCGCCGGCCACTCGACCACGCTCCCGAGCATCAGCTCCGGGGCAAAACAAGCCTTTATAGCGGCATTGGCCGCCAGACTGCGCAGGCGTGCTGCACAAAGAATCCCCAAGACTGAAGGGAATTGTAGTCCCCCTTCCAGGAGCCCGAGGCTGGGCACGCGGCGAAGGACTCTATTTCCCAGAAGCACTGCAGTCGCCCTGGGGGAGGTGCAGGGTGCTTTTCCACCGCGCTCCTAGCTCTGCACCATCCTTCCCAGTTCTCCTGCGACCCGGTCTGCAGTCCTGCTCTGAAGCCGCGTGCCCTCGTGGGCGGCGGGGAGGGTTGACGGGAGCCTGTGTGGTCCGGCAGCCCAGTGTTTGTAGGCAGGTGATCCCGACGGTGTGCGGTCGTGTATGCACCAGAAACACCGTGAAGGTCACCGTGCTTCTAGGTCCTGGTCGCCAGCCAGTCCCAAACCTTATCTGCTGTGCACTTGGCATTTCACGAGTGCGCGCTCAGGAATCCACCCTGCATTCTGATACCACTTTTCTTTTATCCCACTGCCCAACGCGTAGTGTGTGCTGCCTGTTTCTAGATAATAAAATGCCAGGATCACAGTTGTTAGAGTGGCAAGAGCCATAGACACAGTATGCCAACTCATCCCCTTCTTTTTATACATGAAACAGGATCCCAAAAAGATCGATCCCTTTATCTCTGTGTTTCATCTGTACCTTCAACACGATCATAACATAACTACTCTTGAGTGCCTACTTACTCTATCTGGTGCTTTACATGCAATTCTTATTTCTTTTAATCTCCATAACAGCCCTGTGTGTAGGTACTATGATCATCCATTTAAGAGATTTTTTTTTTTTAAAAATGAAGCCCCTCAGGCGGGGCTCAATAGTTGAGAGTAGACCTTTGAAGGGGAGGTCCCGGCACATGCCCCGGTTGCAGCCAGATCCTCAGTGGCTGGCGTGCAGGGAGCAGCCAATGGATGATTCTCTCTCATCATTGATGTTTCTATCCCTCTCCCCCTCTCCCTTCCTCTTTGAAATCAATAAGAAAATATTTTTAAAAAATAAATGAAGGTAAAGGGACTTGAAGACACTAAGGTGCTTAGGCAAAGATGGATTGATAGACAAGTACAATAGAATGAAGAGCCTAGAAGCAGATTAATGCATATATGTAAACTTGATCTGTAACAGGAAAAAACAACAACATTACAAATCAGTAGGGAAAGAAAGAAGATTCCATAAGTAGTTCTGGGATAATAGTTATCCCTATTTTTAAAATACTCAGGGATTTTACTTCATACATACCACACAGAAAAATCTATTTCAGGTAGGTCAAAGACCTAAACTATGAACGAGAAAACTTAAACACATTTAGAATAAAAGGCGAAATATCTATGTGATCTTGAGAGTAGAGAAGAACTTCTTAAGATACAAATAAGAAAGGAAAGATTGATAACTTTTCACTATATTAAAATTTAACCTTCTGTACAAGATGCCATAAGTGAAGACAAAACACAAGTTATAACTGACAATGTTCTTAAATGTATAATATACAAATAATTTCTACGACTCAGTAAGAAGTGGCAAATAACCCAGTAGGAAAATAGGGAAGTGATGTGAACAAGCTGTTCACAGAAAAGGAAACAAGAACAGCCATTCAAATATGTTTGAAAAGACACCCAATCTCACTAATAATCAGGGAAATGGGAATTAAAATAGTGATGAGATGCCATTTTATGCCCATCTGGTCGGGAAACCAAAAATCTGACACCACCAAGTGTTGTCAAGGATCTGGAGAGACAGGGTATTTCACACATTGCTGGTAGAGTGAGTATCCATTGATAGAACCACATCAAGGAACAATTTGGCAAATTTAGTGGGTTGGAAGTGGGTAGTATTGTTAGACCTCAAGTAGATCCCTAACATTCAGTGGCTTGAAGTCAAGAAGTTTATGCCACGCGTGCTAGTTCATTTCTAGCTGAGGGTACCAGATCAGCAGTGCAGTTCTGCTTCTTGCAGTTCGTCAGAGACCCAAGGTGACCGTGGCTCTTTCAGGTTCAACATTTGGCTTCCTAAGTTGCTCCACTCATTGCTACCACCAGTCACCCAGGTGGGAGGAAGGAAAAAGGGAGTGTGAAGGTGTGAGCTGGTCTTCAGGCACCAGCCGGGAAGCTGCATACTTCATTTCTAATCACATTCTATTGGTGACAATTTAGTCAGATGGTCACATCTGACTGAGAAAAAACTGGGAAATGCAATGCTCAGCATGGCAGTTATGAGCCATCAACAACTCTATTAAAATGGCAGAAGAAAAGAAGAAATTTTGGTAAAAGCTAATGGTTTTTAATGCCCATTCTTAAACCCAGCAATTCCACTTTTGCATATATGCTCTAGACTAGCCTTTATCAGCAGGAGCTTCTGCAAGTGAATTAAACCCTACACAAAATTATTTGAGCGACTATTTTCTTATTTCTCCCAAGGATAGCATATAGCTAGTATCATTCTAGATGCCAGGAGAGAAGTGAATTCATTACACACAATGAATACCTTAGGACAGTGGTTGGCAAACCGCGGCTCACGAGCCACATGCAGCTCGCAAGCCGCGGTTTGCGGCTCTGTTGACTAATGAGTTGCCGACCACTGGACTAGACTAAATGTTACCGTGTAGTTGGAAGCTGTGAGGATTAGGCAATTGTGGCATATTGTGTGCAAAGAGGTAAAGGGTAGTATATGACAGGGTAGTATTTGCCAACCACTGCCTTAGGACATTAGGGCTTAATGCAATTAGCTGAGAAAAAGTGACCCAAAGGGTCTCCCACACATCTGCACAAGGAGATACATTCATTGTGCATGGTCTGTAATAGTAGAAAGAATATAAATTTCACTAATAAAGGAACAGATAACTAGTTATGATATTTGTACAATGGGATATTATATAGCAGTCAAAGAACAAGGGCTATTATGTATCAACTAGAGGCCCGGTGCACAAATTTGTGCACGGGTGGGGTCCAGCCAGCCCCACCCCCGATCGGGGTATTGGGAGCTGACGGGGGCCGGATCAGGCTGGTTGGCTGCTGCAGTGAGCATCATAGCCACCAGTCATTCCAGTTGTTCTGGTCATTCTGCCGTTCCAGTCGCTGGGCTTTTATATATATAGATATGAATAAATCTCAAGAACAATGTCCAGTATAAATAAATTACAAAAAGACTCAAATTGTGTGACTCCATTTGTATTAATTTTATAAACATGTGAAAATGTGATACATTGTTTAAGGATACACACGTGTACTTGGTATGATAAACAACAATTTCAATGTATAGATAGTTACCTCTACCATTGGAGGGAGGAGCCTAAGATAAAAGAGGGACATACAAGGGCATCACGTGTTTCTGTAATATTTTATTTCTTTTTAAAATGACTTATAAATGTTAACATTTAACAAAGCTTGGAGGTGGGTATATGAGTGCTTCAAATATCATTTGCTGTATTATGGGTAGCCTTTAAGTATTTCATAATTTAAAAGTTTTAATATCGAAAAAGAAGAAGAAAGGACCACAAATAAGTCACACAGGCATAAAGACCCCCAACCCACAGGTAGCTGAAGAGAAACAACCCAGGTCACCAGCAGGATGGGCCACTGGGTCTGCAAACATGATTTTTTTTAAAACTTCCAAAAGAAACATAGGGGCAGACCTTCATCCCAGACCCACAGGCACATCATAGGCTACAGAATTTCGCACAGATGGGAGGAAGGCGATGAACCCATCATCTCACCCAGTGGAAACAAGCCATTCTGGATCAGGTGCCTATAAATCCCTCTCTTTATCTGGTGAAATATGATGGAATTGATTGTGTCTATGGACTGGAACTTCACAAAGATGAAAGAGTTTTGTCTCTTCAAATTCTTTCTGACAGGGTGGCATCATCTCAACTCAGTGATGCAAACCTTGCAAATACCATAACTGGTAAAGCTGAGGAACACATGGTTGAGGACAAGCATGGTTCTAAGGATGAATGGAGAGGGATGGTCTTAGCCCAAGCACCAATAATGAAAGCCTGGTTTTATATCACCATTGAGAAAGACCCTGTCTTGTACATGCATCTGTCTTGTATCAGCGTTCAGATGAGTATAAAAAAGGAGACCTCCATATCATGCCAGTGAGTCTCCTCCAGCAGAGTTGGAGCTAGGAGGAGCTGTAGATTGCCCGATAGGCAAACATGTGGAATATACCAAAGAAGATGGCTCCAAATGGATTGGCATGAACATTCACCAAGTGGAAGCCAAACCCTCTGTGTATTTCATCAAGTTTGATGCTGATTTCCATATCTATGTCTATGATTTGGTGAAAAGTCCTGCTAGGGTACAATTTGCCACATTTGTGAAAATAAATGTATACTTTGTAGACATGAAAAATAATGTTGCTTTGGGAACTTAAGGGTCCCCTTTAATTCAGCACCCTTGCCAGCATAACTGTTGTTTTATTCTGGAAAAAAAACATACAACAAAAACGAATGTATGTGAACATGACATATTGTGTGTAAGGACTTTATCATGTTGAACAGATTGGGTGTGTTTGGTGGATGGGGCATGAAAGGAAGGTACAGCTGTAAATTCAAGCTGAGTAAAGTTCAGCTAGTATCATAGAAAAAGTTTTAATATAATAGAAACAAACATTTCTCCTCTCAATGGAGATAAGTGCAATTTAACAGAATATTTTTAAAATGTGAATGCTTAGTTAAGGGTTCAGAAATAAAATTTGCATTAGCATAATTATTTCCCTTCAAATAGATATGAACCTTATGCAAGTTTGGGAGACACTGGCAGACTAGAGAAAGAATAAGGCAGCTAGAATGGAAGAGAAGAGTCTAGCTAGAAGTGATTGTTGTCCAGGAAAGAGGGTGCTGGCTTGGACTAGGATTGTGTTGGAAAAGAGGGAGAGAAGTGGACTTGAGAGCAATTTAAGAAATAAAATCACAGATCTTGTTGATGAATCACATGTAATGGGTGAGAAAGAGAAGTGTCAAGGGAAACGCATATGTTTCTGGTTGCAGAACTGGATGGACGGTGCTATGTCCATTGACATGAGAAGCACTCTACTACAATAGCCTTCTGACACCCTCCTCTACCCGGCTTGTCAGAAGCTAATTAATGTCAAGTGGTAACCATCACGCCACATCTGCTGTGGTACTCACATTTGAATTCTCCTGCCAGTTATAAAGACAAAATGTCTCTTTTGCAGATCAATTTTGCCATGAAAGTAATTTTCATGGAATAAGGCTTTTAAAAAAATAATTAATTAAATCTTTTATTCGACATCATGGAAACAGTATAGTGTGACAGAATAAGGTACCACTTTAATGGTCTCAGGAAAATTAGAAACGAAGAGTATTTACGATGTAAGCAATGCCAAATAAAGGCCAAATGACATCATACCATGTTTTGCACACAAGTTTTCATGGTATTAGTAGAGAACTGCAGTGGGATTAGCTGAGTGTTCGTGTATTACACAGTAGTATAGTTATAAGTCACATCACATATTCATTTTATCGAGGAAAGTATTACACCCTTACCATCTTTGTAGTAATAGCTTTCCAAGCTCATTAGCAGTAAAGTTAATAGTTAGAATAAAATAAAGTATTGCTTTAAAATTTTTTTGAAGTACTTATATTGAGATGCACTATCAAATTGGCCCCAAATATAACAGAGAGGTGTTCAAAAGCTAGTTCCTTATTAAAAAGAAGAAAATGATTTATAGCAATTATCTAATTTTATCAAAATAATATTATCCACCACATTAAATTAGTGTTGTGTTGATTCTGTAGTCTTATATGTACATAATTTGTACATTAAAGTTAACTTTATAGTAGTATAAGAGCTGTAAGGAGAAGGACTTTATACATGGGTTCATGAGAGTACATATTTAAGTAATATTATAATATAAATTTAAATAAGCATCAGGGCTTTAGGATAATTATTTCCCTTCAAATAGGTCTGAACCTTATGCAAGTTTGGGAGACACTGGGCATTAAACCAACTTTAGTTTGGTCTACAAAACCTTCCGTGATCTGGCCCCACATAATACCACAGCTTCATTTCCTGCCACTCTCCTACTCAAATCTGAGGTCCTGGCAACACTGTAATTTCCATGTTTTCACTCTAGCTATTCCCTCCACCCAGAACAAGCCATCAAAATCTACTCAGCTAAAACAACAAGCACCACAGCCCAGAGACATGCCTTGGGACTTTAATCCTCCCAGAGCGATAATTAAGGATTATTGACTCAAATGAATAAAATGATACAGTATGTCTAGCATCTCTAATGGTAACAGGCACATGAGGACTCTCCTCCATTATTGAAAAGTACGGCTGGACACCTGTAAGGCCACGACATGGTAGGCACTCGGGTCTCACTAAGGAAGGCCGGAACCAGTAGTCCAGCCAAGATGGAACCTTCTGCCCAAAACAGGTCTAGGCACTTCCCAAATGTTTTGCTTTATAAATACTGGTTTTTAACCAGAAGAGGAGATAAACAACTTTGGTCTGCATTGGTGATAACCTTTTTGGCACGGATGTCAGTTCAGAAAAATTAAAAATCTATACAAGCTGCATTTAATTTTCATTCCAAATAGTTCATTTATGGAGTCCCAGGCTGAAATAATATGCATTCTTAAAACAAAAATTGTATGCTTTATTGATTCCAAGACCACTAATGAAAAAAATTCCTGTTACTTTTCAGCTACTAAAAAGTTACTGAGTATATTTGAGAAGTAACAATACCCAAGCATCTTTTTAAACCCTTATCCTAAAATTAGATATAGATCTAGGTGGATGATATGTGGCCTGCAGCTGACAGCCCGTTGATAAAGGAAAAGAAAAGGGAAAATATTCCTCCTTGAGTCAACGTTTATATTACCCAGTTATTTGGAAACAGCTTGTAATTCATATTTTACTTTCTATTTGCTTGTAGATTTTTATAGCTTAAATAAAATTTCAGGTTTTAAAATACTTGCCTAGTTCTAGCTGGTTTGGCTCAGTGGATAGAGCGTCAGCCTGTGGACCAAAGGGCCCCGGGTTTGTTTCCAGTCAAGGGCGTGTATGTACCTTGGTTGCAGGCTCCTCCCTGGCCAGGGCTCTGGTTGGGCTCATGCAGGAGACAATCAGTCGATGTGTTTCTCTCACATCAATGTTTCTGTCTTTCCCTCTCTCTTCCACTCTCCCTAAAAACCAATGGGAAAATATCCTCAGGTGAGATTAACAAATAATAATAAAATACTTATCTATTTTTAAATTATTTATTTGTACATATGCAACTTGCATGCTATATTCTATCTGTAGTAAGTTTTAAGACAATTTTTTCAAACTTGTAGTAATTTTTTCTTCTTCTGGATTTATTTTATTTAACTAAAGCAATTCCCACCCCCCTACCCCCAAATAATCAATGGAGTACTAGTCCTGCAAGCTATTCTGAGAAGCAGAAATTATCAAAGTCAACTAAGTGGAAAATTATGTATATGGTATTCAAGTCACATGAACAAATTTTATATAAATACTCTGAGAAATGAAACCTATTTAGTTTGACCTAGCCAGTTTGGTTCAGTGGATAGAACATCAGCCCATGACTAAAGGGTCCTGGGTTCGATTCTGGTCAAGGGATCATGCCTGGGTTGTGGGCTCGGTCCCCAGTTGGGGACGTGCAGGAGGTAGCCGATCAATGATTGTCTCTCATCATTGATGTTTCTATCTCTCTCTCTGAAATCAATAAAAATATATATATATTAAAAAATCAATGGGAAAAATATCCTCTGGTGAGGATTAATCAAAAAATAAAAACCAAAAGCACACACACAAAAAAAACCTATTTAGCCTTGTTTAGTTCAGTATTTCTCAGACTTATTTGAATGTGAAATAACAAAGGGAAAGGAACTCCAGCTGTGAAAAGCAGAGGGATGAAACTTATCAGTACCTACCTGAGTGAGGCTGAGTGAAAAGGGCTCATAGGAACAGGATGGCTTCAGTCACCCAGACAGCTTAAGTCTAGAAGATTCCATTCCAGCTGAAGTGACCCAAGCAATCTCAGGTGAGCCAGGATAACAGTAACAATTATTACTGCCATTATTTCTGCTTCAATTTGTTAATTGCTCAGGATGGAAAGGCACTATACATACATTATCTCTAACCACATAAAACTCCTGCAAGATAGGTTTCATCCAATTTTTAAAATTTATTTGTATTTATTTATTTATTTTTAACAATCACTTTTTTTTATTATTGTTGATTTCAGAGAGGAAGGAGGAGGGAGAGAGAGATAAAAACATCAATGATGAGAGAAAATCGTTGATCAGCTGACTCCTTCATGCCGCACACTGAGGATGAAGCCGCAACCGTGACCTCCTGGTTCATAGGTCAACGCTCAACCATTGAGCCATGCTGGCCGGACCATCCTCCAAATTTTAGAGATAAGGAATCTGAGGCTGAGAGGAAGTGAAATTATTCCAGCAGAAACAGGATTTGGTCTTAGACCCATCTTACTGCACCTTACCGGCTCAGTCTAAAGCTTCTTCTTTTTTTTTTTTTTTTAATATATTTTATTGATATTTTACAGAGAGGAAGGGAGAGGGATAGAGAGCTAGAAACATCGATGAGAGAGAAACATCGATCAGCTGCCTCCTGCAAACCTCCCACTGGGGATGTGCCCGCAACCAAGGTACATGCCCTTGACCGGAATCGAACCCGGGACCCTTCAGTCCGCAGGCCGACGCTCTATCCACTGAGCCAAACCGGTTTTGGCTAAAGCTTCTTTATTGACTCAACTGCTCTCCCTTTGTTCTCAAAGCCACTGATTACCCTCTCTGGAGTCTTCCCTAACAGAAATAATTCTAGAGAAAACAGGTTAAACCACTGATTATTTTGGCCCACTTAACTATACCATGTCTGGTTTCCTCTATAAGCCAAATATTTGCACACTCTAAATCTGATGAGACCTCTGATCACCTAGGCATGAAATGGTATTCTGAAATTACTTCTCAAAGCCCTTTAAGAATCACACAAGCCCAGTCAGTGTGGCTCAGTGATTGAGCATCAACCTATGAACCAGGAGGTCACAGTTCGACTCCTGGTCAGGACACATGCCCACATTGCGGGCTTGATCCCCACTGTGGGGCTTGCAGGAGGCAGCCAATCAATGATTCTCTCTTATCATTGATGTTTCTATCTCTCTCTTCCTCAATAAAATCAATTAAAAAAAATTTTTTTTTGTTTTAAAGAATCACACAAGAAAATCAATCTTAACAGTCAAAACCAACTCAAACACCTATAGAGGCCAAGCAGATAACATAAATGAGGGGAGCTGGTCAGGAATAAGACAACAGTTGGTGACAAACTGTGATTGCTCCACTAAAGGGCTTAACTGTTTCTTAGCTTTGGCACATTGTTGTCCAGCAGAAACGTGAGCCCAGTGTTATTTGATCGTATTTTTCAAATGAATCCGGAAACACAGTTTTTATGTGAAGCCTCCCAATTCCAAAATGTTGATAACTAATTTCTTTTTAAAAAATATATTTTTATTGATTTCAGAGAGGAAGGGAAAGAGAGAGAGAGATGGAAACATCAATGATGAGAATTATTGATCAGCTGCCTCTTGCATGCCCCCTACTGGGGATCAAGCCCGCAACCCAGGCATGTGCCCTGACTGGGAATTGAACCTCGACCTCCTGGTTCACAGGTCGACACTCAATCACTGAGCCACGCTGGCTGGGCGACAACTAATTTCTTTAAAACTTTGGCACTGCCCCAAACAACATAAACTTGCAGGCTGATCGTTCATAACCTCATAAGTCAACTTCTACTAAAAACAATATTACTTCTGCCACCTCCCCTCTATCCCACTAATCACTCCCTCCATCCAGTAGACCTTGGGTCCACATTGCTTTTGATACACTCAAAAAAATCAAAAGTTAAGACCTATCAGTACTGGAGTCATGTTTAAAACCTTAGAGTCTGAAATTGGTTATAAAAATAAGGAGACCCCACCCTAACCGGTTTGGCTCAGTGGATAGAGCGTCGGCCTGCGGGCTCAGGGGTCCCAGGTTCGATTCCAGTCAAGGGCATGTACCTTGGTTGCGGGCACATACCCAGTGGGGAGTGTGCAGGAGGCAGCTGATCGATGTTTCTCTCTCATCGATGTTTCTAACTCTCTATCCCTCTCCCTTCTTCTCTGTAAAAAAATCAATAAAATATATATTAAAAAAAAGGAGACCCCATTTTTTTAAAAAGATGGCAAGAGGGTTAAAATAAGTGCATGTGTCTCTTGAAGACAATGGCAGTCATTGTGTTACTTCTGTAGGATGCATTGTATGCCAAAGTGACTCCACAGTATGAGGAAGTCATTGGCACTGCTCCAGTGACCAAATATTTTTGCTCCCGCCTCTCCAAACTGATTTTCCAGATTAATTTTGGAGACTAGATTCAGGTCCAATTAGGTCACAGGGTGGGTAGTCCTCCATGATGTTCTTTTAGCACTAGGGGTGCTTGTTAGAGGGGTGGCTAATGCCACCTGACACCTCTATTATTCAAAGCTAGGGCTCTAGGTGTGGCTTCTGGTCTTTTAAGGTCAACATCACCACTGTCTCCAGAGAAGAGCCAAGGAGAAGAGGATGGAAAGAGGTTGGCTCCATGGGGCGGGATTCCTCCTCTGCCTCATTCTCCACCTGCTGCTTCAAGGTAAGAAGGGACAAGAGCAGGAGCAAAGCAGACATATAACTTTAGGGGAACAGAGAAACCAGGCTAATTCTTGTTATTCCTAGGCAATGACTGGATATTCATTTTGGTAAAAACAGAAACTTATAACACTGACAGCTTTGTACCTCTTTCTAGGATCCTAACAGTTAGCTCACTCTTCTCTTTAGTTACTTCATCACTCTTCCTGCTTCGATTGGCCTCTTCTTCCCTGTGTCTTTCTCTTTCCAAGCGTATAATCCATTCCCATGGTTTCTGAATATCGGGTAATGTTAAGAAGAAAATTCCTTTTAAGCTCTCTTGAAACAAATGAAATGGAACAGGAAGGAAGCTAAGGGAAAGAATGTGGATAAGACATCATGAAGAGGAAAACTTTTCCAGTATAATTTTTCCCAGTCTAGAGTATTTTTTTCTGTTCATTATTGAAAATGAGCAACCAGGAAGAGTACAACATCAGAGATAAATAAATATAGATGTTACCACATCATTGTCTGTTTCTACTCCACAAAGTATGACTAGAAAGGGGTTGGGTATAAGATTCGTTTCAAGGAACTCTCTTTAAGGTAGTCTCAGCCCAGGCAGTGTGGCTCAGTGGTTAAGCATTGACCTATAAACCTGGAGGTCATGGTCTGATTCCTGGTCAGAGCACATGCCTGGGTTGCAGGTTCAATCCCCAGTGTGGGGAGTGCAGGAGGCAGCCAATCAATGATTCTCTCTCATCATTGATGTTTCTATCTCTTTTTTCCTCTCTGAAATCAATAATATATATATATATACATATATATATATATATGTATATATATATATATATTAAAGATAGTCTCAGTTGTGCCCTAGCCAGTGTTGCTCAGTGATTAGAGTGACGGTCCTCACACCAAAGGGTCTTGGGTTCAATCCTCAGTCAAGGGCACATACCTGGGTTGCAGATTCAATCCCCGGTGCTGGAAGCAACCAATCAACGTGTCTCTCTCAAATAAATGTCTCTCTCTCTCTCTCTCTTCCTCTCTCTTTCTTTCTCTCCAAAAATCAATGGAAAAAAATATCCTCAGGTGAGGATTAACAAAAAATAAAAAGGTAGTCTCAGTGGTGATGACTACTGAGTTTTAGAACAGAACAATCACAGCACATAGTAGAAACTAATTTAAATATTCATTAAATTGAAAAATTGGGTTCCTTCCTTAAGGTCCCGAATATCTCATACTGCCTACCTGATGCCAACAGTGTGTAAGGCCATACCACACTGAACGTGCCTGATCTCACACTACCTATCTGATTACTCCCCTCTTCATTAATTTATCATCATCTATACCTTAGCAATATAGTGAGAAAGAGAACTGTGGTTGCAAAATTTGTCACTGACATCACCCAGATGGCTCAAGGACAGAGATGAGCAATGGAAGGACATTGCCTGAAGGTGGAAAGGTTGGTGGTGAGATTGTTAAGAACATAGCAGGACACTGAAAAGCAGTGGTCAGGGCTGAGTTTGCATACACCTTTGGATAAGCTTTGCATGGAGACAGAAACAATGGAATTAAGGTTGGAGCCCTGACTCAGCTCACCTCATCAACTTCCACCATTTGCCTACCAGCTCAGCCCATGTTCCCTGCTCAGGAAAGAGGAGCTCATATGCTTCTCCCATGCCTCCTATTTTCTCACTGTGCAGAAACACTCCCCAGGCCTCAGCCCTGGCCATGGAGACCCTCTCTCACAGAGTCTCTGCTCTCTATAGGAAGAGCCAACACTTTCACCATCAATTGCTCAGGGTTTGACCAGCATGGGGTGGATCCTGCTGCCTTCCAAGCAGTGTTTGACAGAAAGGCCTTTCGTCCAGTCATCAACTACAGCAACCCCACTCAAGTCAACATCTCCTTCACCCTGTCTGCTATCCTGGAAGTGGTAAGTCCTGACCCAACACTGCAATAATCTAGTGGTAACCTGTGGGTCTCCTGATTGGATTTTGTAAAATTAAGAGCTCATTCTATGGGTAGAGGAACATGACAGGGAATGCTACAATATCACTGCAGGTAAAGTCTGTCTCCTTTTGGAATACTCCACAAGAAACATAATCCCAATGGCCTCATACTGCTTTTTTTCTCTTATGTTTCCCATGTGCCCTGGATTATTTGACCTACATTTCTCAGTGGCTTATGATTAAAAATCATGATTGCCACACAGAACAGCCTTGGAAATGAGTAAGAGGTAAGTGTTGGCATTGGACCTGACTTCATATATTTAACAATCCTGTATGAAAATTGTATTTCCAGAATGCACAGCTTCAACTGATGACATCATTCCTGTGGCTAAATGTGGTATGATATTCTTAGTTTCCTCTTTACTATAGTACCTTCCTTTTTCTACTCCTCGGTCCAACTTTGCAGATTACAATGTATAAAGCTGAGAACACCCATGAATTAGAAAGTTCAAACAGAGCCAGACCAACAATGAAAACACAAAGCTTCCTGACTATTCTGCCAGTTTAGGAGGGAAGAGATGGAGCACAGGGAGAAGGTAGAATAAACCAAGGTCACGGAAGCCAATATTTAAATGGCTCCACCCAACGGAATCCAAAGCCAAGCTCAAGGTCTCCCTTGAAAGCTCTGAGAAAGAAGTGGAAGTAAGTAAGGCTGTTAGTGACATTGTGGCAGCTGTCACCAGAGAGGGGGGTGGGAAAGTGAAGAAATGAGTGAAAAAAGGAATGTAAAGTGCAGGAGATAGAGCAAGACTAAAACTAGTTCCCAGCCCTTTTGCCCATGTCGTGGTTTCCTTTAGATCTGGTACAATCCATTCATCAGGTGGAACCCAGAGGAATGTGGGGGCATCAGTAAGCTCAGCATAGCAACTGAGAACCTGTGGCTTCCAGATATCTTCATCAATGAGTTGTGAGTACCAGGGATGAAAAAGGCAAGAAGGAAACCATATCTCCAGAGAGGAGCATAAAGTAGTCCATAGGGGCCACACAAAGCCTCAATTCAGAAAGGAGCAGAACCTGAACTGAGGAACTTAGAAAATCCCCAGAACATGGAGATAGGTAGAAGGGGGAAAACAGACAGATGGGGTTGGAGCACAGGAATGAGGCGACCTGAGAGAGAAAGAAGGCCAAGTCTAATGAGGAACCGCAGCACCCACCTCCTCATCTTTCTCATGTACAGCATGGATGTGGATCAAACACCTACAGGGCTCATGGCTTATGTCACCAGTGAAGGGCACATCAGATATGATAAGCCAATGAAGGTGACCAGCATCTGTAACCTGGACATCTTCTATTTCCCCTTTGATGAACAAAACTGCACACTCAGCTTCACCTCTTTCTTGTACACAGGTGAGTGAGGCTTGTATACAGTAGTCTGTTGAGAGGCAGAGAAAGGGTTTTGGAAGAGGAGAGAACAGAAAGCTGGGAACAGTGAGGGAATCTCACTGAAAGTGATGTGGAAGCTAAGTGGCAAGAAATCCAACAGTCTGGGCAAGGAGGTTGGGAGCATTTGGGGAGGCTGAGTTGTCTGGATCTCTTTGCAGTGGAGAACATGGTCCTGGGCATGGAGAAGGAAGTGCAGGAGATTTCTAACATATCACAGAACCTCATTCAGAACAAGGGGGAGTGGATACTTCTGGATATCCACCAGAGTACGACGAAGATGACTGTGGACAACAGCCAGTACGACCAAATCACTTTCTATGTGAGCTCAGGGGCCCTGGTTGTGATTTTCTCCTAAGATGAGTAGCTTATGTCCCTCACTAGAGCATAAGCTCTCCCACTAGAAAATAAGCTCTATGAGGGCAGAGATTTTTATCACTTTTTTCACTGATAAATCTCCAGTACCTACCACAGTATCTAGCACTCAGTAAATATTGATGGAATAAATCCTCCCTAACAAAGAAACAAAGCTCCTATGGCAGTGATTACAGTGAGAGTGAGCGTCCCAACCCTAGGGACATCAGAACTTTTTGGAGGGCTGGAATTTTTATGTTCACCTTTTTAAAGAGATGGTGGAAGACACAGGCAACAGTTTGGTGATTACCAGAGGGAAAGTGGGGAGGGGAGGTAAAAGAGAGTAAAGGGGGGGATAAATGGTGATGAAAGGAGACTTGACTTGAGGTGGTGAACAACCAATACCATACAAAGATGATGTACTGTAGAATTGTACACCTGAAACTTATATAATTATATTAACCAATGTCACACCAATAAATTCAATAAAAAATTTTTAAAAATAAAAAGAGATGGTGGGAAAGTTATGAAACACTGTCTTGGGGATATTATTATTCCAAATCCTAGTGACCCCAAAATATCTGTCACTGTCTTGCTTTCCCTCCCATTGGTCTCAAATTCTACTGGCAAATTCACTAGATATTAGACCTTGATGAGGAGAACAAGCAGAAATACAAGGATAAAATGCACATGATAATCTAAGAATCTGGTCCCTCAATCTTGCTAAGAGCACATTGGTAGGAATAAAAAATGTAAGTGGAAAAAGTTGACACTTTGAGCCAAGAAGGAATGAGATATGTTTCAGTAGTAAGCAGCATGGAAAAATCAAACCCTGGGAAGGCAGACTGTGGTGATTAAGATGACTTTGTTGAAGAGACAGGACAGTGAATGTGACTTTTCCTTACTAGACAGTTTGCTCTGGGACAAATCTCAACTCTTTTTTTAAAAAAACAAACAAACATGTTTTTATTCATTTTCAAAGAGAGAAGAAGGGAGAGGGAGAGAGAGATAAAAACCTCAATGATGAGAGAGAATCATTGATCAGCTGTCTCCTGTACTGGGGATCGAGCCTGCAACCCGGGCATGTGCCCTGACTGGGAATTGAACTGTGACCTCCTGATTCATGGGTTCATGTTCAACCACTGAGCCACAACAACCAGGCCAAATCTCAACTCTTGCTCTTAACTTGCTCGGCAGCCTCCCAACCTACTCTTCACTTGCCCCCTCTCTCCTCCCTACCAGGTGCTCATCAGGCGCAGGCCCTTCCTCTATACCATAAACCTTCTGGTGCCTAGTAGCTTTCTGATGGTCATTGATGCCTTCAGCTTCTTCCTGCCTGCAGAGAACCGTGCCCCATTCAAGATGACCCTTCTGCTGGGCTACAATGTCTTCCTGCTCATGATGAATGACTTACTCCCGGACACTGGCACCCCCCTCATCAGTATGGCCCCTCCCTCTTTCAGGAGCATAAAAGCAAGGTTGGGGGAATGAGATGGGGAGAGAGACTAGTGGAACCAGTTCAGTGTGAAAAGGAGTCTTTAAAAAGGGTACTTTAAGAAAATAGGAAACAAGAAGTCCTGGGACTTGCCACTGGCCCTCACATAGGCTTGCCTTCCCTCCAGGTGTCTATTTTGCCCTGTGTCTCTCCCTAATGGTGCTCAGCCTGCTGGAGACTGTTTTCATCACCTACCTACTGCATCTGGTCACCACCCAGCCCCCACCCATGCCCCGGTGGCTCTATTCTCTGCTTCTGCACTGCACCAGCCCAAGGGAACGCTGTCTCACTGCACCCCAGAAGGGAAACAATGGCCTGCATCTCACTCCCATCCAACTGCCTGGTAATGAAGTCAGCACTGCCCTTACTTCCTCTTGCAACCCCTCTGCTTCTCTGCTCTTGCCTCCTTCCCTGTTCCTCTCCATCCTCAAATGACCTTTGCAGCCCATGTCTGGGTCTCTGTCTTTCCTTAGGTCTGAAGGAGCCCATGGAGTTGGTGGGGAAGGTGCCAGGTCCCCGAGAGGCAGAGTTAAATGGGCTCCCTGAGTCAACAAGGACCCGACAGGAAGATGAGGCTCAAAAGCAGCACTTGGTCAGCCTGTGGGTGCAGTTTAGCTACATGATGGACACCCTGCTGTTCCGCCTCTACCTGCTCTTCATGGTCACCTCCATCATCACGGTCATGGTCCTCTGGAGCACCTAGGTAGATGCCCATCTGCAAGCTCCAGCCTGGAGCGTCTCTTGCCTCTGGATACCAGCGAGGCTCTCAGGCCCATCCAAATCCCAGCCTCACCTTATTTTTAATCTAGTCCTTCTGTGCAGTCAGGCCAGACCTGGGTGGTTTCCTATACCCTCCCAGAGTTGGGTCCTTGCTCCTGCACACCATCAACCCCCCTCAGCCTTCCCATAAGTCTTGCCTGCCTGACTCCTCAGGAATACTTCGTTGATTGAATCACCTTAATAAACCCCTTTGCAGAAAGCACTGGTTCTTCCCTGAATTATATTATAGTATAAAAAAATCTTGAAATTAAGAGTCTTCTTGAAGAAACTTCTCATTACAAAAATAGTGTTTTTCTCCTCTCTCTCTCTCTCTCTCTCCTATATCAGACAACATATGGAAGTGGAAGAAGGGAGAGAAGAGACCAAATTTATTACAAGGAATTATAATAGAAGAGGAATTAACCTCCTAAATCCATTTACCCTGGATTTAAGCTTCAGAAATTAATAATGTGCTAGAACCAGGCATCTCTTGCTTGAAGTGTAAAGCCTTTTGTCACAGCCTGACATATGAGTCATTCATCATTAAGCACTTAGAGTGCTAACATAATCCCAAATTAACGTTAACTGTGCTGCAATGAGTTGATCTGCCCTTAATCATGCTGAAAAAAAAAAGAACATTAGGCCAAGAAAAGCACATTTGAAAATGGCATCTGCTTTATTTGGGAGTTACACAAATGAGCTGGAAAATTTCCCTTCCCAGCACTTGCCTTATGATTTTGAGAGTCTTTGTCTATTGGCCATCGCTCCCACTAGCTGCCTGGGAAAGTAGAGACCCCACTGTGCTGCTGTACATGAGAGCTGTGGCATGATTTGCTGGACACCCCAGGTTCAGAAAAGGACAGATTTGAGAGCAACTTAATTACAACTCAAACATGATCTTTTCTTTCTACAACCATTTCTTGTCCTTTCTTTCGTTTATTCTATTTTCTATCTGAAGCCTAAATTTCCCAGGTCACAACCAGCTAGGAGTAAAAAGAGAGTCATAATATTGTTCACTAAACAGTATTTTCCTGGCGCCTCCTCTTCACTATTCTTCCTCAAACGCCTTGGGCTCCCTCCAGTCACTGTAGATGACCAGAAGTGGCAAGGATGCCTACGTCCACAGCAAGTGCTGCTGTGGTGGTGTGGGCCTACGGTCCTACCCCAGTGTTCTCTGCAGGAGCATCTGCCCTCCCCAGCCCAAGCCACTAGAGGGCTGAATCCTGTAGTGCAGATATTCCCAGCTGGATGCTGAGTTGCCAGGACCAGCTGTTACTTGCTCTTGCCTTGCAGTCCCCTTCTGCAGGCAGAAGTCCAGGGGAATTGGAGTATGGAGGCAGAAATACTCTGCTGTATTCCAAATCGCTCCTTTCACTCAAGCTCCTGGTCTTCCCTTAAACTTGTATCCCTTAATTCCCCCTTTTCCCCTCTCTGCATTGTTTTTCTAAGAAGGTGTTTGGCTCCTCAGTTTCCAGAACCTTGTCAAGTATTCCCCTGACCATCACCAGTCCTCCAGACAGGACCAAGGCCCAGTGCATACAATCTAGGCTCAAGTCAGGAGTCTTGACATTCACCTACATAAATTAGTCTACCTGTGATTATTTTGGCACTTCCTCAACTAATAGCTTTCTACAAAGTGGGCCTTTAGAAAGGACACAGTATAGTAATACTAGTCACCAACATTTATTAAGTTATTAATATGTGGCATTTAATCCTTACAGTTACCCTATGAAATGAGTACTACGGATCCACAAACCCTTTGAGCCAAATGTTTTGGAGTTCAAATATTTTCAGATTTTAAAAAGGTAACAATTGTGCATGTGCTGTATATCCCAAACACCCAAGTAAGATATGGTACAGCACCCTATAATCCAACATTAATATTTCTGCAGTGAAGGGGCCTGGCTGGTGTGCCTCAGTGGTTGAGTTTTAACCTATGAACCAGGAGGTCACAGTTCTATTCCTTTAGGGCATATGCCCGAGTTGCGGGCTCCATCCCCAGTAGGAGGCGTGTAAGAGGCAGCCAATCAATGATTTTCTCTCATCATTGATGTTTCTCTCTCTCTCTCCTCTCTCTCTACTGAAGATGTTTCTCTAATTGATGTTTCCTCTCTAATTGATGTTTCTCTCTCTCCTTCTCCCTCTCCCTTCCTCTCTAAAATCAATAAAAACATATTTTTAAAAAATATCCTTGGGTGAGGATTAACAAAACAACAACAACAACAAAAATCATTGGCAGAAGACCTGAATAGACATTTCTCCAAAGAGGACATACAAATGGTCAAGAGACATATGAAAACATGCTCAAAGTCTTTAATCATTGAAGAAATGCAAATTAAAACCACAATGAGATATCACCTCACACCTGTCAGAATGACTATCATTTTAAAAATCAACAAACAATACATGCTGGCAAGGATGTGGAGAAAAGGGAACACTAGTTCACTGATGGTAGGAATGCAGACTGGTGCAGCCACGATGGAAAACAGTATAGAGTTTCCTCAAAAAATTAAAAATGGAACTCCCATTTGACCCAGTGATCCCACTTCTGAGAATATATTCTAAAAACCCCAAAACACCAATCAGAAAGAATATATGCACCCCTATGTTCATAGCAGCATTATTTATGATAGCTAATATTTGGAAACAGCCCAGGTGCCCATCAGTAGATGAATGTATAAAAAAAGCTATGGAACATTTACGCTATGGAATACTGTGCAGCTGTAAAAAAAAAAAAAAAAAAAAAAAAAAAAAAAAGAGGGATCTCTTACCCTTTGGGACAGCATGGATGGACCTAGAAAATATTATGTTAAGTGAAATAAGCTCAACTGAGAAAGACAAATATCACATGACCTCACTTATTTATGGAATCTAGTGAACAAAATCAATTGTCCATCAAAATAAGACATGACGCATGGAGGCATGGAACAGACTGACATACCTTGATGTGAGGTTGAGGGGATGAGAAGAGATAAACCACAAAACTTATATACTTATATGCATAGCCCACAGACCTGGAAGCGGGTAGGGACTGGGAGGAGGGGGAAAGGGTGGGAATGGGAGATATCTGTAATACTATCAACAATAAAATATTTTTAAAATATTTTTTATTGATTTCAAAGAAGAAGAGAGAGGGAGAGAGAGATAGAAATATCAATGATGAGAGAGAAACACTGATCGGCTGCCTCCTGCATGCCCCACACTAGGGATTGAGCCCTCAACCCAGGCATGTGCCCTGACCGGGAATTGAACTGTGACCTCCTGGTTCACAGTTTACACTCAACCACTGGGCTACGCTGGCTGGGCAGCAATAAAATATTTTTTATAAATCACTGGTAAGTGTACAGAAATTAGAAAGCCAAATGTGACACACTAAAGAACATCTATTTATCATGCAGGCTGACATCTAAAGAGCAAAATTGACTTCTAGGTGGGAGGTAATAGACATAAAGAATTACAGACTTTATAGTTCAATCCTCTCATTTTTTTAGGTGAGGAAAATTAAGTGGAGAAAAGTAAAATGATAAATAATGGGTTGCCATTCTTAAAGAGAACCTGGGATCAGAGGTTGGGCCTGTCAACATGGCAGTCACAGATGAGTGCTTGTCTATGGGACTCTTTTCCCAGGTGCCTTTCAAGAGTTTCATGACCCTCCGTCTCTCCTGCCCCAGGCACCATAGCCAGTCTGACCTCAACTATTACCCCATCTTGCAGGATGTTTTGGCTGCCTCCTGGACTCCTAACTCCTGAGCCCTGGCCAACAGTCTCTGCATGTGATTGGCATCCATTTGGGCTGCAAAACAATGACTCTCACTTCCCCCGTCCACCAACTAATTCTGCCCTTGCCAGTTTACAGCTATTTTCCCAACCTGATTCCCCAGGGTCTCAGATGAATGGAGCCACCAGAAGGCCATGCATTGTGATCCCTCCCCCTGCCTCCACTACCACCTTAGAATAAGCTAAGGAGAAAGTTGTTCCTGTCTGTGACTTGCAAAAGTATAGCTCCTGTCCCCACTGTTTAACTTTGGGTTCGGGCATTGTCTAGGCCTGGGGATTTCATTGGGAAACCTGAGGGTCTACTGATCCAGTCCATCAGACTTCCCAGCTATAGAGTAATGAAAAGAGCAAGGAAAGAGCAATGGAATCAGACTGACCTGAGTTTGAATGTGGGTTCTACCAATTCCCACATGCATGGACATTGAGCAAGATTACTTGACCTCTTTGTACCTGTTTCCTAATCTGTAAAATGGGAGTAATAGTGCTGACATCTCAAAGCAGTTGTGAGGCTATGAGTACTATAAATAAAATGCCTAACATAGTATAGAGCACATGGCACAAACTCAATAAATGGTAGCTCTGGCTAAGCTATTCTGAGCCTGCCCTTTACTGGAAACTTAGAGGGAGCAGTCAGAAAGAAAATGCTGAGCCCTGGCTCCTGCCCTCTGGATCTTACCTGCTTCAGACTGCTGTGCTTCTGCCAGCCCCCACCTCCACCTACCTGCACCCAGGATGGAGGCCCACACCTCAGCCACACCGTGGGAACAGCAAGGGACTTCTCTGATATGGCCTCAGGACTCCCCTGAGGTTCCCAACCACCTTTCTTACATCTGTCCAAGGTGGCTGTGCCTTTCCGCATCCATGGTGAACTGACAACCAGGTATTTGGCATTTATTGACTACACACCACTGTATGCCACACACTGAGGGAAGGTGGGGGTGGACAAAATATGCTTTCTGCTCTCAGTGAGGTTACAGAGCACGAGGGGAGGTGCACATGTAAAGAGATGTTTCCAATAGAAGAATCACAACAGATTTCAGCTGTGTGTGTGTGTGTGTGTGTGTGTGTGTGAGAGAGAGAGAGAGAGAGAGAGAGAGAGAGAGAGAGAGAGAAATTCACAGATGACTAGAAGCTTGAGTTGAGCTGAATTTTTAAGAATTTATTAGTGTAACAAGTGATCAATGGTAGAAGATATATTTTAGGTTGAGGGAACATGGAGGAGTAAAATCACATATTGAGTATTGAGGTGCTATGTAATACACAGTGTTTTTCCATGTTAGTCCAAGGCCCATGAGCATTCGAATCAGCTGTGGGTCTAGTTAAAAATGTAAATTCTTGATCACTACTGCCTGCAATTCTGATATGGGGTGAAGATTCTGATTTAGTGCCTAAGGGGTGAGGGTCAGATGTGTAAGCTAATCCTTACACATTTTAAAGATAAGAACAATTCCTTTTTTCTTTTTTAAAGAACAATTCTTTTAGAACATAAAATCCAAGGCAAAAATGATTGAAAGAGCGGTGAGAGTTAAGTCACAAAGAGCCTTTTAGTCATGCTGAGGAGCTAGATTTCATCCTGTGGGCCATTTTACTTTTCTCCACTTGGTTTTTTGAGTGTGGTCCCAGGACATGGAGCCACAGCATCACCCAGAAATCGGTTGGAAATACAAATTTTCAGCCCAGGCGTTCTTAACATAACTCTAAAGACAATGGAAACCATGGGAAGATTTCAAACAAATCACACAGGCTGCACAGTGGAGGCTAATTTAGAAGAAGCCAGACTGGGAGTGAGATCACTAAGGAGGTGACCAGGTGTGAAGCCAGAGGGCGCTGATGGTACCACATAGTTTATAGAGAGATTTTTTTTTTTTCACATAAAAGTTTAGCTTATTAATCCTCTCATGAAAAATCTGCACAATCACCAGAGATAAAGTCACTGAAGAATCTTTACTCCTTCTGTTGTTCAATCTCCGGCTCACTTTTTGCAGCACCAACACTGGCCTTTGCAATCCTCCTGACTTTCTTCATTCTGTTTTTGCACTTCTTTCTCTCTTTTCTTGAGGTCTTCTTCTTCTCATACAGGCCGTGTCTTGCAAGTCTATGTTTGGGTTCATTTTTCTTTGCGTAATCCAAGGAATCATAAATCATGCCAAAGCCAGTGGTCTTGCCACCACCAAAGTGGGTTCTGAATCCAAACACAAAGATGACATCAGGTGTAGTCTTATACATTCCGGCTGGTTTTTCCCGAATTTCTGTCTTGGATACTGTTGCCTTCCCAGGGTGAAGGACATCAATGACCATTTGCTCCTGCTGAAGTAGTCTGTTGGTCATGAACTTCCTGGTCCAGATAGTTATTGTGTCATTCATGATGAAGGTGGATCTTCAAGCAGCCAGGGAGGAAAAGAGAGCCACTCTTCCTTGGCCAATCATATCAACGCGTACAGAAGGAGAGGTTCTTTACTTTGGCTTTCTACACTCCTGGGAAGGCTGGCTTATGCTGCACGAGGATGAAGGATATGCTTTCCCAGATGGGGGTGCCTATTGCTGAGCTGCAACTGGAGTGAAGGGAAACCCCAGGGGAAAACAAAGATTCCTAGGAAACCCCCACCCCCTAGGCTGATGGTATCCTCCAATACTAGTATATCTAAGACTGCTTCCAAACATGAAGGACTCAGAAACCCAGCCGTGTCCTCAGCACTGACTCAAACCACTGCCAACTTCCCTTAACCCCTGAAGGCATGCCCAGTGCTCTGTGCCCACCCTCTGGCCCCTCTGCAGTTCCGTGGTTCTTTCTGCTCAGACACCCTGGGTAGCCCTCAGCCAGAACAAGATGTGTGCCCCGGGCAACGACAATACCCATCTGGTGCCTCCACAGGGCCTACGAACTGAAAAAGATGATACTTGCCCACCTCTCAGAGGTGAGCAAGATCTCAAGCCTACGTCCACAGACCCTGCTGGCTGGCCTGGATGCTGGACCCCTGCCTCTGGACCTCAGACACCATAGCTCACCTGGGCTCCTAAATCCAGTGTCTGTGCCTCTGGCCTCAGTAGCCTGAAGCCTCGGGGACTCTATTGCCCAACCTCACTTTTCCTGATTCCCCAGAGCACAGCCATGGAGACATCAGATACTAATACCAAGAAGCTTGGAAAGGATGCTCAGGTGGCTGCTCACTGTACATCCTGGAAGTTCCATGGAGATAGACCAGAAGTAGTCCTGCCAGTCAGAACAAGGAATGAGAGGAGAGGACATGGTGGCCATCTACACTAATAAAAGAGAAAGATGCAAATTGACTGTACCTTCGTGACGCCCACCAGCCAATCAGGAGTGAGTATGCAAATTAACCCAACAAAGATGGCGGGTTAGTTTGCATACACAGGTGTCAAGTGGCCAGGGGGCAGGACGCTTGCATCGTTGCCATGGTGACGACACAGGCATTCCACACCTCCCCAGCGGCTCCGGGCCTCTGGGCAGCATGGGAAGGTGGAAAGGCAGCTCCGGGACAGAGCAAAGGCAGTGCCAGCAGCCAGGGGAAGGAAGGCCCATTCTTGCACGAATCTTCATGCATCAGGCTTCTAGTCCTATAATAATTTGGGATAAAGGAAGGTGTTAAATCCCTAGTAATCCAAGTTGCCAGTGGTTCTCAACAGTGGGCAGTTTAACCCCAGCTGGACCTTTGGCAATATTTGCAGACATTATTAATGGTTGCAACTGGGATAGGGGGATGTTTCTGGCATTTGGTGGGCCAGAGATTCTGCTAAACATTCTACAATCCTAGGACGGCACCCCAAACAAAGACTTATGCAGCCCAGATGTCAATAGTACCAAGGGTGGGAATCTCTACTCTGGGCAATCCCAGGCTCACAGGAGCTCTTAACTGGCCCCAGATTTGCCCAAAGAGGCAGTTAAAGTCCAAATTCAAAGCCTCTGTCTATAGCTGTCCCAGCTGAGTGCCTAAGAATCCTAGAGATATGTGAACCCAAGATGGAGACTCCAAAGATGCCCAGAGAAAGCAGGGAGTGTGGAGGAAGTCCCTGACCCTTGCACAATGACCCCCGAATCAGCTAAGAGTTTCTGAACCACATCCTAATTTCAGGTCACCATGAAAGCCCACAGTTTGGCTTAGGACAGACATGTGCCTGGAGCTAAAATGGGAATTTTAGGGACTCCCCAGGATATTCCTGGGAATGTAGGGTAAAGCTATTCCTAATGGCCTTAGAAAATGATAACCCAGCTACTGAAGCCCTGTCTAAATATCAGAGAGCTGACTGGAGAAGGGAAGGAGGAGGCAGGCACACCCAGGAGGAATGTCCAAAGCACATTTGTAACAAGGAACTCTGTCCTGGGATGAACTCTGAGAGCCGGCTTTCCAAACAAGCATTCCAGGTGCTTAACTATTTGACTGAGATGGAGGGCTGGCCAGTGTGGGAAGTACACCGTACACCCAAGAACTCTGAAGGTAGAAAGAGACCCCATGTCCATGCCGATACTTATATGTGAGTCTTATATGGCTTGTTATACACTACAAGCATTAGAAAACCTGCAACCCTGGTTATTTTAAGTACTACCATTTTTATTGCTTTACTTGAATATGGTCTCTCACTCATCATTTTAGGTGTTTCTTATAAAAGCCTAGAGGCCCAGTGCATGAAAATTCATGCACTGGAGGGAGGTCCCTCAGCCCGGCCTGCCCCCTCTCACAGTCCGGGAGCCCTCAAAGGCAGGAGGCAACCTGGGGATTAGGGGAAGGCAAAGCCCCATCACACCTCTGCTGCTGCCACTACCAGCAGCGCAAGCCTTGACCGGCCCTGGTTACCTGAGCCTAGGGCGGCCCTGGGTGACTGGACAGCCACCATATGAGGCTTGCCTGCACCTCGGGCCGGCCTTAGGCTGCTGGTCAGCTGACATCCGAGGCTTGCCTGTGCCTTGGGCCGGCCCTAGGTGGCTGGACAGCCAACATCTAAGGCTTGCCTGTGCCTCGGGCGTTGGCTGGGTAGCTGCCATCCTAAGGCTTGCCTGCGCCTCGGGCCGGCCCTAGGCTGCTGGGGGGCTGAGGGCAGGTCTAGCTGCACCTTGCGCCTGCTGCACCCCCAGCTTGGCTGAAAGGACTGTGGGACTCCGGCAGGGCAGAGGGGACTGGGTGCCGCCATCTTGTGGCTATGGGCGCTGCCATCTTTGTGATGGCATGATGGTCAACTTGCATATTTCCTATTTATTAGATAGGATGATCAATTAATTGGGGGTGTTCATTTTTTTTTTGTTAATGATAAGATTTATTTTTCCTCAAATTTACTGTGTTTTAAAATATGGTCAGAAAATCTAAGGTCCAATCGCCATCTATTTCCTTGGCTACATTGCTTTTACCGCATACTCCTGCCTAATATCTGTGCTATAGGATTGTTGGGAGGCATACATAAAATAAGATAGGTAAGAAAGACATCATAGCCGAAACCGGTTTGGCTCAGTGGATAGAGCGTCGGCCTGCAGACTGAAAGGTCCCAGGTTCGATTCCGGTCAAGGGCATGTACGTTGGTTGCGGGCACATCCTCAGTGGGAGGTGTGCAGGAGGCAGCTGATCGATGTTTCTCTCTCATCGATGTTTCTAGCTCTCTATCCCTCTCCCTTCCTCTCTGTGAAATATCAATAAAATATATTAAAAAAAAAAAAAAAGAAAGACATCATAATGCCTGGCATACGGTAAGGTACTCAATATTAGTTATCATTACTACCACCAGCAGCAGTATTACCTGAGATTTCCAGATCCCAGAGTTGCAACTCTGACTCCGCAGGTAGGATAAGCCCATGCCTGACTACTTTATTTCTCCTGCCCCTATCATCTCCATCCCCTGGCAGCTAAATTTACTTTAGAATCCAACCCATAGACTTAGGTGCAGTTTTTCAGCCAACCTTGATAAAAACAAGATATACATCAACCATCTTCAGCTACTTTCAGCAGGGCTTGATGCTAACCTTCCTTTCCTGGATCCAAAATCTGGTAGCCTAGCCTACCTGCAGAACTCAAGCACCCCTTAAAAGTCCTTCACTCTTGCCTGCCTGGTGTGGCTCAGCCATTGAGGTCATGGTTCCATTCCTGATCAGGGCACATACCAGGTTTTGGGTCCGATCCCCAGTAGGGGATGTGCAGGAGGCAGCTGATGGATGATGTTTCTATCTCTCTATGCCTCTCCCTTCCTCTCTCTCTAAAAATAATTAAAAACATATTTTTAAAAAATAGTGTTGAGTGCAAACTGTAATAGAAAAACAAGTAAAATAATTTTTAAGAAGTTCTTCTCTCAGCCAGTCCCGTAGTCCCGTGTGCCACGTGTATGTGTCCATGTGGATACAGACATAGCAGGACTTTGGTCCTACATGACACGATGGCCCAATCTTTTGACCAAGTTTCTAAGGAAGGAAAGAAATGATGTATAGAGTTTGTGGGCTGAAAGACTGCACATATGGCAAATCTCAAGTGGAAGATATTACAGCACTCTCTCCTGTACTTTCCTATTCTGGGCCCCTAAGTCATTCCTACCTTCTTCAGTACTTTCTAGTTAGGGCTGTCATGATCTCTCATTCTGAACAAAGTTTCTTTTGTATTCTAAAAGAAACTTTACCCTTCTGCAAGAAAAAAATTTCCAAGTCTTTCTGGAAATGTAACTAATGTAACATAACAATGCTTCAATTCACTCTTCCGGTGTCTGATTGTTTTTTATAGAGGTGTGACATAAGATATAATATCGATACATGCCATTAATATGGATGTTATCTGAGATTACTAGTTTATGATAATGTATAACACTATTGACAATATAAAACATTAAAAACAGCTCTGCTATCTGCTAATTTTATGACTTCTATTATCATGTAATTAATGCATAGAGTAAAAAAATGTATTTGGAACATTGATTTGGGGGAGAATGAATCAGGGAGGCAGAGAGATTGGAAAGAGAAAATCTAGATAAGGGGTGTTGGGAAAATATAAACAATAGATAATGAAGATATGAGTCAAAATTATAATTTGGTATTTGCAATTAAACCTAGTGAATACATAACCAAATCCTTAACATTCTCATTAAGATCCTTAAAGGTCTCACTAAGTTCCTCAGAGGTTTTTAGAAGATTCTTGAGTAACCTTATAAATGTGGTTTTGAACTCTATGTCCAGTAGTTTGCTTTCCTCCATTTCTTTCATTCGTGACCTGTTTCTTTGTCTCCACATTTTGCTGGTTCCCTGTGTTGATGGAGTAGTTTTCTGTGGTAGGTGACCAGTGGTTCAGCCTATCACCTGAGGTGGACACTCTTGGTGCACCCCTTTGTGGGCTGAGTGCAAAGTCTTGGTGTAGTTAAGCCTTGATTGCTGTTGGTACACTGGGAGGAACTGACCTCCAGGCCAATTGGCTGTGAGGACCTGCTGTGTCTGTAATGGAAGAACTACTGTGCTGGAGACATGCTTATGGGGCAGGACTTGCTTCAGTGGGGCTTTGGTGCTCACTGAGTCTGCCTCTTGAATGTGTCACTTATGGATGTGAGGAGTTGAAATCTGGTGTCGTCTCACACTGACCACTAGATACACTAGCTTCTGGATTTCCAATGGGGTGCAGGTCAGCTACTGTCTGCGGCCACCCAGCAGGAGCTACAGCGAGAACTACAGTTTTCTCCTCTTTGCTTGGGGTTTGGAGGTTTTGGAGCTGTCTGACCAGAGCTGCAGTTTGTTAGGTTAAGCTGCAATAGGGCAGACCATTTATATGCAAAAGCCGCTGCGTGGAGCTTGGGTGGGTTTGTAGGTTGTGCGGGGCAGGGTCTCAGGGAGTCACTCGGCTAGGGCGTGGCAAACAGCGATGGCTGCCAGTCAGCCGTCTCTGCGTCTCCACATTTCCAAGTCCCCGCATCCCGCACCCCAGCGCAGTAAACAATGATTGCTGCATGCACCTCTGCAATAAAGCCACCCTCACTTTCTGACCCGATGGCAGACAGTCCAGCTTCTCCCCGTAGGAGTTTGGGTCCCCAGTGTCTCCCCAGAAACTGGAGTTCAGAGTAATCAGGAGCTTGTCTCCCTTCGGGTTGAAAAAAGCAGTGCATCCAGTCACCCGCCACCAGCCCGATTCGCACGCCTCCGTACCTCAGCTTTTCAGCGCTTGTGCACGTCTCAATGCTCTTTTCTCTTTCCTTCTAGTTGTAGAACTTCCACTCAGCCAGCTTTCCCATGGTTCTGGGTGATAGACGTTTTGTCTTTTAGTTGTAGTTTTGAAATTGTTGTGCGAGGCAGCAGTTTAGGTGTTTACCTATGCCGCCATCTTCCATAACCAAATCCTTAAATATTGTCACCTTTCCAAATCTGCAGATTACTTGCTCTTACAAGAACATAATTCTTATTTCCCCAGCTCACACTCCTCACTAAGGCAAGTTATCTTCTTACTGATCTCAGAGTAGCCAAACAGGCCCTTCTCCCTTAGTTTTGGCCCAACTTCCTCACTAAGGCAAGTTATCTTGTTACTGATCTCAGAGTAGCCAAACAGGCCCTTCTCCCTTAGTTTTGGCCCAACTTCCTCCCTGCCTGGAGCCCGGAAGGCATACCTGAACAAGGGCAAAGCAGAACACTTTGCTGTGACCTCTCTGGGCACAGCCTCTCACCAGGGAGTGGTCATAAGCAGTATTCAAAACCAGGATCCAAGGTGTGGTCTGAGCTCCTTTAAGCCCAAGGGATTTGAGAGCTCCTGGTGAGTCCCCAGAGAAGAATCTAGAAGAGAAAGATGGAAGGGGAGTGGCCCCCTGGGGGGGGACTCCTCCTCTACCTCACTGTCAGCCTTCTGCTTCAAGGTAAGACGGGGCAAGAACTGGGAAGACCAGAGTGTGGTTCTGAAGGACATCTAGAAATTCCCCTCTAGTACTTGGAGGACATTCAGAATTAAGATGTTAAATATTTCTTCCATAATGTCTGTGACTTGATTTCCTTTTGGTGACAGATAGAAAGACATTCCACTGATCAGGGCACGCAGCCTTCCTCTATTCCTACCTGCATAGGGATCTACCAAACTGTCCCATTTCACCATCTCTCCAATTCCACCTTTCCACTGACCCCAGTGCTCCTTCCTTC
Organism: Plecotus auritus; assembly: GCF_963455305.1. Lineage (NCBI taxonomy): Eukaryota > Metazoa > Chordata > Mammalia > Chiroptera > Vespertilionidae > Plecotus > Plecotus auritus. The sequence continues at coordinate 185,361,681 of NC_137771.1, read as the reverse complement.
CACCATGTGTCATCCCACTCTCCTATCTCTTTTTCCTTTGATGTGGTATCCATGAAAAGAGTAGACGCTAATTTTAAACATGCCCTGAAGGAGTAAGTGAAACGTCAGGGGAAGGTGGGGAACAATCTGAACGCTAATTTTAAACATGCCCTGAAGGAGTAAGTGAAACGTCAGGGGAAGGTGGGGAACAATCTGAGACAAAAGGAAGTGGATACTTTGCTTCCCCAGGGGAATATTTGTTCCAAGTCAGGGTACATAGCTTCAACAGTATGGAAAGAAATGGAGATGAAGAGGAGCAGGCAGAGAAAAAGAACAAACAAAGATGAAAATGGGGCAAAGATTCTGCTCGGGTACTCCCCAGACGGCTCCCTGGCCATGGCCAAGAGACAACACCACACAGGCCTCACTATGTGATCGGCATACAGTATATGCTTAGTGATATCACCTAATAATTCCAATGCTGGAAATAAACCCCAACATATCTGGGGTCATTAAATCTGAGATAAGCAACATAAAAATGCATGGCACCAAGGTAAACATCCATTCAGAATACCTACTACATATTTCCCACATCCACCTAGTAAGTGCTGTTGTTTGCTTCTCTTATTTTTTGATACATCGGTTCTTGCAGAAGTCCCTGAGGAAGAAATGCAATAGAGAAATACATCAGAGAAGATTAACTACCAGTTTAGGGCAGTGCTCAGCGGTCTACTCGGTGGGCCCAAGAGCCTAAGAGCCTTGTGATGGGTCCACTAAAAGGCTGGTTTGCAAATAGGTTTGGACAGGTTTTGCATGAGGATGAAACAATGGGAATGAGGATAGAGCCCTGACTCAGCTCACCACATAGACTTCCACCATTTGCCTACCAGACCAGCTCATCCTCCGACCCTGGCAGGAAGGGCTTTGGCCTTGGGTGGTTTTGGTACAGGAAGGAAGGTTCACCTGCCCCTCCCAGTGTGCCCCCTGCTTTCTCTGCAAAGAGGCCCCAGCCCTGGCCATGGAGACCCTCTCTCACAGAGTCTCTGCTCTCTACAGGAAGAGCCAATACTTTCACCATCAATTGCTCAGGGTTTGACCGGCATGGGGTGGATCCTGCTGCCTTCCAAGCAGTGTTTGACAGAAAGGCCTTTCGTCCAGTCATCAACTACAGCATCCCCACTCAAGTCAACATCTCCTTCACCCTGTCTGCCATCCTGGAAGTGGTGAGACCTGGTCCCCACTTTCCATAGTTTCTAATAGGGAACAAGGATCCTCTGTCCTGTCGACCCAGCATTGTACTGGTCTAGTGATGGACAATAGGTACTCTGAATGGATTTCGTATAAATAGAGGGGTTCCCTATGGGATGGGGAAACATAAAGAAGAAAGTTGCAGTGGTATTTTTTTCAGGACTGATTTGTCCGTGAGTCCTGTTCTTTCTGAATGCTCTAAAAGGAAGTGATCTGTCTGTTGATTAAAACCTGAATGGTACCTAGATACAAGAGGAGGCAAGTAAGGAAAAGACAGCCCAACATTTAGAACTATTCCTGGCCCAATACATTAGTCAATATTATTAAGACTATGACCTAGGAGCAGGGCAAGTCTTTTTTTGCACTAATGCACTAATGGTCCTGGTGGGAATTTCTTCACCAGGATGCACATCTCCAGCTTCTGACGTCATTCCTGTGGATTAATTTGGTAAGGCAGATTCAACTATCCCCTTCCCACTTCCATTTATAAGGGATTTTTGAGGAGTTACTTTAAGGTTTTTAGTCCAAACGTATAACCAATGTATAAATCTTTCTGAGACCAAATAACTCCATTTAGAACAGTGGGGACATAAATCTCCCTGAGCATCTTAGGAAGATAGAAATGGTGACCCAAGAAAATGGCCAAGTGGTTGTAAGCCAATCTATTGGTGTGTTCCTGGGTCTAAGTGATATTAGGCTATATTTAAAAACTGCCTGGAAAAAAGGCCATTGTGGGGTATTTTGCCAATGACAGCTGGCTAGATAAAGGAGGAGGTAGTGTGTGGTCATTAGGGACATGAGTGGTGTTAGAGGATCAGAGTTTAAAGAATGGGAGAGGCTGATTGGACCTCTGTTTCCCACTGCCCTGCCTGTAGATGTGGGACAATCCTTTCATCAGCTGGAACCCAGAAGAGTGTGTCGATGTCAATAAACTCACTGTATCAGCAGAAAACCTGTGGCTTCCAGATATCTTCATTATGGAATCGTGCGTATCTGGGCTGGGAGAAGCCTGTACAAAGCCCATCTGAAAAGAACAGACTAGGGCACAGCGACACCGAAAGATTCAGATAGGGGCACAGCCTCAATTCATTGACTCCCACAATTCATTGACTCCCACAAAACACATGAGTAGCATAGGCGACATTAGAGAAAGAACCCAAAAGGAGAGCATAGTAGGGGAAGACCTGGGAAGAAAGGGAGACACAGGCTGATTCCTTAGCACCCACCTTTCCACCTCTCCTCCTCTCAAAAACAGCATGGATATGGATAGGGCACCTCCAGGTCTCTCCGCATATGTCAGCAGTGACGGTCGGATAAAGTACGATAGGCCGGTGCGGGTGACCAGCATCTGTAACCTGGACATCTTCTACTTCCCTTTTGACCAACAGAACTGCACCTTCACCTTCACTTCCTTCCTCTACACAGGTGAGTGAGACACGTTTTGACAACTATTTTAGATTCACAGGAAGACAATAAGTGGTGTAGGTGTTATGAGGGAAAGTTTTAGACCAGTGTTTCTCAACTCTGGCTGCCCATTAAAGCTTTTAAAAATAGCAATAACTATACAACTCCCTAGAGATTCTAATTTCATTGTTCCAGGTGGGGCCCAGATGCTCTTAACTTTTAAGATATATTTTTATTGATTTCAGAGAGGAAGGGAAAGGGAGAAAGAGAGATAGACACATCAATGATGAGAGAGAATCATTGATCAGCTGCCTCCTGCACGCTCCCTACTGGGGATCGAGCCCCAACCCAGACATAGGCCCTGACAGGGAATCGAACTGTGACCTCCTGGTTCATAGGTCAACACTCAACCACTGAGCCACACCCACTAGGCGGTACTGTTATTTTTATGTATCTCCCCAGGTTTTGCTAGTGTGCAGAGTTAAGAATTACTGCTTTAATTCCTTAATAAACTATTTTTTTAAAAGCCAACAAACTACTACTTTAGTGTTAAATGGCCTTTGCACCATATCTGACCCTGAGCTACTGAACCTCTATAATTTTTAGCTCAACCCTTTTAACTTTAATAGCTAACACACTTAAACCACTAAATCAATGTAACTGAATGCCACCAGGTATCACGTGGCAGATTTGAATATATCAATCATTAAATGGGCATACAGGTAATGATAAAAATGTTGAGCTGTTCATGATTGATTCCACTAAAACAGCACCATACAACTGGGGAATTGAGAAGGAAAATGGGAATGGCTCTCCTTTGAGTCACATCCAAAATTCCCATAACAACTTTGACTCATCCTTGTTTTCAACAACAACAAAATCAGTGCTACAGCACACACATATGAATTGCTGGTCCTGGAACCCACTTCTGAAAAAGCCTGATGCCCTGCTTTTAAAAAGACAAAGAGGAAAATTTGTTGAGGAAACTCAATGGGGGAGGAATTGAATTTTGTGGGCAGGAGGCTTAGGAACTTGTGGACTGAGCTGCCCTGACCCCCTTGCAGTGGACAGCATGCTTCTGGGCATGGACAAGGAAGTGTGGGAGATAACAGATACGTCTCGTGACATCATTCAGACCCAGGGAGAGTGGGAGCTCCTGGGCATCAACAAGGCCACCCTAAAGATGTTGGTGGGCAGCAATGTGTATGACCAGATCACGTTCTATGTAAGTCCAGGAATCACTCTTTGACTTCCTATCCCAATTGCTCTGTGATTTTTCTCTTGATCCAAGGTTTTTTGAGGTATAAAAAGAAGCTTTAGGGGGTTAAGCACCTGCTCCCCATTCCAACCTATACCCTAATGGTACTAAAGAAGGATCCCCAAGGACCTCTGCCTTGCAGAGAGGAAGAGCAGCTGGGCTCCCACCTCAATGGAAAAGCCACCATCTGATGGTGCAAAGGGCCCTACTTTTCCCTAAACATCTAGAGTTGTATTCCCAGCAGGTTGGACACAAATGAAAATTAGAAGACAAATTGGGGGCATTTCTGTAGAAGGGCATGTGTTATTTAAAGAGATCATCCCATAACCAGCCAAACAGCACATCAGCAAAGATTAGAGTCAAATAGACAATTGAACCTTTAGCATCAATTTAATTGCCGCATTCTCCACACTGTCTCCTCCCCACCAGGTGGCCATCAGGCGCAGACCCAGACTCTATGTCATAAACCTTCTGGTGCCCAGTGGCTTTCTGATTGCCATTGATGCCCTCAGCTTCTTCCTGCCAGCAGAAAGCGAGAATCGTGCCCCATTCAAGATAACCCTTCTGCTGGGCTACAACGTCTTCCTGCTCCTGATGAATGACTTACTCCCTGCCAGTGGCACCCCCCTCATCAGTATGGCCCCTCCCATTTTCTGGGGGGAAAAAGGCAGCAGAGGACAGAGAGGGGAACCTGGAGAACTGGCTGCCTCTCCACTTAAGGAGGAAAGGGGTTCTGGGGAAATATTGGATTTGGGGAAAGAGGCTTAAGAAAAGTGTAGAGATGATCCACCCTCGTTTAGTTATAATTGCATTTATCTTCAGGTGTCTACTTTGCTCTGTGTCTGTCTCTGATGGTGCTCAGCCTGCTGGAGACCATTTTCATCACCTACCTGCTTCACCTGGCCACCACCCAGCCCCCACCCATGCCCCGGTGGCTCCATTCCCTGCTTCTGCACTGCACCAGCCCAATGAAATGCTGTCCCACTGCACCCCAGAAGGGAAACAAGGGTCTGGGTCTCGCCCCTGCCAACCTGCCTGGTAAAGAAGTCAGCACCACCCACACTTTCTCCTCCAACACCTTCATTTCTCTGCTTCAGCCTCCTCCCCTGACCCCCTCCCTCCCAGTTGACCTTCACAGCCCATGGCTGAGTCTATTTTTCTCTGTAGGTCTGAAAGAGCCTGTGGAGTTGGTGGAGAAGGTGCCAGGTCCCCGAGAGGTAGAGTTAAATCGGTGCCCTGAGTCAACAAGGGGCCAGCAGGAAGACAAGGCTCAGAAGCAGCACTTGGCCAGCCTGTGGGTACAGTTCAGCCACATGATGGACACCCTGCTGTTCCGCCTCTACCTGATTTTTATGGCCACCTTCATCATCACCGTCATCGTCCTCTGGAACACCTAGGCCGACATCCACATCCATCTCTCCCTGCAAACCACAGCTTGAGTTTCTCCTTATATTAGGGCCAGCCAAACCCTGACCTCTTTCCTAATCTTAACCACTTCTCCAGTGACTACCATGTCCTCTTCTACATTCTCAAAACTTCAACACAGCCCTACCGACTAGGTTCAGAACAGCCATGGTCCTCTCTTATTCCATGGTCATCATTCCTGCACAAGTTTAGTGTCCCTCAGCCACACCTAACTTAACTCTGACTTCCTTATCAATTGAGGTCCAGGTCAGCGCAGTCCCTCCTTGATTGATTGACCCAATAAATGACTTTCCAGGAAGCACTGACCCCTCAGTACCTTTATGATAGGTCCACAAACTCTGGGGTGGAGAGTCCTCAGGCAGAAGTTTTGATACTTCACCCTAAACAGGTGTATTGTAATATTATTTAATTTTAAGTCATTCAGACACTTTCAGAGTTTAAAAGAATACAAAAGTAAAGTCTCATTTGCAAGAAATTACTATAAAATAGTTATAATTGCAAAATATTTCTTTCATCAATCATTTCCATTTCACTTTCCTTTACCTCTCTCATTTCTAAAATTGCTCTTTGAAATAAATATTGTCATTTTTTAAAATTCTGACAGATTCCTCTGATTTCACAAAATCAAACAGAGAGGGCCTTCTGAATATACATGCTTGGAGGAGGGCCAGAAAGACAGTTAAGGACTTCAATTAGAGTTCAAGTTAAATAAATGGTCATGCAGCCACATGATGGAATGCTTTGTAGCCATTTAAAGTGAGAATATAGATCTATGTTAATAAACATGGAAACAGGTCCATGGTATATAAAGTGGAGAAAACAAGTTACAAAACAGTATGTATACATTATTTCTGTAGGGAAAAAAAAGCAGAGAAAAAGGTATGTATGTCTAAACACCAAAACATGAGCAAACTTTGTGCTGGATAATGGGATTGGGATTATGAGTAATTGCTATTTTCTTTTATATATTTAAATATATTTTCTTAACTGTTTTCAATGAACAAATATTATTTTTTACTATCAAAAATCATATTTTAAATGTTTAATTTTTTATTTTTCAATTACAGTTGACATATAATATTATATTAGTTTCAGATGTACAACTTGGTGATTAGACATTTACATAACTTACAAAATAATCCCTCCAATATTTCCAGTAGCTACTTGACACCATACTAATTATTACTATATTATTGGCTATATTCCCTGTGCTGTATTTTACATCCCCATGACTGTTCTGTAACTTCCAATTTGTACTTTTTAATCCCCTCACTTTTTCACCCATCCTCTCCAACCCCTCCCTCATCTGGCAATTATCAAAATGTGCTCTGTATCTATGAATCTGTTTCTGTTCTGCTTGTTCATGTATTTTGTTTTTTAGATTCCACATATAAGTGAAATCATATGGCATTTATCTTTTCCTGTCTGACTTACATCACTCAGCGCAATACCCTCTAGGTCCATCTATGTTGCTGCAGATGGCAAGATTTCATTGTTTTTATTACTGTCTATCATTTAGGACAGATAAAGGACAGATAAAGAGCTTTCCAGACAAGAATAACTACGGAGTTCACCACCATCAAACTAGTATCACAAGAAATTTGAAAGTGTCTTCTTCAAGAAAAAGAATGTTGTAGTAAAATATAGAAATGTTTTAAAATGCTTAAAGAATGTCTAAAAACGTTAGGAAGGTTTTGAAATGTTTCCTTGAAACTTAAAGTGTGATATTAAGGACACATTCCCCACTGCCCTGAAGCATGTGCACCCCAGAGATAAGGATTTGAACTTCAATTACTGACTTAGAGTGACTTGCCAAGATAACCATCTGTGTGAGTGATGTACTCTCCCTAGATAACCACATGTAGCCCCTCACCCTGTTTGAGATTAACATGTGTGCATTGACGTAATTCATTGATAGCCACCTGCACTGCTGCGGGTACAGAACAGGCTTTAAAAATAGATCCCGGCCAGCGATGCTCGCCTGTCGAGACAGCCACAAAGGCACGTCCTTTTGTCAGTCCGGCAAGCGACGCCGCTCCATGCTCCTCTCCCTGCCAGACGACAGAAGAACGGCTAGCACCTCCCCATCAAGACGCGACAGAGCTCTCAGTTGAAGAAAGCCGGCCCCCTGCATCAGGACCAGACCAGCCCAGTTGCTGGACCCCAGAGGACAACACCACTGGCATCTCCATTAAGCCTGTGCCCGCAGCATCAGGAACTTGTGTGGATAATAAAGTGCTGTGTGATTTGCAACTGCATATGTTTCATGTGGTGTAATTCCTCTGGCAGTTAACTGAATTATTTTGCGTACGCTTAAAATTTAAATTAAAGCTTCTGGTCTTTTTGGTCCTAAGCCTGCCCTTGATCCTTCTTGCATAGAGTAGCCTCTTTGCTAGCAACTACTTGAATGTCCCAACTCCTGCACGGTTAAAGTTTATCTCAAGAGATGCCTTAGATAAACACCCCAGATCCTTTCCCAGGATCTACTTGGGACAAAGAAGAAGAAAGATAAAAATATGAATAATAAAATGGCATTAAATACATAACTATCAACAATTAATTTAAATGCAAATAGATTAAATGCTTCAATCAAAAGATATATGGTGACTGAATGTGTAACAGTGGGAAATTGTAACCCACTCCACCATTCTTTTGACATTGTTTCAGTAAATGCTGACTCTGACTAATATGTAAATTGTAGATAAGCAACGTGTTTGTATAAGAATACTAAGAACTAACTTCAGAATATGCAGCCTCAACCTTCAGTAATCCCAGTTCCAGGAGATTTACTGACCTTCAACTATAGAACCAGGATGATGAAGACCAGAATGATGCACACCAGACCATCACTTGACCAGTTTCAAGATCCTCATCAACTATGCTGGCCTGCATGTAGAGAACTTTTCAACCACCCTCTCCTTGATTTCTTTGTTCTGCTTTCCCTCTCCCTCCTTATACAAACCTCTGTTTGCACTGAGATGTTGAGATGGGCTTTGTGACAAGTGTCCATCTTCTCAAGATGCCTGCATTTGAATAAATCTCTTTTCTTTTTCACCAGCATCTGTTTCACGAATTTGGTTTTTCTGGTGGCAGGCAGCCACACTTGGGTTCTGGTTACAAATGGGTAACAAAACAAGATCCTTACATATGGTGTCTACAAGAGACTCACTTTGGATCAATAGACACACAGAGACTGGAAGTAAAGGATGCAAAAAGATATTTCATGAAAATGGAAATTGCCCATGCACGAAGAAGTTGCTGGTTCAATTCTGGGTCAGGGCACATGCCCGGGCAGGACACAGCCAATCGATGTTTCTCTCTCTCTTTCTCTCTCTCTCTCTCTCTGCTCCCCCTTCCTCTCTCTAAAAAATCAATAAAAACATATTTTTTTTAAAAAGAATAAGAAAATGGACGTGAAAAAAAAGAAGCTATAGTAGCAATACTTATATTTGACAAATAGACTTTAAAACAAACACTATAACAAGAGACAAGAAAGAACCTAGCAATTCCACTTCTGGGTATTTATCCAAAGAAACCCAAAGCACCATTTAAAAGACATAGACATTTTAAAAAAAAAAGACATATATATTCATATGTTCATTGCAACATTATTTGCAATAGCCAAGATTTGGAAGCAACCTAAGTGTCCATCAGCAGATGAATAGATAAAGAAGAAGTGGTACATATATACAATGGAATAAAACCCCCTATTTTGGGGAGGATCCAAGATGACGGCGTAGGTAAACACCTAAACTGCTGCCTCGCACAACAATTTCAAAACTACAACTAAAAGACAAAATGTCTATCACCCAGAACCACGGGAAAGCTGGCTGAGTGGAAGTTCTACAACTAGAAGGAAAGAGCAAACAGCATTGAGAGGTGCACAAGTGCTGAAAAGCTGATGTATGGACAAATTGTGCTGGTGACAGGCGACTGGGTGCGCTGCTTTTTTCAACCCGAAGGGAGACAAGCTCCCGATTACTCTGAACTCCAGTTTCTGGGGAGATACGGGGGGGCCCAAACTCCTACGGGGAGAAGCTGGACTGTCTGCTGGGGGGTCGGAAAGTGAGGGAGGCTTGCTCGCAGGGCTGCACACAGGAATAATTGTTTACTGTGCTGGGCTCAGAACGCGGGGACGCGGTTGGAGACACAGAGCCGGCTAACTGGCAGCCATAGGTGTTTGCCACGCCCTAGCCTAGTGACGCCCTGAGACCCCGCCCCGCACAATCTACAAACCCACCCAAGCTCAAAGCAGCGGCTTTAGCATATGAATGACCTGCCCTATCGCAGGTTAACCTAACAAACTTGCAGCCTGCGTCAGACAGCTCCAAAACCTCCAAACCCCAAGCAAAGAGGAGAAAACTGTAGTTCTCGCTGTAGCGCCTGCTGCGTGTCCTCAGACAGTAGCTGGCCTGCACCCCATTAGAGATCCAGAAGCCAGTGTACCTAGTGGTCAGTGTGAGACACCAGATTTCAAGTCCTCACATCCATAAGTGACACATTCAAGAGGCAGACTCAGTGAGCACCAAAGCCCCACTGAAACAAGTCCTGCACCATAAGCGTGTCTCCAGCGCAACAGTTCTTCCATTATAGACACAGCGGGTCCTCACAGCCAATTGGCCTGGAGGTCAGTTCCTCCCAGTGTACCAACAGCAATCAAAGCTTAACTACACCAAGACTTTGCACTCAACCCACAAAGGGGGTGTACCAAAGGCCTCCACCTCAGGTGATTGGGGAGGCTGAGCTACTGGCCCCTATAGGTCACCTACCACACAAAGCCACTCCATCAACACAGGGAAGCAGCAAAATGCGGAGACAAAGAAACATGTCACGAATGAGAGAAATGGAGGAAAGCCAACTACTGGACGACACAGAGTTCAGAACCACATTTATAAGGTTACTCAAGAATCTTCTAAAAACCGCTGAGGAACATAGTGAGACCTTTAAGGATCTTAATGAGAATGCCAAAAAAAATGGAAAAGGACCAGTCAGAAATTAAGCATACACTGTCTAAAATAAAGAATATACAGAAACTCAACTGTAGATCAATGTACCCCAAGAATCAAACCAAAGATCTGAAATATGAGGAAACAAAAAACACCCAACCAGAAAAACAAAAAGAAAAAAGAATCCAAAAATATGAAGATAGTGTAAGGAGCCTCTGGGACAACTTTAAGTGTACCAACATCCGAATTTTTGGGGTGCCAGAAGAAGAGAGAGAGCAAAATATTGAAAACCTATTAGAAGAAATAATGACAGAAAACTTTCCCTACCTGGTGAAAGAAATAGACTTACAAGTTCAGGAAGCACACAGAACCCCATACAAGAGGAATCCAAAGAGGACCACACCAAGACACATCATAATTAAAATGCCAAAGGCAAAAGACAAAGAGAGAATCTTGAAAGCAGCAAGAGAAAAACGGTTAGTTACCTACAAGGGAGCACCCATACAACTATCAGCTGATTTCTCGGCAGAAACTATGCAGGCCAGAAGGGAGTGGCAAGAAATATTCAAAGTGATGAACAGCAAGAACCTACAACCAAGATTACTCTACCCAGCAAAGCCATCATTCAGAGTTGAAGGTCAGATAAAGAGCTTCACAGACAAGAAAAAGCTAAAGGAGTTCATCACCACCAAACCAGGATTATATGAAATGCTGAAGGGTATTCTTTAAGAAGAGGAAGAAGAAGAAAAAGGTAAAGATAAAAATTATGAACAACAAAATGACATCAAATACATACCTACCAACAAGTGAATCTAAAAATCAAGTGAAAAAAATTTTAAGAACAGAATGGACTGGTGAATATAATAGAATCAGGGGCATAGAAAGGGAGTGGACTGACAATTCTCAGGGGGAAGGGGGTGTGAGGGGTGAGGGAAGAGATTGGACAAAAATCTTACACCTATGGATGAAGACAGTGGCGGGGGGGTAAGGGCACGGGGTGGGGTGGGGAATCAGGTGGAGGGGAGCTATGGGGGAAAAAAAGAGGAACACCTGTAATAATCTGAACAATAAAGATTTATTTTTAAAAAAAACCCTATTTTTTATTTTTAAATTTTTATTGTTGAAAGTATTATGTAGGCCATCCTTTTTTCCCCCATTAAACTCTTCCAACCCATTCCTGGTCTCCTCCCTATTTTTTTAAAAAAGAATTCCCTATTAATAATACTTCACACCTTCATCAGCAGTTATTATCCTGGGGGGAATTTTAATAGCTAGCTGGGAACAAGGCCTTGAGGACAGATAGAAATTGAAAGAGGAAGTAAAAGAAAACCAAAAAATATATATGAACTATATTTTAATTAGATGAATACATTTCAGGGATCTATTTACATTTCTGCCTCCCCTAAGAGGGTGTGCTTTTCTAAAGATCAGGTACAAAGTCTCATTCTTTTTTTTTTTTTTTTAATCCTCACCCAAGGATATTTTTCCATTGATTTTTAGAGAGAGTGGAAGAGAGAGGGAAAGACAGAGAGAAATATCAATGTGAGAGAAATACATCGATTGGTTGCCTCTTGCACGCACCCCAACCAGGGCCCAGGACTGGGGTGGAGCCTGCAACCGAGGTACGTGCCCCTGACCGGAATGGAACCAGGACCCTTCAGTCCACAGGCCAAGGCTCTATCCACTAAGCCAAACTGGCTGGGGAGCTCATCCATTTTTATAGCTCAGTATATGGTACCATGCCTAATACATCATAGGTGCTTAATACAGACTGGTTGGAGGGTTAATATGATTGTATGCTAGCCAGTCAAGAAGCACTATTTTAGAGGAAGAGGAGAAGGGGGAGAAAATGAGACATATCTGGCCAAAACCGGTTTGGCTCAGTGGATAGAGCGTCGGCCTGCGGACTGAAGGGTCCCGGGTTCGATTCCGGTCAAGGGCATGTACCTTGGTTGCGGGCACATCCCCAGTGGGGGGTGTGCAGGAGGCAGCTGATCGATGTTTCTCTCTCATCGATGATTCTAGCTCTCTATCCCTCTCCCTTCCTCTCTGTAAAATATCAATAAAATATTTTAAAAAAATGAGAGATATCTGTAATACTATCAACAATAAAAAATATATATATTTTTAAAAAGAACCACTATTTTTCTAGCTCTATGTATAATCCCTTTATCCCATCCTGGTATAGTTTATTTTATTTTTCCCTAACTAATGTGGAAAGTTAGCAGCCCCTTTTTATGTGTGAACTTAACTATCTTTGAGTTCTTAGACATGTTACTTATACACTAGTGAAGGCATTTCTGCTTACAGATTCTCTTATGTTTCCTTCTTTCCATCACTTGGAACATATTTCTCCTTCAGAAACTTGTTCTTGACTTTTGCAATAACTTAAAATGAAGAGTGGTTGCCACATAGTTGAGAAATTTTAAATTTCTTAAGACCACATTGCACCATTTTCCCTTTCTCACCTCCACATTTATATTTCTCTAGATGTTATCTTGCAATACTTTTCCCATCTCATAGACATGTGACTAGGTTTTTTGTGCCAAGATTGTTATAATTGGCAATGTCCTTTGCAAAAAACACAACCTGCTCATATGTTAGGTTTGAGGTGAGCCTTGTGGTCTAAAATATGAAGCAAAACAGAGTTAATAGCCCTGACACAGATTATTTCACATATAATGCATGGTTGTAGAAACCTATACAAAATAAGTAACATTTTTTAAATACACCATGAAGATGTTTCTTAACATGTGTGGCTAGCTACCTTTCTCGGGGAACCACCAGAAAGGTTTGGAGCTTCTCAATAAGCAAGCACGAGAACTTATAAAGGCACAATTTAGCATGCAGAAGGTAAATGCAATTATGAAATAGGTCATTAAGATACTCCCCCTGAGGCAGGAGAACCAAAATGGCGGCGGAATAGAAAGACGTGTCCTGAGCCTTGTCCCGGAGCAGATAGAAAGAACAGCTGAGGGTCGCACGGGGAGTGTCTGTTGGAGAGTTAAGGGACAGCTATACTCCAGAAGAAAGTGGGGGACTGCTGGACGGGGTTCCCCTGACCGGGCAGCCCCCACTGCTGCTGGGTTCCCTCCCAGAGCCACCGGCTCGGACGTGGAGACTGCGCCATCTTGAAGGGGAAAGTGTATGTTATTGGAAACCTGAAAATCTACAACTGCAGCACCCACCAAACAGCTGCGAACCCCAGAACACCGGTCCCCAATTGGCGCAAACACGCGGATTCAGAGGAGCTCTACACTCCACCACGGAAAGGTCAGATTTCGCCTGGGATAAGGTGAGGTCTCTGGTCCCAGCGGGACAGAGAAATGCAAGCAATGTGGAAGCTGGAGGACTGGGGGAAGTCTGAGCCTACAAAAATCCGTGGCTATTGGGGCTGGCGTGATCCGTGAATGTGGAAGGGCGTCCTCAGAGCTGCTAACAGAGGGGATCTCTAAAAAGCAACCCATTTTGATCTGACGCAGAAGGATAGCCTAAAAACTCTGGGAGTGTGCCAGCTGTTTGGACACAAGGGGGAAAAGGGGTTTGCACAGGCTTAGGAGCAAACCCGGAGTTCGCACACTTGCACTTTCTCCTCTTTGAATCCTTGTTTCTGATTACTGAGCCCAATTCATAGGATCATCCAGTTGGGAACACCTTAGGAGATTGCAGGGGAAAGTTGTGTTTCTGGAACCTGGGGATCAGAGCGGGGAGTGACCGTCAGAGAACCAGCTCTGGGGCAGCCCACTCCCACAAACTGGTATTGAGTGCCATAGGGAAAGCAGGATCTAAAGCAGAGGCTAGAAAGGACCCATAGAACCGGAAGTCAACCGAGAAACACTGCCACCCAGGGGCTGAATCACAAATTGACTCCTGTGTAATCACAAATTAAGAAATACAAGAAAGTAAAACACACCGCCTGCTAAAAAATCAGGATTGGCTTACAACACTGAGGAGCAGTGGAACACAGGGAACTGCAATATTGTCCTGACTGGGAAACAGGCGAGCCGAACAGAACAATAGAGGAAGTGAATGACCTTCACTACTGCACATTTTATTTTTATTTTTTATTTATTTTTATTTTTTTCTTTTTCATCTTTTACTTAAGAAACTAATTTTTTTCTTTTTTCCTCATTTGATTTTACCTTATTAATTATTACATTTTTATTTTCAGTCAGTATTATTACTACTACTATTTTACCTTTTTTTAAAAAAGTGTCATTTTATTTTCTCTTTATTTGACTTTGAGATTAGTGTTCTACATTCTATTTTCAACTTTCCTTTAGCATCATTCTACTCTATCTCAACTCTATCTTTATGCCATCACTCTCTTCCTAACTTTTGCCCTTTTGTTGTCCTGTTTCTCTTACCCTTTTCCTGCCTTAGATTTTCCCTATTCTTTCTTTTTACCCCCTGTTAAAATTTCACCCTACTTATATGTCTAATTTCAAATCCCGTGCTCCAAGTTCATACACACCTCTCTCTTCTCTGTCTACACTATCCAAAAATTGTTTTTCTCTCTGTCCTTTTGTTGTTGTTTGCTCGAATGTTGATTATATTGTTTTTTTATGCTTGTTTGTGAGATTCTTTTGCTTATTCTTTTTTGTTTTGTTTTCTTGTTTTGCTTTGTTTTTGTTTGTTTTTTGAATCTGCTTTTCCTCGTCTTGCTTGATATTAATTGTTGTTTGTAGTTTGTATTCATCTCCAGGTACTTTTTGCTGGCATTTGCTGGGATTAGCGGCTGTTCTATTGGAGTTTTCCCCCCATATATACAGTTTGTTCCCCTTTTCTTCTTATGCTCTTTCTTTTCTCTCTTACTTTTTTTTTCCTTTTCCCAATTTCATTTTGGCACTCCTTTCTTCCCCCCGCCCCATCTCTTCTTCTTTCTCTCCTATACCCTAATTTGCCTTTCTCTGGTGGTCACCTTTATTTGGGGTTATTAATATTGTGAATACATTTCTGCTCAGTGCCTTGTGTGTGGTACTTGGTTATGTTGTATTTTGTGCCTTTAAATCAACACAGGAGAGAGACAACTACATAACCAGACACCTGGAGAAGCAGAGACCATGGGGAGACAAAGAATCAGCCCGCATAGGAAAGAAAAGCAGGCAGCACCAGAAAAGGAAGTAAACGAAATGGAGGCAAGCAACCTGCCAGAGAAAGAATTCAGAGAAATGGTCATAAGGTGGCTGAAAAGAATGGAAGACAAATTTGGCAATATGAGTAAGAACCAAGAGGAAATGAAGAAGAACCAAGAAGAAATGAAAAATGACATCGCTGCTGTAAAGAACTCAATAGAAAGCATCAAGAGTAGACTAGAAGAAGCAGAGGACCGCATCAGTGAGCTAGAAGACAAGGTAGGAAAAAATACCCAAGTAGAGCAGCTTCTAGAAAAAAAAAATTAAAAAGCAGGAGGAGAGCCTAAGGCAGGGGTGGGCAAACTTTTTGACTCGAGGGCCACAATGGGTTCTTAAACTGGACCGAAGGGCCAGAACAAAAGCATGGATGGAGTGTTTGTGTGAACTAATATAAATTCAAAGTAAACATCATTACATAAAAGGGTACGGTCTTTTTTTTTTATTTCAATAGTTTTATTCATTTCAAACATTTTAACAAGAAGAATGTAAACACTAATTATTATAATTTGAAACTTCAAAAAATGGAGGAATCATAGCACAATAACATACCTTATATTGAAGATGGCAAAGGCAAAATAAAATTGCCTCACAAAGGAAAGGTACAAAAGCCTTTCAAATTAAACTTAAATATAATAAAATAATTTAAAACCAAAACAAATAGAAAAGAACAAAATGTGTAAACAGTAAATTAAACATTTTCTTTAGTGCAACTTCCAAATTATGCCCGGGACGTAGATGTAGATGGCAATGTAGACTGGGTTGAAAGGTTTTTGGTCTTTAAAATATCAACTTCAGTGGGAACAGTGTTGTTGGTCTCCTTTTTAGCTAATGTTCTGATACTGTGCTCTCCAGGGGCGTGTCTCCCTACATGACCACGATAATGTGTCTACGCATTCCCAGGGTGATGTCGGGGGACGCGTCCGCGGGCATTACAAGGAGCCTCTGGAAGATTGAGAGGTTATCAATCTTCTGAACGGGCGGATATAAATCCGCCCACTCAGAAGAAGGAGCTGCGGCCGTGTTTCCAGACGTTGCCATGTTAACACTGCTGCTGGTGAAGGAGTGGAGGGTAGAGCAAGAGAACCCTCCGCTCTTTTGGCTCTGTGGGCCGGATAGAACAGCTGAATAGGCCGGATCCGTCCCGTGGGCCATAGTTTGCCCACGGCTGGCCTAAGGGAACTTTGGGACAACACGAAACAAAACAACATCCACATAATAGGGGTTACAGAAGGAGAGGAAACGGAGCAAGGAATAGAAAACTTGTTTGAAGAAATAATGACAGAAAACTTCCTGATATAGGGAAGAAAAAACCCACACAAATCCAAGAAGCTCACAGAGTCCCAAGCAAAATGAACCCCAAAAGACTGACGCCAAGGCACATTATAATTAAATTGGCAAACACCAACGACAAAGTAAGAATCTTAAAAGCGGCCAGAGAGAGACAGAAAGTTACCTACAAAGGAACCCCCATCAGACTAGCAACTGATTTCTCAACAGAAACTCATCAGGCCAGAAGGGAATGGAATGAAATATACAAAGTCATGCAAAGGAAGGGTCTGAATCCAAGAATACTATACCCAGAAAAGCTATCAATCAAAATTGAAGGTGAAATCAGGAGCTTCACAGACAAAAAAAGGACTAAGGGAATTTATTACCACCAAAACAGCGATGCAAGAAATGCTAAAGGGTCTGCTGTAAAAAAAAGGAATAGGAAGCGAAGAAGGAACACATGGGTAAAGAATAAAAATGGCGACAAGTAAGTACCTATCAATAATAACTTTAAATGTAAATGGATTAAATGCCCCAATCAAAAGACATAGGGTAACAGATTGGATTAGAAAACATGACCCATATATCTGTTGTCTACAAGAAACCCACCTCAGAAAAAAAGACACACACAGACTGAGGGGGAAGGGATGGAAAAAGGTTTTCCAAGCGAATGGAAATGAAAAAAAAAAGCTGCAGTAGCAATACTTATATCTGACAAATTAGATCTCAAAGTGAAGGACATAACAAGAGATAAGGAAGGCCACTTCATAATACTAAAGGGAGCAATCCAACAAGAAGAAATAACTCTGGTAAACATATATGCACCCAATACAGGAGCACCCAAATACATAAAAAAACTCCTAGAGGATATCAAAGGAGAAATTGACAGCAATACAATCATAGTGGGAGACTTTAATACCCCACTATCACCATTGGACAAATCCTCTAAACAAAAAATCAGCAAAGAAACATCAATCCTAAATGACTCACTAGACCAGATGGAATTAATTGACATCTTCAGAACATTTCACCCCAAAGCCACAGAATATACATTCTTCTCAAGTGCACATGGGTCATTTTCAAAGATAGACCATATGTTGGGTCATAGGCAAAGTTTCTTCAAATTCAAGAAGATAGAAATCATATCAAGCATCTTCTCAGACCACAGTGGCATGAAACTGGAAATCAACTACAATAAAAACAATCCAAAAAATAAAACACATGGAGACTAAACAGCATGCTATTAAACAATGACTGGGTTACCAGAGAGATCAAGGAAGAAATTAAAAATATCATGGCAACAAATGACAATGAAAACACAACAATCCGAAATCTATGGGACACTGTGAAAGCAGTCTTGAGAGGGAAGTTCATAGCTCTACAAGCCTACTGCAAAAAAACAAGAAACAATGGAAATAAATTACCTAACCCTACAACTCAAAGAGTTAGAAAGAGAGCAACAAGAAAAGCCCAGTGTAAGCAGAAGGAAGGAAATAATAAAGATCAGAGCAGAGATAAACGACATTGAAACCAAAAAAACAACACAAAAGATCAACAAAACCAAGAGCTGGTTCTTTGAAAGGATAAACAAGATTGATGAACCTCTAGCCAGGCTCACCAAGAAACAAAGAGAGAGGACCCAAATAAACAAAATCAGAAATGAAAGAGGTGAAATAACAACAGACCCCACAGAAATACAAAGGATTGTTAAAAAATACTATGAACAACTCTATTCCAACAAACTGGACAACCTGGAGGAAATGGGCATATTCCTAGAAAAATATAACCTTCCAAAACTCAATCGGGAAGAATCTAAACATCTCAATAGGCCAATAACTATGGAAGAAATTGAAGCAGTCATCAAAAAGCTTCCAGCAAACAAAAGCCCAGGGCCAGATGGCTTCACAGGGGAGTTTTACCAAACATTCAAGGAAGAACTAAAACCTATCCTCCTCAGACTATTCCAAAAAATTCAAGAGGAAGGAACACTTCCAAGCTCCTTCTATGAAGCCAGCATCACCCTAATACCAAAACCAGATAAAGACAACATAATGAAAGAGAATTACAGGCCAATATCCCTCATGAACATAGATGCCAAAATCCTCAACAAAATTCTAGCAAATCGGATCCAGCACTACATCAGAAAGATCATACACCATGACCAAGTAGGATTTATCCCAGGAATGCAAGGATAGTACAATATCTGCAAATCAATAAACGTGATACATCACATAAACAAATTGAGAGATAAAAATCACATAGTCATATCAATTGATGCAGAAAAAGCATGTGACAAAATCCAACACCCTTTCTTGATAAAAACTCTCAACAAGGTGGGAATAGAAGGATCATACCTCAACATAATAAAAGCCATATATGATAAACCCACAGCTAACATCATACTCAATGGGCAAAAACTAAAACCATTTCCCCTAAGAACAGGAACAAGACAGGGATGCCCACTCTCACCACTCATGTTCAACATAGTGCTGGAAGTATTCGCCATTGCAATTAGACAAGAAGAAGAAATAAAAGCATCCAAATTGGAAAAGAAGAAGTAAAGCTGTCCTTATTTGCAGATGACATGATATTGTACATAAAAACCCCCGAAAGACTCCATCAAAAAACTAATACACTTAATAAATGAATTCAGGAATGTAGCAGGATACAAAATTAACACCAAGAAATCTATGGCATTTCTATACACCAATAGTGAACGTACAGAAAGAGAGACTAAAAAAGCAATCCCATTTACCATCGCACCAAAAAAATTAAGATACCTAGGAATAAACTTAACTAAGGAGGTAGAAGACCTATACGCAGAAAACTACAGGACACTGAAAAAAGAGATAGAGGAAGACATAAACAGATGGAAGAACATACCATTTTCATGGATTGGTAGAATCAACATCATCAAAATGTCCATACTACCCAAAGCAATCTATAAATTCAATGCAATTCCCATTAAAATACCAACAGCATATTTCACAGACCTAGAACAAACCTTCAAAAAATTCATCTGGAATAAAAAGAGACCAAGAATAGCTGCAGCAATCCTGAGAAAGAAGAACAAAGTAGGTGGGATCTCAATACCAGATATCAAGCTGTATTACAAAGCCACGGTTCTTAAAACAGCCTGGTACTGGCACAAGAATAGACATATAGACCAATGGAATAGAATAGAGAACCCAGAAATCGACCCAAACCACTATGCCCAATTAATATTTGACAAAGGAGGCATGAACATACAACAGAATCAAGACAGTCTATTCAACAAATGGTGTTGGGAAAATTGGACAGATACATGCAAAAAAATGAAACTAGATCACCAACTTTCACCATACACAAAAATAAACTCAAAATGGATAAAGGACTTAAACATAAGATGGGAAACCATAAAAATACTAGAGGAATCCACAGGCAGAAAAATCTCAGACATATGCCAAAGGAACTTCTTCACTGATACTGCCCCTAGGGCAATGGAAACTAAAGAGAAAATAAACAAATGGGACTACATGAAAATAAAAAGCTTTTGCACAGCAAAGGAAACCATCAATAAAACAACAAGAAAGCCCACTGCATGGGAGAACATATTTGCCAATGATATCAACAATAAGGGTTTAATCTCCCAACATTTACAGAGAACTCATACAACTTAACAAAAAGAAGATAAACAACCCAATCAAAAAATGGGCAACTGATCTAAATAGACACTTTTTGAAAGAAGTCAGAAGGAAGGCCAAGAGACATATGAAAACATGCTCAAAGTCACTAATCATCAGAGAGATGCAAATCAAAACAACAATGCGGTACCATCTTACACCTGTCAGAATGGCTATCAACAAATCAACAAACGACAAGTGTTGGCAAGGATGCAGAGAAAAAGAAACTCTTTTGCACTGCTGGTGGGAATGCAGACTGGTGCAGCCACTGTGGAGAACAGTATGGAGTTTCCTCAAAAAACTAAAAATGGAACTCCCATTTGACCCAGTGATCCCACTTCTAGGAATATATCCCAAGAAACTAGAAACACCAATCAGAAAGGATATATGCACCCCTATGTTCATAGCAGCACAATTCACCATAGCTAAGATTTGGAAACAGCCTAAAAGCCCATCAGCAGATGAGTGGATTAAAAACCTGTGGTATATCTACACAATGGAATACTATGCTGTGGTAAAAAAGGAGTTCTTAACATTTGCAACAACATGGATGGAGATGGAGAGTATTATGTTAAGTGAAATAAGCCAGGCAGAGAAAGATAAATATCACATGATCTCACTCATTTGTGGAATATAATGAACAGCATAGACTGATGAACAGGAACAGAACCAGAGACTGAGAAACGTCGATCAGAACCTCAAACCTCAGGGAAGGAGAGGGTCGGTGGGAGTAAGGGGGAGAGATCAACCAAGGGACTTGTGTGCATGCATATGAACCTAATCAATGGACACAGACAACAGGTGGGTGTGGCATGAGTGGGGGGTGATGGGGGAATAAGGACACATATGTATAAAAATAATAAAATAAAATAATAATAAAAAAATAGAAAAGAAATTGTGAGGTGAAGAAACCAAGATGTCGGCATAGGTAAGCACCTAAACTGCTGCCACGCAAAACTATTTCAAAACTACAATTAAAAGACAGAAACAGACACCATCCAGAACCACAGGAAAGCTGGCTGAGTGAAAATTCTACAACTAGAAGGAAAGAGAAAAGCTCACAGAGAATTGGAGGTACGGCAAAGGGTCTTTGTGCGCACAGAGAGGAAGGGTGTCTGAGAGCCTGGCTGACTTTCTCTGGTGGAAGGGGGAAGGAAGCCCCCGACCGCATTGAACCCCAGTTCTGACTGCACTGAACCTCAGTCCCGGGCGAAACCCTGTGGACCCAGGCTTATACAGGGGGAGTCTGGACTGTCAGGTAGAGAGAAAGGCACCCAGAGACTCGGAGACCCGGGGGAGACTTGGGGGAGCCCCGGCAGGCAGGGTTCTGGAGGCGTGCACGCCAGTGTGCACAAAGGCTGCGGAGGTTGCCACAGGCTTTCCCTAGCAGAAGGGAGTCCGAAGCTCCTGACTGCACTGAACCCCAATTCTGACTGCACTGAACCCCAATTCTGACTGCACTGAACCCCAGTTTCAGCCGAGCCCCTGGGGACCCGCGCTCTTACGGGGGGGAATCTGGACTCTCGGGCAGAGGTCTGCAGGCGCGCACGCGCGCAAGGGCAAGGCTGACTGGAAGCCAAGACTGTCTGCTCCGCCCTGAGACTCCACCCCATCTAAGCTGAGCACAGAGGCTATTGCAATTTGGCAAGTCTAATCCTATAAGGCTGTCTCCAGCACCGAACTTCTCCCAGCGTAGACACAGCTGATCCTTACAGCCAACTGGCCTGGAGGTCGATTCCTCCCAGTGATACCAACAACAATCAAGACTTAACTACAACAAGACTGTACACACAGTCCACAAAGGGGTGCACCAAGAGTGTCCACCTCAGGTTAACTGGGGAGGCCGACCCACTGGGCCATATAGGAAACCTAGCACACAAATCTACCCTACCAACTCAGGGAAGCAGTGAAAATGCGGCGTCAGAGAAACAGATCACAAACGAAAGAAATGGAGGAAAACAAACGACTGGAGATAGAATTCAAAACCACGGTTATAAGGCTTTTCAAGAATATCCTAGAAAAGGCCGATAAATATAACAAGACCCTCGAAGATATGAAAAAGGACCAACTAGAAATTAAACATACACTGACTGAAATAAAAAATATTATACAGAGACCCAACAACAGACTAGAGGAACACAAGAATCAAGTCAAAGAATTGAAATACAAAGAAGCAAAAAACACTCAACCGAAAAAGCAAAAAGCAAAAAAAAAAAATCCAAAAAGTTGAAGATAGTGTAAGAAGACTCTGGGACAACTTCAAGCGTACCAACATCAGAATTATGGGGGTGCCAGAAGAAGAGAGAGAGCAAGATACTGAAAACCTATTTGAAGAAATAATGACAGAAAACTTCCCCCACCTGGTGAAAGAAATAGACTTACAAGTCCAGGAAGCTCACAGAACCCCAAACAAAAGGAATCCAAAGAGAACCACACCAAGACACATCATAATTAAAATGCCAAGAGCAAAAGACAAAGAGAGAATATTAAAAGCAGCAAGAGAAAAACAGTTAATTACCTACAAGGGAGCACCCATACGACTGTCAGCTGATTTCTCAATAGAAACTATGCAGGCCAGACGGGAGAGGCAAGAAATTTTCAAAGTGATGAATAGCAAGAACCTACAACCAAGATTACTCTACCCAGCAAAGCTATCATTCAGAATTGAAGGGCAGATAAAGAGCTTCACAGATAAGAAAAAGCTAAAGGAGTTCATCACCACCAAACCAGTATTATATGAAATGCTGAAAGGTATTCTTAAAGAAGAGGAAGAAGAAAAAAGTAAAGATAAAAATTATGAACAACAAATACATATCTATCAACAAGTGAACCTAAAAATCAAGTGAATTAAAAACCTGAGGAACAGAATAATCTGGTGAATATAATAGAATCAGGGGCATAGAAAGGGAGTGGACTGATAATTCTCAGGGGGAAAGGGGTATGGGGGGTTTCAGGAAGAGACTGGACAAAAATCATACACCCATGGATGAGGACAGTGGGGGGGAGGTAAGGGCAGAAGGTGGGGTGGGAACCGGGTGGAGGGGAGCTATGGGGGGGAAAAGGAGAAACAATTGTAATAATCTGAATAAAAATTTATTAAAAAAAATTGTGAGGTAACCAGAACCACCCCCCCCCCAAAAAAAAAAGATACTCCCCCTGAGAGTAATTGAGTAATTCTGCCAAGCTACCCAAAGCCAACATTTTCTCTTTTTTAAAAAACATATTTTTATTGATTTCAGAGAGGAAGGGAGAAAGAGCTAGAAACATCAATGATGAGAGAGAATCATTGATTGGCTGCCTCCTTCACGCCCCCTATTGGGGATCAAGCCCACAACCCCGACATGTGCTCTTAACCGGAATCGAACCTGGGACCCTTCAGTCCACAGGCTGACGCTCTATCTGCTGAGCCAAACTGGCTAGGGCCAAAGCCAACATTTTCCATGTCCAGTTTTCACTTACTCCCTGGCTACCCGTTCCACCCTGTTCTATTATGACCTTCGCTAGATACCAAAAGAGCAGTAATTCTACCTGCTTACTTAATCCCTAAGTAAGTTAAGACCACATCTCTTGCCTATTTCCTCATACTTGCTGAAGAAAGATCTGCTTAGATTCCTAGTCTCAGCAATCTTGAATTCACAAACTACTTTCCTTTCATTCTTCTCTGCCTTACACTTTGCTCTGCATGTCTGTGGCCCTCTTAGGAGCTGGGCTCTTCTGGAGAGTAGCTGCATAATACTGAGGATAAAAGAAGTCGCCCATGTTTCTGGTAACTATCCCACTTGCCACGCAGCCAGCAAACCAGGTGCCCTGTAACAGAAGACTGCCTGTCACCACCAGTCCCTGCAGCATGAAGGAATAGGCTGAGAGCACCTTGCTTGGAAGGTCAGAGACCTCTGTTTCTTCTGACCCCTCAGCAATTTAGTCTGTTCTTCAGCGTTGGTGATTGTACAAACAGCTCCAAGTTCGCACTAGTTTACTGCATGGATATAAGGGGGGAAAGGCTTGTTCTCGGCATCAGTCTTATCCAGTGGCTGGGTGGCATTCTTTCGTTTGATCTGAGGTTCTTGGGGTTCTACACTCCTTATTTGGTTTTCCACTTCCTTGGCTATGCCCCTTCTCTTCCTCCTTTGCCTCTGCTTTTTTGGCTTTGGCTCTTCATCTGCAGAATCTTCTGGTTTTTGAGGGAGCTGAGGGGGGCTTGGGCGGTGGCTGTTTCTGTTTCTTTTGCTTATTCATACTACCAATGGGTCTCCCCTTCTTCTTTCCTGAAGGGAAACCCTCTTGTTTGGGGGAAATGGTCGTTGTATCAGTCTCCTTCTCTTCAGCCTTGGGGTTTGCCTGAGGGGCTAGTACACCCACTGGAGGTACATTCTTTGAATCAGAAAAGATTCAAGCTGCTGCCCCACCCAAGGAACTATCTGGTCTTCCTAGATTACTCCCAGACTTCTGCGAGGTTGCGGATGCCCTGGCACCAGGGGGTTCCTTTCCAGCAGTGACCAGGTCTGGGTGTGTCTCTGTCTTCACTTTGTGGTCCCCACTGCCACACCTCTCCTCTAAAGACCTCTCAAGGGGCATTTCTACATTCAACTCCTGGCTTGTTGGACAGACTGGGTCGGATACCACCTCACCTTTTCTCTTCTCCATCTCAGCATCCTGAGCAGCAATATTCCCACCTTCAGGAGGACCACAGAGACAGTATGTCATCCAGAGGAACTATGTCTCCCTCAGTCTCTGCACTGTTTGAAGACACACTCCTAATATTTGGGGACCATGATCTTCTGAACTATAGCTTCCAATTTCAATCCCCATCCTTTCCATGGGGCAGTATTTTGGTCTTCGCAAGACTTGTGAGGTTTAGCAGGAGGGCAGTTTCTACTGTCTGGACTTGGAAGGTCCTTGGTGGATTCCCTCTTAGGTATGGACTTGAAATCCTGTGTAGAAAGATGGGCATAGAAATTAAATGCTTTATCAGCACCATCTTTTCATGGGTGAAGGAGGTGTCCTTTATCTTCAGTGTTACTGTTCTTCACATCCTGTGACTGTCTCTTACTGGGAATGGGAGATATAAAAGAACAGACATGATCCCTCATAATTAAGGGGTTTTGAAAAAATGTTTCTCTTTACCTGGAAGCCTCAGCATAACATTACTAGGTTTGGTGACTGTGTAGACTCAGCCAGGTCATGTCCATCAGTCTCTTGGGGTGGCCCATACATATTTTAATTGAGGATTCCTGGAGGGCTGCTGCTTTTAGCTGGAGAGGTCTGCGGAGAAAGATCCCAACAAGATTCTTGCTGTAACTTCTAAAGTTCATAACCAATTTTCTACGGTGCCTCTTTAGTCACAATTACACTAGAAATTATTAACAAAAAAATAACTACCCTCTTATACATTTGTAGACTAAAAAGTATATTTCTAAATAACTCATAGTTCCAACAAATAAATCATTGAATTTTTTTTAAATCCCTACAATTGAAAATAGTACATATCAAATTGCCGGAGGTAAATATTTCAAAGGAAATGTATAGCTTTAAATAAACAGAGTATAAGGAAAGAAGGAAGGATACAAAGATTCTAGGAAATGTTAAAGCAATGCGCAGTAACAGATCAGTGGTCACCTGGCAATCAGAATGGAGTGGGGAAGGGCAAGAGAGAGCAATTCCAAAGGGACACATAGAAAATTTGGAGGATAATAGACTGTTCATTATCTTGATTGTGATGATGATTTCACAGGTGTATACATTTATCAAAACTTGTCAGAGTGTAGTGTTGAAACAGCTTATTTTATATCAATTATACCTCAATATAACTGTTCTTAAAATGTGCCCATGGAGGAACCCTCCTGCGTTGGTGGGACTGAAAATTGGTGCAGCCACTATGGAAAACAGTATGGAGGTGCCTCAAAAATTTAAAAATAAAACTAACTTATGACCCAGCAATTCCACTTCTGGGTTTTTAACTGAAGAAATCCAAAACACTAATTTGAAAAGATATATGCACCCTATGTTCATTGCAGCATTATTTACAATAGCTAAGATATGGAAGCAACCTAATCCCCCCCCTCCCAATAGATGATTGAATATAGAAGAGATGATACAACCCTGGCCAGTGTGGCTCAGTTGGTTGAAATGTTGTCCCATATAGTGAAAGTTTTGGGGTTTGATTCCAGGTCAGGGCACATACCTAGGTTGTGGGTTCAATCCCACATCAGGGCACCTAAGGAAGGCAACCAATTGTTGTTCTCTCTCACATTAATGTTTCTCTCTCACTCTCTCCCTTCCGTTCTCTCCAAAATCAATAAGCACATCCTCAGGTGAGGATTTTTTTTTTTAAGGAAAATGTGGTACAAATATACAATGGAATATTAACCAGCCATTAAAAAAATAATAAAATCTTACCAATTGTGACAACATGGATGGACCAAGAGGGTATTGTATTAAGTGAAATGTCAGACAAAGAAAACCAAATACCATATGATTTCCCTTATATGTGGAATCTAAAGAACAAAATAAATGAACAAACAGACTCATAGATACAGATAGTTGCCAGATGGGAAGGGGGCTGAGGGGCTGGGTGAAAAACGTAAAGGACTTAAGAGCCCTGGCCAGTGTGTTCAGGGTTAGAGCATCAGCCCAGGCATCAGAAGGTCTCGGATTCAATTTCCAGTCAAGGGCACATATCTCAGTTGCTGGTTCAATTACCAGTCCCAGTTGGTTGTGTGCAGAGGCAACCAATCCATGTGTCTTTCTCACATCAGTGTTTCCCTCTCTCTCTCTCTCTCTCTCTCTCTCTCTCTCTCTCTCTCTCCCTTGCCTCCTTCCACTCTCTCTAAAAAAATCAATGGAAAAAATATCCTTGGGTAAGAATTAACAACAACAACAACAAAAGGTAAAGGGATTAAGAAGTACAAATTGGGCCCAGCCGGTGTGGCTCAGAGGTTGAGCATCGACCTATGAACCAAGAGGTCACCAGTTGGTTTCCCAGTCAGGGCACATGCCCGGGTTGCAGGCCTGATCCCCCGTAGGGGGCCTGCAGGAAGCAGCCAGTCAATGATTCTCTCTCATCATTGATGTTTCTATCTCTCTCTCCCTCTCCCTTCCTCTCTGACAATCAATAAAAATATTTTTTTTAAAAAAAGAAGTATAAATTGGTAGTTAAAAAATAGTCACAGGGATGTAAAGTATAGCATAGGGAATATAGCCAATACTATTGTAATAGCTATGTAGTGCCAGGTGGGTACTAGAATTATCAGGTGATCACTTCAAAAATTATATAAATGTCTAACCACTATGCTATATCCCTGAAACTAGTATAAAATAATATTGAATGTTAATTGTAATGAAAAATAAAATAAATAAAATATGCCCATGATGAAAAAAAAACTTAAATATTATATAACAATGTAAAATGAAAAGTTAAAGTCCTTCTACATACCCCACCTACAACTATTAATGTCTTTGAAGTCTTCCACAAGGGCCTTCACAAGTATATTCATCTCTCTTTCCTCCAAATAGATAACTGTCCTGAATTTTGCATTTATTATTCTCTTACTTTTTGTTTTACTGCATATGCATGAATTTTAAACAATATATTGTTTAAATATGTATACTTTAGAATACACATATATTGGGGCCGGGCCGAGGGGAGCGCCGGGCAGGCGGCGGCGCCAGAGCGAGTGGAGCGCTCGGGGAGGGGGGGGGGGGGGTCCCAGGCGGCGGCGTTGAGGAGGAAGGCGGAGGCGGTCCCGGCTGCGGCCCCCCCCACCCGCCCGCGCCGCCGCCGCCGCCGCCGCCGCCGCCGCCGCCGCCATGGCCCAGCCGCTGGTACCCAGCTCACAGAAGGCGCTGTTGCTCGAGCTCAAGGGGCTGCAGGAGGAGCCGGCGGAGGGCTTCCGGGTGACCCTGGTGGACGAGGGCGACCTGTACAACTGGGAGGTGGCCATTTTTGGCCCCCCAACACCTACTGCGAGGGCGGCTACTTTAAGGCACGCCTCAAGTTTCCCATCGACTACCCTTACTCCCCACCAGCCTTTCGGTTCCTGACCAAGATGTGGCACCCCAACATCTGTGAGACAGGGGACATGTGCATCTCCATTCTCCATGCCCCAGTGATGACCCCCAGAGCGGTGAGCTGCCCTCGGAGCGATGGAACCCCACCCAAAATGCCAGGACCATCCTCCCGAGCGTCACCTCCCTCCTCAACGAACCCAACACCTTTTCCCCGGCTAACGTGGACGCCGCTGTAATGTACAGAAGTAGAAAGAGAGCAAAGGCAAGGACCGGGAGTGCACAGACATCATCCGGAAGCAGGTCTTGGGGACCAAGGCAGACGCGGAGCGGGATGGTGTGAGGGTGCCCACCACACTGGCTGAGTACTGCATGAAGACCAAGGCCCCGGCGCCCGATGAGGGCTCGGACCTCTTCTACGAAGACTGTTATGAGGGTGCCGAGGACGAAGCTGACAGCTGCTTTGGGGACGATGAGGATGACTCTGGCAACGAGGAGTCCTGACACCATGTCCCACGCCGAATAAACAACAGATTTTACCTCACCAGACTGGGCTCTCGGGCACCTCCTGACGCCGAGACTACCTCAGGGAGGTGGCTCCGCTCTTGCCTTGTCTCCTTGGTCTCGCTTTCCTTTCCCCATGTTTGTTCCGGGTTTTCCTCTGCTTCAGAGAGGAGGGGCCCCATTAGTGCTGAGCACCTAGTGGGCCTCGGGGCAAAGGTGGCCTGAGGGGCCCGGACTCCAGTCCTGTCTACTGCCCCACTGGCTGGAGCCAGAGACTTGGGACTCCCAGCTCGAGTGGACAGATTAACTTGTCATCACTTCTTCTCTCGGCTTTGGTTTGTTTGGAATCTAAATAAAACAACTTTATGAGAAGCCCAGAGACCAACCTTTCCTTGGCCTCCCCCAGGACTACAGGGTACAGTGGCTGGGCCTGATGCCTGCAGCACCTAAGTGTGTGGAGCCCAGGGGCAGGCCTAGCACCTGGGGTGCACTCGTGAGGCTGAGGATGTGGGCCCAAGGTCCTGAACCATAGGCCGAAAACAACCTGCAACCTCCAGCCCTCAGGTGGCTCCACCCTGCTGCCTGCAGATGCTACACCCAGTGTCACCCAAGCCTCTGACTTTATTTCTGTGTAACTGAAAAGCCTGGAGCAAGCTGGATTCAGGGTCCGATGGTGACATCAGAACAAAAGCCCCAGTGAGCCCTGGCCTGACTGGTTACTGTGGCTGGAGCCTGTATGACCCCTGTGCAGGTGGTGGACAGGGTCACCTAGGGCCCTGGCAGACCCCGTAGAGCCTATGCACCTGGTCTGCTTCCTGCTCCACGAATGCACTACAGCCCAAGTGCAACAAGTACAGCTTTTATAGTTGGCCCTCACAATTTTGTTTGTTAACATGAATGATTTTCCTACATTAAAATGTGCAAAGTTTCACCCCTGCCCCCCCCCCAAAAGAATACACATATATTATGTAATATCATACTTCATATATTTTGCAGCTTGTTTTTATCATTCAATATTATGCTCTTGAGGGTGAAAAAGATGAAGGGATTAAACCAGCCCGCAGTAGTGGGCAAACTACCGCCCCCCGAAAGAGCGGAGGGTTCTCTTGCTCTCCCCTCCGCTCCTTCACCAGCAGCAGTGTTAACATGGCAACGTGGGGAAACACAGCCGCAGCTCCTTCTTCTGAGTGGCGGATTTATATCCGCCCATTCAGTAGAAGGAACAACCTCTCAATCTTCCAGAGGCTCCTTGTAATGCCCGCGGACGCGTCCCCGACATCACCCTGGGAATGCGTAGACACGTTATCGTGGTCATGTAGGGAGACACGCCCCTGGAGAGCACAGTATCAGAGCATTAGCTAAAAAGGAGACCAACAACACTGTTCCCACTGAAGTTGATGTTTTAAAGACCAAAAACCTTTCAACCCAGTCTACATTGCCATCTACATCTATGTCCCGGGCATAATTTGGAAGTTGCACTAAAGAAAATGTTTAATTTACTGTTTACACATTTTGTTCTTTTCTATTTGTTTTAGTTTTAAATTATTTTATTATATTTAAGTTTAATTTGAAAGGCTTTTGTACCTTTCCTTTGTTAGGCAATTTTATTTTGCCTTTGCCATCTTCAATATAAGGTATGTTATTGTGCTATGATTCCTCCATTTTTTGAAGTTTCAAATTATAATAATTAGTGTTTACATTCTTCTTGTTAAAATGTTTGAAATGAATAAAACTATTGAAATAAAAAAAAAGACAGTATCCTTTTATGTAATGATGTTTACTTTGAATTTATATTAGTTCACACGAACACTCCATCCATGCTTTTGTTCCGGCCCTCCAGTCCAGTTTAAGAACCCATTGTGGCCCTCGAGTCAAAAAGTTTGCCCAACCCTGGATTAAACAAACAAAACAACAAAAAAAAACCCTCACAGACACACACAACAGTATGGTGATTGCCAGAGGGAAAGGGGTAGGGAGAGGTAGAAGAGGAGGATATGGGGGATAAATGGTGATGGAAGGAGACTTGACTTGGGATGGTAAACACACAATGCAATACACAGATGGTGTATTATAGAATTGTACACCTGAAACCTATATATGGAATATTAACCAGCCATAAAAAAATGATAAAATCTTACCAATTGTGACAACATGGATGGACCTTCGCTAGATACCAAAAGAGGAGTAATTCTACTTGCTTACTTAATTTACTGGTTAATTTTATTAACCAGTGTCACCCAAATAAATTCAATAACAAAGAAAAAATATATTATGCTCTTGAATTTAACCATGTTGATGGGTAAAGTTAATTAAGCTCTTTGTCGCATAGTATTCCATTACATAATTCTGCACTAATATACATGTGGTTATTGAACTTTTGACATATAGCTCTTGTGAAAAAAAAATGTTGCTATTGTGATTGGGGAACTTAATTTTTAATTTTAGTTAATTTAAATTTTAATAGCCACATAGGAACAGCAGAGCAGTACTAGAATATACCCAGGAGGAGAATTCACTGGGTCTTATGATTTATACATCTTTTATTTTAAGAGACCATGATAAATTGTTTTCCAAAATGTTTTACTCCCACCCACAGTGCATAGGAGTTCCTGGGGCTCTACAGCCTCACCAACACTTCTATTATCAATAAAATGAGTGTGAATCAGAACCATCTGGGGAGCTTTTATTTATTTTTAAAATATTTTTTATTGCTTTTTAGAGAGTAGAGGAAGGGAGAGGGAAAGAGAGATAGAAACATCAATGAGAAAGGAACTCATCGATTGGCTGCCTCCTGCACGGCCCCTACTGGGGATTGAGCCTGCAACCGAGGTATATGCCCTTGGCTGGAATGGGACCTGGGGCGTTTTAGTCCACAGGCCAACTCTCTAGCCACTGAGCCAAACTGGCTAGGGCAGTGGTCGGCAAACTGCGACTCGTGAGCCACATGCAGCTCGCGAGCCGCGGTTTGCCGCTCTGTGGACTAATGAGTTTGCAGACCACTGGGCTAGGGCTTTTAAACACATACACCTCTATAGGTGTGGGAAGATGTGAGTGCAGGTATTTTCAAAAAGCTCATCAAATGATTTTTTATTTCCACACATTCCCTGGTAGCCTCAGGGCTGTAGGCTTTTGGAAACATTAGATAAGGAAGGGTAAGCAGGATAGTTCTGTTTTAGGAGACTGGCAAAATGAAGGATTAGACTGGGAGGGGGTGGACTAACTATCTGGAAGACACCTGATGAATACGCTATTCTAATAGTGCAAACTAGGGATGATGCAGACCCAAACTATGGTGCTAACTGTGGAGACAGAGATCTGTCAGTCAGGTTTATGTAACAAAAAAGGATCTTAACTTCTCAATCAAGCTACTTACCTCAATATTGACAAAAATCACTAATGTCCACAATTGGACAAAGGATGCATTTCTAGAGCTTTGTTACTCTGCAACAAAGAGTTTCATTAATTTCACTTTACCCATCAACACAATAATTACATGTTATTGCCTTCCGAAATTAGCAGGTCCCTGCATAACTATCCCTCTCTCAGGGTTTCATGCACGTTCTCTGAGGCACAGTAACTTCCAGAAGGACCTCATGAGGCCTTTATCAATGGCCCCACCTGCCCCATCTCTCAAGTCACCCATTTTCCTTAAAAAGTACTTGGAACTCAGATGTAAAACCACTCATCTAGACAAGGTTGCTAAACCTTGGCCTAACTTCTTCCCTTCTTGGAGCCCAGAAGACATACCTGAACAGGGGCAAAGCAGGACACTCTATCGTGACCTCTCTGGCCACAGCCTCTCACCAGGGAGTGGTCACCTGTCATAAGCAGTATTCAAAACCAGGAACCAAGGTGTGGTCTGAGCTCCTTTAAGCTCAAGGGTTTGGGAGTCCCCACAGAAGAGTTCAGAAGAGGAGGATGGAAAGGGGGTGGTCCGGTAGGGGGGGACTCCTATTTTGCCTCACTGCCAGCCTTCTGCTTCAAGGTAAGATGGGCAAGAATAGGGAAAGATGAGAATGTTTTCTGGGAAAAATCCAGAAACTCTCTCATTCTCCAGAACTAGTAGGGTGCATGTAAAATAATTGAGTTAAACATTTCCTTTCTTTGTAGTATGTATGTTTTGGTTTCCTTTGGGGATAGGTGAAAAATGCATTTCACTGATTGGTAAACACAGCCCCTCTCTCATTTGCCTGTATAAGTAGCTACCAAACTGTCTGTCCTACCATTTTATCACCTATCCAATTCCACCCCTTCATAATGTCCAACTTCTCCTTTCTACCAAGATATAGGTATGAACAGGGCAGCTTGATCCTATTAACATGGGAAGATCTTGTAGAAGAGGTATATGGAGGGAAGAGGAGAACTTTTGCTTCCCTCTTTCTTCTTAGTCTGGATATGTGCCTTATGAGTGAACTGGTCTGGTGAGATAGTGAAAGGGGCATGGGAAAGAACTTGCTGGGCTATGGTACAGGAATAGCCATGGAGCCATCTGGGATTGGGGTGCAGGTGAGGTGGGCAGAAGGGCTTTTACAGTTTATTGTATAGCTTCACCAACCACATGGTGAATGAACAAAGATATCTTCTCAAGATGGTGATGATAAAAATGGCACCCACAGATCTTAGAGGAAGTCGCTGAATTTGAGCAGGGCACAGAGCACAGCACACAGCGGGCAGTCAATAAATTCACATTGAATAAAATGTCCTTAAGTCTCTGCATATTTCACATCACGCTCATGTTTAAGTCTCTTCAAACTTTTCCTTTCAAGGAAGTGGGGAAACATGAAAGTGGGAATGGAAAATTGAGAAGATGTTAGGGAAATTTTGGTCAGTGACTATGAGGAAGAATCATAAGAGAGCTAGAGAAAAAAAAGTATGACCAAACAAGAGCCAAAACTTTAAGTGCATCTAAAGGTTGCAATTATGAAAGGAATAAGACTCCCCAGAGAGGCTGTTTGCATACAAATTTGGGTAGACTTTTTATACAGGAGCAAAAAGAAAGGTCTGAGCTCTGAGCCCTTAAAGGTCAGCTCACCACATCAGCTTCCACCATTTGCCTACCAAACCAGCCTACCCTCCCAGCCCCAGCAGGAAGAGCTTGGCCTTCGAGAAGGAGGGGCTCACATGCCTCACCCCATGTCTACATGTTTATCTCTGCAGAGAAGCTCTCAGACCCTAGCTCTGGCATTCCTCTCACTTAGGAAACACAAAAGCCCTATCCCCATCTCACAAGGTCTCTGCTCTCTACAGGAAGGGCGAACACTTTCACCATCAACTGCTCAGGTTTTGATCAGAATGGGGTGGACCCTCTTGCCTTCCGAACTGTATTTAAACAGAAGAACTTCCGTCCAGTCATCAATTATAGCATCCCTACTCAGGTCAACATCTCCTTCACTCTGTCTGCCATCTTAGAAGTGGTAAGTTCTGACTACATTTTTGTCATAGGCTGCTAATAGGGAACAAAGGGTCTTTACCCTGTTAACCCAACGTTGCACTGGTCCAGTGGTGAGCAATGAGTCCCCTGAATGGATGTTGTACAAATTAGATGTTCATCCTATGGGATAGAGACACACGAAGAGAAATGGTGCAGTGACATTTCTGCAGGGAACACTTGTCCTTGAGTCCTGCCCTTATGGGGATATTCTATAAAAAACATTCCCAGTGAGTCCCCATGCGGTTTTTCCCCCTGTACTTTTCATTCAGCCTACATTTTTCTGACCTACCTTTCATTTGGAACTTATGAATGAAAAGCTGAACTGTCACATAGGACCACTTAGGAAACAAAGGGAGGAGATAGACTAGGACCTGATTTTGTGTCATTAATCATCCTAAATGTTTTTTTGTTTGTTTGTTTGGTCAGGACGCACAACTTCAGCTGCTGACATCATTTCTATGGTTAGATTTGGTATGTAACTTCTGCTTTCTCCTCTCTTTCTCCTTCCCTTTTTCTCTGGCTTTGTTGCAAAAATCACATTTGTTGCAATTGACAGTGCCCAAAGGCATAGACACATCCAGTCAGAATGGGGCCAATGCTGATGACAAATAGTTTTCTGGGCTGCCAATCAAAGACAGATGGAAAATACAGGAAGAAGGACAATATAGTTGGAAGCCCCCACGGAAGTTTCAGGGCCCAAATGTATCTAACCCAGCTTAAGATTTCCCTGAGTGGAAAGTGAAATCCAGTAAGACTGTTAATTAGAGAAGGGGAGGCGTTATCCTGAGGATAAGAAGACAAATCAGAGTTCAAAATGAGCTCAGAAAAGCAGCATGCATAACAATGTGCATAGTATGATTCTATCTGTATAAATAAAAATGAATGCTGGAATATGTATTAATTTTTTTCTAGAATGATACACAAGAAACTGTTAATAATGGAACTGAGTTGGGGATATGGACTGAGTTGGAGTGTTGAGGAAGGAGAAGACTTCTTTTTATATTATAACTTTCTGGAATGGTTGAAGTTTTATCATATATCCTTAGTACATACATTTTGAAAATATACATATGTATATATTTTTAAGGGAATGGAAGGGCAGGAGATGCTGACATAACTAGCTCCAGGTTCCAGCCATACCATCCCTCTGTGTCTTGTGCTCTAGACCTGGAATAACCCATTCATCAGCTGGGACCCAGAAGAATGTGGTCATATCAATAAACTTTCCGTGACAACTGAGAACCTGTGGCTCCCAGACATCTTCATTGTGGAATCGTGGGTATCAGGGCTGGGAAGCTGGAGGGAAAACCCTTCTGCAAGGAGAAGACCAGGGTAGTGCAGGGCAAACCCATTCTGTAGGGCCACTAAAAATGGATTTCAGAGAGGAGCACAATCACAGCTTGCTAACTTCTCCCCTAGAAATTGGAAAGTGGTGGGCACAAAAGATGGCAGAGTGGCCATAATGAGCAACGTTGGGAAGCCCTACTTTAAGAGAGAAACTTATACTGGTGTGAAACCCAGAGCATTTGCCTCTCTCCCCTCCTGCTACCTAGCATGTATGTGGATCATACCATGGAAGGCCTCTCTGCATATGTGACTAATGACGGTCACATTGTATATAGCAAACCAATGCGGGTGACCAGCATCTGTAGACTGGACATCTTCTACTTCCCCTTTGACCAGCAGAACTGCACGTTCACCTTTAGCTCTTTCCTCTACACAGGTGAGTAGTAGTAGAGGTTCTGGTTTGAGGTAAAATGAGATCAACCAGTGGGGCAACAAAAAAATACACATAAGCAAAGTCATTTGAATGCATAAAAAGGGACAGTTGAGTATTTGCTAGTTGGGGAGGATGTGGATGGTGGGGTGGGGAACATAGGCTGGGACAAGACTTCCTGAGAAAGCCCAGAATCAAAAACAGGCAATTGAACAGCAAGGAAGTGAGGTTATAGGGCAGTCTGAAAGAGGTAGCTAAAACAGTTTTCTAATTCATCTCGGAGCCCTGCCCACGTCGGGACTGAAAGTATGTTGAATGAATGTTTGTCTCCCTTGCAGTGGAAAACATGTTGCTGGGCATGAAAAAGGACGTGTGGGAGATAGCTGATACCTCGCGTGAAGTTGTCAGCACACAAGGGCAGTGGGAGCTCCTGGGCATCAACAAGGCCAACCCAAAGATGTCTGTGGGCTCTAGTCTCTTTGACCAGATCATGTTCTATGTAAGCCTAGAGATTTAAGAAGGGATATCCATCTCCCTGACCGCCATCATGGGATCTCTTGCTTCTTGCCCCAAGACCAGAAAGGCCCTAGGCACCATAACCTTCATTCTTCCTCTCTCCTGAGTCCCCCAAAGCAGTCCCTTTTTCTTAACCTGTCAGCTCTGGCCTTGGTTTTCTTTGGTGGGCATGGGGGAGTCTTGTTAGTCATATGTAAGCTGCTTCTCGTCATTCAGCCCCAGAAGTAGCCCTTGTTGTGAGGAGGACACCAATAAAGGAAGGGGCTGGAGCCATCCTTAGGCCTCCTAGCTTCACCTGGCTCTCTGCTCTCTCCTCCCCACCAGGTGGCCATCAGGCGCAGATCCAGACGCTATGTCATAAACCTTCTGGTGCCCAGTAGCTTTCTGATGGTCATTGATGCCCTCAGCTTCTTCCTGCCAGCAGAAAGCGAGAATCGTGCCCCATTCAAGATAACCCTTCTGCTGGGCTACAATGTCTTCCTGCTCATGATGAATAAACTACTCCCTGCCAGTGGCACCCCCCTCATCAGTATGCACCCCTCACCCAACTATTGGGTAAAGAGAAAAAGAAAAAAAGGAGACAGGGTAGGCAGGTGACCTGGCTAGACCTGCTGAGCAGATAAGGCAACAAGGAGAAAGAAATCATCCTAGAAAAGGCTCTCTGTGTGAGACAGAGAAAAGGAGGGAGGGAGAGGTCCTTCTGGACCTGCCTCACTCTGGCATGCTCTCACCCCCACCCTAGGTGTCTACTTTGCCCTGTGCCTGTCACTGATGGTGGTCAGCTTGCTGGAGACCATTTTTATCACCTACCTGCTGCACATGGCCAACACCCAGCCCCCACCCATGCCTGGGTGGCTCCACTCTCTGCTCCTCTACTGCACCAGCCCAAAGATATTCTGCCCCACTGCACTCTGGAAGGAGAATGTGGGCCCAGGACTCACCCCAACACACCTGCCTGGTAAGAGAAGCCACACTGCCCACACTCTCTCAACTTTCGCAACCTCTCACTTCTCTAATCATATTTCTATCCCACTTCATGGCTAAGTCTCTGTCCTCTCCACAGGCCTGACAGAGCCTAGGGAGTTGGTAGGGAAGAATCTGGAGCCCAGAGAGGCAGAGCTAAATGGGGGCTCAGGAATGACAAAGACCCAGATAACTGACCTGTGGGTACACTTCAGCCACATGATGGACACCTTCCTCTTTCGCCTCTACCTGCTCTTCTTGGCCTCCACAATCATCACAGTCATCGTCCTCTGGAATTCCTAGGAGCTGAGATCTAATGTACCAGAGAACCTTCAGCCTCAATGACCACCTCAGATCCTGCTCTTCTGCACACACAGTCCCTGCTCCAGCCCTCCCTGGGCTTAAATAGAATCACTGCTACTTTCTCAGAAACAAGAAATACCACCACCACCCCCCCCCCCCCAATTCAGTTTGGCTCAGCGGATAGAGCATCAGCCTTGTGACTGAAGGGTCCCAGGTTCGATTCCGGTCATAGGCACATGCCCCAGGTTGTGGGCTCGATCCCTAGTGGGGAGCATGCAGGAGGCAGCCAATTGATTATTCTCTCTTATCATTGATGTTTCTATCTCTCTCTCCTTCTCCCTTCCTCTCTGAAATCAACAAAAATATATTAAATTTTTAAAAAAGAAATAGCATGGAATGGAAAATGGTGCAGATACTTTAGAAACAGTTTGGGAGCGCCTCAAGTGTTGAACATAGAGTTACTACATAACCTAGCAATGCTATTCCTACATATAAATCCAAAAGAAATAAAAACATATACTCACACAAAAATTTGTACTCAAATGTTCATAGTAGCATTATTCATAATAGCTAAAAAGAAAAAAAAAGTGGAAACAAACCAAATACCTATTAACTGATGAATGGAAATAAAATGTGATCTATCCATACAATGGGATATTATTTGGCAATTAAAAGAAATGAAGCATTGCCCTTACCGGTTTGGCTCAGTGGATAGAGCGTCGGCCTGCGGACTGAAGGGTCCCAGGTTTGATTCCGGTCAAGGGCATGTACCTTGGTTGCGGGCACATACCCAGTGGGGAGTGTGCAAGAGGCAGCTGAATCGATGTTTCTCTCTCATCGATGTTTCTCACTCTCTATCCCTCTCCTTTCCTCTCTGTAAAAAATCAATAAAATACATTTTTTTAAAAAAAGAAAGAAATGAAGCATTGATACATGCTACAACATGGATGAACCTTG
Organism: Plecotus auritus; assembly: GCF_963455305.1. Lineage (NCBI taxonomy): Eukaryota > Metazoa > Chordata > Mammalia > Chiroptera > Vespertilionidae > Plecotus > Plecotus auritus. The sequence continues at coordinate 185,322,960 of NC_137771.1, read as the reverse complement.
AAAACATGAAAGAAAAAAAAGAAAATCTGGCCATAAAAGACTACATATCATATAATCCCACTTACACCAAATGTGCAGCATATGTTAATCTATAGGTACAAAAAGTAGATTAGTGGCGGGTGCGGAGGTGGAGGGAAAAGCAAGCCAGAAGGTTCTGCGGCCACTTCTAGGCACTGCCCCAGCGCTCGGCCAGGCAGTACTGAGGTGGTTGCTGGGGCTGCTCAGGACCACGTGGTACTGAGGTGGTTGCTGGGGCTGCTCGGGACCTGGTGACGTGGTGATTAGAAAGCAGATGGCCAAGTGGGGTGAGGGTGACCCACGCTGGATCATGGAGGAGAGGGCAGACGCCACCAACGTCAACAACTGGCACTGGGCAGAGAGGGATGCTTCAAATGGGTCCACAGATAAACTGAAAACACTGTTCCTGGCAGTGCGGGTGCAAAATGAGGAAGGCAAGTGTGAGGTGACAGAAGTGAACAAACTTGATGGAAAAACGTCCATTAACAATCACAAAGACAAACTTATCTTCTTTTATGAGTGGAGTATCACACTAAACTGGACAGGTACCTCTAAGTCTGGAGTGCAGTACAGGGACATGTGGAGATCCCCAATTTGCCTGATGAAAATAGCATGGTTGAAGTAGAGATTAGTGTGAGCCTTGCCAAAGATGAGCCTGACACAAATCTTGTGGCCTTAATGAAAGAAGGAGTGAAACTTCTCAGAGAAGCAATGGGAATTTACATCAGCACCCTCAAAACAGAGCTCACGCAGGGCATGATCTTGCCTGCACTGAATGGAGAGTCAGTAGCCCCCACCAGCCGTGGGCAAACTACGGCCCGCGGGCCGTTCGGCTGTTCTATCCGGCCTGCGGAGCCGAAAGAGCGGAGGGTTCTCTTGCTCTCCCCTCCGCTCCTTTACTTTGAATTTATATTAGTTCACACAAACACTCCATCCATGCTTTTGTTCCGGCCCTCCGGTCCAGTTTAAGAACCCATTGTGGCCCTCGAGTCAAAAAGTTTGCCCACCCCTGGGTCAGCCAGTACCCAAAACTGAGGAGCACAAGGCTAAATCTCCTTCAAAAACCCAGACCAGACCTGTTGGTGTCAGAATCCCCACTTGTAAGATCACCCTTAGAGACACCTTCCTGACATCACCAGAGGAGCTCTACAGTGCTTACCACCCAAGAGCTGGTTCAGGCCTTTACCCATGCTCCTGCGACGCTAGAAGCAGACAAAGGTGGGAAGTTTCACCTGGAAGATGGCAATGTCACTGGGGAATTCACTGATCTGGTCCCTGAGAAACATACTGGGATGATGTGGAGGTTCAAATCTTGGCCAGAAGGGCGCTTTGCCACCATCACCTTGACCTTCAGTGATAAGAATGGAGAGACTGAACCGTGCGTGGAAGGCTGAGGCAACCCTGCTCTTGAGGAGGAGAGGACACGGCAGGGCTGGCAGCGCTACCACTTCGAGGGCATCAAACAGACCTTGGGCTCTGGTGCACGCTTATTTTAGAGCCCGCAGTGGGCGCTTCAGCCTGCCCCGCGCTTCAGTCCAGCCCTCTCCTGACTGAGGCTTGACTCACAAGATTGCACCATCCCAACCACTAACTTGGGGCCGGGGCCCTTTCCCTTGTGTATACCTTGGGTTTGTGCATGTTTTCTGCTGGGTGGGATCAGAGAGCAATTTCTCTTTTACGTGTACATACACTAAATAAACGTAATATATATATATTTTAAAGTAGATTAGTGATTGCATAGGACTTGGTGGGGAAAGGGGCAGGTGAGTGAGGAAGACTGCTAATGGGTACAAGATTTGGTGATAGGGGGAAGATGATGATAAAAATGTTCTAAAATTAGACTGTGGTGATGATTGTATAACTCTGTATTAATATGCTAAAAACCATAGAAGTGTGTGCTTTAAATAGATGAATTATATTTAAATTATATCTCAATAAAGCTGTTAAACAACAACAAATAACTAACCCCACCACAAAATTCTCTCTGCCCACCACTTCCCTCCTGCTTATTTTCTCATGCCACTGCTCCCCACTGCCATCTCCTCCACTCAGATTCCTGGACCCATTCATTCAACTTTCACCAGTGTTTGCCCCTGCCCTCCTCCACCACCGATGACTCACAAGGTGCTCAGGGACCTCAGTTCCCCACTCACCTGTCAGGTTTTCATGCTTCCTTGATGTTATCATCACCACAGCTTCAGCTCACACACAGCTTCCACCTATACAAAGTTCTCCCAGTCAGACTAGCTCAGGGCTCCTTAATAGAATTTGGCAAGTCAGACATTATACCTAAGACAGTAGTTCCCAGAGCCTTGAACTATTTTGCATGAGGATGGAGGAGAGGCTGGGAGAGTGCAATGAAGAACAACAGCCGTGCTTCACTTTCTGGGCTGGGGTAGCTGTTAACACCTATTGGTCAGCTGGCAGGTGGAGCTCGTGTACGTGCAACACACTATCAGGCTTAAATGAGAGCTTCTGCTTGTGTGGACAGTCCAGTCATCTGGCCCCCAGAACAGCAACATGGAATAAATAAATGAGTGAAGCATTCATTCAGTCATTGATTTATCCAATCTTTACTAAATGCTTACTTATACTTAGACATTTTCTTTTCTAAGTGCTGGGGAAATGTCAATGCATAAGACAGATAGGAGGAAACTGATTTTTCTAAAGTAACAAACTAAATAAGATGATTTCATATACTTTAATTGTTCTGAAGACAATAAAAAAGGGTAATAGAACAGAAAATTACACATAGATCAACAGCATGTTCCAGGAAAACCTCTCCGAGAAAGTGACATTTGTGTCAGCCCCGAAATGAACGACAAGAAATAAAATAAAAATGAGTGAGACAAGGATGAGATATGCCATACTGGTGTGTCCATAAGGGAGTTTGGGATGAAGCATAACAAGCACTAAACTTTAGAAGCGATCTGGATAGCCAGGTCTTTGGATGAACGAGGTGAGAAACTGGAGGGAGAGTCCACATTGGTTCTTTTGTTCCTATTGTTTAATGTTTAAGAATTGTGAGGGTAAGCTTTTATAATCCACTCAAAGCATTTAGAACAGTACCTTTCAAACAGTGTTGATCACAAAATCTATTTTACTAATCCATGCATACTACCTCACTCAAAAAAGAACAGGTGGTAATATAGAATTGATAAGGAACAAAAAGAAAAGTTGCAACAAACATTGCTAGAATTACATATTGATTCACTTACTAGATACTATGTAAGAGAATATGCGTTTATAGGTGTGGTTTTTTTAATTACAAAACAATGTCCAAACACTTTAAATAAGTAATATTTTTATTGCAAGTTACTTAACTAGCTTGTACTCTCAATGTAATGTCACTGCACAAGCAGGTTTTGAGGGAATTTGTACACAAGAAATAGAGACCTAAGCACAAAGCAAAACTGCTTTGATGAAAGTATAGATCAGAACACCCAAAGAAGGAATCAAACAATCCATGTGACAATGAATAGATGATGGATAATGGAACATAGCTAACAGTTTATTACTAAAAAGCATGAATAGCACCTCAGGTCAATGCTGTTGATGCATTAATAACAAAAACCCTGGAAACTGAAAGAATTCCAACAGCCCCCATGTCTCCTGCAGGAAAGAGTTTTGCAACTTTCCCAGAGGCTGCAGGATCTTAGTAGAATGCTAGATTTGAATCTTGAGGACGCTTTGATAATGAGCAAATTTTAGTTTACCAATGCCTCATTTTAGCAGTCCTGGATTAGCATGTTCTTAGTAATAAGTAAAGCTGAAAAGAAGTCCTGAAGAAAGGGCTTGGATTTGTCAGCCCTTCAGGGGGCCCTTACTGCCCTCTAGTGGGAGCCCTTACTCAGGCCTCTCAGTGACCCTAGGATTTGTGCAAACCAGCAGACTATGCATAGTGTACCTGCCTTATCCATATATTCCTGATTAAAATTTGGACACATTGTCAGATTTTTTTCTAATTTGTAAAATTATTTCTATAAAATAGCCTTATAAAAATCCTAAATAATAGCCCTAACCAGTTTGGTTCAGTGGATAGAGCATCGGCTGAGGACTCAAGGGTCCCAGGTTCAATTCTGGTCAAGGGCATATGCCTGGGTTGTGGGCTCAGTCACAAGGAGGCAACCAATCAATGACTCCCTCTCATCATTGATGTTTCTATCTCTCTCTTCCTCTCCTTTCCTCTCTGAAATCAATAAAAATATATATTAAAAAAATCCTAAATAATAAAAGCCTAATATGCTAAGTGTCTGGTTGTCCAGTCATCCATTCAACCAATCAAAGTATAATATGCTAAGGCTGCTCAACCGCTTGCTTTGACATGCACTGACCACCAGGGGGTAGATGCTCCAACCGGTAGGTTAGCTTGCTGCTGGGGTCTGGCTGATCTGGACTGAGTGAGAAGGGCCAGACATGCCTGGAGCCCTCCCATGATCCCTCCCCGGCTGGCCAACCTCCTGGACCCTCCCCGGCCCCGATTGTGCACCAGTGCTAGTGGGATCCCTCGGCCTGGCCTGCGCCCTTTCACAATCCAGGACACTTCTCGCAATCCAGGACCCCTCAGGGGATTTCAGAGAGCCGGTTTCAGCCCTATCCCGCAGGCCAAGCCGAAGGACCCCATTGGTGCATGAATTCATGCACCGGGCCTCTAGTCTATAAATAAAATTACATTCTAGACTTAGTGACATGTCTTTATTAAAAAACTAAATTACATGAAAAGAAATATGAAAGTAACATAAAATTTTAAAATGATTTAAAAAAATGAAAGTTGCAAAGAAAAGAAAGAACATGTATCAACTAACATGCACCTGTAATTTCCATCATTGACCTACATTGAAGTTAATGAGTTGATGAGCTATTATTCCACTTGTCCTTGTGGAACAAGAACTCTGATTGTTTGAGAATTAATGGGCCTGCAGTAAAATAAATATGTGGTGGCTTTTACAGTTGTAATAAAGGTTGTTAGTTTAGGCTTTTCCTTGGTTTGGACATAGAAAAGTTATTTTGATCATAAATAGCCATCATTTACTGAATACTTTCCATATGCAAAGTCCATTACATTTGTTAGCTCATCTAATCCTCCCAACAATTCTATACGGTGGATATTAAAATTATTCCAAGTTTACAGATAAGGATGCCAAAGTAGACTTATCAGAGTGACCATTTAATAAATTATATAAATGTCTAATTACTATGTTGTACAACTGCAGTTAATATAATATTGTGTCAAATGTAATTTAAATTTTCAAAATTTGATGAGTATGTTTTTAATTTCAAAGAATATGGAGTTTTCTGCCCAGCCAGCATGTCTCAGTGGTTGAACCAGGTCACGGTTTGATTCCCAGTCAGGGCACATGCCTGGGTTGTGGGCTCAGTCCTAGTGTGTGGTGTGCAGGAGACAGCTGATCAATGATTCTCTCTCATCATTGATGTTTTTATCTCTCTCTCCCTCTCCCTTTCTCTATGAAATCAATAAAAATATTTTTTAAGTATGGAATTTTTCTTAATTATTTTTGTTATTGATTTCCAACTTAATCACACTATGGTTAGAAAACATGCTTTGTGCTAATACATGTCAAACTTAATGTGCACATGAATCCTCTGGACATCTTGTCAAATTGCAGATTCTGGCTCAGAAGTTTTGGAGTGGGGCCTGGGCCTCTACATTTCTAACAGGCTTTCAAGTGCTGCTGCTGCTGCTCTATGGACCATAATTTTCATGGAAAGCGTCTATATGATACCAGTTTCTTAAAATCAGTTAAGATTTGTGTTTTGTATAGTTAATGTTTATAAACATCGCACAGACATTTGGAAATAATGTGCGTTATCCAATTATTGGGTGCAGTGTTCGATATATCTCCATTAGATCAATATGGTTAATTATGATATCTGTCTTCTGGGATTGGGCCTAAAATGGCAGTCGGACATCCTGCATTTATCTGTTTGATCTATCAAATACTGAGAGAAATATATTTAAAATTTCTTGCTATGGTGGTGGATTTGTCCATTGTTTCTTCTAGCCTTGTCAATTTTCACTTCATATGTTTTGAAGCTTCATTTTTAGGTGCAGAGAATTAGAAATATTTTAACTTCCTCGTGAAGTAAAGCTTCATCATTATAAAGTGACCATTTCAATTTCTAGTAAAGCTTACCAGCAGATTTGTCTTGGAAAGCATTTGTCTGATGCACCTTTTTCCATCTTTTTACTTCCAGCCTTTCTGAGTCCTTACATTGTAGGTGTGTCCCTTGTAAATAGTATATTCTTGAATTTTACTGTTTGGTCCAGTCTTTATGTGAATACTAAAAATATCTTATAATGTTTTAATTCTACTCATTTCCTTTCTGACATACTGTGTAAGTAATTTAGCACTTTCTTTTTTAACTCCCCAATTTAGACTTTGATATTATTTTATATCATCAATATTTATTTAGATTTACTCACACATTTACAATTTTCTTTACTAGACCTTCCACTTAGCATCTCAGACCATTGTTCTGGAATTTTCTTCTACTTATGATATCTCTTTTATGGTATCAGTGCTATTCAAAATGCTGTTGAAAGTGGTGGGAACAGTCTATATCTGCACTGTCCAATGTACTAGCCACTAATCACATGTGATTATTGAGTACTTGAAATGTGGCAAATGTGACTGACTATTTCCTTGTAAATAATTTTAATAGTGTCATATATGGTTAGTGGCTACTGCACTGAACAGTATAACTTTAGAAGTCTCATAAGTAAAAGTCTTTGGGTGACCAATTATCTCCATTTTTAAATCTCAAATATATTCACTTCACCTATGTACTTGAAAGATAATTTCTCTGGGAAGACAGTGCTAGGTTGCAAATATTTTCTCTCAACTCTTTGAAGATTTTATGCCATTATCTTCTGGATTCCATATTAGCTCTAGTGAAGTCCATCTAATTTGTATTCCCCTTTAGTTAATATATGTTGTCCTGTAGCTGGTTCTTTTATTTCTTTTTAAGAACAAAATTGATTTGTATATATATATATACACACACACACACACTAGAGGCCCAGTGCACGAAATTTGTGCACAGAGTTGGGGTTCCCTCAACTCAGCCTGCACCCTCTCCAATTGGGGACCACTTGCAGGATGTCCGACTGCCATTTTAGGCCCAATCCCAGGCATTGGGCCTAAACCGGCAGTCAGACATCCCTCTCACAATCTGGGACCACTGGCTTCTAACTGCTCACCTGCCTGCCTGCCTGATAGCCCCTAACTGCCTCTGCCTGCCAGCCTGATCACCCCTAACTGCCCTCTCCTGCAGGCCTGATGTCGCCCCCAACTGCCTTTCTCTGCTGTCCAATTTGGTCCTCATTGATCAGTTCCTATGCCAGTCAGCGTCAAAAGCTCTGCCTCCTAGACAGCCATTGGGTCCCCATAGCACCCACCTTTGGTTCTGATTGGTCGGTTCCTATGCCAGTCAGCATCTCCAGGCCTATCTCTGGGCCTGATCAAAGAGGTGGGGCTTAACAGCAGCCCCCAGGAGGCAGGGAGAGAAAGAAAAGCCTGGCTGCTGGAGAGGATCAGAAAGAAAGAGGGAGAGAAAGAGAGAGGTAAGTACACTGATGAACAGCTTCCACTGAGGCTGCAGATCAGACCCTGACTCACTTTCTGGGTCTCAGCCACCTGGGCAGTCAGTGCTGGGTCACCAGGCTGTGGCTGGGTAACCCAGTGCTGACTTCTGGATGGTGTGCGTTTGGTCGCAGGCTCGCCCCCTTCCCAAGCCTAAAGCCTCCACCCCAGGCTTTAGGCTTGGGAAGCAGGCACCCCCCTTCCAATGGCCAGCTGGGAGTGACCTGGGTGCTGAGGAGGTTCCTGGGACCCAGGTATGTATGCAAATTAACCACCATCTTTGGGTTAATTTGCATACTCACTCTGATTAGCTGTGGGTGTAGCAGAGGTATGGTCAATTTACATGTTTCTCTATTATTAGATAAGATATAGATAGATAGATAGATAGATAGATAGATATAGATATAGATAGATATAGATATATATGATTTTTTGGCTGTTGTCATTTTTTTAATTTTTTTATTGTTTAAAGTATTACATATAGTAGTACATATATCTCCTTTTTTTTCCCCATTAACCTTTCCCCAGCCTCCCCTACCCGCTGTCGCATGTCCTCATCCCACCCCCTCAGTGTCTTGTGTCGATTGGTTGTGCATATATGCATGCATACAAGTCCTTTGGTTGATCTCTTTCCCCCCCTCCACAACACTCCCCAGCCTTCCCGCTGTAATTTGACAGTCTGTTTGATGCTTTACTGCCTCTGTATCTATCTTTTTGTTCATCAGGTTATAATGTTCTTTATTTTCCATAAATGAGTGAGATCATGTGGTATTTTCTTTCATTGCCTGGCTTATTTCACTTAACATAATGCTCTCCAGATCCATCCATGCTGCTGCAAATGGTAAGAATTCCTTCTTTTTTATTGCAGCGTAGTATTCCATTGTGTAGATGTACCACAGTTTTCTAATCCACTCATCTGCTGATGGGCATTTAGGCTGTTTCCAAATCTTAGCTATGGTGAATTGTGCTGCTATGAACATAGGGGTGCATATATCCTTTCTGATTGGTGTTTCTAGTTTCTTGGGATATATTCCTAGAAGAGGGAATACTGGGTCAAATGGGAGTTCCATTTTTAGTTTTTTAAGGAAACTCCATACTGTTCTCCACAGTGGCTGCACCAGTCTGCATTCTCACCAGCAGCAGTGCACGAGGGTTCCTTTTTCTCCGCATCCACACCAGCACTTGTCGTTTGTTGATTTGTTGATGATAGCCATTCTGACAGATGTGAGATGGTACCACGTTGTCCTTTTGATTTTCATCTCTCAGATGATTAGCGACTTTGAGCATGTTTTCATATGTCTCTTGGCCTTCCTTCTGTCTTCTTTTGAAAAGTTTCTATTTAGGTTCATTGCCCATTTTTTTATTGCATCATTTATCTTCCTTTTATTAAGTTGTATGAGTTCCCTGTAAATGTTGGAGATTAAACCTTTATCAGTGATAACATTTGCAAATATGTTCTCCCATACAGTGGGCTTTCTTGTTGTTTTGTTGATGGTTTATTTTGCTATGCAAAAGCTTTTTATTTTGATGTAGTCCCATTTGTTTATTTTCTCCCTAGTTTCCATTGTCCTAGGAGCGGTATCTGTGAAGAAATTGCTTCGGCATATGTCTGAGATTTTTCTGCCTGTGGATTCCTCTAGTATTTTTATGGTTTCCCGTCTTATGTTTAAGTCCTTTATCCATTTTGAGTTTATTTTTGTGTATGGTGTAAGTTGGTGGTCTGCTTTCATTTTTTTGCATGTATCTGTCCAATTTTCCCAACACCATTTATTGAAGAGACTGTCTTGACTCCATTTTATGTTCATACCTCCTTTGTTAAATATTAATTGAGCATAGTGGTTTGGGTAGATATCTGGGTTCTCTATTGTATTCCATTGGTCTATATGTCTGTTCTTGTGCCAGTACCAGGCTGTTTTGAGAACAGTGGCTTTGTAATACAGCTTGATATCTGGTATTGAGATCCCCCCTACTTTGTAATACAGCTTGATATCTGGTATTGAGATCCCCCCTACTTTGTTCTTCTTTCTCAGGATTGCTGCAGCTATTCAGGGTCTTTTTTTATTCCAGATGAATTTTTGGAGAGTTCTTTCTAGGCCTGTGAAATATGCCGTTGGTATTTTAATGGGGAGTGCATTGAATCTATAGATTGCTTTGGGTAGTATGGACATTTAAATGATGTTGATTCTACCAATCCATGAACATGGTATGTTCTTCCATCTGTTTATGTCTTCCTCTATCTCTTTTTTCAGTGTCCTGTAGTTTTCTGCGTATAGGTATTTTACCTCCATAGTTAAGTTTATTCCTAGGTATCTTAATTTTTTTGGTGCTGTATATATATTTTTATCATTTTTTCTTTTTTATATATTTTTATGGATTTCAGAGAGAGGAAGGGAGAGGGGGAGAGAGAGAGAAACATCAATGTGAGAGAGAATAATCAACCGGCTGCCTCCTATACACCCCCTACTGGCGATCAAGCTCACAACCATTGTATGTGCCCTTGACTGGACTCGAACCTGAGACCCTTCAGTCCGCAGGCTGACGCTCTATCTGTAAGGTCTTGGGCTGGGAAAGCAGGAACTTTACAAACTTTGCTTTCTAGCCTGCTTTAGCCTGCTTGAATAATGAGGAAGATAAACTTAAGCTGTCTGACCTAGTAGGCCAGAGACTAGATATGCCCATAATTTCAATGCCATGCCAAGTGCATTTTTAATTGGATAGAACTGTGTTGTTTTCAAGGCCAGCAGCGAGATAACCACTAAGTGCACATAGGGCTGGCTCTTTAATAAAAAGGGAAGTTCTGCTTGTAACCTTGCTTAGAATTTGAATTCATTTTCTCTAAGTCCACCGGTGAAGCCCACCGGTGAATAAAGTGTGACTCCCCCGGCCTGTGCTCTCGGACCGCGGGACCTCACCCGAGAGCTTTCAATAAACGCGATTTTTCGCTTTTACCCTGCTTGTCTTGGTCAACTTATTGGCTTCGGTCAGATTAAGTCTTACATCTCTGATTAAACCTTACACTATCTACTGAGCCAAACCGGCTAGGGCGCAGGTTCTTTTTATTATTATTATTATCCTCACCTGAGGACATGTTCATTTATTTTTTGAGAGAAAGAGAGAGAGACATCAATGTGAGAAACATTGACCAATTGCCTCCCCAACACACCTGGAAACCTAAGTATATGTCCTAGCCAGGAATTGAACCCAAGACCCTTCAGTGTATGGGACCACACTCCAACCAACTGAGCCACACCAGCCAAGCTCTCTGTTTTTAATCTGTGTGTGTGTGTGTGTGTGTGTGTGTGTGTGTGTGTGTGTGTGTTTTTGCTGGTTTGCAGTTCTGCCAGCAGTAAGTTCCACCGTGTTGCTAACATCCTGTGGCCACCATTGGGAAACTAGTTATCCTGCTGGTCAACTCTTTAGGAGGGAGCTCCACAGCATAACTCTTGGCACCTAGTGACTTTCTTGTATGATGACCAACCATTCCAGTTTGCTCGAGTCCAGGATGCAGGACTTTCATTTCTCAGACTGCCATTTTCTTCTGGGATAATCCTGAGCAAATAGTTCATCATCCTACTTACTTCCCATCCTTCATACACATTTGTTCCTTGGGGGAGGCTGGATAAAGAGTAGGCCAAGGCACAGTGTCACACTGTTCCTACAATCCCTGCTCCATCTGGATTGAAAACCCTAATGTTCAGGCTGATACTTTTCTTTCTCTTGGCAATGCTGTCTCAGGAACTGTATTGGCTCTCCAGTCCAGCCCCATCCAGGAAGCTCAAGCTCTCTTTAAGAAGGCCAGCCTGTGTACGTCTGGATCTCAGACTATCCGGGGCAAATTCTTTCCAACAGGGCTCCATATATATCGTGGATATGGCTGGTCTACTTCACAGCTTTGGAACATTATATCAAAAGGTACCTGAACAGTCTGACAATTGGTGAGAAGTTGGTGCACAGCATAGTAATGCCCTCTAGGGGGTGATGTTGTCTAACTCCGCAAGCCACCCTCCAGCATCCTAACAAGGCCCAGCCAAAGTATTACTGCATTATGTGTCTGACTTCTTTTCCCCTTTCTTCTCTTCCCTTAAATTTTTTGAGTAAAGTTTCTTTTGAATAATCAACCTGTTTTAACTAAACTATAAAGTTTAAAGGATAATTTTTCATCAATTCTCAGTCTGAAAACAAAGAGGATTATTACATACAAAGACCAGGCATATCATTGGAAGTGATAGTGAAGATTCCAGAAAAAAAAAAAAAAAAACAAACACAGAAAGGAGAGCTCAGAGTTCTTCTGTTATTTCCTGGAAAGCTAGGACATGAACATTAAAAAACTCAGCTACCCCATAGTGTATGAAGAACCTTCAACTTTCAGAACAACTCCAGGCCCAAAAGTAACTAAAAAAATAAACAACACTCATGGCAATAAACAATCAACTCTGATCACTCAGCAGCAAGTGAGCCCAGCTGAGAAGCACAAAAGGCCCTAAGATTTACTCCAAAGTGCTTTGGTCCATCAGTTTGATGCATGCAATCAGCAGAGCCCTGCCTCTTTAGCAATACCTAGAAAAGGTCAGATCCAGTACACATATGAAGGGTGCCCTGAAGGGGATATACATACCATTATTTTGACATTTTTATCAGTAAACCTGAAGATGAAAAAAAGTGTCATTCAAAAGTTCGAAGAAAACATGTCATGAGAAAAAGCCTCATGACATTAGATTTGGCAAGATTTCTTGGACATGACCCAAAAGTACAGACAACAAAAGAAAAAATGGATAAGTTGGACTTCATCAAAATTTCAAAGGACACTATCAACAGAGTAAAATGGCAACCCACAGAATTGGAGAAAATATATAGAAATTATATATCTGACAAGGAATTCATATATAAAAAAATATAAAGAATTTCTACAACTTAACAACCAAAAGAATAAAACTGCCCTGGCTAGGTGACTCAGTTGATTGGAGCATTGTCCTGTACACCAAAAGGTTATGGGTTCAATTCCGGTAAGGCACATGTAGGGAGTGGCTATAGGGTTAAGCCTCGGACTGACCTGTTGGCAAAGCCACAAACAAGTCCCAGCTTAGAGGGCACAGCCCTCTTAGCATAATTAAGCTTGACCTTATGATGCCCCCTAGATCCTATCTGGGTAGCTAATGGGCTGTGGGAGGTACAGCAAGTGCTGCTAAAACAAGTGAAACTCACAAGAACATTGTAACTATGGTGACCACTACCTTGTTTACCTCTGGCTATAAAATAAAGGCTCAGCTATCCATTTCTTTCTGTGGCCTCAGCCAGGCACAGGAGATCCACCAAGACCCATCTATATTCTCTTGTCTGTCTTTTCTTTAATCCTTCTCTGCACCTCCCTCCCCCAAAACACCAGGCTCACCGAACCCTTGGTTGTGCTGGCCCGGCGCAGGCACATACCTAGGTTTTGGGTTCCATCCCTGATTGAGGTGCATATGGGAGGCAGCCGATCAATGCTTCTCTCTCACATCGATGTTTCTCTCTCCCTTCTCTCTAAAATCAGTAAAAACATATCCTCAGGTAAGGATTTTTTAAAAATTTTTAAAGAAAAAAACAACCTAATTTTAAAATGGACAAAGGACTTGAATAAACATTTCTCCAAAGAAGAGATACAAATAGCCAATAAGCACATGAAAAGATGCTCACCATTATTAGTCATTACAGAAGTGCAAATCAAAACCACAACAGGATAGCACTCTAAAGCCATTAGGATGTCTATGCGGCATCAAAGAAACAGATCACAAACGAAAGAAATGGAGGAAAACAAACGACTGGAGATAGAATTCAAAACCACGGTTATAAGGCTTTTCAATAATATCCTAGAAAAGGCCGATAAATATAACGAGACCCTCGAAGATATGAAAAAGGACCAACTAGAAATTAAACATACACTGACTGAAATAAAAAATATTATACAGAGACTCAACAACAGACTAGAGGAACACAAAAATCAAGTCAAAGAATTGAAATACAAAGAAGCAAAAAACACTCAACTGAAAAAGCAAAAGGAAAAAAAAAAAATCCAAAAAGTTGAAAATAGTGTAAGAAGCCTCTGGGACAACTTCAAGCGTACCAACATCAGAATTATGGGGGTGCCAGAAGAAGAGAGAGAGCAAGATACTGAAAACCTATCTGAAGAAATAATGACTGAAAACTTCCCCCACATGGTGAAAGAAATAGACTTACAAGTCATGGATTCCCAAACAAAAGGAATCCAAAGAGGACCACACCAAGACACATCATAATTAAAATGCCAAGAGCAAAAGACAAAGAGAGAATATTAAAAGCAGCAAGAGAAAAACAGTTAATTACCTACAAGGGAGCACCCATACGATTGTCAGCTGATTTCTCAACAGAAACTATGCAGGCCAGACGGGAGAGGCAAGAAATTTTCAAAGTGATGAATAGCAAGAACCTACAACCAAGATTACTCTACCCAGCAAAGCTATCATTCAGAATTGAAGGGCAGATAAAGAGCTTCCCAGATAAGAAAAAGCTAAAGGAGTTCATCACCACCAAACCAGTATTATATGAAATGCTGAAAGGTATTCTTAAAGAAGAGGAAGAAGAAAAAAGTAAAGATAAAAATTATGAACAACAAATACATATCTATCAACAAGTGAACTTAAAAATCAAGTGAATTAAAAACCTGAGGAACAGAATAACCTGGTGAATATAATAGAATCAGGGGCATAGAAAGGGAGTGGACTGATAATTCTCAGGGGGAAAGGGGTATGGGGCGATTCAGGAAGAGACTGGACAAAATCATACACCTATGGATGAGGACAGTGCGGGGGAGGTAAAGGCAGAAGGTGGGGTGGGAACTGGGTGGAGGGGAGCTATGGGGGGAAAAAGGAGAAACAATTGTAATAATCTGAATAAAGATTTATTTAAAAAAATAAAAATAAAATAAAATAAAATTTTAAAGAAAACAAAAACTGTTGGTGAGAATGTAGAGAAATTGGAACACTTGTGCATTGTTGGTGGAAATGTAAAATGATGTAGCCACTGTGGAAAACAATATGGTGTTTTCTCAAAAAAATTAAATATAGAATTATCATATATCCAGCATTTCTACTTCTTCATATATACCCAAAATAAGTGAAAGCAGGTACTTAAACATTTATACACCTATGCTCTTAGCAGCATTATTCACAATTGTATGGAGTTTTTATAATGAAAAGGCATCAATACAGTTTATTTCAATGCTTCTGGTTTATAAGAAAAACTTATTAATGCTTCAGCAGAAGTCGATTCATCAATATTTAATTTGGAAAGCATAAGCAAGAAAGACCCAACATTTTATTGGGATTACACAATTTAGCACAGTACTAGGCACCATACTAGAATGAAAACAAAAACACAAAATTGAAGTATGAATGATGACAGACATTCTTAAACTCCAAGCGATCATTAAACCTTCCAAAACCTGTATTCAAAAAGTTGTGTAGTATGTGCACTTTTCTGGGGAGAGGCCCCACAATTCCAATCAACTTCCAAAGGGGCCTCACAGTACAGAGTAGAATTCTAATCTCCCTATATTTTTAGTTATGAAAGCTGTAAGTGGACCTCAGGAAGTTCCCTCCTGTGCATCTAATAGTCAATTTTCATGGAAAGAGGGTAAAAAGGAAAACAAATAAAAGTAACTTGCAAGGACTGGGCAGGGGAAAATTCCAAAGTGCTATTTACCTTATAAGTTTAGTAACATGCTCTGGTTTAGAGAGGAGAAATAGGAGCTAACCTGGAAGCAAGGAGAATCCTATGGGATTTTTCAGATCCTTAAAAAACTAAACTTAAATATGAATAAAGCAAATAGCAAAAATTTTAAATGCAATTTAACTCAAGTCCAATTTTCAGTTTCTGCATATTAACAACTTTTTATTTTTGAATATCACAAACTTTCATCAGAATACTTTTAAAAATATTCTGCATGTATTTAACAAATCTGACAAAGGACGAATATCCAGTTTACTTGCATTAGACTATGAAGCTTTACCTGAACAGCAATTAACAAATATTTATGATCATTAAGTACAGGTAACAATGGAAAAGTCAATGCATTAATCTGATGGCATTCTATCACTAAGCAATGTTCATTAGCACTACTAGTAATTGCCCTAGAGCATAGGCAAAATGTAGTGGAGGAATTTCCCTCAAAAGCAAATTTAAGGGATTAAGTGTCATCATCATCATCATTACTACTGAGGATAGAGCTGCTGCCTATAGACAGGGCCCCTTCTTCCTGAACATTCCCCAAACCACCCACCATCCCTTTCTCATCAGAATCATCGAACAACTTCTCACAGGAATCCTCTACAAACAGCTTCTGATTGGAATCATCATCTTCGAACATGTTTTCATCTATACTTCTTCATCCTCCTTTGCATCGACTTCATCTTCTTTTTCATCTGAATATTCAAACATCTTTTCATCTGCATCATCTTCTTCCTCCTTTTCATCAGCATCTTCAAGGCCCTTTTTATCTGCATCTTCTTCATCCTCTTTCTCATCAGACTCCTCATCAAAAACTTTTTCATATGCATCTCCTTCTCCTTCCATTTCATCTGATTCTTCGTAAAAGTCTCTCTCAGAACCTTCCTCATCAAACACTTTTTCAGAGTTGTCATCTTCAAATTCTGATTTTTCAGAGTCATTTTCTTCTAACTCTTTTTCGAGCACATTTTCATGAAACTCCTTGTCAGAGCCATTCTCATCAAACTCTTTTTTGAGGCCATTTTCTTCTAATTCTTTTTCAGGGCCATCTTCAAACAGCTTTTCAGAGCAGTGTTCTTCAGAGTCTCTTTCCAACTCATTTTCTTCAAACTCCTTTTGGGGGCCATTCTCTTCTTCAGACCCCTGGTTGGGACCATCTTCTTTAGACTCCTTTTCAAAGCCATTCTCTTCAAAATCATTTTTTAATAGCTTTTTGGATTCTCTTCCAGGGCCATTCATTTCAGACTCTTTTTTAGGACTAACCTCTTCCAACTCTTTTCTGGGACTACCTTGTCCAGACTCTCTTTCAAGGTAGTCTCTACGATCTCTTTGGGGGCAGCCTTCCTTATACTTTCTTTCAGATCCTTTTTGGGGGTAGCATTCTTCAGCCTCTCGTTTGATGTCACTTTCTTTAGCATCTTCTTCAAATTCTCCCTCATCCTGTGTTTTTTCAAACTTTTCATCTATAGGTTCTTCAAATTCCATTTGAGTTGCAGCTTCTTGAGCCTTCATTTTAGATGAGCTCGGGTGCTCTGAAAAATGCCTTACTCTAGAAGGCCCTGCCCTTTCTGAAGCACAGATAGAATTTGAACACCCAAGACCTTTATTGGCCTCAGGAGCATTGAGGAAAGCCTCCCATCCTTTCAACCTTTCCTCCCTTTCTCTTGTGGTCTCCTCCACCTGATAATCTGTAGTTCCATCCCACACTTGGGTAGTGATTTGACGGCCACCAAACCACCGTCCATTAAGGGTTTGAATACAATAATCAGCTTCCTCTGGATCCCTGAAGGACACAGAGGCCACACCACCTGGGTGTCTATCAAACAGAAGTAGCTTCCTAATTTGTCCAAACTTTGAACACTCTACTCGAAGATCTTCTCTGATCTCATTCAGCACCAATGGATCATCCTCAAAATCCATGGGATGAAACATATTTTTGATGATGACAACTCGCTCGTGGCGCATTCGGGATGGCCCATCCCTTCTCTCAGGTCTCCAATCCAACTGCTTTTGTTGCAGAGACAGCTTTTTCTTGTAGTCCTTGCACTTCTTCTTCTTCTTAGAGGCATCATATTCCCCCTTCAGTTGAAATCTTGCCACCTCGACATGTAATCTGTGCCCTCTAATTTCATCTTCATCCAAAAGTTTTAATGCAAGATCCACAGATTCCCTCTTCAAATAACAGCAAAGCCCATCTCCTTTAAGATTTCCTTGATTGTCTTTGTAAAGCTTGACTTTAAATTCTTCTGTTTGAGGATCTCTCATAATAATGCCAAACTTGGACATGAGCTGTATAAATTCATCCAGTGTAATATCTGAAGGCAAGCCAGACACATATACATTTGTATTTTTGTCTTCTTCAACATGAAACCATCCTAATTCAACCTTTCTCTTTTCTCCCCTATTTTTGGGATCACTGGGTTCAGAGGTCTTTCTTTGAGGAGTTTCCTCTGCAGGCTTACTACTAACATCTTGAACATTTGCAGTAGAGCTAGACACACCATCATTAGGAAAGCCATAATTGGCCTGATATGTAGCAATGAAATCTTCAGTGATCTTGGGGAACCAAGCCTTCTTATCCAGGTCCCACTCATAGGGGGTGTCATCTGGCTGCTGCCTGAAAGAATTGGTTTCTCTACTGGGATCTTTCTGGGTATCTTCATCCTTAGTGTCTCCATACAACTTTTGCATTCGCAACTGCTCATCAAAGTCATCTTTCTCATCCAAGTTGTTGCCGCTCATGTTGCCGATTTAGCCCAGGGGCACAGTCCAGGCACGAGGCTAGAGGGGAATAGAGAAAATGTGGTCTGCCATGCTTGACCCCGCTGCTCCCCCACCCGCCTACCACCCACAATAGTGTGCATTGATAGATAAGTGAATGAACAATATATAAAGTATACAATATAGTGGAATATTATCCAGCCTTAAAAATAAGGAAATTCTGATATATGCTACAAAATGGATGAACCTTGAGGATATTATGTAAAGTGAAATAAACTAGTAACAAAAGAACAAACATTATATGATTTCACTGATATAAGGTATTTGGAGTACTCAGATTCGTAGAGACAGTAGGATAGCAGTTGCCAGTACTTCACACTACTGAACTGTACACTTAAAAATGGTTAAGATAATAAATTTTGTTATGTGTATTTTATCACAATTAAAAGCCAAAACCAAAAAACATGAGCTTCAGCTTGGGAGGGTCTGAAATTACCTTTATTTAAAATATATTTTTATTGATTTCAGAGAGGAAGGGACAGGGAGAGAGAGATAGAAACATCATGATGATGAGAGAGAATCATTGATTGGCTGCCTCCTGCCTGCCCCCTACTGGGGATCGAACCTGTAATCTGGGCATGTGCCCTTGTCAGATTCGAAACTAGGACCCTTCAGTTCACAGGCCAATGCTCTACCCATTGAGCAAAACTGGCTAGGGCTGAAATTACTTTTATTTATTGTCTAAAGTTGATAAGACTCTCATTACATTTTCTGACTAGCAACAACCAGTCATTCATTCAGCAAATATTTATTGAGCATGTGCCAGATGACATATGGGATACAGCAGTGAATAAAACAGACAGAAAGCCCTGATTTTCACAGAGCTTACATCTAGACTGATTGATATTCAAGACTCCTTTTGAAACCTAATGCTGACATATTAACAAAAAGAACCAGTACTGACAGTTAGTTGACCAAAGAAATACAAATGTCTTTTAACATGGAAAGATGTTAAATCCCAGTCAAAACAAGAGAAATACAAATTAAAACTACACTTTTTCTTCCTATAAACTGGCAGAAAGTCCAAACTGTTGACAACATACTCTGTTAGTGAGGCTATGGGGGGAAAGGCACGCTCATACATTGCTGGTGTAAGGGTAAAATGGCACGTTTTTCATGGACAGCAATGAAATAATAACACCATAGAAAAGCCTCCCCAGACTTCCCAGTGAGTTCAACAGCATATCCCCTGCCATGGGAAGTATATTCAATTTGAACCAGTAACTCTACTTTAAAAAGGAATTCTAAGAAATAAATGCAGGCCTTGGCCAGATAGCTCAGTTGGTTAGAGTGTTTGACCCGATACACCAAGGTTGCAGGTTCAATCTCCAAGAATTGGAGATTGGGCACCTACAAGAATCAACCAGCCTGGCTGGCATGGCTCAGTGGTTGAGCGTGAACCTATGAACCAGGAGGTAATGGTTTGATTCCCAGTCAGGGCACATGCCTGGGTTGCAGGCTCGATTCCCAGTAGGGGCATGGAGGAGGCAGCCGATGAATGTTTCTCTCACAGCATATATCTCTCTCTCTCTCTCTTTCTCTCTCTCTGTCCTCTCCCCCTCTCCCCTCCTCTCCATTCTTCTCTGAAATAAATATATATTTTTAAAAAAGAATCAACCAATGAATGCATAAATAAGTGGAACAACAAATCAATGTTCTCTTTCTCTCCCTTCCTCTCTCTCTAAAAATCAATTTTAAAAAAGAAATAAATGCAGATATATAAAGAGAGCAATAGGAGGATGCTTGTATGCTTGTTGCAGAATTATGTATAATAGCAAAAACTGCAAAAATATTTTATGTTTATTAATCAAGAAATAATTGGATAAATAATGGTATATTCATACTACTACAGAATGGAATCATTAAAAAAGCTAGATTTGTCTACATCCCACTATATATTAAGTTGCAGACAAAATGCATCATCATCATAATAGCTAATACTTAAATTGTGTTGATAATGTGTCAAACAGTGTTCTAAGAACTTTTCACATATTATCTCATGTAATCCTCACAATCTTTTAAGGTTAGGTATTATTATTATCCCATTTCAAAGATGAGGAAGTCTAGGCATAGAGATTAAATAATTTGCCCAAGGCTAAACACCTAGTAAAAGACTAGAGCCTGGAATGCAACTCAGGAACTCTGGCTCTGGAGTACCAGGATATAATCATCTAGTATACTGTCTCTAAACATAAGTCTGTGTGTGAATATACATGTACATAAATGTATTTGGGGTTTTTTTTGTTTGTTTTTTTATACATATTTTTATTGATTTCAGAGAGGAAGGGAGAGGAAGAGAGAAATATCAATGATGAGAATCACGGATTGGTTGCCTCCTGCTGCATGCCTCCTATAGTCATTTACTGGGGTTTGAGCCTGCAACCCAGGCATATGCCCTGACCAGGAATTGAACTGTGACCTCCTGGCTCATAGGTCGATGCTCAACCACTACCACATCAGCTGGGCATACATATATGTATTTTGAATATGTGTATATGGTATATGTGTGTTTAGGCATCCTATCTAATAAAAGAGTAATATGCAAATTGACCATACCTCTGCTATACCCACAAGCCACGCCCACCAGCCAATCAGGAGCAAGTATGCAAATTAACCCAACCAAGATGGCTGCGGCCATGGAGCGAACAGGAGGCTTGGGTTTCCCTGGCAATGGAGGAAGCCAAGCTTCCTGCACACCCTGGCTGACCCAGGCCTCTGCTCAAGGCTACAAAGTTTCAATTATAGAAGATAAATAAATCCCAGATACCAGGGCCTCCGCTTGGGTCACCGGGGGGCGTGGCCAGCCTGCAAACCACCACAGGCCCTTCGCCCAGGCCGCCCCACACCCCAAGGGAACCCCCACCCTGATCCGGGACACCCTTCAGGGCAAACCAGCCAGCCCCCACCCGTGCACCAGGCCTCTATCCTATCTAATAAAAGAGTAATATGCAAATTGACAGTCACTCCAACACGCAAGATGGCTGCCCCCATGTGGTCAAGGATGGCTGCCCCCATGTGGACACAAGATGGCCACCACAAGATGGCCAGCAGGGGAGGGCAGTTGGGAGGGATCAGGCCACCAGGGGAGGGCAGTTGTGGGCAATCAGGCCAGCAGGGGAGGGCAGTTGGGAGGGACCAGGCCTGCAAGGGAGGGCAGTTGGGGGCGATCAAGCCTGCAGGGAAGGGCAGTTAGGGGTGACCATGCCGGCAGAGGAGGGAAGTTGGGGGCGACCAGGCCTGCAGGATAAGGCAGTTGGGGGAGACCCAGGCCTGCAGGGGAGAGCAGTTTGGGGGGACCAGGCCTGCAGGAGAGGGCAGTTAGGGGTGACCAGGACTGCAGGGGAGGGCAGTTAGGGGCGATCAGGCTGGCAGGGGAGCAGTTAGGCATCAATCAGACTGGCAGGGGAGTGGTTAGGGGGTGATCAGGCTGGCAGGCAGAAGCAGTTAGGGGCAATCAGGAAGGCAGGCAGGCGAGCATTTGGGGGCCTAAACGGGCAGTCGGACATCCCTCAAGGGGTCCCAGATTGGAAAGGGGTCAGGCTGGGCTGAGGGACACCCCCCGTGCATGAATTTCATGCACCGGGCCTCTAGTATAATATATTTATAAATACAGATATATCAATATATGAACTTCAGGGGGAAATGGAAAGAATACCCACCAAATTATTAATAACTAGAGGCCCAGTGCATGAAATTCCTGCATGGGTAGGGTCCCTAGGCCTAGCCAGCAATCAGGGCTGATCAGGGCCTTCTGGCTGCTGGCCGGGATCTTTCTTCATTCTGCGCCACCCCCTGGTGGTCAGCGCACATCATAGTGAACAATAGAACTCCCGGTCTCCTGGTCGAATTCCCAAGGGGACAATTTGCATATTAGCCTTTTATATATATACTAGAGGCCTGGTGCACAAAATTCATGCATGGGGGGTGTCCCTCAGCCCGGCCTGCACCCTATCCAATCTTGGACCCCTCAGAGGATATTTGACTGCCCGTTTAGGCCCGATCCCTGTGGACATCCCTCTCGCAATCCAGGACCGCTGGCTCCTAACTACTCACCTGCCTGCCTGCCTGATTGCCCCTAACCACCTCTGCCTGCCTGCCTGATAGCCCCTAACCACCTCTGCCTGCTGGCCTGATCTCCCCTAACTGCTCCCCTGCCAGCCTGATCGCCCCTAACTGCCCTCCCCTGCCAGACTGGTTGCCCCAAACTGCCTCTGCCTCGGCCCCCGCCACTGTGGCTTTGTCTGGAAGGATGTCTGGATGGATGTTCAGAAGATATCTGGACTAATTAGCATATTACCCTTTTATTAATATAGATGATTATAACTCTAACTCTAGGGGTTGAGTAGGATGAGAGAAGTAGAGGAAGGGATTTTTATTTACTTATATAGTTTGTGTGTATGTGTGTGTGTGTGTGTGATTATGTATTGGTGGTTTTCAGTATCTTTCTAGTAAGTTTTTTTCCAAATTTTTTATTGTGGTAAAATATATATAACATAAAATTTACTATTTTAACCATTTTTAAGTGTGCAGTTCAGTGACATTCAGTACATTTACATTATTGTGCTACCATCACCACCATCTATCCACATAACTCTTTTCATGTTGCAAAACTGAAACTCTACCTATTAAATAATAACCCCCATTTCCTCCTCCCCCCAAGCCCCTGGCAACAACCGTTCTACAATCTGTCTATATGAATCTGACTACCCTACATACCTCATATAAATGGAATCATACAATATTTGTCTTTTTGTGACTAGCTTATTTCACCTAGCATAATATCCTCAATTTTCATCCCTGTTATAGCTTATATCAAAATTTTCTTCCTTTTTGAGGTGGATAATATTCCATTGTATGTATATACCACACTTTGCTTATCCATTCTTCTATCAATGGACACTTGGATTGCTTCCATGTTTTATCTATTGTGAATAATGCTGCTATGAGCATGGGTATATAAATATCTGTTTGAGCCTGGCTGGCATGGTTCAATGGTTGCACATTCACCTATGAACCAGGAGGTCACAGTTCAATTCCTGGTCAGGGTGCATGCCTGGGTTGCAGGTTCAATTCCCAGTGTGGGGCATGCAGGAGGCAGCCAATCAATGATTTTCACTCATCATTGATGTTTCTATCTCTCTCTTCCTTCCTCTCTAAAATCAACAAAAATATATTTTAAATTAAATAAATATATGTTTGAGTGCCTGTTTTCCCTTATTTTGGGTATATATCCAGAAGTAGAATTGCCAAAAACATATGGCAAGTCTATGTTTTATATTTTGAAGAACCACCATACAAAAAATTTCTACAATTACACCTACATCTTTTCCACAGCCCCTGTAATATTTTACATTGCCACCAACAATGCACAAGGGTTCCAATTTCTCCACATCCTCACTAACACTTGGTAACCTCTGTTTTTTTTACAGTAGCCATCCTAATGAAGTGATATCTCTTTGCAGTTTTGATTTGCAATACCCTAATTTTTAGTGTTGTTGAGCATCTTTTCATGTGCTTATTGGCCATTTATATATCTTTGGAGAAATGTCTACTTACGGCATTTGCTCATATTTGTTTGCTTTGTTATTGTTAAGTTTTGAAACAAACAACAAAAAATTAAGTTAAGAGAGATTCTCCCTGAGACTATCCATTAAAACCTGATCTAGTCAGCCCTGGCCCCTGTAGTTGGGGTGTCTTCCTGTACACAGAAGGGTCGCGGGTTCGATTTCAGTTAGGGCACATACCCAGGTTTGGGATTCAATCCCCCGGTAGGGGCACATTTAGTCTCTAAAATAAAGGGAAAATATTATTTTAACAAACAAACAAAAACACCTTTATCTAATCAGCTCCCCGCCTACAGAATAAGGCCTGAATTTACCACTCACCACTTTCCAAGGTCTCAGGAGTCATTTAAAAATTTTTTCGACTATTGAACCTGCTTCCACACCCCATCCCCACCCCATTCCCACCCCTATCCCTGCAAAGGTTGTTCCCACCCATGCGCGCGCACCCATTACAAGCAAATCACTAGTGCTATCTAATAATCACCCTTCTTTTCTCTTTCCGCCTGTGGATTTGCAAGACAGTCAACACCTTCCTCAACAATGTACATTCATTTTAAGTGAAAACTTTTTCCAAGTTGCCTTCAGCCTTTCTTTCTCCAGGCTAAATTTTCCAAAATCCTTAAATGGTTTTCTCTCAGCGCTATCATTAACTAGCAGAGGGAAGAAACGACAGGTTCCTCGGTCCCACCAGGAGCCCTCGGTACCGCGGTCCAGCGGCAACCGCCACGTAGAAGCAACGTCAGCCTTTCGAACTCTAAGTCCCGAGGTGCAACGCGCGCGTGGGAGGAAATAACCTTTGCTGAAACTTTGCAGGATCCGCGGATCCAGAATTCAGACACTTCTCCTGCAGAAAGGGCGCGTTCCTTGCCAAAAAGCTCCTTGATTATCGCATGACGCCTACGCTGACTCGCCTCGCCTCCACCGCGCCCCCACGGTCCCGCACTTCCGCAGCCCTGGTTTACCCCCTGCAGCCACCGGCTCTTTCCCCAAGTAGTGGGCGCCTCTCGAGCCTCGGACCTTTTTGCGCTCACAGTCCCTTCTGCCTGGAAAGCTTGCTGCTTAACTCCAGACCCACTCAACTTTATGGTGTTCTTGGATCCACCCCTATTTCCACCCTGATGGAGACAGAATAGGGTTTCAATAAATGCTAAGAGGCTGAATGAATGAATAATTGAAGAAATCATGAAAGAGTAATTTTTATCACCCACATAACTTGGCAGGAAAAAATGTGGAACTATGAAGTCAGACAGATCGGGTTCCAATACCAGTTCTTCCACTTACTAGATGGGTGATCCTCACCCCTCATAGAGTTCAAGAAACGTTTGTTGAACGAATATGTTCTCACAGAGACATGTGGCGAACTAAATGAGATAATGCTTGTGTCGAACCTGGCCACAATCAGCGCTCAAGAGAATTACTACTCGCCCCACTATACCACGTTTTGTGTTTATGTAGACTGAGTTCCCTGCGGGAAGGGGATGTCTGACTCGAGCTCCCCAAGGTGCCGGGTCGCATTGCATAAGTAGAATGACGGAAGATTACAATTTTTAACAAGCTAGGGGCGGGGAAGATTACATATCCAGAATGGATCTGGCACCTTCGCAGAGACCACAAGTCTCATCATCCCGCAAGATTCTCATCTTGTACAAATGAAGGCCTACTATACTTGTAGATCAAGTCTGCGGTCCATAGGACCCCACCCCAGCGCTTCAACAGGTCAAGTTCACGGCGGCCGCGCCCCAAGCCGACTCCAAACTGCTGAGCCTTCTGGCAGGGCTGGCGCCCAGGCGAGGCGCACGCGCACTCTTCTCTCCCCGCCCTCCCCTCGTTAGTCCTCCGCGTTTTGAGTACTGGGTCCTTTTTGTCCCCTACTGCGTGCGGTGTCAGTTTCCGTGCGGAAGTGGTGGCAGTGAAAGAAGATGGCGACCCCTGTGGTGGTCCCGCCTGGTGCGATGCCCAGTCGGGCCAACAAGCGCAGTGTCTGCGGGCCGGGAGGCGGTGGCGGCGGTGGGGGAGCCAGAGCGGCGGAGGAGGAACCGCCGCCGCCCCTACAAGCAGTTCTGGTGGCGGATAGCTTCAACCGCCGCTTTTTCCCCATCTCCAAGGACCAGCCTCGGGTGAGCGCCTTGGGGAGAGCAGTACGAGGGCCGGAGTGGCGGGGGCTGAAGCTAGTTATCCTTCCGTCTGCCTGGTGAGGCGTGCTCTGGGAGGACGTGTGTTCAAACTCTTTCCCTGAAATCGGGTTTATCTAGTTAGGGGAAAGGCAGGCAGTCTGTCAAAGCCTGACCAGGTGAGAGGCTGGCAGCCTTGACAGTGCTGTCTAACTCAGGTTTGGGAGGCATGCGAGGGCTAAATTGTAGAAGCAGCGCTTGTGAGAAGCCTTCACGCGGAGAGTCAACGCCCCCGAGGCCTTTATGCGGAGAAAAAAGGAAATCCTTAGGTGAAAGGGAATATTACCTCCTCTTGCCTAAAAAAAGAGCAGACTGGTCTGATCCTATAGGAACAGCTCTTTTGGATCTGGGTACAGTGTACTTTTTCCCTTCCAGGGTTTAATGACAGCCAGTGCCATCTGTCTAAAGGACCAGAACAGGTTTAGTGGCTGGTTGCCAGCAGCCTCTATCTTGTTGTCTAGACCAGCTATTTTCAACCTTTTTCATCTCATGGCACACATAAGCTAATTACAAAAATTCTGTATACGTACATATATATATTGCTGATCTGACCAAAAAATAGGTATAATGTTGATTCTTTAACACCTGATATCTGTCGTTGTGTTGGCTATTGTCATTTTTTATTTGACAATCTAAGGCAGTGGTCGGCAAACTCATTAGTCAACAGAGCGGCAAACCGCGGCTCGCGAGCCGCAGTTTGCCGACCACTGATCTAAGGGAAAAGTGGTCAGTGCCCCTGACTAACTAGTCAGGTAGTTGCATGTTTTAAAATTTCTTGTGGCACACCGGTTGAAAATCCCTGGTCTAGACACTGGGTAGGTTGGACTGAGCTATGAGGTAGTCCTGGATATTGCTGGGTCACTCAGCCATTCCTAGTTCAAAGAGAGGGAACTGCATTCAGTTCAGGGGAAATCCTAACTCCTCACTCCCAGCAAAAAGCCTAATGGCGACTCATTTTGGACAGGTGATTGAGGTTGGCTAGCCCCCGGCTCTTAGAAAAGGATCAAGGAAGGAAATTTTATGGGGGAAAGGACTTAGCAATGCTTAAGTATCTGGAGATATAATTGATTTCCAGTAGTCTCCTTTGTCAGAGGTGGTAGTATAAGAGCTCTGTGTCTGATTGATGCTAAGCAAGTAGATTCTATGCTTACTATATCGAAATTGCAACACCTTAGGGGCTTAATCACAAGGAACAACAACAGCCTGTAATTATTGGACTCGAGAGTCTAGGTCAGTGGTCGGCAAACTCATTAGTCAGCAGAGCAGCAAACTGCGGCTCACGAGCCGCAGTTTGCCGACCACTGCCTTAGACTAATGCTTAGAGCATGCTATGAACATCAAAGGCAGAAGCCTGATTACTTTTAAGTTTGAAAGATAAAACTATAGCATTTGGAAACACTGATATAGGAGTGAAAATTGTTGTTGTAATGGGGGAAAGAAAGGTACGCAGAGGGCCAGATTCAATACTTCACATATTTTTCATCTAGGTCCTCTTGCCGCTGGCCAACGTGGCATTGATTGACTACACTTTGGAATTTCTGACTGCCACAGGTGTACAGGAAACCTTTGTGTTTTGTTGTTGGAAAGCTGCTCAAATCAAGGAACATTTACTGTAAGGCCCTGCAACTTTTCTTTCCATGTTTCACCATTTTTGTCCAGTTTTCTAAGGATGAATATAAATAAATAAGTGGGAAAATGTGTCTATGTAGAGGCCATCGTAAAGTCTAAGGGTATTCTCTTCACTTATCAGAGGTGAGCAGCTGAAACTGTGACAAAAATTAAAAAATAACATTTGGGTTTTTCCTGAATCTCTTGTAAAGTTTGATCGCAGTGGGTTTTGCTTTTTATTGAATGGCTCCAATATGGAAGTTATAAGAGTAAAATGTTTGTTTTTCCACTGAGCTTCTAAATATTGAGCTGTTCCTCATCTTTGTTTTCTTTTTCTTTTTCTTTTCTTTTTTTTATTGCTGTGGTAAGCCACTAAATGTGGGTGTTCCTCATCTTAATATTCTCAATGCTGAGTTTACTACCAAACACATAAAAAGCACTTAACAAATGTTTGGTGAAGTCTTGGAAAAGTAAATGTCAGGATTTATGGAAGCTGAGGAAATAAAGACTTGGATGTTAGCATAGTTTCCAGTTCCTAAATTTGGTCTGGGTTTTGAAAGGAGAAAAGTGGCATGAAAGTGTGTTCCCAGGAAACTTTGTATAACATAAGTCTTAGCAGGAATTTGAATTCAAATCCATGTTTGAGGATGGGGGGTAGGCTATGGAGAGGAAATATCCATGTTTCTCTAACCCATAAAACAAGCCTTGTAACACAGGATGCTGAAACCATTAATTATAAGTTCATAAAGCTCTTTGAAGTTGAGGGACGCTGGCAGGAATTTAAAAAAGCCATAGAGAAGGAGTATGAATGTTGATTGGGAAGAAAAATGGGGACGTTCTACATGTCTTTATGCTTGATTCACTCAATCCCTTCACCACCACCACCCCCCTTCCTTTAGGAAATCCAAGTGGTGCCGCCCTACATCTCTCAATGTGGTTCGAATAATTACATCAGATCTATATCGATCACTGGGGGATGTTCTCCGTGATGTTGATGCCAAGGCCTTGGTGCGCTCTGACTTCCTTCTGGTATATGGGGACGTCATCTCAAACATCAATATTACCAGAGCCCTGGAGGAACACAGGTCAGGATGGGAAAATGGTAGGGACAACGGTTTGGGACCAGCAGAGCCCTAAGACTCTCTCCCTCCTATCCTTTGTAGGTTGAGGCGAAAGCTAGAAAAAAATGTGTCTGTGATGACAATGATCTTCAAGGAGTCATCCCCTAGTCACCCAACTCGTTGCCATGAAGACAATGTAGTAGTGGCTATGGATAGTGCCACAAACCGGGTTCTCCATTTTCAGAAGACCCAAGGCCTTCGACGTTTTTCTTTTCCTCTGGTGTGTGGGTGCCTGGGTTTTTTGAAGTGGGAAAGGGACAGAATTCAGTGGGACTGGTTAAAATCCTTATAACTTCTCCCCACAGAGCTTGTTCCAGGGCAGTGGAGATGGAGTAGAGATTCGCTATGATTTACTGGATTGTCATATCAGCATCTGCTCTCCTCAGGTGAACCCATTCAGGGCCAGGGCTGAACATCAAAGAGTAGAACTCTGAGGATGTGTTACTTCCCCTCCCTGCCCCCAGAAGGCCAGAGTATATTTCTACTCCCTCTTTCTCTAATTTGTTCTACAGCAAATAGTTGCTGTCATCTTGACCCCAATATTGGGATTCTGGCCCTTGTTCCACTGTCATAGGTCTGATAGGTCTCTGGGGACTTATCTTTGCTTCCAGAGAATAGCACTTAACCTTGACCCCATCCAACTTCCTCCCATAGGTGGCTCAACTCTTTACAGACAACTTTGACTATCAAACTCGGGACGACTTTGTGCGAGGCCTGTTAGTGAATGAGGAGGTAAGAAAAGGCTCCCAGTGCCTCTTTAAAAGAGCACTAAGCCTGGCTGGGTAGCTCAGTTGGTTGAAGCATCCTTCCAATATGCCAAAGTTTTGGGTTCAATCCCCTACCAGGGCACATGCAAGAGTGAACCAGTGAATGCGTGGATGGGTGGAACAGCAGACTGATGTTTCTCTCTCTCTCTAAAATCAATCAATTTTTTTAAAAAAATGTTTTTAATAAAATAATAAAAGAGGGCTAAGATTTCATCTCATACAGATAACTTTTGGTCCCCTTTTCTGTTTTATTGAGCCTTAGGAGGGAGGAAAATAGCTGGGGTTGGGGGGAAGCAGTACACAAAGAAAAGTCTCAGGCCATTTGTGACATTGAGAGGCAGAGGGAAACTTAAGAAGGTAAGAAAAGTATTGTACCTGGGGGTGTTCTTTCTTGCTTGTTTGCTTGGGCGACCTCCCTTTCCTTGTCCTCATTCAGATTCTAGGGAACCAGATCCACATGCATGTGACAACTAGGGAATATGGTGCCCGGGTCTCCAACCTACACATGTATGCAGCTGTCTGCGCTGATGTCATCCGCCGATGGGTCTACCCTCTTACCCCAGAGGCAAACTTCACTGACAACACAACTCAGAACTGCACTCATTCCCGGCACAACATCTACCGAGGGCCTGAGGTCAGCCTGGGCCATGGCAGCATCCTGGAGGAAAACGTGCTCCTGGGCTCTGGCACTGTCATTGGCAGCAATTGCTCCATCACCAACAGTGTCATTGGCCCTGGCTGTCACATTGGTGAGCACAGGTGGGGGAGTCGAGCCAGTCATCTTAAGAGTAGGAACCTGGGGAGGCCCATGTCTCCAGAGGATACAGAGGAATAGTCCTTGAGAATAGGGAACTAGAGTGGCTGCCTTAATAAAGGAGGGAACAGAGATGTAAAAACAGTGAAGCTTTAATTTGTGCCCTGTGAGCTTCTTACTGGGTGATTCCTCACATTCCAGGCTACCCTATATTCATATTCAGGACCAAGTGGGTAATTAACATGCAATAATAACATCTGTACATTACAGCTTACAAAGGCCTTTTGCATACATTATTTCATTTAATCCTCACTAAAACCTTGTGAGAAAGGTGTTACTTATCCCAAGTTTATAGGTAAGGCTCAAAGAGGTTGTGTTGCCCAAGGTCATAGCTAAAGAGGCAGTCCTGGAGCTTAAATCTAAGTATTCTGATAGTTAAGTCCAGTGTCCTTTTTACTCTGTCATACTGCCTGGTTAGCCTCTTAGTGATTCACTTTGGATGTAGGAATGTGATGCTTTAAATTGAACTGCCCCTTTAAAAGACCAATAAGATTTTAATTCAAAATGTACAAGAAGAGGTGGGATAGATATGGACATGAATCTAATAAGTTTCTTGAGTTCTAGAGGTCCCCAGAAATCTTGAAGGTTCTCAGGTTCTTAAGTCCTGTGTGATAGTCTATAATTGTCATAAACCTGGTGGAGGATGGTCAGGCTGAGCAATGTTCTACTCTCAGGCCTGGGCTTAGAAGGGAAGCAGGTATTTCTGGTGAGTTGGGGGATGGAGTATTTGAGCTGGATGGGAGCTATGCTGGTATCAGTCAGCCATGTCTTCCAGGATTGGCCCTGGTCTGGAGTTGGAACCCTGAGTGACCAGGAGTTCTTCCTGTCCTGAGTCAGGTGATAACGTGGTGCTGGACCAGGCCTACCTGTGGCAGGGTGTTCGAGTGGCTGCTGGAGCACAGATCCATCAATCTCTGCTTTGTGACAATGCTGAGGTCAAGGAACAAGTTACACTGAAGCCACACTGTGTCCTCACTTCCCACGTAAGAACTGGTTCCATACTCTGTACAGTTCCCAAACTGAGTGGTGGTCATGCTAAACCAGAAGGGACCTATGTTTAACTATAATCCAGCCTGAATTGAGATCCCAAATCCAGTGGTTTCATGGCCTGCTACTTGGCTTAGTAAGAAATAGTCACTCTCTTTGTCAGAATGTAATTTTCTCCAACACACTAATGGATCTGTGCCACCCACTCCTTTTTTCTCTCCTAGGTGGTAGTGGGTCCAAACATCACACTGCCTGAGGGCTCGGTGATCTCTTTGCACCCTCCAGATGCAGAGGAAGATGAGGATGATAGCCAGTTCAGTGATGATTCTGGGGCTGATCAAGAAAAGGAGAAAGTGAAGCTGAAAGGTGTGAGGCTCAGCAGGTGTGGGGCATCTGTGTGTTTCTGCCCCATAGAAAAACCAGTGTTTCCTCCTGGAGGGATGGGTACTTCCACAGGCCTTTGCTAAAGATCAATGTCTTTCCAGGTTTCAATCCAGCGGAAGTCGGAGTTGCAGGCCAGGGCTACCTCTGGAAAGCTGCAGACATGAACATGGAAGAAGAGGAGGAACTACAGCAGAATCTGTGGGGTGAGCTAGGCCTATTCCTGCCATACACACACCCTTTCCAAATCAGAACATTTTGAAGGAGAGTGAACACTTCAGAGTCAGACTACTTGTTCACTGCTTTATTCATGCAGACAGGCCATATATATGAATCTCTGTCAGTGGCTCATTCCTTGTTTTTCTTTTTTCTCACCCTTTATGGGTTCTTAGGACTCACAATCAACATAGAAGAAGAAAGTGAAACAGAAAGTGAGCGAAGTATGGATTCTGAGGAGCTAGATAGCCGGGCAGGCTCCCCACAGATGGATGACATCAAAGGTGAGTGGCCAGGGAAGCAGTATCTTGGGATAAAAGAGGGAAACCTCCAGTTTATTCTTTATCTGGATCAACTAACCAAAGACTTGTTGTATTCCTCCCACGAGGGGTTTGGTATCAAGTCAAAACTAGATGACTTAACACATTCTGGAGTAATGTTGGCCCCACGAACTTATTCTTGCTTTTAGTGTTCCAGAATGAAGTCGTGGGAACACTACAGCGGGGCAAGGAGGAGAACATTTCTTGTGATAACCTAGTCCTAGAGATCAACTCTCTCAAGTAAGAGCAGCCCCTCCCTATTTTTTTCCCTGGAGTAATCCCAGACAGAGGCTCTCCTGTTTCTTCCCCACATAGGAACCTGTTTCCTTGACATCCAGATTGTACAAAGCCAGTAGCATTTGGAGCAAGGAGAGCATTAGGTTTTAGTCTTGGCATATTCCTCCTTTCAAAACTCTCCCCTTCCACCTTGTTCCATTTGACTTCCTCTTCCCCAGTGTCCTACCAAAGTCAGCCCTATAGCATGCTGAAAGGGCCAAGGAAGGCCTTGGTGTCACCACTGTCTCCCCACAGGTACGCCTACAACATAAGCCTAAAAGAGGTGATGCAGGTACTGAGCCACGTGGTCCTGGAATTCCCCCTGCAACAAATAGATTCCCCGCTGGATCCAAACCGCTACTGTGCCCTGCTGCTTCCCGTGAGCAAAGATTGGGGCTGAGTACAAGGGGTTGGGAGGAAGCAAATACACATCCTTGCTGTGGTGATTTTAAAAGAAATCAGGAATAGAAGGTCTTGTAGTGGCAT
Organism: Plecotus auritus; assembly: GCF_963455305.1. Classification (NCBI taxonomy): domain Eukaryota; kingdom Metazoa; phylum Chordata; class Mammalia; order Chiroptera; family Vespertilionidae; genus Plecotus; species Plecotus auritus. The sequence continues at coordinate 185,290,106 of NC_137771.1, read as the reverse complement.
AATATGTTACTTGTGGTTCCTTTCTCCTCACCTCTGGAATCAGACTGGATTCTAGAGCAGCTTTAGTTGGTCCAGAGGAGTCCAGTTAGGTTCAATACTGAGTGGCCTTTGAGACTCCAGGATTCAGGCTATACCATACCCCAAAGGTATACCCAGAATAGATCTGGACTTTAGACTCTCTGACCGTAAATGATTTGACTCATAATGAGATCAGCTTGTAGGCTGGGAATAGGTATTTTTGAGGCAGCCTGCATATCTGACCCCCTTTCACCATCACTGGGGAACCTCTTTTTCCCCAACCCTGACTGCTAGCAGTTACTAAGTCCTTCTGATATGATTCCACAGGGCCTATATCATCTCCTTGTCTTCCCATATCATGAAAGATGCATGCTATCAATATTTATTTTCTTTGCTGTTCAGGTATATGTGCTCAGGCATATGTTGTAGCTCCCTTTTCCTTTCTTCCATAGCTGCTCAAGGCCTGGAGCCCTGTTTTTAGGAACTACATAAAGCGTGCAGCTGATCATTTGGAAGCACTGGCAGCCATTGAGGACTTCTTCCTGGAGCATGAAGCTCTTGGTACTTCCATGGCCAAGGTGAATACCACCTTAAGACTCGTAGTCCTGCATTTGCTTTGAAACAGGCTTTGGTGACCTCCATGGAGCTACAAACAGAGACTGACATGAATCCAATATGGAGTTTGGTTAACAGCATCACCCATCTCTGGTATTGTGTTCTTGCCGGGATAGTACAGCTTTGCCCTGGGAATGCGCAGAGCACTACCTAGCAATAGTTCCAGAAGTTATACCTGTCCCAGTACCACCGTGAAGAGCTTACTCATTTCTGTTTTGGAGAAGATTGTTCAGTGTGTAGAAGAGAGCTAACAACCTGGTAGTGAGAGGTGCTAAGATCTTGCCTCCTCTTCCTCTGTTATCCATTAATCTTGCTGGACTCTGCATGATCCCTGAGATCTCTGCTGGCCTTCTGCAGGTATTGATGGCTTTCTACCAGTTGGAGATCCTAGCTGAGGAAACAATCCTAAGCTGGTACAACCAAAGGGATACAACGGACAAGGGCCGGCAGTTGCGCAAGAACCAACAGGTGAGTCAGGCTACCCTCTTGCCATGGTGGTTGTCTGGCCCTTGGTCCACAGGGTGGTTGGTCCCTGGGACTCTGATTGTTTGAGCTGTTTATCCACCAAGGAGAACAGAAGGGTTATGTGCTCCTCCCTCAGTAGCTCTCCTCTATGCTGTCTTACAGCTGCAGAGGTTCATCCAATGGTTAAAAGAGGCAGAAGAGGAGTCATCTGAAGATGACTGAAGTCCTACTGCCTGCTCCTGTGGGTGTGAGTGAAGGCCCTCCTGGCTTCTGGGCCAGGGCAAGTGAGAGGCTAGTTGCAGAATATGAGTGACCATCATCCTGGCTGAGACTTAAAGGAGCAGAAGCTGGAACTACAGTATTCTTCTCACCGCCAGCAACCATGTGCCTCACATCCTGACTGGGGAGTTGGGATGAGGGAAGTTGGGCTGGAAAATAGCTCTGCCTAATGAGGAGCTAAGCAGGCCCTGCAGTTAGAGGAAGGCTAAAGGCACAGTTTTGTATTTTGGCTTTTCCCCGGGAAGCAGCAGAGAGCAGCTGGCCCTTTTTGCTGCTTGTATTTGTTAATATTAAAAAAAGAGAGAGTGGGTGTGTTTGGTTTCTGTCCAACTCTGACTGATCAACTGTTGAAATAGGTGACCAAAGAGTTCTGAATCTCTGACATGACAGCCTTAACACCTGGGGGAGCAGGAGAAGAGGAGCGTTTTGGCCACTAGGTGGTACTGTGGTGCCTTGCTAATTGACCATTGCCACGGCTTCTGGGTAATGGAGGACTTAGTCTCTGCAGACCAATTTGTGATCCTGGAATAGTGTGCCTAAGCCTGTTTCCAGAGAGTGTCCAGTCCAAGCACTTTTCTGCCAAAGAGTGATGATGCCAAGCATGTATAAAGTCCATTAACCATCTGCTAGTCCCTCATGCTTTGTCCAGTTGATCCAGTACTACTATCAGGGGATCTGAGCTACTCTTCATCTTAAAGATAAGGAAATTTGCTCAAGGTCTCATCACTCTTTTTTTTTTTTTTTTTTTTTATTTCAGAGAGGAAGGAAGAGGGAGAGGGAGATAGAAACCTCAATGATGAGAGAGAATCATTGATCAGCCGCCTCCTGCACACCCCCTACTGGGGATCAAGCCCACAACCCCAGCATGTGCCCTGGATCAGAATCGAACCCAGGACCCTTCAGTCCACAGGCCAATGCTCTGTCCACTGAGCCAAACCAGCTAGGGCAAGGTCTCATTACTCTTGAGAGGTAAAGCTAAGGAGTTGAGTCTCATAAGACAGAGTTCTTTTTGCTTCAGCAGTTCTTTTTACTTTTTTTTTTTTAATATATTTTATTGATTTTTTACAGAGAGGAAGGGAGAAGGATAGAGTTAGAAACATTGATGAGAGAGAAAAACCAATCAGCTGCCTCCTGCACACCTCCTACTGGGGATGTGCCCGCAACCAAGGTACATGCCCTTGACTGGACTCGAACCTGGGACCTTTCAGTCCGCAGGCCGACGCTCTATCCACTGAGCCAAACCGGTTAGGGCAGTTTTTACTTTTTACTTTTTACTTAATGCCTAGGTAAAGGGAAGTTGCCCACAGAGGCTTATATAACCCAAGCCAGCAATGGATATCTTAAAAACAGTAAAATCCTTCAAAATAGGTTTTCCCATAATATTGAGAGTTTACTGTATAACAGGCATTTTGCTAAAACCTTGTCATGTGTTTGTTCACATAAGGCCCTATGATGTAGCCTTATCCTTATTTTCATATGAGACTGAAGTTCAAAGAGGTCCTATAACTGGGAATTGATAGGGCCAGGATTTGTTACAGGACTCTACAACTAGAGTTTGTCACTGCTGTATTGTCTCCTTTAACCTCAACCATATGCTCTTCTATCTCATCATTTTGAGCTCTTTGTTGTCTTCATATAACCTATCCTCTATTGATACTTAAATTGTGGCAAATGTTACTGGTAACAAGTGGCCTTCCAGGAAATCACAAATAAAATGGTTGCCTCCCTTCATTTCAGTTGGGTGGAATGGAGTTAGCTGAAGAGGAGGATCCTGAACTGTACTCAAGAGGTGTGAAAGGGCATTACTAAGTATTTTTAAAGAGGAAAAACAGGCTGGCCAGGATTTGGTATTATTTACTTTCCTTACTCAGTCATTCTCAGTTTCTGCTTTGCCAGGTATAAGATCTAGTGCCTGGACAGCATATGAAGGTCATGTCATGGACTCAATCGGATTAGTTAAATACAAATATAGGGCACCTCTGCTTTGTACCAAATGGGTGGCAGAGATCAGAGTGGCCTATAGAACTTTTTAGGAAGAACAGATTCCTTCCAGTTGCAGTGATTAGGGAAGGCAGATAGGATTGTGATGCTTGAGTGGCCTAAAAAATAGAAAAAGGTAGAAGGGAACATTTAAAACAAAGCCATTTAAATACGGCAAATTAAATACATGGGCTTTCTACTCCCTCCAAATCCCTATTCAAATGCCACTAAGAGGATTCTTTAAAATAAACACATGACACCCTGGCCAGTGTTTTTCAGTGGTTAGAGCATCGGCCCTTGCACCAAAGGGTTGAGAGCAATTCCTGGTCAAGGGCACATAACTGGATTGCAGGTTTGAACCCAGGCCCTGGTCAGGGCCTGTGCAGGAGACAACTAATTGATGCGTCTCTCACATCCATGTTTCTCTTCACCCTTCCACTCTTCCTAAAAATCAATGGAAAAAAATATATTTGGGGGAGAATAAAAAAAGCACATGACTCAGTGATAAGGGAAATTAGGTAACTAAATGGGAGACATCAACATTTTGCAAAATAAATGAGAGTGAAAGTTAACTTAGCAGAACAGACTGATATGGATTCTACCTGCTCAGGTGGTTATTAACAAAAAAAACACCAATATGCCCTTCTGAACCCAGAAAAGGCTCAGCAGAAAGGGGTAAAGAATGGGGCTGAAAATGGGATGGAGTAGAGGGCGATCACAAAAACCTGTGTAAGAAAAAGCCCTCCAAAGAATATACTGTGTTCATGGATTGGTAGAATTAACATCATTAAAATGTCCATACTACCTGAAGCAATCCATAGATTCAGTGCAATCCCTATTAAATTACTAATGGCATATTTCACAGATCTAGAACAAATACTCCAAAAATTTATATGGGACCAAAAAAGACCCCAAATAGCCACAGCAATCTTAGGAAAGAAGAACAAAGTTGGAGGGATCACAATACCAGATATCAGGTTATTCTACAAAGCCAGTATAATCAAAACAGCCCAACACTAAAAAATAAATAATTTAAAAAAAAAAAAAAAAAACCCTGCTATTTGCACAAGAACAGACATAGGCCAATGGAACAGAACTGAGACCCCAGAAATTGACCCAAGCCATTATGCTCAATCTTCAATAAAGAAGGCAAGAGCATACCATGGAGTCAAGACAGTCTCTTCAATAAATGGTGTTGGAAAAATTGAACAGATACATGCAAAAAAATGAAACTAAACCACCATCTTACACCACACATAAAAATAAACTCAAAATGGCCCTAACCGGTTTGGCTCTGGAAAGAGCATCGGCCTGTGGACTGAAAGGTCCCAGGTTCCATTCCAGTCAAGGGCATGTACTTGGTTGCGGGCACATCCCCAGTAGGAGGTGTGCAGGAGGCAGCTGATAGATGTTTCTCTTTCATCGATGTTTCTAACTCTCTATCCCTCTCTATTTCTCTCTGTAAAAAATCAATAAAATGTATTTTTAAAAAAACTCAAAATGTATAAAAGACTTAATGTAAGACGTGAAACCATAAAAATCCTAGAAGAAACCATAGGCAGCAAAATCTCAGACATCTCTTATAGCAATATGTTTGTGGATACATCTAGGCCAAAGGAAACTAAGGAGAAAATAAATGGGACTACACAAAATAAAAAGGTGCTGCGCAGGAGAAACCAAGATGGCGGCATAGGTAAACACCTGAAATTGCTGCCTCCCACAACCACTTCAAAACTACAACTAAAAGACAAAATGGACATCATCCAGAACCACAGGAAGGCTGGCTGAGTGGAAATTCTACAACTAGAAGGAAAGAGAAAAGCACACTGAGACTCAGGAGGTATGGAAGTAAAGTGCAGAGGTACGGGGGCATGCACAGAAAGGGGCTGGCAACTGAGTAGCTGTTGTCTTTCAATTGGGAGGGAGACACAAGCTCCCGACTGCTCTGAACTCCAGTTCCAGGTGAGACTCTGAGGACCCAGACTCATATGGGGGGTAACTGGACTGTCTGGCATCAGGCCAGAACACAAGGGCGGCTTTCTCTCAGAGGTGCTTGCAGCAATTACTGCAGGACACTGAGACCTGGGGCCTCTTAGGGCAGGGCTAACAGTCAGCCATTGCTGTTTGCTCTTCCCTGTTGATTCCCTGAAACCCCGCCCCACCCAATTTACAACCCCACCCCAGCTGTATGCAGAGGCTTTTGCATATGAATGGCCTGGCCCTTTGCAATCTAAAATTACCTAACAAACTGCAGCTGGGTCAGAGAGCCCCAGAACTTCCAAAAGAAGGCCCAAGGCTCCACAGCAGCTTGCATTGCTTCACAGCTGGGCCTCATCTGGGCACCTCCAAACCCCAAACAAAGAAGAGGAATCTGAACATCTCTCCGTAGCTCCTGCTGGGTGGCCTCAGGCAGAGGCTAAATTTGCACTTCCTTGGAGATCCAAGAACGAGTGTAGCCAGTGGTCAGAGTGGGACTATTCAACTCCTCAGATCCATAAGGGACACACTCAGGGGGCAGACTCAGCACCAAAGCCTCACTGAAGCAAGTCTTGTCCCATAAGAGTGTCTCCAGCACAGAAGTTCTCCCATTGTAGACACAGCTGATCCTCACAGCAAATTGGCCTGGCGGTCAATTCCTCCCAGTGATGCCAACAACAATCAAGGCTTAACTACAACAAGATTGTGCACACAGCCCACAAAGGAGTGCACCAAAAGTGTCCACCTCAGGTAATTGGGGAGGCTGAGCCACTAGGCCCTATAGAAAACCTAGCACACAAAGCCACTCTATCAACACAGGGAAGCAGCCAAAATGCAGAGACAAAGAAACAGGTCACAAATGACGGAAATGGAGGAAAGCAAACGACTGGATATAGAGTTCAAAACCACAGTTATAAGGTTATTCAAGAATCTTCTAGAAACCGCTGATAAATTTAGTGAGACCCTTGAGGATATGAAAAAGGACCAACTAGAAATTAAGCATACACTGAATGAAATAAAGAATAATATACAGAGATCCAACAGCAGACTAGAGGATCGTAAGAATCAAGTCAAAGATTTGAAATATGAAGAAGCAAAAAACACCCAACAGGAAAAGAAAAAAGAATCCAAAAATATGAAGATAGTGTAAGGAGCCTCTGGGACAACTTCAAGTGTACCAACATCTGAATTATGGGGGTGTCAGAAGAAGAGCAAGATATTGAAAACCTATTTGAAGAAATAATGACAGAAAACTTCCCCTACCTGTTGAAAGAAATAGACTTACAAGTCCAGGAAGCACAGAGAACCCCAAACAAAAGGAATCCAAAGGGGACCACACCAAGACACATCATAATTAAAATGCCAAGGGCAAAAGACAAAGAGAGAATATTAAAAGCAGCAAGAAAAAAACAGTTACCTACAAGGGAGTACCCATATGACTGTCAGCTGATTTCTCAACAGAAACTATGCAGGCCAGAAGGAAGTGGAAAGAAATATTCAAAGTGATGAACAGCAAGAACCTGCAACCAAGATTACTCTACCCAGCAAAGCTATCATTCAGAATTGAAGGGCAGATAAAGAGCTTCACAGATAAGAAAAAGCTAAAGGAGTTCATCACCGCCAAACCAGTATTATATGAAATGCTGAAGGGTATTCTTTAAGAAGAGGAAGAAGAAGAAAAAGGTAAAGATAAAAATTATGAACAACAAAGTGACAACAAATACATATCTATCAACAAGTGAATCTAAAAACCAAGTGAATAAAAAATCTGAACAGAATAAACTGGAGAATATAATAGAATCAGAGGCATAGAAAGGGAGTGGACTGACAATTCTCAGGGGGAAGGGGGTGCAGGAAGAAACTGGACAAAGGTCGTACACCTATGGATGAGGACAGTGTGGGGGGGGGGGTAAGGGCAGAAGGGGGGGTGGGAACCGGGTGGAGGGAAGCTATGGAGGGGAAAAGAGGAACAACTGTAATAATCTGAACAATAAAGGTTTATTAAACATAAAAAAGAAATAATATAAATAGGAAAAAATAAAATAAAAAGGTGCTGTGCAGCAAAAGAAACCATCAACAAAACGAAAAGGGAGCCCACTGCATAGGAGAACAGATTTGGCAATGATACATCTGATAAAGGGTTAATATCCAGAATATATAAGAAACTCATACCACTTAACAAAAGGAAGACAATCAAATTAACAAATGGGCAAAGGACCTAAATAGACACTTCTCCAAAGTGGACAAACAGAAGGCCAAGAGACATATGAAAAAATGCTCAAAGACACTGATCATCAGAGAGATGCAAATTAAAATGCAATGAGGTATCAACTCACACCTGTCAGAATGGCTATCATCAACAAATGACAAGTGCTGGTGAGAAAGTGGAGAAAAGCAAATCCTAGTACACCATTGGTGGGAATGCAGACTGATACAGCCATTATAGAAGACAGTATGGAGTTTCCTCAAAAAATGAAATATGGAACTGCCATTTGACCCAGTGTTCCCACTTCTAGGAATATATCCTAAGAAACCCTTAACACAATCAGAAAGAATGTATACACCCCCTATGTTCACAGAAGCACAATTTATAATAGCTATGATCTGGAATCAGCCCAAGTGCCCATCAGTAGATGAGTGGATAAAAAAAGCTGTGGTACATGGAATACTATGCAGCAATAAAAAAGGATCTCTTATCCTTTGAGATAGCATGGAGGGACTTGGAGAGTTGTGCTAACCAAAATAAGCCAGTCAGAGAAAGACAAGTATCACATGATCTTACTCATGAGGAATCTAATGAACAAAATAGATCCAGAGACATGGAAGCATGGAGCAGACTCTCTCAGAGGGAAGGCAGGGGGTGGGGTGGGGTGGGGTGGGGTGGGGTGAGTGGGAAAAGATCAAACAGAAGAACTTGTATGCATCTATGCATAACCCATGGACACAAAGTGGGGTGGTGGAGGCCTGGGATGGGGGGTAGGGATGGGTTAGAAGATATCAACAGGAGACAAAAGGGGACATATGTAATACGGTACTTTCAACAATAAAAATTTTAAGAAATAAAAGCCCCTCCATTCCCCATCATATGATCCAGCCAGGTGATTACCCCTATTTCTCCCCTACAAGAAATGGGAGATTCAGTCTTTAGAGAAATGGTGGGGAGGAAAATACTAAAGAAATACAAAGATTTCCCAAACCCAAAGGTCATGAGTTTCTAGACTGACAGCCCATGAGTGCCCAGCATAACAAATAAAATTTCAGAACCTTGGGGGAAATGTAAATTATTAGGGCCTCTGGATTTAACAGCAAATATAGAGATGGGAGGTTAGGGGCTAGATTGAAATTGGCCCTGACTGGTTTGGCTCAGTGGATAGAGCGTCGGCCTGCGGACTGAAGGGTCCTGGGTTTGATTCCGTTCAAGGGCATGTACCTTGGTTGTGGGCACATCCCCAGTGGGTGTGTGCAGGAGGCAGCTGATCGATGTTTCTCTCTCATCGATGTTTCTAACTCCTATCCCTCTCCCTTCCTCTCTGTAAAAAAATCAATAAAAATATATTTAGATTGAAATTGAAGGACTTACTGAAAGTATATTAGTGTTATGGCTATGAATATAAGCACACACCAACATATCTCTAGGCAAAAACAAACTGAACACTGCAGAAAAGGGCCTAAAACTTTTTTGTTTGTTTGTTTCTTTTGGTGGGAGAATAAGCTATCTTTCCCCAACTTGGTCACCCTACATTGAAGCCTGTTAATAAGCCTTGGACATAGACAGCTTCCAATCAGCTTTTTAGTTTCACTCTCAAATGTGAATAGACTGCCAAGGGCCATCAACCATTTGAGGAAACTTCCAACGCAGAAGGCAGAGACTAAAACAAAGTTGAAACCCAGGAAACAATGACAAGGCGTTTTTTAAAAACTTCAGGAATGAAGCTATAATTCTCAAAATTAAAAGAGGCCGAAACCGGTTTGGCTCAGTGGATAGAGCGTCGGCCTGCGGACTGAAGGGTCCCGGGTTCGATTCCGGTCAAGGGCATGTACCTTGGTTGCGGGCACATCCCCAGTAGGAGGTGTGCAGGAGGCAGCTGATCGATGTTTCTCTCTCATCGATGTTTCCAGCTCTCTATCCCTCTCCCTTCCTCTCTGTAAAAAATCAATAAAATATATTTTTAAAAAAAAATTAAAAGAGAATGAAGAAAGTGCTATAAAAAGGAAGAACCGGAGAACAAAAGAGTTCTTAGAAATTAAAAATAAATAAATAACCGAAACCAGTTTGGCTCAGTGGATAGAGCGTCGGCCTGCGGACTGAAGGGTCCCAGGTTCGATTCCGGTCGGGGGCATGTACCTTGGTTGCGGGCACATCCCCAGTGGGAGGTGTGCAGGAGGCAGCTGATCGATGTTTCTCTCTCATCGATGTTTCTAGCTCTCTATCCCTCTCCCTTCCTCTCTGTAAAATATCAATAAAATATATATTAAAAAAATAAATAAATAAATAAATAAATAGTTTCCCTCCACTGAGAACTGGAGGACTAGAGGGCAAATAGGAGGGAGACTATATCCATCCTTACATACTTTCTGAATTTTGAATTATGAATATTTTACCTATTCAATTGGATAGAGGAAAGACTGAAAACAATATTAAAATCTTGCAACAAAGTGAAGTCATCTATCTATATAATAGAGGAATATGCAAATATGCATGGTGCCTGGCAGAAGCAAGGGACATCAGGCTGCACCCCCCACCTGGCAGGGCTTGACAGGGGACCTCAGGCCACGCCCCTTGCCCAGCGGAGCTTGACAGGGACCCCAGGTCGTGGCCCCCCCACCCCAGTGCCGGGCTGGGGGACCTCAGGCCACACCCCCTGTCCAGCGGGGCTTGACGGGACCTCAGGCCACGGCCCCCGCCCAGAGGGACTTGATGGGGGTGGGGCTGGCCAGGTCTGGGTCTCCCGCGTTTTCTAAGCACGTGTAGGTGGTGGTCGGGGATTTGACTCTAGGTTCCGCAGCATGCCCCAGACTCTAACAGAAGGGATGTTTTCATATACATTTTACTAATTTTCTTTCATCTCTGACACTTCTATTATAAAGAAAGGGCAAATAGCAATATTAAAATATTTCCTCTAATTAATTCCCTTTTAATGTGCACGGATTTCATGCACCGGGCCACTAGTTTAAGAATAAAAGGAAATGTCCCTGACCAGCGTGGTTCAGTAGGTCAGCAGCATACAATACAACAAATGGGTTTGATCGGGTTTGAATCTTGGTCTGGGCACATGCCTAAGTTTTGGATTCATTCCCAGTCGGGGCACTTACAGAAAGCGGCCAGTTGATGTTTCTCTTTTGCATCAATGTTTCTCTCTCTGTCTCTCATCCTCTCACTGAAATCAATAAAAATGTCCTCAGGTGAGGATTAAAATAATAATAATAATAAAAAGGAAATGGCCCTGGTTGGTATGGCTCAGTGATTGAGCATTGACCTATAAACCAGGAGGTCACAGTTCAATTCCCTGTCAGGGCACTTGCCAGGGTTGTGGGCTCTATTTGCAGTGGGGGATGTGCAGGAGGCAGCCAATCCATGATTCTCTCTCATCATTGATGCTTTTATCTTTCTCCCTTCCTCTCTGAAATCAATAAAAATATAGTTTAAAAATAATAAATAAAATAAATATTTTTTAATTGTCTAGGAAAAGGGAAGACAAATAAATAGTATGAGCTAAAAAATGTATACTTGGGTGGGGAGGGAAATGGGACAGAAGATTGCTGTTCAGAGCTTTTTTTTTTTTTTTTTAATATGTTTTATGGATTTTTTACAGAGAGGAAGGGAGAGGGTCAGAGAGTTAGAAACATCGATGAGAGAGAAACATCCATCAGCTGCCTCCTGCACATCCCCAACTGGGGATGTGCCCACAACCAAGGTACATGCCCTTGACGGGAATCGAACCTAGGACCCTTTTGTCCACAGGCTGACGCTCCATCCACTGAGCCAAACCAGTTAGGGCTGTTCAGAGCTTTCTTAATACTATTTGACTATGCACACATATTGCTTTGGTAGAAATTTAAAGTAAAGGGAAGGTGAATAAACAACATAAACGGATGAACAAAAATAGAACCAGAGTCATAGAAGCATCAAACAGACTGTCCAATCTATGAGGGAAGGCAGTGGGGGAGGGGGTAAGAGATCAACCAAAGGACTTGAATGAATGCATATGAGCATAACCAATGGACACAGACAGTGGGGGCGGGGGTGATGGTATGTGCTGGGGGGTGGGGTGGCTGGGGAGAGGTCAATGGGGGAAAAAGGAGACATATAATACTTTAAACAATAAAGAATTTAAAATAAAAAAAAGAACAAACAAATGAATGAATAACAAAAAATAAAAATAAAAGGAAGGTGAGGTAGTGAACACACAATACAATATATAGATTATATATTATAGAATTGTACACCTGAAACCTACATAATTTTGTTAACCAATGTCACTCCAATAAATTCAATTTAACAATCTATATATATAAAAGCCTAAGCAACCAGTCGACTGGTTGCTATGACACGCACTGACCACCAGGGGGCAGACGCTCAATGCAGGAGCTGTCCCCCTGGTGGTCAGTGCACTCCCACAGCGGGAGCGCCACTCAGCTGACCACTGACTGAAGGGCGCTAGACTCAGGGCTCACAGCTGCCCACCACAGCAGAGCAGGTGAAAGCCTACCGAGGCGCAGCGGCAGCAGGCGCAGCAGGGCCAGGATGAGCAGGAGTGGCAGGCGGCGTTGGACTGCTGTTTTCGCCCCATCCCTGCAGGCCACTCTGAGGGACCCCATCTGTGCACCGGGCCTCTAGTAAAAATATAAAGGAAAGGGTATGAAATGAAAATACATGTTTTCTGCAAGAGATAGTTAATAGGTCACCTTGCTGAAGTAAAAAATTTAGTCAGGCCCTGGTGGGGTGGCTCAGTTGTTTGGAGCATCGTCCCATACACCAAAAGATTGATTCCCATTCAGGGTACATACCTAGGTTTCGGGTTGGATCCCTAGTCCAGGTGGGTATGGGAGGCAACCAATCGATGTTTCTCTCTTTCTCTCTCCCTCCCTCCCTTTCTCTCTCTAAATATATCCTGGGGTGAGGATTAAAAAAATTTAGCCAGGATGTATAATGAAACAAAAGACTGTATAAGATATAGGTTAGATTATGGAGGGTTTTCCATGTCATACTAAGGATATTTGGAAAGCATTGGGGAATGTGGAGAAGTTTCTGAGCAGAAGTGTCTGAAAAAGCTACTTATTCTTGAAATGTTAATTTGGCAATAGTGTACAAAATGAAGTGAGAGGAGCTCACACTTGTTACTGTGACCTAAAAGGACCTGTGTGAGCTGGTTCCAGTTTATTTTCTCATCTAACACTATCCCTGTAGTTACAATGGCCTTCTTCTGTTCCTCAAATTAGGCAAGTTTTTTCCTGCCTTGAGCCCTTATACTTGTCGTGCCCTCTGCTGGAATGCTCTCCCTCCAGACCAGACCTTCTTATAGCTGCTTCCTCATTAGTTCTAGGTTTTAGCTCAAATGAGAGGCATTCTCTGACTACCCATAACTTTCTTTCTCCTGTTACATCACATCACTCTATTTTATCTTTTTTTTTAAATCTACTTTTAGCCCTACCTGGTTTGGCTCAGTGGGTAGAGCATTGGACTGCAAACCAAAGGGTTCTAGGTTTGATTCATGTCAAGGGCATGTACCAAGATTGCAGTCTCCTCCCCAGTGGTCAGTGTTTCTCTCTGTCTTTCCCTCTCTAAAAAATCAATGGAAAAATATCCTCAGGTGAGGATCCTATCTAATAAAAGAGTAATATGCAAATTAACCATCCCTCTGCTACACCCGCTAGCCACACCCACTAGCCAATCAGGAGCGAGTATGCAAATTAACCCCAACCAAGATGGCTGTGACCATGGAGAGAGCAGGAGGGAGGCTTGGGTTTCCCTGGCAATGGAGAAAGCCAAGCTTTCTGCACACCCTGGCCAGCCCAGGCCTCCGCTTAAGGCTATAAAGTTTCAATTATAGAAGATAAATAAATCCCAACAAAAATGGCTGCCACCACGGAAGGAGCAGAAGGCTTGGCTCCGCTCCAGGCTACAAAGTTTCAATTGTAGAAGATAAATAAATCCCAGATACCAGGGCCTCCGCTTGGGTTGCCGGGGGGCGTGGCAAACCACCACAGGCCCCTCACCCAGGCCGCCCCACGCCCCAAGGGAATCCCCACCCTGATCTGGGACACCCTTCAGGGCAAACCAGCTGGCCCCGACCCATGCACCAGGCCTCTATCCTTGCTAATAAAAGAGTAGTATGCAGATTGACCATCACTCCAACACACAAGATGGCTGCCCCCATGTGGTCAAAGATCCTGCCCCCATGTGGACACAAGATGGCCTCCACAAGATGGCCAGCAGGGGAGGGCAGTTGGGAGGGATCAGGCCACCAGGGGAGGGCAGTTGTGGGCAATCAGGCCAGCAGGGGAGGGCAGTTGGGAGGGACCAGGCCTGCAAGGGAGGGCAGTTGGGGGGCAATCAAGCCTGCAGGGGAGGGCAGTTAGGGGTGACCAGGCCGGCAGAGGAGGGAAGTTGGGGGCAAACAGGCTGGCAGGGGAGCAGTTAGACATCAATCAGGCTGGCAGGGGAGTGGTTAGGGTGTGATCAGGCTGGCAGGCAGAAGCAGTTAGGGGCAATCAGGAAGGCAGGCAGGCAAGCATTTGGGAGCCAGCAGTACTGGATTGTGAGAGGGCAGTCGGACATCCCTTGAGGGGTCCCAGATTGGAGAGAGTGCAGGCTGGGCTGAGGGACATCTCCCCCGCCCCCGTGCATGAATTTCATGCACCAGGCCTCTAGTTTAGTAAATAAATAAAATAAAACTCAAAAATTAAAAAATATATATACTTTTTTTATTGCTTTCAGAGAGGAAGGGAGAGGGAAAGATAGAAACATCGATGATGAGAGAGAATCATTGATCCGCTGCCTCCTGCACACCCCACACTGAGGATTGAGCCCACAACCCAAGTATGTGCCCTGACCGGGGATCAAACCATGACCTCCTGGTTCATAGGTCCATGCTCAACCACTGAGCCACCCCAGCCTGGCACTCCATTTTATCTTTTTCATAGCATTTGTCACTTTGAAGTTTATTTGCAAGCCTCCTTCCAGATAAGTAAATGTCCTGAGGGCAGCCTTATGTCTTGTTTTTGTTGTATCTCTTGCAGTATGCCTTGGCATTCAGTATTCATTAGTAAGGGATGAGGAGATCTGTTAGGAACCAATTCTATCTAGTTCTGATTTGAGACTTACTGTCCCCGTCAGACATGCATCTTCATTCTTGCACTCATTCTGCATTCAGTCCATTTATTTTTTAAAAACATATTATTGATTTTAGAGAGGAAGGGAGAGGGAGAGAGAAATATCAATGATGAGAATCATTGATCAGCTGCCTCCTGCACGCCACCTACTGGGGATTGAGCCCACAACACACGCATGTGCCCTGACCGGGACTCAAACCGTGACCTCCTGGTTCATAGTTTGCCGCTCAACCACTGCTTAATAAATGGACTGAGCCCAGTCCATTTATTAAACTACTGCTTTGCACTTAGGTACTGAAGTTGTAAGAAGGAATCAGCACTAGATTTGGTAGACTTGATACCCAGCAGCTATGTTTCTTAACAGACCTTACAGGGCCATGTCGAGGTCACTTTCCTCCAGGGATACTTGGTCTGAACCGTCACCCACCACCTCTAGAGACCAAAGCGACCTCTGCATTCCACCCCTCCCAGCTGCAGGGGAGCAGCCCATCCCTGCTGGGTCCGGAGCCTGGACCTCGGAGAGTCCAGGAACGTGGCCATCCTGGTGAGATCGGCCTTTCCGTCTCTGGGGGCCTAGACTACCGCGGCCACGCTCCTCGGGGGCCTGGGACCCGAGCGCAGGAACCAGCGCGCCGCCCGGCGGGTGGGCGGAGTGTCTGCGGCCGAGGCCCAGGCCATCTGCCGCGAGGCCAGCGCGGCTGGGCGGCCGGGGGCGGGGCCGCGCCGGGGCGGGGCCCGCCGGGGCCGGAGTTGGGGAGCGGGCCGGCCGCAGCCCAGAGCCGGGAGGGCCACGGCCACCGGAAGAGTCACCGTCGCCAGCCTAGCCGGGAGCGTGGGGAGCGGAAGCGGTGGCAGGCGGCGCTGGGACCCGGGAGCGGCCGGAGAACAAGGGAGCTGGCGGCGCGGCTGGCGCGGGGCTGGGCTGAGCCGCTGGGCCGCGCTGAGCGCCGCCGCCGCAGCCACCGCCGCCCGAGAGGCCCGGCCCGGCCGCCTGAGCAGGCCGCGCGCGGGCCGCCGGGCCCGAGGCCGGAGCCATGGGCGAGACCAAGATCATCTACCACCTGGACGGGCAGGAGACGCCGTACCTGGTGAAGCTGCCCCTGCCCGCCGAGCGCGTCACCTTGGCGGACTTTAAGGGCGTTCTGCAGCGGCCCAGCTATAAGTTCTTCTTCAAGTCTATGGACGACGATTTCGGGTGAGGACGGTCCCCGCCTCGCCTCCGGGGGACCCCAGCCCCTCCGGCTTACAGAGGCCACTCGGCAGTTTGCACCCCCCTTGCAACACTGGCTTCTAGCCCTGCTCTGGATTCTAGGGGCCCCTCGGCCATTTGGGCTCCCCTGGGTTGTTTCAGATCCTGGAGTTCCAGCCTCTCTAGGAACCTTGGCCCCCTCGTTTAGGGGGACGTCCAACTCCCCAAGAGCAATCAGAGGACCAGCCCAGGAAGCCCCCTCACCTCTCAGAGACCAGCGGCTCAGACACACACACACACACCCCTCCACCCAGTCCCAGAGCCCGAGTCCCCCCACCCCCTCCCACCCTCCTGCCCAGGGAGCCACCTTTTAAACACAGACTTGGGGTGTTTGGCACTCGGCCTTCTCCTTCTCCATCTTCTCAGCTCCACAGCTCCACAGCTCCGAGCCATATTTGGAGTACCGTGCATCCCAGGGCTGTGCTGCGGGACTTTGAACTGAGGGGAGGGGGAAGCGAGGGGTGCTCAGGCGCCAGGCTGGAAGCTAAGGCCTGCAGACCGGGAGTTTAGCTGCCTGCAGACCGGGAGTTTAGCTGTTCCCCCTTTCCTTGCGGGGTGTTTAGGATGTTGTTGTCAAGGGAGCAGAACGCCTGACCCCTAAGGAGGAACCCGCACTAGCCCAGGTGCTGATTTCCCCTCCAAATTGGGGCCTTTCCCTCCAGATGGTGGTCTTGGAAAGGGCCTCAGAGCCTGGGTAGGAGGGCCAGGAAGCATCTCTTGGTGTTCCCCTCCCCTCCCTGCCTGCCTGGTCTTCTCCTCCCCAGCTGTGGGCTTTGGACAGACCGAGTTTGGAAGCAACGACTTCCCCTTTAAGAAGGGATGGAATGTTGGAGCCGGAAGGTTCTGTAGCAGCTGGCCTGGAAGGGGGAGCCTGGCCATCCCCTCACACACACCCCAACTCTTAGGGGGTTGGGGGAGGGGAAGGCCCCCACACTAACTGGGCGCTGGGCCTGGAGGCCTGTGGGGAAGCCTGAAGGCAGCCTCTGCAGCCCTAGCCAGAGGCCTGCCCTGCTCTGGAGCTGAGGCCCCAGAGCTGAGTGAGGGAAGACATTCTTCTCCCCAGTGTTCATGTGTCTGGCTTCTCTCCCAGGACCCCAGCCCTCCTGGCCCTGGGAAGCAAGCACCCTCTCCCTCCTTGGCCTGGCATGTTTTGTTGTCACCTTTCCCCCTGGAATTCAGGGTTTGATGAGCCCATGAGCTCCTGTGTGTGAAAGTGCTTTTCCAGTGGAAAGTGCTATGCCGCTTCTAACCTCCTTTCTGTTGTGGGTTATACTTACCCTGGGGTAGGGAACTCCTGATGTCTAATATTGTCTGGCCTCAGTCCAGAGACAGACACCCCTGCTGTCGGATCCTGGAGGTCCAGCCTCTCTAGGGACTCTCCTTTGGAAAATTCTGAAGAAGGATGAAATCAATCTGCAAGGGATGGGAGGGAGAGGGTGATGCCTTGGCCTGGTAAGAGAAGAATAGAGTTAGGAGAGTCTGAGATACTGCCTCAGGGACTGGGATAAGGGCAAATCAGCTGGAGTCCAGTGCGCTGGCCCTACAGGCCAGGCCTAACTGCAGTCATAGGAGGCCCCCCCATTACCTCGGCTCACTGTTGACAATATTGTTCTTCAAATTCATTGTCAGTCCACTCACTCTTTCTTAGCTTGACCAAATCAATAATAGGAAATCACCCATCTGATTTTCTATTTATATTTCTTTATAAGATATGTTAAAAATAAATGTTAACTGTTGAATTAAGCAATGTTCATTCAGGTAACACCTGAACACATCTTGCATATGTCACTGGTACTTGAACCATCCTTTGTAAAGTATCAGAGTAGGCCATTTTTACAGGATTGAGAACAATGCTAAAAATGAAATGGAGGAGATTGATTTTGGAGATTGATTTTCTTTTTATCCCCAGAAGGATTAATGAGCAGACCTGGTAGGTTTACCACAGAGGACTAATAGCTGAGGAATAGAGGAATGTGTGTGTGTGTGTGTGTGTGTGTGTGTGTGTATATGTGTGTACACATTTAACAAACTCTTTATGGCGCTTACAGTGTACTAGGCACTGATCTAAGTGCTTTTCTAATTTTTACTCATTTAATTCTCTTAACAGCCCTATGAAGTAGGTAGTAATACCATCAGTTTACAGATGAGGAAATTAGAGCACAAAAACCTGAAGTAACTTACCCAAGGTCACACAGTCTGGCTAGTTAGTGGCAAAGCTTGATTCAACATCAGGAATCTGGCTCTACAGTCCAAGGCCTTAATCCCACTATTGTAGGTATTACTATTATTATCACCATTTTACAGATGCAGCCTCTCTGAGGGTGATGCTGAGCCTTGGCAAACTGTAGAGGTGATAGGGCTGCCACTTAGCCCCATAAGAGGAGGTCAAGCAGAGGCCAGTGACCCCTACTGACAGATGGGCCGTGGGTCAGAGGAGGAAGGCTGCTGTCTCTGCATCCCCTCCAGGCTCACCCTCTGAGTTACTGGTTTGTGAGGTCTCAAGAAGTATTTGTCAAGCTCAGGGTAGGCCCACCCCTCTTAAATTATTTCGGAAATGGAAGAAGAATAAGCATTTTTACCCCTGAGGAGATAGTGTGTAGAACACAGTACCCATTGCTAGAGTGGCCTTGAGCTGTGGAAGGGACAACATGGGAAGTAGAGTCACTAATTATGTTCCTCCCTGCTCCATGTCACACTGTCCTGCCTCTGGGCCTTTTGCCTGGAACACTACTTTTTCCCCTGGCTCTCCATGTCCAAATTCTCCAGTCCTCTGGGTGCAGCTTTTAAAGTTATGGTATTTTATCCTATTTATTCATACACCTGCTCCTAGCCAGGACTTGACATCGGTATCACTCAGCAGATGTCTGTCCAGTGAACACTTCTGCTGGTCTTACTACTTCCCACATGGAATATGCTTATGTGAACTGTCCACTGGACTGTAACCTCAGAGAACAAGGCAGGCTCCAGGTCTGATGTTTCTTGAGGTTCATACAACGGCAAGCACGGGATCTAAAACTCACTGGGCTCTCTCTCTCAGCAAAGGCTTTTTAATTGCATGAACGGTGAATGATGGGCAGATGTGTTTGGTTCCTGCCCTTACAAACTTACTCCTAGTATGGATCTTGCTAAAAATTCACAAAGTTAGAAACTAGCTTTTATGGTATGCCTGGACTGTGCCAGGCATTTACAAATCCCATTTACCAGGATGAGACAAAGGCTTAGAGAAGTTAAGGAGCTTCTCTAAGATGGGAGGGCTAATAAGTAGCAGAATTGGAATTTAAACCCAAGTTTGTAAGAGTGTGGTGTGTGCGTGCGTGTGCGCGCGCCTGCAGTGGAACCCTGAGCCATTTAGCGCCACTGGGTGGGGGGGCTGTCTGAGGCTGATCAGCTGATAGTTATGAGTCAACAGAGCCTTGGCGACCTGTCAGTGATCCCCAGAAAGAGAGAAAACATCTGTAGCTAGAGCTGTGTGGTGGGGCCTGCTGGGGGAGAGGGTTGTGGGGATTCAGCCACAGTTTCCCACCACAGGGAGACCCTCTCTAAAGCAGGTCACAGAGTCCCTGCCATGTGTCCCACACACCCTCTTTTCCTTTTGAGCCCCAGTTCCCACAGGGGGCTGTAAGCTTAGGGTGTCCTTTGTCTGGACTGGCTGACAGGTCTGAGCTACTTCTCTCTGTCCCTTCTTTCCCGCCTGTTCTGTCTCCAGGCTTTCTGCCATGATGGCCCTGAGCAGGATGATTTGAGCTGCTTTCTCGGGGTCGTAGTGGGGCTGGAAATGGTGGAGGAGCCAGGGCTGGATGGGAGGGAGGAGGGTAGGCTCGGCCTTCGAACTTGGCTGTGAGTCCAAGAATGTGAACATCGCAAGGAGCCAAGCACGTTCCCAGTTCTGGGCAGAACTTCTTCAAGAACAGGGAGAACTGGGCTTCGTAGCCTCCTTCCTCAGTGTCTTCCCTCTCTGCTCACAACTCCAGGCATATGTCTCCCTCTTGCCCCTAATCACATCTTTCCAGCTCTGTCCTCCTGGGTGTTTGATGCAGTCTGGGGGACCTCAAACTACTCCAGTTTCTTTCGCTGGCCCCAAACTGTAGTCATGGTCTGACTTCTTGCCTCACTGCACGCCTATGACCACATCCCACCCCCCATGCCTCACATCACTGCCTCCCCTACCTCACCTTCCACACAGACCCACATCACCTCTGTCGTTGTACAGGACAGAATGTGAAATACTGTCGAAAAGTGTGGGGTTTAGAGTCAGACAAGCTTGGGGTTGAATTTCAACTCTGACATCTAGCTCTGTGGCCTTGGACAAGTTACTGAATGTTTCTCAGTTCCTTATTCATAAAATGGGGATCGTATTGTTTATGCAATGAGGCTGGTGTGAAGAATATATATTATAACTGTGGGGAGATAAGATGGTATAATTGGTAGGAATAAAGGCTTTGGAGTCAGGCTGATGAGGATTCAAATTCCAGCACTTCACTTATTAGTGGTGTCACTATAGGTGAATTTCTGAACCTACTGAACCTCAGTCTCCCCATCTGTATCTTATAGATAGCATTGCTGTATTAAACGAAATGATACAAGTAAAGTGTTCACTTAGTGCTTGGCCCATAATACACGCTCAATAAATGAGAGCAATTGTTACTATTATCATAATGGCAGTAAATGTCTTCTCCCTTTTTCTTTCCTAATTTCCTTAAATTCCTCGCCCACACCTCCCAGAAGAATGTCAGGATTCCCAGTTGAGAAGGGAAGGACAGTAATCAGGGTGTGCTTTTTCCTAGTTTAGGGTCAGAGGGAAAGAAAAAGTCCAGCCCCTGAGAGCCTTACTGGGGATGGATAAAGCACTCTTGAGATTCTAGGGCAGCCGTGGGCAAACTATGGCCTGCGGGCCGGATCCAGCCCGCGGAGCCGAAAGAGCGGAGGGTTCTCTTGCTCTCCCCTCCGCTCCTTTACTTTGAATTTATATTAGTTCACACAAACACTCCATCCATGCTTTTGTTCCGGCCCTCCGGTCCAGTTTAAGAACCCATTGTGGCCCTCGAGTCAAAAAGTTTGCCCACCCCTGTTCTAGGGAGTGGTTGCACTCATGGGGGACAGCGATCTGTCAGGTGTAATTTGCAAATCACCTGGTGACTGAGAGAACACCCCAGAAGGCAGCTGGGCCATCCCCACCCATGCTGTTGTTTGAATAGGCTTGTGCTGGTGGTTTGATTCCCAGTTTAGGGTGGAGGAGCCCCTGAGAGTTGGGATTGTGAGGACACCTCCATTTCTACCCCAGAAAGCTCATTGACAGCCTCCCTTTCCTTGCAGAGTGGTCAAGGAGGAGATCTCAGATGACAATGCCAAGTTGCCCTGCTTCAATGGCCGGGTGGTGTCCTGGGTAAGGATCCTTCCTCAACCCTCCCTCCATCCACATTCCTGCCATGGGGTGGATGGAGGAAAGACATCGCTAAGGTATAGCTGGTGGTTTTATGTTTCAGTATCTGAATTGTCCTTGAGTTTCTAACTGAACAGTTTCTACCCCAAATTCTATAGCCTTGGTGAAAACTGGGGGAGAGGTGTGAAAGGGAAAAGGCGGGTACAGAAACATACATAGGAGGCAAAATTGTTTCCTATGCCCTTTGAGGCACTTTGCCTCAGGTTCCCTCTGTCACCTGCTGAACTCTGCCTTGGACCCTTACTCTCTGCCCCCATCCCTCTTCACCGCCCATGCTTCCCTGCCACCATCAACCTGGCAGTGGGTCTGCTCCCCAGGTCAGCTGTCCTTGCATAGTCCTGTCTCTTTTCCCTCTGTGTCCCCTGCTTCATTCTCCCCAAGTCTTCATGCCCTACCAGAAGCCAACTATCCTACTTCTCCCTGGTGCCCTCGTGCCATACCTACCCATTTTCTCCCCATCAGCTGGTGTCAGCTGAAGGCTCACACCCAGAGCCAGCTCCGTTCTGTGCTGATAACCCATCGGAGCTGCCACCTCCCATGGAGCGCACAGGAGGCATTGGGGACTCCCGGCCGCCATCCTTCCAGTGAGTGTGACCTGAGGGTAGACAGGGCCTGTGGGGAGGGCCAGGTCAGCTCAGCCCAGGGCTGGGGGAGGGAGCCCCCAGCCTGCCCTCTCCCCCACCAAGTCCTATCTTCCCTGCAGCCCTCATGCTGGTGGGGGCAGCCAGGAGAACCTGGACAACGACACAGAGACAGACTCCTTGGTGTCTGCCCAGCGGGAGCGGCCTCGCAGGAGGGACGGCCCAGAACACAGTGCGTCTTCCCTAAGCAGATGCCTTCCCCATCCCTGTGCCCTCCCCACAGCTTCCACTCAGCTGACCACCTCTTTGCCCAACTTCCTGAGCTCTGGATAGGACTGGCCCCAGTGCAGCCCCTAGCCTGCCTCTCCTCCCTTCCCTCCTACATTGAGCACTGTGAACCCAGCTGCCTCCATCCCCTGCAGCAACCCGGCTAAATGGAACTGCAAAAGGGGAGCGGCGGCGAGAACCAGGAGGTTATGACAGCTCGACTACCCTCATGAGCAGCGAGTTGGAGACCACCAGCTTCTTTGATTCCGAGGAGGATGACTCCACCAGCAGGTAGGGCCTTGGTTTCATGAGGACTGGTGGGTAGGTGATCCCTGAGGAGCTCTGAACCCTGAGGATACTGGGCCCCTGGGAGGGCTGTGGGCTTTGTGCTGGGGACCTGGGCCCTGCAGTGCCTCTTATGGGGCAGGGCTAGGTCAGCCTGGTGGGGAACGACTGTGGGCCCCACAGGTTCAGCAGCTCCACAGAGCAGAGCAGTGCCTCACGCCTGATGAGAAGACACAAGCGGCGGCGGCGGAAGCAGAAGGTTTCCCGGATTGAGCGGGTATGGGACCTGGGCTGCTAGGGATGAGTGGGGCAAGGCCAGGGCTTATCCATTCTTAGGTCCCCTCCCCTTGGGTCAGTTTAGAACCTTAGAGGGAAGGTGGTGGCTGAAGGCTCACCTTGAGGAGGAGCTAGGGGAGAGCAGTGAGTTCCTGCCACCCCTGCCTGCTGCTCAGAGTCTCTATCTATTCCAGTCCTCATCCTTCAGCAGCATCACGGACTCCACTATGTCACTCAACATCATCACGGTCACTCTCAACATGGGTGAGTCTGGTGAAACAACACTCTTGAGTGCCTACTGTATGCCAGACACTGGGCAGACTCAAGGAGTTTAAAGAGACACAAGTTATGTTCCCTGCCCTCAAGGAGCTCTCTTTCATAAACCTAAACTGATTATTTCAGTATCTCATGATCAGGGCTATGTCAGAGAGAAGCACACAGAGCTATGGAAGCAGAGAAAAGCATCAGGGAAGGCTTCCTGGAGGAAGTGATTTCTGATTCCTTCCCATTTCCCATGTTTCAGCTGTTGCATTCTTGTTCTCTGATTTCTGCCCTACCCACTCTTTTAGGAGATAGCTGGTTGTAGTGAAAAGAGCCCCAACTTGTCTGGAATTTAAATGAGTTTGAATACTGGTTTTGCCACTTAATGGCTTAGAAGAGTCACTTAAATTCTCTGAACCTCAGTTGTCTGCTCTGTAAAATGAGACTGAGAGTCTCTGCCTCACATCCAGCAAGGATTAAATGAGCATGCTGAACACACTGCCTGGTGCCAGTTCAATAAATGTTAGCTCTTGTCCCTTTCCACTCTTTCTAATAAGGGGCTCGGAATTTGGTTAGGAACCTTGCTCCCATCTCAAGGTCTTATTACTTCCTATAGAAAAATATAACTTCTTGGGCATCTCCATTGTGGGCCAAAGCAACGAGCGTGGTGACGGAGGCATCTACATTGGCTCTATCATGAAGGGTGGGGCCGTGGCTGCTGATGGACGTATCGAGCCAGGAGATATGCTGTTACAGGTACCATTGTTCACTGTGGCTGGTGGTGTAGATAGGGAGTTGGGGAGATGTACCCTCTGTTCCTTCTCATTCTTCGTACCCTCTCTACCCTATTCAGAGGCCTCTTCTTGGTGGGGGAAGACCTCCTGATCCACCAAGCTTCC
Source organism: Plecotus auritus (assembly GCF_963455305.1). Taxonomy (NCBI): domain Eukaryota; kingdom Metazoa; phylum Chordata; class Mammalia; order Chiroptera; family Vespertilionidae; genus Plecotus; species Plecotus auritus. The sequence continues at coordinate 185,266,181 of NC_137771.1, read as the reverse complement.
CTAACTCTCTCCCCAGCACAGCTGCTTATCCCATTCCTGGTCCTATTTCCCAGGTAAACGAGATCAACTTTGAGAACATGAGTAATGACGACGCAGTCCGGGTACTGCGGGAGATTGTGCACAAACCAGGGTATGGTTGGGCTGAAGCATTACGGAGGAGGTGCCAGGCATTTCTGGCTATCAGGCAAGGGGCTTGGTCTCGCCTCCATACATCCTGCCCTCACTAGGGACACCCTTGCTTTCAGGCCCATCACCCTGACTGTAGCCAAGTGCTGGGACCCAAGTCCACGTGGTTGCTTCACACTGCCCAGGAGTAAGTGGATGGGGAACTTGGCCCTAAAACTGGTGTCTGGCATACACGAGCCCTGTCTGTCCTGCCTTCTGTGTTGCCCTGAACCCTCACATCTACCCTGTTGGGCCCAGCACTGGGCAGAGTGGGCAGCCCCTAACTCCTCATCCTCCCTGCAGGCGAGCCCATCCGGCCCATTGACCCTGCGGCCTGGGTCTCCCACACTGCAGCCATGACTGGCACCTTCCCTGCCTACGGCATGAGCCCCTCCCTGAGCACCATCACCTCCACCAGCTCCTCCATCACCAGCTCCATCCCTGACACAGAGCGTGAGTGTCCAACCCTGTCCCCTGGTCCCAGCAGACAGGGCCAGGTGAGAGGGACTGATGAAGGCCCACGTGGAGACTTGCTTGAAAGGCAGAGGGGGCTGGAGGGGGCTCGGCTCATTCCAGCTACCTCACACTGCAGCTTCCCTCAGGGGACACTCAAAGCTCACTAAACAGTATTTGCTTCTGAACTGGTATTTGAGCACCCAGTGAGCCTCAGTTTCCTCTTGTAAAATGGGACTAAAGATGTGCACTTTACCAGGTTCCTGGGAGTTAATGAGAGGATATAAGTGAAGCAATTATTACCATGTGTGGCATAAAGTAAGCACGTAATAGTGACTGCCATTTTTATTATCATAACACATTATGCACTATACTAAGCACCTTCATTTACATTATTTAATTATCTTCAAACATCCCTATAAAATAGATGTGAAAGTCCCTATTTTTACAGGAGAAACTGAGTGTCCAAGAAGTCAATAATTTGTCCAACACTGGTCCATATTTATTAGGTGGGAGAACTGGAATGCAAACTCCTGTCTGCCTAACTCCACACCCCCTTTCTGCCTGACCATTTTGCTTCCCACCCCCAGGCCTAGACGACTTTCACCTGTCCATCCACAGTGACATGGCTGCCATTGTGAAAGCCATGGCCTCCCCTGAATCCGGGCTGGAGGTCCGAGACCGCATGTGGCTCAAGATCACTATCCCCAATGCTTTCATCGGTGAGAGGGCCCCATGGTGGGATGAAGGATGGGGTGGTGGGCAGTGAGGGAGCAGGATAGGCTGGGCACCCAATAACCCCCTTGAGCTGGAACCAGGCCCAGCCTCATGGCTTCTGTGAGGCCAGATGAGCCCAAGGTGGGCCTCCCAATCAAAGGTAGCCTTGCTCCCAGGCTCGGATGTGGTGGACTGGCTGTACCACAACGTGGAAGGCTTCACTGACCGGCGAGAAGCCCGCAAGTATGCAAGCAACCTGCTGAAAGCTGGCTTCATCCGCCACACAGTCAACAAGATCACCTTCTCCGAGCAGTGCTACTACATCTTCGGTGACCTCTGCGGCAGTACGTGCCTCCCCACTTCCTTGCCCTGTCTTCTGGCTGGGAGTGGGGCGGTGCCCAAGGGTGTGGCAGCAGACTCCAGGGAACCCAGAGGAGGGGGCAGCAGGGCTGGGCTCCCAGCTCAAAGCCTGAGAATTTTGTGGTGGAAGCAGAACCCAGTTCAGCCTCTTCACCTGCCTTGCGTCCCCTGGCAGGGCTGGCATTTTCTAAGTGCCTGGCACCATGCTGATTGTTTCTAAAACATCATCTCACTCTATCACTCAGTCCTCACAACCTCCTCTCCACCCTTGGGGAGATGGATTACTATCCCTGTTTTCAGATGAGGAAACTGAGATATGTAGAAGGTAAATAGTCTACCCCAGGTCTCACTACTAGAAGCAGAGGAACTAGGCCATGGGTCCAGGTCTTTCTGGCTCCAGAGCCCTTGTTCTCCCCACCATCTGGGTTTGACCAGGTGTGTAGTGGTGCAGAAACATTGTCTTAGCAAGGCCAGAGTTCCTATCCTTGGACCTTGCTTAGCTTCCCAGCATCAAGCAGGTTCCACCAGGGTAGGACGTAGGATCTGTCTGAGGCCCCATGTCCACAGCTTCCTCAGACCTCTGTGGAGGGACTGTGCTTCAGGATGGAGCTAGAGAAGCTATCAGGGCCAGGTTGTAGAGAGGGGTGGGGAACGTCCGGCCTGTGGGCGGTATAAGGCCCTCGAAATCATTTGGTCTGGCCCTGCTGAGACATTAGGGGTGAGTTAATTAAATGTCTGACCAAATATAACCATTTTTAGACTAATGACCTGCCTGGGACACCCCTTGCTCACACCCCATCTGTACCAGGTCCCAGAGTGGAGGGGCTAATTTTTAAGTTGATAATTTTATATGGCCTGTGAATGATGTTATAAATATCCAAATGGCCTTTGGCAGAAAAAAAGGTTCTCCATCCCTATTGTAGAGGATTCTACAAGCTATAACAAGGAGCTGGACTTGATCCTGAAAGAGTGCAAAGCCAGTTAGGGTTAGTAAGCAGGAGCGGTCTGCATGGAAGCCCTCTTATCTTTCTGAAGCCCTTTGGAAGGGGAGTTTTGGAAACAGGATAGCATTGCTCAGTGTTGGGAGCTGAAACCCTCCCCCAGCAGCCACCTCTACCTGAGGGAACCTTCTCTGAGCCCAGTGGTTCTGACTGGAGTCCAAAAACTAACTCTTAAAATGCTTCAGATTAGGTTCTAGGGATCAGAAAAGCTGTTTCTGCAGAGCACATATCCTGGTGGAGGGTTGGTCCCTGGCCCTCAGCAGCTCCAGTGTGGCCACATGGAGTATATGCACAGAGTTTTGGAGTTAGACAGTTCTGAGTTCAAGTTCCCCTTACTGTGTGAATATGAGTGACACAGCCTCTCAGTGCCTCAATTTGTTGATCTGTAAGGTGGAAGTAATAGTAGAATCTATATCATAGAGCTGTTTTGAGGACGATGTAATGTATATAATGCTTTCAGCACCATGTTTAGCCCACGGAAAGTACCCTTTAAAAAGTTGTCCATTCTTCATATATTTAATTGATTCTAAAATGAACACTTATTTCGCATTTCAGTATCTGAAATTGGAGTGCATCTTACAATCAGTGGCTTCTTTGACTCAATCAAGTGTGGTTATTGTTATCCTTAGCAGAAGTCAGCCCTGATCCCAAATTTCCAGAGACACATAAAGCTTTTCAGAAGAGCTCTAGTTTTTGCTCAAGAGACAACCTTCCATCCCTGGGTCCTCCTGGATCTTCTACCCATGGACCTGGCCACCAGAGGCCCAGCTCAGGGGAAAACTGACATAACAGGCCTTTTCCTGCTCACTGGCTGAGATGTCCTAAGCTGGGAGTGTGGCAAGCTCAAAGGAAAAAGCTGAGGACCTGGGTAGCCCCAGTAGCACATAGTCACTCCCCTTGGGACGATAGCCTGGAGGTTGAAATAGTCACCAGCTCCTGGAACATGAGCCAAGGCAGGCCCCTGCTTACTACCACCACCACCACCACCACCCTTCATGCTAGCTGCTGGCCTTGACAAGTTCATGGCGTGGCTGGAAGACTTCATTAGCTGCTTTAGCCCCCTTGGGCCCCCTCTCCTTATCTCTTCTCCCCTGGAAGGTTGGGCTGGCTTACTTAAGGGCTAGGAACAAAGGGCTCAGTCTATATCTGGCAGGCCTCTGGGACCTGGTACAAATGGGGTGTGAGCAAGGGGTGTCCCAGGCAGGTCATTAGTCTAGTGGCTCCTTATATTCCCTTCCAAGTAGTTCCAACATTAGTGGGGGCATCCTTATCCTTAATAGTTACATAATTTACTGGGGGAGCCAGAGTCATGAAAGAAGTAATGTTAATACAGTGAAGACCCACGCCTCCCTAGGAAGGGGTGGAGAGCACAGAAGAGGCACCTAACTTGTTCCCTTTCTGGGCCCTTCCCACCCCACCCCCACCCTCCCAGCAGCACCAGAAAATTGATTCTGGCCAATGGCCTTCTATATGGGGAGGTTCTGAAAGGCCCTATGTTCATTCTGGTTTTTAATGGGTATTTTTTTTTAGTGTTAGGCGAGGGGCCAGGGCACAATTTCACCAAACTGGTCCCTACTCCTTACTGATAACCCCATCTGGAAATGTAAAAAAGTAAGCAAGTTTTAGCTTCTGTTCTGGCTACAGTTTAGGTTGAACTCAGGCTGGTCATTTAACCTCTCTAGACTGCACTTACTTCATCTGGGAAAAAAATGTGCCTAGCACCTTCTTCATAGGGTTGGGGTAATATTTGTATGAGATAGTGTTTTGTGTTGTGCCTAATGAATTGCAGTTATGCAGTACCTACCTGATCGTTGTCTGAGATTTCAGCTTTCTACATTCCCCTACCTTTTACCCTCTAAGTCAGCGATTTTCAGTCTTCATCTCATGGCACATATAAACTAATTACTAAAATTCTGTGGCACACACAAAAAAAATTGTTTTGCCAATCTGATAAAAAAGATCGGTATAATTTTGACTCACTCACATGGGATGGTTATTGTTGTGTTGGCCACTGTCTTTTTATTTGACAATCTAAGGAAAAAGAGGTCAGAGCCCTCACTAGTCAGGTACTGCATGTTTTAAAAATTCTTGTGGCACACCAGTTGAAAATCACTACTCTAAGTGAACAGAATGAGTTTTGTCCCTTCTAGTCCACTGAGGAAGGAGGAGGAACTGCCAAAGGCTTTTCTGGGAGTTGGGTGTCAGGATTTCGCATTGAGGCTAGGAATGGTGACTCAGAAGGGTTTTCCCTGGGGCTGCCTCTGCAGGGGCTCCCTCTCTACCATCTCTGCTGGGTGGTGGAGTCTAAAGAAGGAATGTGAGCTCTCTGGCCTATGCCTCCCCCCATAATGGCGGGAAACTACCACTGCTGTTGTCATTTCATATGCATCCAATCCAGCCTAGGCTGGGACCTCTCTCCTGACACAGCGGTGCAAAGGTATGGGAGAGTCCCAGCATCCTGCCCTCTCCTGCCCTCCACAGACATGGCCAACCTGTCCCTCCACGATCACGACGGCTCCAGCGGTGCCTCTGACCAGGACACACTGGCCCCTTTGCCGCACCCGGGGGCTGCCCCTTGGCCCATGGCTTTCCCCTACCAGTATCCGCCACCCCCGCACCCCTACAACCCGCACCCAGGCTTCCCGGAGCTGGGGTACAGCTACGGCGGGGGCAGTGCCAGCAGTCAGCACAGTGAAGGTAAGGTGGAGGAGAGACCCAGGTGAAAGCCAGGCTTCCTCTGCGAGCTTTTGAACATCCACCACCCTGTCCCTGCCTGTCCCCTACAGGCAGCCGGAGCAGTGGCTCCAACCGCAGCGGCAGCGACCGGCGGAAGGAGAAAGACCCGAAGACTGGAGACTCGAAGTCAGGTGGCAGCGGCAGCGAGTCGGACCACACAACCCGCAGCAGCCTGCGGGGCCCCCGGGAGCGGGCGCCCAGCGAGCGCTCGGGGCATGCCGCCAGCGAGCACAGCCACCGCAGCCACCACTCTCTGGCCAGCAGCCTGCGCAGCCATCACACACACCCGAGCTACGGCCCCCCTGGCGTGCCCCCTCTCTACGGCCCCCCCATGCTGATGATGCCCCCACCGCCCGCGGCCATGGGACCCCCAGGAGCCCCCCCAGGCCGTGACCTGGCCTCGGTGCCCCCCGAACTGACTGCCAGCAGACAGTCCTTCCGCATGGCCATGGGAAACCCCAGTGAGTTCTTTGTGGATGTGATGTGAGCAGGGCCCCTCCCCCACTTCCATCCCACCCCTAACCTGGCTGGCTGCGTCCCTCTCTTCATCTGTCCAGTCTTTTTTACTTTGTCTGGTACCTGAAAGGGAAATAAACAGAACTAAATCCAGGCGCGCTAACTGCTCGCTGAGCTCAGCGAGGGTGGGGTGACCCACACATAGCTATTGCAGCCCCTAACCTGCCACCAGCCCCAGCTTGTCCCTCTGCCCACTAACTGCTGCACAGGACTTCTCAGGATCCTTCATGTCCCTGGGACCCGACTTGCTGGTGCTGCTCCTTACTCCCTTCACCTGTGCATACACTTCAGGAATGCAACTGTGCCCTTGAGGGCCTGCTCAGCCCCTTATCCCCACCATTTCCCCACTGTCTCCCTATTAACCTCATCCCCACAAGCATGTGTCCAATCTCTGAACTCCCCCCCCACACACGCGATACTGACACCAAAAAAATACTTGCTTCATCTGCCCCTCCTAATTGTCTCTTGCCTGCTGCTTGCACCCTAGAGTGTGGGTCACCTTTAGTAAGTATCCATGCTGTCCCTTCCTGACTGGGCCCTTTCCAGGAGCCATGGGGGCCTTCGTTGCTGATCTGCTAGTGGCTTCCAGGGAGCATCTCTGCTTTACCCCACCCTTTGCCTGCAATTGTGTGCTGGTTCCTTCAGACCCCTAACCTTACTAACCAACAGGCTCATCTCACCTCTGGGCCTGAAACATTTCTTTTCTTTCTTTTTTCCTCCCCAATTTTTCCTGGGCCTGGAGCAGCCAAGAATTTCGGGCTGTTTGACTTTCTGTGAACCCCCAGCGAGGGGAGGCCCAGCCTCCGAGGAAACCAGGAACCCTGCTTCAACAGCCCCTCAGGGCTTCCCGAGGATATTCAGCCCCCACACCCACACTTCAGTATGTCACTAGGCTTCTGGGGAGGGCTCCAGCCCTTTGCCCATATATGAGAGACTGTTTGCCTTTCCAGAGAGTGTGCGTGCTCTCTCTCTTTCTCTTTCACACACGTGCACACACACACAGGTGCCTATGCAAGTCCACTTAAGCCTCAGGGCTGGTCCCTGCCTAGAGGGCTGGCCTCTCTCCCAATTTTCTCCCAGGTTGTGGGGCTGGTCCCCTGACTTACCTCTATCCTTCCTCCCCTTAGCCCTTAAGCCTCTCCCACATGTCCCTATCATCATCCTACCAGGATAAAGCCCATATGTGGGGCTCATCAGAGGACTCCCCAGACAACAAACAAGCTGTTCTCGCCTTGCCCCCTTCATTGCACACTTTTTCCTGTTTTCACATCACCATGATACCCCAGAGCATGATTGGGCAGGGAGACTTCTGGGAATGCCAGGTTTGTATTGTTAACCTATTTTCTACTTTAAACAAATTATGACTTTAAGCCTCTTCTATAAATTCTTTTGGCTCACTTGGGCTCCCATATTTTCAGAACTGGCGTGTTAAGAGATGAAGTACTAAATTCCAGGCTTTGGGGCAAACCAGGGAAGGGGCATTTGGCATTCATTTAAATACTTCCTGAGTTTTTTTGTGAGTGAAGGCTACGTTGGAAATTTGACTCAGTCTTGTCTGCCTTCTAGCAGTTCTGGTTTGCTTCCAACCCAGACCATGGCTTCCTCTAGCCACCTGGGAGGAGGGCTGCCTCATATACTCTTTTTTTCTGACTTCCATGTCCAACTTTCTTGAGGATTCTTCCACTATTGCTCATACCTTCCGTGTTGGTGCTCCTGTGTTCTGTCTTCAATCCACTTCTCTTTCCTATTTACTCCCCATTGGTATTATCCATCAGGAGGTCCTTACCTGCCTTTGATATGCTGGGGATTTTCAAATATATCTCTTCATCCCCAATTTCCCTCCAATCTTTAGATCTGTGTTTTTATTATCCACCGGACATCTCCATGGACATATCCATATGGACTCAATGCATTTCCCCCACTTCATGAATTCCAATCTAGTTACTTTCAAAATCTACATAGGCTCACCAGCTAGAAACATTTATGGACTTAAATCCCTTCCCATATCTTACTATTCAGCAGATCATATCCATTCTACTCCAACAATCTTTCTTGAATTCAGCCCTTCTCCCCTCTGCCTCTGCTCTAGTTCACAGGAGCATGGGATTTGGAGTCAAGTTGTTCTGGGTTTGAATCCCAGCTCTACTACTTTTTGGTTGCGTGATAGGAGAGTTATTTAATCTCTCTGAGCCTCAGTTCCCTCATACATAAAATGACGATAATAATACCTACCTCACAGGGTTGTTGTGAGGATTTAAATTAGATATTGTACGAAAAGTGCCTAGCACAGTGCCTGGCACACAGTAGAATAGGTGCTCAATAAATGGTAGCTATTATTATTAATATTATTATTATTATTTGCTCTAAATTGGTAAGGATTTAGGGTATTTATTGAAGATAAATCTTTGGGAAAGGTAGGAGTGAAGCCTTGTGTGCTGGTTCAAGGATCAGAAGTGCCTATATTTGGTCACTTAATGGCTTCAGGTAATGACCACAGTTTTAATGAAGGAGGCCAAATATTCATCCTGCCAAATCTTGGCTTCTGACAAGAGGATGTGAGGGACAGTAAGGCTTGCATCCAGGTTTGCCCTTTTTTGTCCTTCCTTTCTCCCATGATTGGCTCAGCCCTGACTAGCGAAGGCATCAGGGTATCTCTCTGTATAGAAAGAGAAGAGCTAACATATTTTCTTCAGGTCCTGCAAGAGCCAGGCATGCCTTTCATGTTTGAGGGTTGGCTCTGTCTTCTCAGCTTGGATGTGAAGATTAACTCTGTTCAGAGAGGGAATTTCAAATCCCATGTCCAATTAAATTCACCAATGTTTTTCTAAACAACATATGTGTCTCTCACTAGAAGGCACACATGTTCTGGCCTTGAGGAACTGACAGTAACATAGGTATAGAAGAAGTAGGAACATGGACATAGTCTTGAAAAGCTTTATCTAGTTTCTTCTGAGTATTTGCCTCTTCACTCCCTGTTCCCTTCCTTGGGTTTTGATCCCTGGAGAAAGGCTTATGTCTGGCAAATATATACAATGAAAAATTAAAATTTGGGAGAGTCAGGGGTGGTGTTAGAAAGCAGTAAATTCAGCACAAACACTTCTCCTGCCAAGTCGTGTGTTGTATGGGAAGTGAGGACAGCCAGTCCTCGGACTCTGGAGACACTAAAGGCCTACAACGATCCAAGACTTAACAGATGGACTTCTAATGGTAGTAATCCTCTGAGGCTCTCCAAAACACTGAAATAGGAACTGGAGGGACTCCAGAGACTACAATTCCCAGAATGCTCAGTGGGGGGTGGGGGGTGGGGAGAGAAAGGACGTGAGCGGAATGGGATAGGCTAGGATGTGCCTTTCGGCTAAGGCTGGATAAGGCCACTCCTAGCCCTCCCCCAAGGTACTCCTACTCTCCCGTTCGAAGGTTCTCGAAGGCAGTCGGTAGTTGTAGTTTTGCTAAATCCAGAAAGCTTAAAATTGTAAGCGAGAAAACCCGATGACCCGACGGGATTTGTAGTCCGTGCGGGAGCCCGACGCGCACGCGCACGTGCAGCCGAGGCCGGGGCGGGGCCGCGGCACTGCAGTGAAAGCCGAGGCAGCGGGCAGGCGAGCAGGGGGCGGGCGGACATCTTGGGATCCGGAGAGTGGCCGGGCGGGCGGAGCAGCGGGCCGCGGACACCAGGTGAGCTCGGGATCAGGCCTCACGGGATGAAGGAGGACGCCTGCCCAACTGCAGCTTTGCCCTTCCCTGCACAGGGTAGGCGGAAAGCTGCCCACACCCGGGAGTGGCCTCAGCCTTTTAGATCCCAGAGGAGCTGACGGCGGGTGGAGACGCCCGGGGCGCGGTTACTGGACGGGCGGGGAGCGCGCCCTCCACCTGACCCGCCCGGCGCCTTCCTTGAGAGGGAGATCTACTAGAATCCTCCCAGGGCAGGGACCCCGCGCGGTGCCCCCTCCCTGGGATGGTGACAGCACCCCTACCCCTCGACGCCTCCCCTCGGCGCAAGGACTGTTTCCCCATCTCCTAGGACAGTGACACCCCCTGGGCCACCTCCTTGGACAGTGACAGGCCTCCCACCCCCCTCCTCCCCGTTGAGTGACAGCCTGAGGCTCTTATTCCTCAGACCTGTGACAGCCCCGCACCCCGTGGAACCATCTTTTTCCGCGATGTCTTCCTTCCCAGGGCAAAAGCCCACCATCCCCTCATGCCTCTCTACACCTGAACCCCAAAGCAGGCTCCGTCTCCCCAGCGTCCTCTATTCACCACTGCCAGGCTCCCCCTGCCGTTTTTCCTTTTCAAAGCCCTGACCTTTGCCATCCTGCCTGAAACTCTTTCCCTGGGCGTCCCCACCAGCCCCGCTGCTGCTGTGGGCTCACCTGAGTATTTTGCCGGTTGCCGCCGCCGCCAGGTTCCCCGCTTAAATAAATACTCCGTTTCTGTCTGGGGCCCGAGCTCCCTCCCGAAGCCTTGATACCTGTGAACTTGGTTCTTTGCCCAGGCTCTACCTCCATCTTGCCTTTCCTCTCCTGGACCCTTAGGGACTGAGGCATGGGTTGTGCCCAACACCTTCAGAGACCTCTCACTGAGTCTGGGAGACCTTGGTGGCCATAGTAATAGGCTTTATTTTACAGTTTAGAAAAGTCTGCTAAATTACCCCCTGTGAAATTAATACCAGGGCTAATCCAGGAAATCTAGAACTAAACTAACCTTTTTTGCCCTTGCAAACAGTCTACGTTAGTTTGACCCAAATAATTTGGATAGTTTGGGCATCCTGCCCCTCACAGGTAGGCACCCAGGCCAGAAGTGGGTTCTGGAATCACAGAATTTCCACTGGATCTCTTAACTTTATGTACCTGCATCCCGCCTCCAACGCCCCCCCCCCGCCCCCCGCCCCCAGCTTATTTTTATTGTACTTGGGAGCTGAGAGGGAGCCTCCCTTTTTGAAAGGAGGGGTGGTTGCCAAAAATAACTACTAAGCAGCTTGGGTCGTGTAAGTGTAGTCTGTCAGAGCTGGGACCTTTCTATTCTGCTTTTTTGCCTGCTTATCTGACTGCCTGGGGGAGGTTGGAGCCACACTTGGGGATCTAAGTCAGGGCCTAAGGCCTCCTTTCCTCCTCCCTCCCCCCACCCTCCCTGCACACCCTTTCCTGGAATGTTTAGATTTCGGTGAATTAGCCAGAGATTCAGGCCCTGCCCCTTCTCAGAAGGGTAGTGGAGACTGAGACTTGGTGCTCCTAAAGCTGTCCCTGAGCCCCAGGCCTGCACCCTCGGGAGTAATTCCTGCCACCATTCCTGCAGCCACAGGCAGGCCTTCCCGTGGACTCCCTGGTGAGAGCCTGTGTGAGAGTCTGCACAGGAAGGGGCGGAAAAGGATCCTTGCTGAGCTCAGTTCTGTGAAGAGGGGGAGGGGCTACTCTCTGGGCTCAGCCCCAGAAAAGGGAGGATCAAAATGGCCTTAGTATCCTGGGCCCAAGTACCTCACCATTTCTCCCGACCAGTGTGGGATAAACAGGAACTGGAGCCTGGCTAAGGGGAGGAGCATGCCTGCAAGGGCTGCAGGGTCACTTGCTGGAGGGTTGAGTCAGGAAAAAAAAACGAAAAACATTGTGATCTGCACAGCCCCACAGTGGATGTGGGCAGGGGTTCTGAGACCTTCCCTTACCCTGCCTCTGCCTGTCCTAGGTCTGTTCTCAGAGCGATGGGCTGTGGAGACTGAGCTGCCGCCATGATTGGAGGCTTATTCATCTATAATCACAAGGGGGAGGTGCTCATCTCCCGGGTCTACAGAGATGACATCGGGTGAGTCCCCTGGCTGAACCAGCTGCACCCCACCTTTCATCCCTCCTCTCCAGCATGCAGGATTAGGTCTGTTCCTATCAGTCACTTGACTTGGACCACTCCCACCCCCACCCCCTGCTGCATCATGGAAGCTAAGCATGTACAGCCTGGCTCCCATGAGGTCTGGTAGTATTGGCCTGGCTACCAGTTGCTGGCCCCCAGGTGGGACCTGTGGAATTCTGCCTGCTGAATTCTGACGTGGCCCTCACTGGCTTAGGAACTGCTGCCTTTACTGCCTCCTGTTTCCCTTAGTGACAGACCTGGTTGCTGGGATGAGTGCTTTTGCCTGGGCTGGTTGATTCCTCCTTTGAGGAGGAGGAAGACGTGTCTCCTGGGTGGAGTTAGTGGCCAGGCTGGAGGTACTAATCCATCTAAGTCTTGCCTTGAAAAGCCCGTCTCATGATGAGAGTCTTCACTGGATTCTTTTGAAAGCCTCTCCAGGCTGCCAAATCCTCTTCCACTCCCTTTCTCAGAAAGAGGCAGGCTGCTGACTTAGCTGTTTTCAGTTCCTCAGGGCCATTGTTGGAGGAGAGATTGTGAGCACTGAGGCCCTCCCTAGGTCACTGAAGGAAAGGCAGAAGGCCAGGGAGCCCATGCTGCCCTTTCTGGCCTATCAGAGTAGACCCAGAATAGCTTCTTGTTCTGGGTCCCACAGACCTTAACAAGTGGGCACAGCCTTACTTCTCATTCTGCCCCATCCTGCACGCTACTGTTCTTTCCTGAGTGAGGACCTGCCCTGGCCTGAGGAGCTCTGATGAGGTTAGGCTCCTCTGGTTCATTTTTCTTAGGCCCTGTTTTTCTTCCTCAAAGATCTTGGGATAGACAGTCAAAGAATGGGCTTGCTGCAGTGCCCCAGCTCGTTGGCTTTTGGCTCCCAGGCTGATGGACTGGTGTGGCCTTTGTGGCTATTTGTCCATTGGCTGGTGGTGGGGCATGAGCTAAAGATGTGGCAACACCTGGATTGCCTGAGCCTGCTGGCTACACCATCTGCACCCTGCTCCGGCCCTGCATGGAACTGGTTAAGCCAAGGCCAGAGCATACACCATCTTGCATGCCTTGCTGTGCTCTCCACCCCTTGCCTGTTACTTGTCTGTTTTTACCTCATGGTGTGTGCTGCGTACCCCAGTGTGTCTAACCCTCTCTCTTGTTGCTGTCACTCTCCTCTTCTTGCTGGCGTCATTTCTCTCATCCCATCTCATTGGCTGCTGTAGCAATAGGTAAGCAGCCTGTTAAGCTGCCGCCCAGGTACCGGAGGGTGGGGTGTCCTGCCCCCCATCCTTGTTTTCTTCATCCTTTTATTCCCTGAGCTTGCCCTGGAATTGGATCCCAGACAGATATGGGTGGCCCAGCTCCGCAGCGCCTCGGTGCTTCTCCCTCAGTAGATTAAAGCCTTCTCTGAAGTCATGCTGGCTTTTTCTAACTTGTGAGGGAGCCAGCCTTCCTTACTAGTGGGATTACTAGTGGGAAGACTGGGTCTCTTTCTCATGTGGGCCTGGAGCTCACTGAGAAGCTAGAGAAGTGGCAGCTGGGAAATTGGGGGCATCCCTAAACTTGATGGACCTCACTTTATTCAGGTTACATCTGTCTTCCTATCATGGCACTTTAGAGTATGTGTCAGAATTCAGCAGTGAAGTGGGGATGCTGTTAGTAGCTGTGATTGATCCCTGTAGAGTGAGGTTTACCTGAGTGCTGAGCAGCCCGTCTACCCTTTTTCCTCAGGAGGAATGCGGTGGACGCTTTTCGGGTCAATGTTATCCATGCCCGGCAACAGGTGCGCAGCCCCGTCACCAACATCGCTCGCACCAGTTTCTTCCATGTTAAGCGGTCTAACATCTGGCTGGCAGCTGTCACCAAGCAGAATGTCAATGCTGCCATGGTCTTTGAATTCCTCTATAAGATGTGTGACGTAATGGCTGCCTACTTTGGCAAGATCAGCGAGGAGAACATCAAGAACAATTTTGTGCTCATATATGAGCTGCTGGATGGTGAGACTGGCGGAGTGGTGGGCCTAGGGTGGGGATGAACCTGATGGGGCCTGGCCTTGAGGTGGGAGCAGGTCTGAAGCTCCAGTGCCTTCTGAACTTCCTTTCCTGACTATGTGGTCTTTTGAGCCCTGAGAAGGCTAGTCCAAATCCAGACCTAAGGTCTGCTCTGAAGTAGAACACAGAAATAGGCGCTAGTGAGTAGAGGAGGTCTTTCAGGGGGCTGAGAACCTGACTGGGATTTGGTGGCTGGGACTCCTGCAGTAAGCACTTTTCACCCTCTTACCTTTGTGGTTTGGGCCTTAGTTCATGACTGTCCTCCCAGCTTTCCATCTCAACACGTGCCTCAGAGCCTGGAGGAGGGTGAGGTATTATAGGCCCCTCAAGTGCATTGCATTGTTACCTTGGCTCCGCTGTAGGGTATGATTTAAGTGAACAGAGTCATCCCACCTTCCCAAAATCTCTCGGTTTTCTAAGGCTCAGTGCTTCTTGACCTCTCACCCACTGACCACATGACTCTTCTTCTGATTTTCTCCATTTGATAAAATCTGACATTTTAGAGAGAGGAAGGGAGGAGAGAGAGAGAGAGGGGGAAACATAAATGTGAGAAAGAAACATTGATCGGTAGCCTCCCATATGCATCCCAACCCCAGGGACTGAACCCAGAACCTGGGTATGTGCCCTGACCAGGAATTGAACTAGGAACCTTTTGGTGCACAGGATGATGCTCTGCCAACTGAGCCACACCAGCCAGGGCAAAACCTGACATTTTCTTATAAAGCATAAATCCCAGAGTAAATACTACAAAGCTAGAAGACTTTACTGCAGGTGATCCCACACTCTTCTGGGGCTGTGCTGGCTAGACATGTCTAGGCCAAGGAAGGGACAGGAATGAAGGAGCCTTCAGCTTTCTCCAGGATCTGATGGTTCCCTTCCTTTTGCAGAGATCCTGGACTTTGGCTATCCACAGAACTCAGAGACAGGCGCACTGAAAACCTTCATTACCCAGCAGGGCATCAAGAGCCAGGTATTCGAATTATACAGCTACAGTCCGGGTGGAACCCAACCCCTTCATCCCAGCTGGCCCCTGAGCCTTGTCCTAGTTGACTCATGACACTGCCTCTAACAGGAAGTGCTGGTCTGATCTTTCTGCCATGTCTGCAGGCTTATTTTCCCATGTGGCCCTCTCCCAACCGAGGTGCAACTGACTCAGCATCTCTGTTACTGGGAATACAGATCAAGCAGCTTTCTTCTGCACTGGGGGAAGGAAGAATGGGGGTTGCTCTGGAGGCCTTGGTTCCTCAGGAGGAGAGAGTTTGGACCCTCCTCTAGGATCCAGGCCTCATAGCCTTCTTTTCTGCCTGTCTCTTCCCATCTGTGCTACCCTACGGCTTCCTGTGGGCTCCACATTGGCCCTGTGGCCTCCAGCATCAGGTAAGGTATTCCCTCAACTTCTACCCTTGTAGCTTTGCTCCCTTTCTTCAGGTCCTGCCCCACTGGGCCTCTGGGGGAAGATGGGTTTCAGGGCGGGGCCTATTAGGAAAGAGGGATGAGGGTGGAGTGGGGATAGAGACAGGATGATTAAAAGTGGAGAGGAGTGAGGCCATTGCTGTTTGTCTCTATTTCCATGTAGACAAAAGAGGAACAATCCCAGATCACCAGCCAGGTGACTGGGCAGATTGGTTGGCGGCGGGAGGGCATCAAGTATCGCCGGAACGAGCTCTTCCTGGATGTGCTGGAGAGTGTGAACCTCCTCATGTCCCCGCAGGGTGAGAGCTCTCTCATGATAAAGCTGGCGGGGAACTGGGGTAAGGTCCTGGTCCTGACTCAGCTTTTCCATTTGTCTGTCCATTACCAGGGCAGGTGCTGAGCGCCCATGTGTCAGGGCGGGTGGTGATGAAGAGCTACCTGAGTGGCATGCCTGAGTGCAAGTTTGGGATGAATGACAAGATTGTAATTGAGAAGCAGGGCAAAGGCACAGCTGATGAAACAAGCAAGAGGTGCCTGAGGCGGGGGAGCTGGTGGGAGAGGGTGGAAATTGGAGGGTTGAGGGGGGCCTAGTGAATCACAAATTCTTTCTGGACATCATTTCTGCAGTAATACAAACTCCCTCTTCCCAAGGATGTACTTGGCTAGTTGCTCTTGACATCTGTGCTTAAGAGATAAGAGGGAATTGCGCTCGTCTTACTCAGAGAGTAAGCCCCTTTATTTGGTCCCCAGAACCAAGGCTTTTCTGTATATACTGCTGGCCTCTGCCCAGTGTACCTGAAACCTCTAGGTCCTAAGCAGCAGAGCTCTCAAGAAATGATGAGCTTGCAAAGCTCCCACTGATCTCTAATTCTGGGGCAGGGACCCTTAAGTCGGAAAGCTGTATTCTGACAGCTTTTTTTTTTTTTTTTTTTAATCTTTATTGTTGAAGGTATTACATAGGTCTTCCTTTCCTGATAGCTTTTGATAGTATATAGTGGGAACCTCACCCAGGCTCTGACAGCCTTTGTGGGTGGGGTAGCCTCCCAGCCTAAATCTCTCCTGCCACTCTTCTGTACCGATGACACTTTGAGCCCCTTCTTGCAGCGGGAAGCAATCAATTGCCATCGATGACTGCACCTTCCACCAGTGTGTGCGACTCAGCAAGTTTGATTCTGAACGCAGCATCAGCTTCATCCCACCAGATGGAGAGTTTGAGCTCATGAGGTGCCACTGGGATGTGAGGAGGCAAGGGCAAAAAGTGGGGAGAGGGAAGAGGACAGACTCTGCTATGAAAACCTTGCTCTCTACTCCTAAAGGTATCGCACCACCAAGGACATCATCCTTCCTTTCCGGGTGATCCCACTGGTGCGGGAAGTGGGGCGCACCAAGCTTGAGGTCAAGGTGGTCATCAAGTCCAACTTCAAGCCCTCACTACTGGCTCAGAAGATTGAGGTGAGGACAGGGACTTGGGGAGGAAGAAGCACTTGTCTTCAGGAATAAAGGCAGCTGATGTCAGGGCTTGACAGAGTTCCCTGACAGGTGTGTTACTTCTAGGTGAGGATCCCAACCCCATTGAACACAAGTGGGGTGCAGGTGATCTGCATGAAGGGGAAGGCCAAGTACAAGGCCAGTGAGAACGCCATCGTGTGGAAGTGAGTCTTTCCTTCATGAGGCCACAACAGGGCTTAAGAAGCCTCGATGTACCCTCTTATTCAGTTTTACTATTCGTCCTCTGAGTGTGTATGTGTTTTTTTCGGGGAGGGAGGGGACTGCCTGTTTGCTTCTCCAGGAGCTTCTATTTGCTCTCACCCTATACCTATGTGAGTGTGCCACCTGTTTGCACGTGGGTCCATGCCTACATTTATTTATCAGGATGCTTTAACATTTTCCTATGTCTGTGAAGTAAACAGTAAGGGATGGCATGACCATCTATCTCAGCAGAAACTGCAGCCCACAGTGCTAAAGGAATAGCAGACCCAAGGTTCCATAGCAAGTGGTAATCAAGGTCCTCACTGCATTTTCTTGTCCTAGCACCTCCCACAAGCTCCTGGGTTCTTTCCTCCCCGCCCCCTTCGAAATTCCTCCAAGCTTCCAGCGGCACTTGCTGCCCATTGCTCCTGTGTTCTTAGGATCAAGCGCATGGCAGGCATGAAGGAATCGCAGATCAGCGCAGAGATTGAGCTGCTGCCCACCAATGACAAGAAGAAGTGGGCTCGACCGCCCATTTCCATGAACTTTGAGGTATGGCGGAAGAGGGGCCTAGAGTCATAGCAGGGTATGCTGGGAAAGATCTTGGAAGTCATTCAGGTCAACCTCTATACCTACTACCTGCAAATGAGCAAACTGAGGCCTTCAGAAGGGAAGTGACTTTAAGTCATAGATCCATTTCTTCCCCTTTCAGGCTTCCAACTAGAAATTGCTATTCACACTAACCAAAATCTTTACCTTCTTTTGGCTTGTTGTAAGATAATTCTTTGGAAAGCTTTAGATTGCTGGAATGCCAAATAAGACACAAAGTTTACTTACAGACAGGAAAATGGGCTCACTTTGCTTTGTGCAAATTATGTTAGACATACAATTTTCTCCACCTTATTTTTTAAGTCTGTAATATTGAGATGTTCTAAGCCAGGTCTTTGGTTGCTGCTTTCTACAGATTAAAAGAATTGATTCAAGTTACCACAGGCAGGGCCTGACTTCAAACCCAAATGATTACTGGGTACTCCTCTTGGATATGCTTTATTCTTTAGTAACCTTTTGGAGGACCCCCTCACTACCCCAACTTCTTTCAGGACACTAATCATTCAATCACCTGTAGTAAAAAGATAAAGGTAGGGCGGGGCTACAGAACTTCCCAGAAAAGAGAGATTGACTGGAAGGCCACATTCCTAACTGGAGTTGTCCCTTGCCCAGGTGCCATTCGCACCCTCTGGCCTCAAGGTGCGCTACTTGAAGGTGTTTGAACCGAAGCTGAACTACAGCGACCATGATGTCATCAAATGGGTGCGCTACATTGGCCGAAGTGGCATTTATGAGACACGCTGCTAGCTGCCTAGTGCCAGCTAGCCCACCTCCCCACCCACCCACCCTCTTCCACAAGTCCAAGTGCCCCAGCTACCACACATCAGTGTCTCCTCCCTCCTGCTTTGCTGCCTTTCCTTTGCACCAGCCCCTGAGTCTAGGTCTGAACCAACCACATCGCAAGTAGGACTGGTGGAGCTGTCCCTGGGCTCCCTGGGCAAGGTGGTTTCTGGGTCTCCTGCTTCTCCATCCATCTGTCTGTCCTGGCCCAATGCCAGGCTCGATGAGTTCTGTGACCAAAGTCAGGTGGGCTTCTCCTCCCCTCCCCTGTGGCCACATCTCTCAAGTGGGAGGGTTGGTTGCCCTTCACCTCAGAGCTCCCCCAACAGCTAGTAATGGATCCCTAGCCCTCAATCCCTATTCTGCTTTGGGATAGTGTGAGCTTCATTTTGTACACGTGTGACTTTGTCCAGTTATAGACCTAATAAACTGTAGAGTGGAGTAGCTGGCTGTGTTGATGCAGGGGGGATGGGAACTGGTGGGACTGCCTGCTTTGAGTACAATATTCTGTTTTGACCTCTCAAGGCTTCTTCCCTTGTCTTGGTCTCAATTGTTAGGCCCCTCCAAGGCCATCCAGTCCCTAATCCTAATTTGTGTTCACCCCAGGTCTCCTGTCTCCTCTGAGAAGAAAGCAGCTTCAAGGGCCAGCAGCCCCACCTGGCCCCAGTTCCCTGAGGGTAGAGATTCTTTCTCTAATTCACTCCTAGCTTTAGGCAGATGAAGGAGCAGATTTACCCTCACCAGTTTTTCCTTGCTTGGTTTCAGCCTTTTTGAACCTAAAAAATCTTCCAGAAAGTTTCAAAAAAACAAGTAGCAAAATATAATGAACGCTCATGTCCCATCATCCAATTTCAACAATTATCAACTCATGGCCCATCCATTGATATCATGTCCAATCTGTGTTCATACTTAATTCAAGTGTCCTATAAAATTTTTAGTTTGCATCTGGATCCAAACAAGGTCCATTGTAGTAGGTGAATGCTTCTTAAATTTTATAAACCACAGGTTCTCCTCAGTCTTGCAATGTTGAAGAAACCAGCTATTTCTGTACAGTACATAGTTTCCCCCTCAGAATTTCTCTTTCCCAGTGTTTCCTATAAAGTGGTTATTAGATCTAGAAGCTTAATAGCTTCTATAGCTTTATTTTAAATATCAGGATTGACTGATTCCTCACAAGGATGAATTAATAATGTAATTTTAGGTGACAATTTTAGAGCAGGGTTGGAAGAGTGTTCACATTAAATGTAAAGCAGTAGCATCATTAACTTTTGAGAGAATCCGGGAAAGGAAGTAGTCTTTAGAGTTATTTACTGAGATTCAGACTGCAGAGAAGTCTGCTTTGGGTTTAGGTAGACTTAGAGAACAAACACCAATGAATTTACCCAGGCCGTTGTTGCCCATCTGGTTTTCTTGCCCTTTGGCAGAGTGAGACTGTGCCCTGGGGTGGTGGAATAGGCATAACTTGTATTGAGGTGCAAAACAGCTTCCAGGCCGAGACCAGCCCATAAAGGTTGGGAAACAACCGCTGCTGCACAGAACTGCGCAAGGGGCTTCTGAAAGCTCAGGAACCAGCGGGAGTCAGCAAACATCTCGGCTGGCTCCAAAATGGACCCGCTCAGGCGTGCAGACTAGCAAGACCAGTGTGCTTTACCCACCACTGGTCTTTCGGGCGGTTCCCACCCGCTGAACCTTTGGCATTCGAGTTCTCCGCCTTCCGGAACGCCACCTCCAGAAGGCAGCGAGGGCCGCACGTGCGGCTAATTTTTCAGCGGAAAAGGCGTTGCGCAAGCGCAGAGAGCAGCTCTGGCGTAGGCACAGTGGTGCTTGCGCACGGTTCTTTCGACCCCGCCCACCGGGTTTCGCGCAATCCACGCTTTACTTATGTCACCACTACGCATGCGCCATGAAAGGAGGGACGCGCTTTCGGGGGAAGGGCAGGGGTGGGCCTTGGCCGGGGTCTCACCGCGACTGCGCGGAAGGGAGCCGGACTGTAACATGGCGACTTGCGCTGAAATCCTGCGGAGCGAGTTTCCCGAAATTGACGGACAGGTCTTCGACTACGTAACAGGTGAGCCCAGCGGAATCAGCGTGCTGGGGAGGCCAAAGTGGAAGTCGGGTGGGAAAGACTAAGGGAGGGCAGGGCCGGGGCCGCTGATGGGCCTGGCCTCTGTGTGACCTCTTGTCCCGAGGGCGGGGTAGGTCCGGAGGCCAGACTCGGGTCGCGGTTCCGGGGTTAAACTCCTTGTGTGTCCACCCTACCCCGTGTCTTCCTCGACCTGCCCCGCCCCGCCCAGGCGTCTTGCACAGCGGCAGCGCGGACTTCGAGTCTGTGGACGACCTGGTGGAAGCTGTGGGGGAACTGTTGCAAGAGGTGTCCGGGGACAGCAAGGATGACGCGGGCATCAGAGCCGTGTGTCAGCGCATGTACAACACCCTACGCCTGTACGTGGCAGGGGGGCTTGTGGGGAGATGGGAAGGGGACGGTCGGGAGGCAGGAGGGAATAAGGTCTGATGGCCGAAGAGCTTTTTCCTCAACCCCTAACTCTGCGCTTGCCGTCCCTACCGTGTAGGGCTGAGCCACAGAGCCAGGGAAACAGCCAGGTGCTGCTGGACGCTCCCATCCAGTTGTCAAAGATGACGGAGAACTACGGTGAGAAGGAGGGAATATTGAACTAGCTACCCTCTCCTTTTCCTCAGCCTCAAGGCCCCAGCCACCTGCCTCCTGGAGCTCAGGACTCCTGGCACCTCTTTTCCATAGGACAAGATTGTAGAAGCTAGTTGATGTCTTTACTGAAGGCAAAAGAGCCCATTGATGAAGGGAGTAGGGTTGGAGGGTTCTCCAAGCTCTTGGCAATGGTATGAAGCATATGGGCTTTGGAGCTGGACAAACTTGGGTTCACCCACTCCCCACCCCCTATTTTGTGACTTACTAACCAACTGCATGCTCCTGTTAGAGTTGCTTATCAGCTTTGTGTCTGGTTTATATTAGTTACTCAAAACATTAGTTTCCCTTCCCTCAGGGAGAAGGTGACTGCTTTTCTTCTCGTCTACAGACTGTGGCACCAACCTTCCAGGACTGCTGAAGAGGGAACAGTCCTCGGTGAGGAGGAGGATGAAAGGGAGGGGCTGTGTATTGGTTGGGGTAGGAGTTGACTGTTTTGAAATACCAGAATATCTTTCTGGGGGATTTCTGAATCTTTAATTCTGTTCATCATGGATAAATTGAGAGGGTTACCTTAAGGTGCTCTCTCTGAGCCTACACCCTAGGGCAGTGGTCGGCAAACTCATTAGTCAACAGAGCCAAATATCAACAGTACAACAATTTAAATTTCTTTTGAGAGCCAAATTTTTTAAACTTAAACTTCTTCTAATGCCACTTCTTCAAAATAGACTCGCCCAGGCCGTGGTATTTTGTGGAAGAGCCACACTCAAGGGGCCAAAGAGCCGCATGTGGCTCGCGAGCCGCCGTTTGCCGGGCCTAGGGTGAAATGGTTTTGTTTGGACCCTTAGACAGTGAATGCAAAGAAGCTGGAGAAGGCTGAGGCTCGACTAAAGGCAAAGCAGGAGAAACGTTCAGAGAAGGACACACTCAAGACCAGCAATCCTCTGTGAGTTTAGTAAAAAGGCTTAAGAGAGCAGAGCAGTCTCTACTGGGATGAAAGGGTGGTTGGGAGTGCCAAAAGCCATCCATTTCTTCTTTTAAAAGAGTCTTGGAAGAGGCATCAGCCAGCCAGGCAGGCAGCAGAAAGGAGAGTCGGTTGGAATCATCTGGCAAGAACAAATCCTACGATGTGCGAATTGAGAACTTTGACGTGTCTTTTGGCGATAGGTGAGGGAGTGGCAGTGGGGGGTATGATACTTTTCTTTCTCCAATTAAAGAGAATTTGGAGAGATTAAATGGGGCTAAAAATCATGTTAGGTTTCTGTTGTTAAACTTGTAGTACACAGATGTCTAGAGTACCCTTTGTCTTCTTCCTGCTGCCCCTGCAGGGTACTGCTGGCCGGTGCAGATGTGAACCTGGCATGGGGCCGCCGCTATGGGCTAGTGGGCCGAAATGGGCTGGGGAAGACAACACTGTTGAAGATGCTAGCCACCCGGAGCCTGCGAGTTCCTGCGCATATTTCCCTGCTGCACGTAGAGCAGGAGGTTGCTGGAGATGACACCCCTGCCCTGCAGAGTGTGCTGGAGAGTGACACTGTACGAGAAGACCTCCTGCAGCGAGAGCGGGAACTCAGTGCCCAGGTTGCTGCTGGCAGGTGAAGGCTCCGTGCTAGGGAAGGACAGCAACAGCTGTCATTCACAGAGTGCCTGCCCTACTGTCATAATCCAAAATTCGCATGCCCATACCAGTGAGCAGGAGAGCTTAGAACTAGCACTCTCAAGCCCTTGTTCCTTCCACAGTGCCCAAGACCCTCAAAGCTGTGAGCAAGTCCTTCATGTACTCTGTTCTTGTCCCAGCAAAAAGGCAGCCAGTGGTCTGCTTTCCAACAGCATGGGGTGCAGGACATCCTCTTGAACTGCCCCTACTCAGGCTGATTGCTCTGCCCCCCATTTCCATCCCAGGGCTGAGGGCTCAGAAGCTGCACAGCTGGCAGAAATCTATGCCAAACTGGAGGAGATTGAGGCTGACAAGGCACCTGCCAGGTATTTGAAATTCCCCCTTTCTTCACACTTCACCTTTCCCTTCTGTTACCTGTTCCAACTGGGTTCTTCACTTCTAGGGCATCAGTCATTCTTGCTGGACTTGGCTTTACCCCTAAAATGCAGCAGCAGCCCACCCGGTGAGTGGCCATTCTTGATTGTGGTTACTGTTGGCTCTGCCCCTGTGCTGGTGAGCACCCACCTCTCATGCGGCTCTGTCTTTCTTTAGGGAGTTCTCAGGTGGCTGGAGGATGAGACTGGCCCTGGCCCGGGCCCTGTTTGCTAGGTGAGTCTTCTGGGCCTGTATATGGATATTATGGAGGATGGGCCTTGGCACATAGGGGTTTGCAATGGATCTCTGACCTAAAACCTCAAGCCTTGCATTCTTCTTGTCCATAGGCCAGATCTTCTGCTGTTAGATGGTAAGTTTGAAATGTGACACCCTAACTTCAGGGTGGGGAAAGGTGGCAACACCCAAGTTCCTACACCTCCAGCCCTTTAATCCCAAATGTGTCCCCTTTTCCAGAACCCACAAACATGCTGGATGTAAGGGCCATACTATGGCTGGAGAATTACCTGCAGGTGAGTGCCTATAGGTGCCGGAGTAGGTTTGGGGGAAGTCTGCCTCCAAAACACCTAGAGGCTGGGAGCTGACTGCCCTCCCAAACTGGGCCTGCTGTCCTGTGACCCCTCAGACGTGGCCCTCCACAATTCTGGTCGTCTCCCACGACCGAAACTTCCTGAATGCCATAGCCACAGACATCATCCACCTGCACAGCCAGCGGCTAGATGGTTACCGGGGAGACTTTGAGACCTTTATCAAAAGCAAGCAGGAGCGGCTACTCAACCAGCAGCGTGAATATGAGGCACAGCAGCAATATCGCCAGCATATCCAGGTGTGGGAGCCGGCAGGGCTGAGGGCCCCATCCCTTGGGTATTAGAGTTGCAGGGAGTAAGGGAGCCTGACCAATGCCTGCACTCATCCACCCTCAGGTTTTCATTGACCGGTTTCGCTACAATGCCAACAGAGCCTCTCAAGTACAGAGTAAGCTCAAGATGCTGGAGAAGCTGTGAGTACACTGTCCCATGGCCCTGACTCCTGTTCTCTTAATTTCTTGCCTCATTTTGCAGGCCATCCTTGCCCTCTCATTATAGGCCTCCCCTTTTCTAGAAACCAACTTGAACTTCCTCCCCTACAAGAAAGTAAAAAGTTTTATACTGTTCTCAAAGAGTTAATCTTGTCCCCAGGCCCTAGTAACCACTAATCTGCTTTCTGTTTGTTATATTTGTTTATGCTTAACATTTAATATAAATGGAATCATACAATGCGACCCTTGTGTCTGGCTTCTTTTGCTTAGCATAATGTTTTTGAGGGTCATCTATGTCCTAGCACATAGTACTTCATTTTTATGACAGATAATATTCCATTGTATGGATAATACATATTTTGCTTATTGATTCATCTGTTGATGGACATTTATGTTTTCTCCTTTTGGCCCTTATAAATAATGCTGCTATGAACATTTGTGTACTAGTTGTTGTATGGACATATGTTTTCTATTCTCTTGGATGCATACCTAGGAGTGGAATTGCTGGGTTATATAGTAATTCTATGTTTAACTTTTAAAAATATAGATATTTTTCTTGATTTCAAAGAAGAAGGGAGAGGGAGAAAGAGATAGAAACATCATTGATGTGAGAAAATCATTGATCGGCTGCCTCCTGCAAGCCACATACTGGGGATCGAGCCCACAACCTGGACATGTGCCCTGACCAAAATCGAATCATGACCTTCTTCTGCTTCATAGGCTAAAGCTCAACCACTAAGTCATGCCGACTGGGCTGTATTTTTTTTTTTTTTTTTAATACTCACATGAGGACATGTTTAGAGAGGAATGGTGAGAGAGAAAGAAACATCAATGGGTTGCCTTCTGTATGTGCCCCAAACCCACAGCCCAGGTGTGTGCCCTGACCTGGGATCAACGGGCAACCTTTTCTTTCAGTGCACACTCAACCAACTGAGAGCCACCTTGGCTGGTTATCGTCTTTAATTTTAGCTATCGTAGTGGGTGTGGCATGTTATCTCATTGTGGCTTATTTTTTTAAATAAATCTTTATTGTTCAGATTATTATAGTTGTTCCTCTTTTTTCCCCCCATAGCTCCCCTCCACCCGATTCCCGCCCCCCCCCACCTCATACCCTTACCCCTCCGCCACTGTCCTCATCCATAGGTGTAAGATTTTTGTCCAGTCTCTTCCTGCACCCCTCACACCCTCTCCCCCCTGAGAATTGTCAGTCCACTCCCTTTCTATGCCCCTGATTCTATTATATTCACCAGTTTATTCTGTTCATCAGATTTTTTATTCACTTGATTTTTAGATTCACTTATTGATAGATATGTATTTGTTGTCACTTTGTTGTCCATAATTTTTATCTTTACCTTTTTCTTATTCCTCCTCTTCTTAAAGAATACCCTTCAGCATTTCATATAATCCTGGTTTGGGGTTATGAACTCCTTTAGCTTTTTCTTGTCTGTGAAGCTCTTTATCTGACCTTCAATTCTAAATGATAGCTTTGCTGGGTAGAGTAATCTTGGTTGTAGGTTCTTGCTGTTCATCACTTTGAGTATTTTTTTCCACTCCCTTCTGGCCTGCATAGTTTCTGTTGAGAAATCAGCTGACAGTCATATGGGTACTCCCTTGTAGGTAACTAACTGTTTTTCTCTTGCTGCTTTCAAGATTCTCTCTTTGTCTTTTGCCCTTGACATTTTAATTATGATGTGTCTTGGTGTGGTCCTCTTTGGATTTCTCTTGTTTGGGGTTCTCTGCGCTTCCTGGACTTGTAAGTCTGTTTCTTTCACCAGGTAGGGAAAGTTTTCTGTCATTATTTCTTCTAATAGGTTTTCAGTATTTTGCTCTCTCTCTTCTTCTGGCACCCCCATAATTCAGATGTTGGTACGCTTAAAGTTGTCCCAGAGGCTCCTTACACTATCTTCATATTTTTGCATTCTTTTTTCTTTTTGTTTTTCTGGTTGAGTGTTTTTTGCTTCCTCATATTTCAAATCTTTGGTTTGATTCTTGGGGTCCTTTGGTCTACTGTTGAATTTCTGTATATTATTCTTTATTTCAGACAGTGTATGCTTAATTTCTGACTGGTCCTTTTCCATTTTTTTGGCATTCTCATTAAGAACCTTAAAGGTCTCACTAAGTTCCTTAGAGGTTTCTAGAAGATTCTTGAGTAACCTTATAACTGTGGTTTTGAACTCAGTATCCAGTAGTTTGCTTTCCTCCATTTCTTTCATTCGTTACATGTTTCTTTGTCTCCACATTTTGGCTGCTTCCCTGTGTTGATGGAGTGGCTTTGTGTGGTAGGTGACCTATAAGGCCCAGTGGTTCAGCCTCCCCAATCACATGAGGTGGACACTCTTGGTGCACCCCTTTATGGGCTGAGTGCACAGTCTTGTTGTAGTTAAGCCTTGATTAATGTTGGTACACTGGGAGGAATTGACCTCCAGGCCAATTGGCTGTGAGGACCCACTGTGTCTATAATGGAAGAATTGCTGTGCTGGAGACACCCTTATGGGGCAGGACTTGCTTCAGTGGGGCTTTGGTGCTCACTGAGTCTGCCTCTTAAGTGTGTCACTTATGGATCTGAGGAGTTGAAATCTGGTGTCGTCTCACACTGACCATTAGGTACACTGGCTCCTGGATCTCCAAGGAGGTGCACGTCAGCTACTGTCTGAGGCCACCCAACAGGAGCTACAGTGAGATCTGCAGATTTTCCTCCTTGGTTGGCGTTTGGAAGTTTAGGAGCTCTCTGACCCAGCTGCAGTTTGTTAGGTTAAGCTGCGATAGGGCAGGCCATTCATATGCAAAAGCCGCTGTGCACAGTTTGGGTGGGTTTGTAAATTGGGCGGGGCGGGGTCTTAGGGAATCACTAGGGCATAGCAAACAGCGATGGCTGCCAGTCAGCCCTCTCTGCATCTCTGCGTTTCCGTGTCCCCGTGTCCCGCGCCCCAGCGCAGTAAACAATGATTCCTGCGAACACCCCTGCAAGAGAGCCACCCTCACTTTCCGACCTGATGGCAAACAGTCCCGCTTCTCCCCATAGGAGTCTGGGTCCCCAGAGTCTCGCCAGAAACTGGAGTTCAGAGCAGTCGGGAGCTTGTGTCTCCCTTCGGATTGAAAAATTTGCGCGCCTCCATACCTCTGCTTTTCCACGCCTATACACGTCCTACCCGGTCTCAATGCTCTTTTCTCTTTCCTTCTAGTTGTAGAACTTCTACTCAGCCAGCTTTCCCGTGGTTCTGGGTGATAGACGTTTTGTCTTTTAGTTGTAGATTTGGTATGGTTGTGAGAGGCAGCACGTACAGGTGTATACCTTATGCCGCCATCTTGGTTTTTCCTCATTGTGGTTTTGATTGCATTCCTTAATGACTAAGGTTGGTGAACATTGAAGGTTGAATCTTTTTGTTTTTGTTTTGCTAATCTTGAAACAACCTTTCTAGAAGTGCTGGTGGTAGGAGAGCCTAAAATCGTAAGGCTTAGGATTTTTATGACATTGAAACATCATGATATGTTAACTAGAAAGACAAAAAGAATAATCCTATTTTTTTCCAGCATTTAGTAAACTAGAAGAATGTACAATCATGTGCTGCTTAATGTCAGGGATACATTCTGAGATGTGTTGTTGGGCAATTTTGTCATTGTACGAACATTATAGAGTGCACAAACCTAGATGGTATAGCCTACTACACACTTAGGCAGTATGTTATAGCCCATTGCTCCTAGACTACAGGTCTGTACGGCATGTTATGCTGAATACTGTAGGCATTTGTAACACAATGGTAACTATTTGTGTAACTAAACATAAAAAAGTTACAGAAAAGCCCAGCTGGTGTTGCTCAGTGCTTGAGCATCAGCCCATGAACCAGCAGGTCACAGTTCAATTCCCAGTAAGGGCATATGCCTGGATTGGGGGCTTGATCCCCAGTAGGGGGCATGCAGGAGGCAGCTGATCAATGATTTTCTCTGATCATTGATGTTTCTATCTCTCTCTCGCTCTCTGAAATCAATAAAAATATGTATTAAAAAAAGAGAGAGAGATGCAGTAGCCACAGGATATTTACAGCAAAAAGTACATAAACAAGTAGCATAGTCATTTATTATCATTATCAAGTATTATGTGCTATACGTAATTACATATGCTGTATTTTATACAACTGGCAGTGCAGTAGGCTTGTTTTTACCAGCATCACTACAGACATTGTGCTATGACATTATGACTTGGCTCTGATGCCACTAGGTGATAGGAATTTTCTGCTCCATTATAACCTTATGGGACCACCCTCATGTATGCGGTCTGTTGTTAACCTTGTTATGTAGTACAAAACTACTCAAAATAAGAATGTTATCTGGGTGGTGGGACTACAAGCTTTTCTAAGTTTTTCTGAGCATATATTTCTTGTGTGATGGAACAAATAAAAATCATAAATCTAGAGTGCCCCCTCTTTCCTCAGGCCAGAGCTGAAACCTGTGGACAAGGAGTTGGAAGTAGTGATGAAGTGAGTGCTGGGCCAGAGGGGCTGGTTGGAAGCTCTTGTTTCTGGCCACCGCAGTGCTATTCATCCCCACCTTCCCTCCCACAGGTTCCCTGATGGGTTTGAGAAGTTCTCACCACCAATTCTGCAACTAGATGAGGTGGATTTCTACTATGATCCTAAACACGTCATCTTCAGCCGTCTCTCCGTCTCTGCTGATCTTGAATCCCGCATCTGTGTGGTATGGTTGTTGTTTCTCTGTTCCAGGAGCTGGGACTCTCCCACCCTAGCACATGCTGGGGATTGGCCCAGATCCTCGGGCTGGAAGGGGAAGAGGTCCACTAGGCAGGAGTCAGGGCCTGAGCAAGGACTTGGCTATACTTACACTGTCCCCATGCTCCAGCCTCACAGGGCTGCCCTGCAGAGGTGAAAAGAAAGCCTGGCATGTGGTACTTGATGAATACTTGAAGCAGTATTCTATCTTGCTCATCTCCGCTCTCAGTTTTCTCAAACCATGGAACATAGAGGAAGAGTATAGGCTTCAGGGTCAGACTTCAGATCCTGACTCTGCCATTTCCCAGCTTTGTTACTAAATAGTTTTCTCATCTTTAAAATGGAGATAGCGTCTACCTCACTTGGTTATTGAGAGAGTTAAATCCCCAGCACTTACTAGGTACTCAGTTATTAGGTTCTCTACATATTTATTACCCCCTTCATTTTTCTTTTGAGTTTCTGAAAAACGTTTTAGTTGAAAGGATCATTGGGACTACCCAAGTCCAGTTCTCCTTTCCTTTCCTTCTGTGTCCTATACATGTACACTCTAAAGTTCTCATGTTTCTTCTTATAGGTTGGGGAGAATGGGGCTGGGAAGTCTACCATGCTGAAGTTGCTTATGGGGGATCTAACACCTGTTCGAGGCATCAGACATGCTCACCGGTAGGGCCCACACCTTCACTCTCCAACTATCCCTACAGTTGTAGCTACACTCTTTTTGGTCATTGCCTTTCATCCCCTCTTGCACCTTCATTTCTGACTACAGGAATCTGAAGATCGGCTATTTCAGCCAGCACCACGTGGAACAGCTGGACCTGAACGTCAGTGCTGTGGAGCTGCTGTCACATAAGTTTCCTGGTGTGTTAGGGCTTGGGGTTCAAGAGAAAGGCCCAGGGCTGCTGCCTACAGTTAGGCCTCCTTTGGGGAGGTGCTGAGCAGCTCACCCAAGTCTAGGTGTAAGGACAGAGGTATTTGAAGGTGGGACTGGGGAGAGGGTGAAGGGAGGGAGTTGGGCCATGATCGAATGGGGCCTATTTCAGGACGGCCTGAGGAGGAGTATCGTCACCAGCTGGGCCGGTATGGCATCTCTGGAGAACTGGCTGTGCGCCCTGTTGCCAGCTTGTCTGGGGGCCAGAAGAGCCGGGTAGCCTTTGCTCAGATGACTATGCCCTGGTAAGGCCTTACTTTCTAGAATTCTTTCCCTCCCTGTTCCCCTCTGGCCTAGTAGAAAATGATTCTCTTGTCTTTATATCAGAGGAGTTCATGATTTCTCCAACTCCCCATAACTATCCACCTTCCTGGGTTCTGCCTTCCAGCCCCAACTTCTATATTCTGGATGAACCCACAAACCACCTGGATATGGAGACAATTGAGGCTCTTGGCCGTGCTCTCAACAATTTCAGGGTGAGTGTGTCTTCATAATGCCCACTCCTTCCCAGGCCTCAGCACTCCTTAGCCCCCCGCCCCCCTGAGTGCCTCTGGTCTCCTGTCTTTCAGGGTGGCGTGATTTTGGTATCCCACGATGAGCGCTTCATCAGGCTGGTGTGCCAGGAGTTGTGGGTGTGCGAAGGAGGCGGCGTCACCCGGGTCGAGGGGGGATTTGACCAGTACCGTGCCCTTCTCCAGGAACAGTTCCGCCGTGAGGGCTTCCTCTAGACCCAACAAGCTGAGGGCTATGCCCAGGACATGGACTGGTCTCTCAGACCCCTGGGCCACCATGTAGGCAACCATCTCCAGGCCACGGACCTCCCCTGACTTTGGGGACAGCCTTATTCCCAAATCTCTCCTTTTGATTGGAGCATGCTCTGCACAATCCAGGGAACCCCATCTAAGGGTCTGTGAGGACTGGTCTTGTAAGTGGAAGGGTAGGGGGGAACCCTCTGGGGTTATACTTCCCCCACTGCCCCAGCTGTGACTGGGCCCCAAGTGGCTGCTGTGTAAATTAAATCTTCCTTGCCTCATCTCTGCTGTTCCCTGGCAGGGCTGCAATGTGTTAGTGGTGTAGGCTCTCTGATTTATTATTCTCCTGTGACATTTGTATCAATCACAAGGAGGGGGTTATAGCATCACCAGCCTTGACCCTGGAAGGAGACATCACTAAAGCCACTGGGGCTCAGAGGTCACCTGCCTGACCTTGCGGTGGGCTGGGCTGTTTGAATGAAGGGCAGTGTGTTACATCACTGTGGTGCTGGTCCCTGTAGTGTGGGCTCAGCCTCACTGCTTACGAGAGTGAACTGATTCTGTAACCCTGCAGCTTTAGACATGGTTTGTCATCTGCTTTTCCCGTGGTCTCTGGCCCAGGCTCACCCTGCTTCTTTGATCAGGACCTTCAGAAGGGTCTGAAGAGAAACTGTCTTTGTCCCCGTTTTGCTTGGGTCGTTTCTTTATTTTTCCTCTAACCATGTACTAGTAAGAGGGGCCTGGGAAGAAATTGAAAATGGTGTCTAATGGGAAGAAATAGAGTACTTTGTTTTCAAATTAAGCAGTCTTAAGTGTGGGGTGGGATTTTTAACAGAGGTAATATGATTTATAAATATTGTTTCTCGAGGGCTCAGCTGATCTATGTAATCGCTATACAGAAGACACTAACATAGAGACATTGTGTTGCTCTCCATGGTGATGAAGGAACTTGCTGGCTTCATGGAGAATTATAGTCACAAAGTTCAACCAAGGAATGTTAACTCAGCTGGTGAGGTTATTATGGTGCAGGTAGCTGGGAGGGAGATACCTGTTTTGGGGAGTAAATGAGAAGAAAGACAGGAAGTCTTCTGATTTACCACAGAACAGGCAGTGATGGACGAATGAAAACAGCAGAAGAGCCACTAACAGGCCTGCCTCCTCAGCCTCTCTCACTCCCTTTCAGAAGTCCACAGGAGAGGTTCTTCTAACTGTGTCTGTGGCTTTGTGAACCCTCATGCTCCTAAGAGCCTTCTCACAGCCCCATCGCTTCTGCCAACCTCAGACCTGCAGATGGGCCAGTCAGGGGCCATCTGGTGTGTGATTTGTGCCTACCTGTTTGCCAGGCTCAGCCCCTTCACCTCACACAAGTTTGTGAGTCCCGATATGAGTTCTCCCAAGTCCTTAGAGTTGTTGGGAGTGCAGCTGAAGGGTTCTGTGACAGAATGTGCTTCTTTTGGGGTAGGTGACTTTGTACAAAGAACATTGGAGTTGGATCTAAGATCAAGTCCCAGTGCCGTTACTGTTGATAGAAGGAGTCACCAGACTAAGAAATACTAGCTGTGTAAGGAATCACTTAACCTTTTTGAATACTTCTGCCTGGTTTCTTGATAGGATTGTGTTGAGGATTAGCTGACAAGCACATTATGCATATGATTCACAAAGTGTGGCCAGTCTGATTTGAAGGACTATTGTGGGAAAAGCAAATTTTCTCAGTGATTCCAGAGGTAGACAAGTTTGGGTTCAAAGGAAGGAAAAATTTTAATAGCTCAGGCTGCCTCCTGAGAGTTAAGTTTCCAGTCTCTGGGACTGTTCATCCCTGCCAGGCTCTCAAGAAGGGCTCTTTCAGGTTGGTTTCCAATGTCATGACTGCAGGAACAAAACAGGAAGAGCCTGTATATGACAATACAGGCCTATATATCAGGCCTTCAGAAAATGGGGATGAATGAATTGTAGCAGCTGAGAAAGACTACATTAAGGGTAGGGTGAATTTCTGGAGATTAGAAGAGGGGAGCTGACAGAAGATAGTTGTCTTGAGGGGAAAATATAGACAATGTCAACTCCATTCTAGAAAGCACAGGGCAGAGAAATTTGACATGTATGAGTGGGAAGCCCCCTGATCACCACAGACTGCCCATCACAGTAGCCACTCCTTTCACACTGTGGAGAGCCCATTTAACCCAACCATTGGGAAGCTGGTCCTTCCAACTGCTGAGTTTGGAGCTGCCCTGCTGACGTCAGGCTAAGTTCTCACTGTTTTCCAGGCAAATTTTAGAATGAAATAGGGGAAGAGGTGCCATTTACCCTTGCTGGCTATGCCCCAGGTTAATTTGTCATTTTAGAATGTAAAATTCCAGTAAAAGCCACTCAGTAAGCCTGGGTCTGGCCCACCCTCAGGTGCAAGCCAAACAACACCTCTAGCATCATCAGTTTATGGGCCTGCACCAGCCTGAACATGCAGACTGGATGTTGGAACCTGGGGAAATCCCAGCAGGCTAGCAGGCTGGGTTCACAACCTGGCTGAAGGACCTCTCGGGGTCCCTGAACCTGGAGTGATGGACTCCCTCCAACCTTGCCTCCCTCCAAGGTGGCTTCATTGCACTTTGTGCTTCCCCCATTATAAGCTGCTTGCCATTATTAAAGTTGTAAATCCCACTTTGCCTTGTTAGCCTAGAAGGCCAGACCATGGCTTGCTCTTCTTTGTGTCTTATGTGCCTGCCACAGGTTGGGTTTCCTGGGAAGCAGTGCGAAGAAATCATCATGCAGGATGTTTATTGGGGTATGCTGCTGGGACCAACACCAGGATTGAGCAGAGGGAGAAGTTGAGCAGCATTGAAGGCCTCAGTTGGCCCCACATTCTAGAGCTGGATAGTCCTGCAGAGTTGTCCTGTGTTGAGACAATGGCTCAGGCAGGCCTTTATCTGCTGAGTTGACCAGTCTTGGAATGCTGGCTGCTACAAGAAGATGTGAAGTTGAGAAAGGAAGTTTTCTTCAGCTGAGACAATTCCCCCAAAGGGGCTGACAGCTAAGGACTCTGCCATCAGCACTCTTAGCAGCTAGGGCAGCAAGTCCTTCATTCCTGAAAGGAGGTCCGGGCAGCTCATCACAGCACCTACTGCAGTGCCAAGCCTATAGACATGTGCTCAATAAAAGTGCTTGAGGAATGAGTACTGGGGGGAAATTATTTGAGGAAAAGTAGAGAATGATATTGGAAGAGAGAAGAGGGGGAAAACCCAAGAAACCAGCCAGAAGGTCATAACCAAAATCCAGTCCTAAGGGCATGGGGTCAGCACGGTGCAGGTGGAGACAAGGCTAGGGAAGATGGTATGCAAATTCAGCAAGGGGCTGTCTGTTCTGCCCAAACAAGGAAGGACTCCTTTTTCTGGGCCAAAGTCTTGAAAGCTTAGGGACCTAAGGAACAGATTTAAAGGGAAACTTTTTGTTTTTAAACCTCGCCTTGTTTCCTTTTAAGACTGCTAAGGAAATAATTACAGAATATTTATTGAGTTCTTATTGTGTAATAGGTACTTTTGTAAGTCCTTTACCCCCACTAAGTCAATCTTCACAAACCTATTATTCCCATTTTACAGATGAGGAAACAGGAAGTTGACATAGTGGGTGGCAGGACTGGGATTCGGGCCAGTCTGGTTCTAGAGTGCAGCTCTTAACTGTCATACTGTACTACCGCTCAGCTCCTTGTGTGACCTGCTCAATGGTTTTGTTCATTCCATCATTTAAAACTCATCATTTGCATGGGGCAGGGGTGGGAGGTAGGGGCTTTGAATAAGCTCCCAGAAGAGCAAGCTGATGAGTAGGAGTACCTGGCATTGGCTGACACACTGGTGTTCAGTGAAGTTGTTTGTTAAATTAATAACAAAAAAACACGTGGAAATAGTGGCAAAGTCATGCACTGGGATTAGCACAGCTCTACCACTAATGGCATCTTGGACAAGTCAACCTTTCCTGAGGAAATTATCCTTATCCATAAAATGGGTATAACTCAGTTTGTCTTGCCTGCTTCTTTGGGTAGTTGGAAGGATTAAATGAGACAAAGCCCCGTGTAAGCTGAACAAAAATTTTTGTGAACTGTAAAGAGCTGTGGATCCAAAGGGTGTCATTTTCATGGATGGAGTGAGGGAGCGGCAGCCTGGGGCCTCCTCTGGAGACACATAGACTAGCACATGTGCAAACACTCCAGGCCATCATCAAGATGATTGCCCCAGGAGGGCCACCCACAGCCCTCATTTGCTGAGCCAGACATCAGAAAGCGTGCTTGCAGGAGCGCAGCATGAGACTGCCTGGCACCTGCTGAGTTGCATGGGGTAAAGCAGAAATCATGCAATTTAAGCCCATTCTAATAATTTGCATAGGTCACGTCCTGTTGGTAACTCTAGGTTTCTATTTTCTTTATGTTAAATAAATGGATGGTTTGGAAGTGATTTCTGCTTTACTGTATATAGAGAGGCCTTTGAAACCCTAAATTAAATATTGTCAACCCATGCTACAGCATTTTTAACACCGAGGAATGCTTTCACAAATGTTCTCTTTTGGTCTGGTCTTCATAATCCATTAAGTGGATCCTGATGAGTTATTCCCATTTTACAGAACTGGAGCTTGAGGCAGAAAGATAAGTGTCTTACTTAGGTTCAGATACCTCTGTGCATGCAGAGATGGGGCAAGAACAGAGTATCTGGGTCCCCAGACTTCTCACATCTCTCCCAATAGCTGTTCTCAACTTTGTTCCATATTTATTCATACGATGGATGGCATTCTCATGTCACACTTGCCCATGGGCATACTCAGGGTCATGTTACCTTCAATCCTTTCAGGCAAGTGTTTTGAACCTAATTGTTTGAGATGGGCGATGTTCAAGCAGAATGTCAGAACCTAACAAGGCAAGGGAGGGCATCTGTATAGGAAGGTGGTCCAGTATGAGGTGTCAGAACCTGAGTGAGGTGAGGACATTCATGCGTGGGAATGGCCTGCGCCCTGGGGTGGGAATGCAGCCTGGCCTGGGAAATCAAAGCCCAAGCAGGGCGAGAAGGACATTCTTCTTTATTTTTTTAACTTATCTTTATTGTTGATAGTATTACAGATGTCCCCTTTGTTTTGTTCCATGGGCTATGCACATATGCATATAAGTTCCCCGGTTATTGTCTCCCCAACAAACCCCACCTTCCCTCTAAAATTCATCAGTCTGTTCCATGTCTTTTTTTTTTTTTAAGTTTTTATTGATTTTAGAGAGAGTAAGGGAGAGGGAGAGAAACATTGATGGCTGCCTCCTGCACGCCCCCTACTGGGGATCAAGCCTGCAACCCAGGCATGGGCCCTAACCGGGAATCGAACTAGCGGCCTCTCAAGCACAAATGACACCCAACCAACTGAGCCACTTTAGCCAGGGCAAGGAGGATGTTTTGA
The DNA here is from genome assembly GCF_963455305.1 of Plecotus auritus. Taxonomy (NCBI): domain Eukaryota; kingdom Metazoa; phylum Chordata; class Mammalia; order Chiroptera; family Vespertilionidae; genus Plecotus; species Plecotus auritus. The sequence goes on along the minus strand of NC_137771.1, from coordinate 185,230,322 downwards.
GGAGGGGAGAACCCCAAGACAGGGTGTTAGGCAAGTTTAGAGTGAGGAGGGTATTTACTGAGGAGGCAGGTGGAAGCAACCCAGTGTAGAGTATTGGAGACAAGAGTGAGAAGGACATGTGAATGCAGAAGGCAGTGGTGACAGGGATTAATCATGTGGATAAATGTATTAGGGAAAATGGCAGCCCGGTTTCTCACAGTTGGAGAAGGAAATTATAAATATAGAAAGGGAGAAAGACCTAGCTGGTTTGTCTCAGTTGGTAGAGTGTCGGCCTGCAGACTGAAGGGTCCCGGGTTCGATTCTGGCCAAGGGCATGTGCTCAATCCCCAGTTGGGGTGGGGGGGAAGGGTGTGCAGGAGGCAACTGATCAATAATTCTCATCATTGATGTTTCTATCTCTCCCTCTCTGAAATCAATAAAAAATATATTAAAAAGAAAGGGAGAAAACTAGAATGAACCTTGTGATGTTGGATTAAAATTGGAGATATTGGTGTAAACTCATGTTTTTCAATAAATAGAGGTAGATTTAAAAATCAATATAGATTTAAGTGTGTATGTAGCTCTGTCCCAGCTCTAGCTATTGAGAAGTGACACCCCCATCCCAATGGCAAGGAGCAGTGCCCAAATCCTAGCTTCTACATAACATTTTACACTGTAAGGTGCCAGTGCTCCCTAGTGAATGAGCTGATTCTAGGGCTGAGAGAGAGATACAAGATGAGCCTAGAAATCTTATACTACAGCCCTAACTGGTTTAGCTCAGTGGATAGAGCGTCGGCCTGCGGACTGAAGGGTCCCAGGTTCGATTCCGGTCAAGGGCATGTACCTTGGTTGTGGGCACATACCCAGTTGGGGGTGTGCAGGAGGCAGCTGATCAATGTTTCTCTCTCATTGATGTTTCTAACTCTCTATCCTTCTCCCTTCCTCTCTGTAAAAAATCAATAAAATATATTTTAAAAAAAAAAGAAAAGAAATCTTATACTACAAAGCAAAAAAAAAAAAAAGTAATTGGGACATATAAAAAGGACACAAAAGTTAGCTTGAAATGCTTCCACTGGACAAATTAGACAGTTTGAACAATATATATTGATTATAACCTCTGAATAAGACAGTTGATACTAATATACATAAGTATATGAATAAATTAAAAATTTAATGAGGAACAAGACACATTTTCAAAGTAATTCCACCCAAACATTTATTCATTATAAAGGGAAAAGGAGTTACTGTACAGTAGAGAAGCTTAACTGACACCACCATGATCAAGTAATCAAAGTCAACATCATCAGAACAAAAATAGACCCAGAGACATAGAAGTATGAACAGACTGTTGAACCTCAGAGGGAAGGCAAGGGAGGGTGGGTGGGAAGAGATCAACCATTGAACTTGTATACATCCTTTTTCACCCCATCCGCCAAAAGCCCCCCTTCTGGCAATCAAACCTCAGTCTGTTCTCTGTGTCTATGAGTCTGTTTCTGTTTTGTTGGTTCATTTATATTGTCCTTTAGATTCCACATATAAGTGAAATTATATGGTATTTGTCTTTCTGACTTATTTCACTCAACACAATACCCTCCCATCCATGTTGTCAAAAATGGTAAAATTTCATTCTTTTTTAACATATTTTATTGATTTTTTACAGAGAGGAAGGAAGAGGGATAGAGAGTTAGAAACATCGATGAGAGAGAAACATCGATCAGCTGCCTCCTTCACACCTCCCACTGGGGATGCGCCCGCAACCAAGTTACGTGCCCTTGACCGGAATCGAACCTGGGACCCCTCAGTCTGCAGGCCGATGCTCTATCCACTGAGCCAAACCGGTTTCGGCTCTTTTTTTTTTTTTTAATCCTCACCCAAGGATATGTTTTTATTGATTTTTTTAAAAAGAGAGGAAGGGAGAAAAAGAGAGAGAAAAACAATGATTGATTGCCTCCCATATGTGCCCTGACCAGGGATCAAACCCGCAATCTGGGTATGTGCCCTGACAGGGAATTGAGCCTGTGACCTTTGGTGCATGGGACAACTGTCCAATCAGCTGAGCCACACTGGCCAGGGCAGATTTTGTTCTTTTTATGGCTAAATAATATTCCATTGTATATATGTACCACATCTTAACTTTATTCACCTCCTGATGGGCAGTTAGGTTGCTTCCATACCTTAGCTATCCTATCTAATAAAAGAGTAATATGCAAATTAACCATCACTCTGCTACACCCACCAGCCATGCCCACCAGCCACGTCCACCAGCCAATCAGGAGCGAATATGCAAATAAACCCAACCAAGATGGCTACAGCCACAGAGAGCAGGAGGGAGGCTTGGGTTTCCCCGGCGATGGAGGAAGCCAAGCTCTCTGCCTGCCCTTGCTGGCCTAGGCCTCCACTCAAGGCTACAAGTTTCAATGATAGAAGATACATAAACCCAAACAGAAATGGCGACAGCCATGGAGCTGGAAAGAGCAGGAGGCTAGTGTTGCCCCCGGTGATGGAGGAAGCCAAGCTTTCTGCACACCCTGGCCAGCCCAGGCCTCGCTTAAGGCTACAAAGTTTCAATTATAGAAGATACATAAATCCCAACAGAAATGGCTGCCACCGCGGAGCAAGCAGAAGGCTTGGCTCTGCTCCAGGCTACAAAGTTTTAATTGTAGAAGATAAATAAACCCCAGATACCAGGGCCTCTGCTTGGGTCACCAGGGGGCGTGGCCGGCCTGCAAACCACCACAGGCCCCTTGCCCAGGCCGCCTCATGCCCCAAGGGAACCCCCACCCTGATCCAGGACACCCTTCAGGGCAAACCAGCTGGCCCTTACCCATGCACCAGGCCTCTATCCTATCTAATAAAAGAGTAATATGCAGATTGACCATCACTCCAACACACAAGATGGCTGCCCCCATGTGGTCAAAGATCCTGCCCCCATGTGGACACAAGATGGCCAGCACGGGAGGGCAGTTGGGAGGGACCAGGCCTGCAAGGGAGGGCAGTTGGGGGGCAATCAAGCCTGCAGGGGAGGGCAGTTAGGGGTGACCAAGCCAGCAGAGGAGGGAAGTTGAGGGCGACCAGGCCTGCAGGGAAAGGCAGTTGGGAGGGACCCAGGCCGGCAGGGGAGGGCAGTTAGGGGTGACCAGGCTGGCAGAGGAGGGAAGTTGGGGGCATACAGGCTGGCAGGGGATCAGTTAGGTATCAATCAGGCTGGCAGGGGAGTGGTTAGGGGGTGATCAGGCTGGCAGGCAGAAGCGGTTAGGGGCAATCAGGAAGGTATGCAGGTGAGCAGTTCGGAGCCAGCAGTCCTGGATTGTGAGAGGGATATCCGACTGCCCGTTTAGGATGGGATCGGGCCTAAACGGGCAGTCGGACATCCCTCGAGGGGTCCCAGATTGGAGAGGGTGCAGGCTGGGCTGAGGGACACCCCCCCCCCAGTGCACGAATTTCGTGCACTGGGCCTCTAGTGGTAAATAATGCTGCAGTGAACATAGTGATTTCTTTTTAAATTTTATTTTAGATTTCTTAGGATAAATACCCAGAAGTGGAGTTGCTGGGTCCTTCTTTGTATCTTATTGTAGCCTTTTTTTAAAGTCTATTTTGTCTGTTATAAGTATTTCTACTTCAGCTTTTTGTTTTGTTTTGTTTTGCTTCCATTTTCATGAAATATCTTTTTTCATCCCTTATTTCCAGTTTCTGTGTCTTTCCATCTGAAGTGAGTCTCTTGTAGACAGCATATGTATGGGTCTTGTTTCCTTTTCCATTCAGTTACCCTGTGTCTTTTTATTGGAGCATTTAAAGTAACTGTTGATAGATATGTATTTATTGCCATTTTATTATTCATATTTTTATCTTTTTTTTCCTGAAAAAAAAAAAACCAAAGAAACTCTTTAACATTTCTCCTAATATTGGTTTGGTGGTGATGAACTCCTTTACCTTTTTCTGGGAAACTCTTTATCCTTCTAGTCTAAATGATATTTGCTAGGTAGAATTAACTTCCTGATTTTGACAATTGTGTTGTGGTGATGTAAGAGAATGTCCTTGTTTTAAAAAATACACATTAAATAAAGGGTTATGGGGATTTGTTCTTTATTTCAAATTTTCTATGTACTAAGATTGTTTCAGGTTTTTTAAATATTTTAAAAATATAAAAGTAATACATGAGTGTTGTAACAAGTTGAAGAATGCAAATAAAGTTAATACCTGCTTCATCCCAATTCTAGTACCCTTTTCCCTAAAGAAACCATTATTATCAGACTTATAGATATCTTTCCAAACCTTATCTATAATCATATGAACATGTAGTCCCTGGCTGGGTAGCTCAGTTGTTTGGAGTGTCATCCCAATACACCAAGGTTTCGGGTTTGACCCTGGGCACATTTATATATATATATAAGCCTAATATGTAAATTGTCCCCTCGGGAGTTTGACCGGGAGCCCTGGAGTTCGATCACTCGCTATGATGTGCGCTGACCACCAGGAGACAGCATGGAACAAAGGAAGGCCCCCGCCAGCAGCCGGAAGGCCACGATTGGCCCTGATCCTGGCCAGGCCTAGGGACCCTACCCATGCATGAATTTCGTGCACCAGGCCTCTAGTACAAGAATACGTGGAACAACAGATTGATGTTTCTCTCTCACCTTTCCTCAATCAATTAAAAAAACATATGAACATCTACATCTTTAAATTTATGCATATGGAAATACCTTATCTCATTGTGTTAGCTATTAACTTTCCCCTTAGTGTCCTGCACTAAACAGAAAGTCTTAATTTTTATAACATTGTACTTCATAATAATTTCAGACGTAAAGAAACTTAAATAATTTTTATAACATTTTACTTAAATAATTTCAGACTTGCAGAATATTACAAGGAATTCTGCTCTTCCCTTCATTCAGATTCCCTAAATGTTAATATTTTGCACATTTGCTATATCATTTTCTGTGTATTTGTGTGTATGTGTGTATCTGTTTTCCCCAAACTACTTGAGAATAAGTTGTAGACATAACATTCCTTTATTTCTAAATACCCCAATATGTTATTTTCTAAAAACAAGGACTTCCCTTATATAAGCACAGTACAATTAGCAAAATAAGGATATATACATTGACAGTATTATTTTCTAATCTATAGAGTTTACCCAATTTTTGCTAATTGTACCACCAATTTATTTTATTACCTTTTTTTTAGTCCTTACCCGAGGATATTTTTTCATTGATTTTTAGAGAGCTGGAAAGACAGAGAGAAACATCAATGTGAGAGAAACACATCAACTGGTTGCCTCCTGCACGCACCCTGACCAGGGCCTGGGCTGGGGAGGAGCCTACAACCGTGGTACATGCCCTTGACCGGAATCGAACCCAGGACCCTTCGTTCCACAGGCCAATGCTCTATCCACTGAGCCAAACCAGCTAGGGCACCACCAATTTATTTTATAAAATTCTTTTTAAATATGGGATCACACTAAATTGCTTCTTTAGCATCCTGTAATCTGGAACAATCCATTAATCTTTATCTTTCATGACCTTAACATTTTGGAAGAGTACAGAACATTTTTTTTTTTTTTTTTTGTAGAATGTCCATTTCGGTTAGTCTGGTGTCTCCTCTTGATTAGATTCAGGCTATGCATTTTTGGCAGGAATGTCATAGAAGAGAGGCTGTGCCTTCTCAGAGCATCTGATCAGGAGGCATGTGATGTCAATTTGTCCTATTACTGGTGATGTTAACTTTGATTACTTGTTTAAGGTGGTGTCTGCCAGGTTTCTACGCTGTAAATTGCTGTTTTTCCCTTTGTAATTAATAAGTATCTTGTGGAGAAGCAATACTTAATTCTTATGTAATCAAAATCATCAGTGTTTGGCAACATGATTTGTTCTTTTGAAGTATTTGAGTCCTTCCCTACCACCAGTAGGTGACAGAGGTTTTCTGCAACATTCTTTTTTTATTGAATTTATTGGGGTGACATTGGTTAACAAAATTATATAGGTTTCAGGTGTACAATTCTATAACACATCATCTGTATGTTGTGTGTTCACCACCCCAAGTCAAGCCTCCTTCCATCGCCATTTATCCCTCCTTTACCTCCCCCAGTCCTCTTTCCCTCTGGTAATCACCATACTGTTGTCTGTGTCTGAGGTTTTTGTTTGTTTGTTTTTGCTTAATCCCTTCATCCTTTTCACCCAGCCCCACAATTCCCCTCCTCTCTGACAGCTGTCAGTCTGTTCCGTCTGAGTCTGTTTCTAATTTTTTTTTTTTAGTTTATTTTGTTCATTAGATTCCACATATGAGTGAAATCACATGGTACTTGTCTTTTTCTGACTGGCTTACTTCACTATACAATTATTTGTCTATTAATTATATGCTTTATTTTTCTTACTAGGTTCAGTCCATCTAGAATTCATCCTTACATGTGTTGTATAGGAACACAGTCTTCACCTTTCTCCATAGAGTGAACCAGTTTTTCCAACATTATTTACTTAACCTCTCTTTTCTTCAGTAATGGTGGTGCCACATTTATTGCATATTATGTTTTCATTTATATAATATATATTATGTATTATATATTACATATTTTATATAATATATTATATTACATTATATTTATTAATACATGTGTCAGGTTCTCTATTGGTCTACTTGTTCTTGTACCAGGACCATATCTGGTAGGGTAAGCCCCACTCTTTCATTTTCATTTTTTGTTTAAATGTATTTTTATTATTGATTTCAGAGAGGAAGGGAGAGGGAGAGATAGAAACATCAATGATAAGACAGAATCATTGATCGGCTGCTTCCTGCACACCCCACTGGGGATTGAGCCGGCAACCCGGGCATATGGTCTGACCGAGAATCGAACTGTGACCTCCTGGTTCATAGGTCGACACTCAACCACTGAGCAACACTGGCTGGGCTGAATATTCTGAGTACTTGGACCTTAGAAAGCATATGTTGTCTAGTTTGTTGTCTTTCACTTGCACCCCTCCAGGTGTCTGGTTATTTTGGCCTAGTTCATATCCCCCTGGGAGTGTCAGCCATTCTGTCTGGCAAGGGTGTTGGGAAAGGTCTGAAGGCCCACTCCAGTTCACATCCAGTTCTGGGGATTCAAGGAAAGTGGAAGGAAAGAGCCCTAGGGCAGAAAGCATACAACATCACAGTTGACCTCTCCCATTTGCTGCCTCCCACCAAACTGTTTAAACCCTTTAAGCTCTTAGGGAGAAGCAGGAGGGGAGGAGGTAACTGACATGCCCTCAGGTTTTGGAAAGAAGTAATAAAGGAGTAACTGCCAAGGTGATTCAGTCATCTTCTCATCAATTCCTTTCCTAGCAGGAATTTTGCACTACACTGAAATTATCTCCAGAGGACTTTGATAATTACTTATTTTTATAAAAATTGAGTCACATCATTCTGCAATTTGCTTTTTTTCTTTCACCGATGTACATTGTTGTTTAATAGCAACACAATGTTCCATGATATGGACGCACCATCATTCATTTAACAGTTCTCTTTTTGGTGGACATTCAGGTTGTTCCCCTCCCTTTTTTTTTGTCCCTAAAAACAGGTTTGTTTGTATCCTTGACTGTATTCTCTTAAACACTTGTGTATTTATTCCTATAGGATAACTTCTCCAATGTATGGTGGAAGGAACATAAGAAAACAGTGGTGCCTTGGCCAGTGTGGCTCCGTGGTTAGCATGTCTGCCCTGCTCACTGAAGGGTCTCGGGTTCAATTCCTGGTCAAGGGCATGGACCTAAGTTGCAGGTTCAATCCCCAGTTCTGGGTGGAGATTTGAAAATCCTTAATAAGATTCTAAAGCCCTGAAAAATTCAGTAACTTTCCTTTATTCCCTGTAAGGCTCCACGCTTTCTAACTCATGGCGCCTGCACACACTTTTCCCTCTGCTGGAAACCTTCTCCCTCATCCCCTGCTTAGCTAATTCTTAGTTCTTCAATTCTCATTGTTCAAAGTAGCTATCTCTGACCCTTCCCCCAAGATGGTCAAGTTCCTTTATCACCACAACAGATGTGTCTCTCTCACATTGATATTTCTTTCTCTTTCTCTACTCCTCCCTCCTGTCCACTCTCTCTAAAATCAATGGAGAAAATATCCATGGGTGGGAGAGAGGAAAGAAAGGGAGGGTAACTTTTTACTTCCCACTGAACACCCATTAAGACTTTATATCCTACTATTAAAAAAAGACTTTATATCCTAATTATGCATTAATTTTACAATATTAAAAAATAATTAAAGCACAATCATGTGACCATACCTAATGCCACAGAACTGTGCACTTAAAAATGGTTAAGGTGGTAAATTTTGTTATGTATATACTTGACCACAATTTTAAAAAAGATATAATTAGCTTGGTCGCATAGCTCAGTGGTTGGTTGAGTGTCGACCTATGAACCAGAAGGTCATGGTTCAATTCTCCGTCAGGGCAAATGCCCCAGGATGCCCCGGGGTGCAGTAGGGGAGATGCAGGAGGTAATCGATCAATGATTCTCTCTCATCATTAATGTTTCTATCTCTCACTCTCCGTCCCTCTCTGAAATGAATAAAAAATATTTTAAAGAAGATATAAATTGAAATAAACCCTGTGTGAACTCATCATTCCCTAGCTTGAAAACCCTCTAATGACTTTTCAAAAGTTTTCAAGTAAATTTGAAAATCCTTAATAAGATTCTAAAGCCCTGAATAATTCAGTAACTTTCCTTTATTCCCTGTAAGGCTCCACGCTTTCTAACTCATGGCGCCTGCACACACTTTTCCCTCTGCTGGAAACCTTCTCCCTCATCCCCTGCTTAGCTAATTCTTAGTTCTTCAATTCTCATTGTTCAGAGTAGCTATCTCTGACCCTTCCCCCAAGATGGTCAAGTTCCCTTATCATTTTGCATTGAAAAATGTAGTTTCTTATAGCTATTATCATAATTACATTTTAAAAATCTAAATAAAAAGTGAATAATAGCTCTAGCTGGTTTGGCTCAGTGGATAGAGTGTCAGCCTGTGGACTAAAGAGTCCCAGGTTTGATTCTAGTCAAGGGCACATGCCCGGGTTGTGGGCTCGATCCCCAGTAGGGGGCATGCAGGAGGCAGCCAATCAATGATTCTCATCATTGATGTTTCTATCTCTCTCTCCCTCTCCCTTCCTCTCTAAAATCAATAAAAATATATTTTTAAATGAATAATAAAGATCTAAACAAATGGAGAAACATACCATGTCTGTGGATTAGAACATTCAATATAGCCGAAACCGGTTTGGCTCAGTGGATAGAGCGTCGGCCTGCAGACTGAAGGGTCCCGGGTTTGATTCCGGTCAAGGGCATGTACCTTGGTTGCGAGCACATCCCCAGTAGGGGGTGTGCAGGAGGCAGCTGATCGATGTTTCTCTCTCATCGATGTTTCTAACTCTCTATCCCTCTCCCTTCCTCTCTGTAAAAAATCAATAAAATATATTTTAGAAAAAAAAAAGAACATTCAATATAGTAAAGATGTCAATTCTCCTCAAATTGATATACAGGTTTAATGCAATTCCTATAAATTTCCCAGCAAAACTTTTTATAGATCTAGGCAAGAGCATTCTAAAATTGATATGGAAAGGCATAGGAACTGGGATAACTAAACCAATTTTGGAAATAAGAATAAAGTGGAAGGAATCAGTCTACACAATTTCAGACTTATATAATATTAGGGGCCCAGTGCACGAATTTGTGCACCTTGAAAGGAACTATGGGCTGCAAGGCTGCAGTGAGCATAGGGGCGGGTTTTGGCCCATCCTCTTGCGCCCCTACCTGGCCCCACCCACCACAGCCCCTAGTCCCTTGTCTGCTGGCAGCCCCGCTCCCGTTCCCAGTTGCCACACGCTGACTGCACAAAGTGATTGGTGGCAGCTGCTGCCCTGACCACCGCAGTGGGTGCAAACGGTGGCTGCTGGCCCCATCGCCCCTCAGGGGGAGGGGGAGGTGGAGAAGCCCTGAGGGGCGATCAGGGCCAGCAGCCACCGCTCGCTTGGGGCTGGTGCTGGGCGCCGACAGCGGGTGCGAGCAGGGCCAGCACCAGCAGCAGGTGCGAGTGCCAGGCAGGACTGCGGTGGATGGGAGCAAAGAATGTTCAGTAACCACCAGAGGCTCACCCCAGTGACAGTGACTGGCACCCTGCCTTGGGCTGGCGCCTCCGTTCACCTCCACCATCCCACCATGGCTGACCCCCGCCATGTTTTGTGCTCTGCCACCTGCTGCTGATGCCCACTATGTTCCGCACGTGCCCCCTGGTGGTCAGCGCACGTCATAGTGACCGGTTCAGTTGTTCTGCCGTTTGGTCTATTTGCATATTAGCCTTTTATTATGTAGGATTATATAGGATGTCTTCAGTAAGCAAGGTTATTTGATATTGGCAGGACAGACACAAACCTATGGAACAGAATAGAGAACACAGAAACAGCCTTGTACAGGTAAAGCCAACTGATTTTTTAAAAGTGTTTGTTTTAAATATACATATATATTTAATGTATTTCAGAGAGGAAGGGAGAGGGAGAGAGAAAGAGAAACATCAATGAGAGAGAACTATCAATATGCTGCCTCCTGCATACCTGGGGATCAAGCCTGAACCCTGGCATGTGCTCTGACCAGGAAGCGAACTGGGCATGGGATGATGCTCAACCAAACTGAGCCACACCTGCCAGGGCTCAACTGATTTTTAAAAAATATATTGATTTCAGAGAGGAAGGGAGAGGGAGAGACAGATAGAAACATCAATGATGAGAGAATCATTGATTGGCTGCCTCCTGCATGCCCCCTCCTGGGGATCGAGCCTACAACCCAGGCATGTACCCTTGACCAAAATGGAACCTGGGACCCTTCAGTCTGCAGGCTGACACTCTATCCACTGAGCCAAACTGGCTAGGGCCCAACTGATTTTTGACAAAGGTACAAAAGCAATTCAGTGGAGGATAGATAGTCTTTTCAACAAATGGTGCTGGAGCAATTGGCTATCCATAGAGGAAAATTTTAAAAACCTTGACCCAAACCTCACACCTTATTTAAATTTTTTCAAATGAATCAAAGATTTAAATGTAAAACTTTTAGAGGCTAACATAAGAGAAAATCTTTGGGATCTAGGGCTTAGTGAAGAGTTCTTAAAATGATACCAAAAGCATGACCCATAAAAGGAAAACACAATAAACTGAGGTTTTGATGTGTTGGCAAAATATGAAAAAGGAAGGAACACTTGTATATTGCTGACAGAAGTTTAAAAATTTTCAGCTGGTATGGAAAACCTCACTAAGTTAGTATAGAATTACCATATCACCTAGCAAATCCACTCCTGGGTATGTACCCAAAAGAACTGAAAATAGATATTCAAGCAAAAACTTTTATACAAAGGTTCATCACAGTACTGTTCACAATAGCCAAAAGGTGGAAAAAAAACCAATTTTTATAAGCTGATGAATGAGTAAACAAAAATGATATAGCTATACAATGATATATTATTCAACCAAAACAGATAAGTACTGATACATGCTACAACATAGATGAACCTTGAAAACATTAAGTGAAAGAAGCCAGACACAAAAGTCCACATATTGTATGATTCCATTTATATGAAATATGCAAAAATATGGAAGTCTATAGAAACAGAAAGCATGGTTTCCAGGGATTGAGAGGAGGAGGGAATGGAAAGTGACTTGTTAATGGATATGGGGTTTCCTTTTGGAGTGATCAAAATGTTCTAGAACTAGATAGTAGTAATGGTTGCTACTCTCATTTTGAATGTACTAATATCACTAATGGTAAGATTTACTTATCTGTATTTTACCACAATAAAAATGGTGAATTCTATTATATATAAATTATACCTCAATAAAACTGATATATTAATTGTGACATTAATGGATGCTAAAACTTGTAGGTAAGATTTTTATGAAGATTGGGATATTTACATAGACTCAAACTATCTCCCCCAAAATGTACTTATTTATTTACAAAAAGAAAAAAAAATACACTGGGGGGGCGGTGGGATGAGGGCATGCGACAGGGGGTGGGGGAGGCTGGGGGAAGATCAATGGGGGAAAAAAGGAGATATATGTACTACTATATGTAATACTTTAAACAATAAAAAAAGAAAAGGAAAAGAAAAAAAATAGCATTACAGTGGAAAAACCTAGAAACCTTACCTTTGATAGTTTATTTCATGTATCAACTTGAAGTATGCTTTGGGATGAGATTAACATTTAAATTGGTGAACTGTGTTTAAGCATACTGCTCTTCATAATGTGGGTGGGCCTCATCCAATCAGTTGAAGGCCTGAGTAGAATAAAAAGACCAGCCTCTCCAGCAAGAGGGGATTCTCTAGCAGACTTCCTTCAGATTTTACCTGCACCATTGGCTCTCCTGGGTCTCCAACCTGCTAGCCCACACTGCAAACTTGAACTTGCCAGACTCCATAATTGGATGAGCCAATTCCTTATAATAAATAAGTAAATGAAAACATAAGTAAGAACATAAACACACACATAACTAAAGATACATCTCCTATTGGTTTTGCTTCCAATTGGAGAACCCTAATATACCACTTTAATCCAATGATCAAAGTTAACATCACCAGTAATAGTAACTGACAAGCACATCCTAATGTAATATAGTGAGAAGGCTATATTACTTATGTGGTAAACCTGCCAAAAATTAATATCCTGAATCTAATCAACAGCAAACAACAGATAAACCCAAACAGAGGGACATTCTACAAAATAACTGGCCAGAACTCTTCAAAAATGCCAGTATTGTGAAAGACAAAAAGGAATGAGAATTGACTTCTGATAAAGTGAGAGCCATTTTCTCACCAAAGTATAAGCCTTTCAAGACAGAGACTATGTCTTTTCAGCTCTGTACTGCCCACCCCCTTCCTTATGCCTGGCACATAGCAGACCACCCAAGCTCCATGCCATTCCTTAGCCCTTTCTAGGATCCCATCCCCCTTCTGGAACCTGATTCTGGGCCCTCTGGGGCTGCGCTGTCCCTTCCTGTCCTCAGTGGCCTGCCATGCTACAGCCCTACCACCAGAGTGCTCCCAGCTGGGCCTCAGAGACCCATTTGCTGTCCCCACAAAGCCCCTCTTCTCCCTGGTGTCACAGCCTGCACTGCCCTGCCCCATCCTGCAGGATGCTTTATGCCTCTTGCGGAGCTGGAGCTGCTGACCTGTCTCTTCTGCCGTTTGCCTAGGCTAAGACAGCCTTCCCAGTAGGATCTCAGGGCCAGTCCAGCTTCCCAGCAAAGCTTGGCTACTACAAGTGTGTTATCTAGTCTCTGACAGGAACGCCATCTTCCTGGGACACTGCCCTACATCCAAACTCTTCTCAGGACCAAAGAGGACCTCTTTGGCCATTTCTGTGTGTTTGAGGCCCCCTAATGACTGGTCCCTGCAGCTTCAGCTTTGGCCCGAGGGCCACATATAACTTTTGGTTCATTTGCAGAAGGGGCAAAGCACAAAACACCCTTGGACTCCTGGAGGACTTCCCTGGACTGGTGCTGCCTGGAGACCTGGAGCACCTGGATGGCCCAACTGCCCACTCACCAACTACTGTTTCTCCCTAAACCTGTAAGAGGGAAGCTCACTCAGCATGAGGCTGAAAGCAGGTTCGGCAAAGAAGGGAGGACAGGTGTCAATGGAACCATGGCTCAGATGGTGTGGAAAGAACACGGGCAGAATGCAGCTGGAGCTCGCTGTGGGCTGGGTCATTGTGATGGTGGCTATGTTTTCCATGTCATTCTTGTGCATTTCCACCCATGGAGTTCCCTGGGGAGAGGCCAAGCGAAGGCCACCATGCTAAGTGGTTTGAGCAAGGGAAAGGGTGTGGTTAAGGGCTCAGGTGCTCAAGAAGACAGGGGATCCCCCTGGGACAGAATGGTGGGGATGGTGACTGGATGAACTGGGGAGGGGTGAAACCTGCCTTGCTTGAAAGCCCACTCCCCACCTGCTGCCCCCTACTCAGCTCTCCTCAAGGTCTCTTTGCAGAATCTGAGTGTGGCCTCTGCAAGAAAGCTTGCAAGTGTGACTAACACAGTCACTTCCCCAGGACGCCCAGACTCTCTGTCAGGGACTGGGGAGAGCTTCTGCAGCTAACACTTTCAAGTCGCAGGACAATTCTGCCAATGTCAAGGAACCTGTTTACAAACAGAGATGATTTCGCCTGTTGCAGTAATGGGGTGGGGGGTCACTGCTAGAAGGGGGGGGAGGGGTGGTGGTCTGCCATCACTAGAAGGTTCAGCAGGCTGGAAGGCCTCACTTCCAAGGTGGTGGGCAACTGAAGCACAGGGAGTTAAATCCTGTGGGGGTGATCCTGCCCACTCTCCCCACCCCCCGAAAAAGCGGGGAGATGGCTCTGCAGTGGTGGGGAGGCTGTCTGCTTCCTGGTGGGGGAAGTCGCTGCAGTGATGAGGACCCCTGTTTGGAGTGAGTGGTCACTGAAGTGATCAGACAAGCTGAAGATACCTGCAGGGCAGGGGGGAGGTTTCCGCAGTGAGGGAGGAGCACTTTGAAAAGGAATGGGGATGGCTTGTTGGGGCTTGGGGTCCAAGGATAACAGGGAGCTGGGGTTCGCTGCAGTGATGAGGGAGGGTTATTGCAGAGATGGAAAGCCTCGCTAGGGCTGGCTCGGGGCGGGAGCTGATACTGGGATGGCTGTGGTCGCTGCAGTGTTGGGGGGCGGCTCTGGGGCATCTACAGGACGCCTCACTTCCTGAAGGACAGAAAGGGTGGGGCCTCGGAGGCCTGTATCGCATTGATGGGGGGCTGTGCGGCGGCGGGGACGCGGTCCCTGCAGTGCGGTACTGGTCTGGCTGGAACGGCCAAGGCTGGCGCGGAGGCGGTACGGCACACAAAGAGGGAGGGGGTTGGAAGACCGGGAACATCAGCCCCGCCGCAGCGGCAGGCGGGGCCGAGGCGGGCCAGGGGCCGGCCTTTCCAACGGGGGCGGGACCAGCATCCTCGGGGCCGACGCCCCTGAGCGGACTGAGAGCGGCCGCTGCGGGAGTCCGGAGCGGGCGCCCCGCAGGTGCCCAGACTGAGTGCCCGCCAGGCGCAGAGGCGGCACCTGACACCTGGTCCCCTGGCGGCGCCCAGAACTCTGCAGAGGACGCGACGGTGAGGCTGGGGCTGCCTGCGGGACGGGGACGATCCCTAGCGCCAGCCCACAGCATCCCCTGACAGCTCGGCTCCGGGTGGGGAGAGGTGCCCCGGACGGACTCCCCCCGTCCCTACACTTCTCCCGGCCTTGCCTCCGAAAGACCCCCTCCTTTCGCTTCCCGACCTCGTTCTTCCCAACCCAACCCCCTACCCCACTCCGGCCTGCAGTCTCTCTCCGCATCCAGGTCAGTTGAGGCGCCGAGAGAGAGAAGGACTGCAGCCCTTAGGCTCCCCATCCCGCCTCGCCCCTGCCCTGCTGTCCCTTGCTGGGCTGGGGGCACCCAGGAGGATACTGGCCCTTTAAACCCTTGCTCCGCACCCAGAGCATCTTCCATCTCCCCACCCGCGCTACTTCCGACAGCTGGCAGCCGCTGGGAGCCCTGGGGGGCCGGCAGGTACGGGGCGGCGGTGAGGCTGGGAGCGGGTGATGGAACAGCTGTGACACCCCCCTCCGCCCCTAGAGGAGCCGCCGGCGGGACTGCTTGGCGCCCTGAGCGCCAGTTAATCATTAACCCTCCGCGCCCCGGTTCGGAGCTGCCCGGAGCTGCGCTCCGCCCCGGCTTCCCAGGTAACGGGCGAGGGTGCGGGTCTTGCCCGCTGCCTCCTTCCGCCCTCCCCTCTCTAGCCCTCGGCCGCCCGAGCCCCCAGCAGTCTTAGATCCCCTGCAGGTCCCGCCCTCCCGCCTGAGTTAGGAAGCAGCGGGCTTTCCCCAGCGCGGGTGGGTGCCTGCGCACCCCTCACCCGGCGCCCTCCCCAGGCACCATGCCCGGCCTGTACTGCCCCTCCAACTGGACGCCGCTGCCCCTCACCGACTCCTGGGTCCGGGCCTGCGCCAACGGCCCCTGCCTGAGCCTGCGGGCCCGGCTCACCTACCGCAACCCGCAGCCGCAACCAGTGGACGGTGAGGCCGGGAGGGGCGCGGGATGGTGGGGAGGGGGTGCCGGGCGAGATCCGACGCCGCCGGTGCCCCCACCCAGGCGTGTTCGTGTACCCGCTGGCTGAGGCCGAGGTGGTGTCGAGCTTTGAAGCGGAGGCGGCCGGACAGCGCGTCTCCTTCCAGCTGCAGA
The DNA here is from genome assembly GCF_963455305.1 of Plecotus auritus. Classification (NCBI taxonomy): domain Eukaryota; kingdom Metazoa; phylum Chordata; class Mammalia; order Chiroptera; family Vespertilionidae; genus Plecotus; species Plecotus auritus. The sequence goes on along the minus strand of NC_137771.1, from coordinate 185,214,111 downwards.
GCCGGCATCGCTCGCAGGCGGCTTGCTGCCGCGCGCTGGGGCCGGCGCTGGGGGCCTCGACGCCCCGCCGCTGCGCGCAGGGTGAGTCCCGGAAACCCCGGCCCCGCCCCCAAAGCCAGCCGAACTGCCGGGCTCTGCGAATGCCCCTCCTCCTGCCCCCTTCCAGCCACTGATTTTTTTTTTAAATTCATGGATTCATCCCGTTATTCAACAGCTGTGGATTGGGCACCTGACATGCGCCAGGTGCTGGGGGACTGTGACCCAGGCCTGACCCACGGGTTTCAGCCAGGGAGACAGACACAGCAGGCATCACACACCTGTTTCCCCCTCTGGAGCAAGAGCTCCTGAGCCTGGGACAGGGTTGTGGGCATTTCCACGTCCCAGCATCTTGTACCACAAAGGGGTTCAGTGAGTGCTGGGTGGGATGGAAGTCCACCCCTGTGTCAGGTTCCATGGCTCGCACCCCATTCTTTTCTTTACTTTGTGTACATTCATTTGATTTCTGCACATGGAATTTACCGTCGGAGTGAAAAGAGGGGCAGAATCCAGTGGTGCTGAGAGTTGGCATAAGCCCAGCAGGTAGTTAGAAGCCAGAGTGAGGAATGTTCCAGAAGGAAGTGGAGCCATCATTTTTGACTGGAAGGAAAGAGGAGGCTGTGGAGCAGAGGAGAGGGGGAAGGCACCCCAGGCAAAGGCAATGGTGTGAGCGAAGGTTTGGAACTAAGTTGTCCTGGGTGGTGGTGATAAAACTCCTGGTGTTTATGGAGATTTACACTGGACAAAGCCCAGTCGCTGTATCGCTTTGTTTGCGTCCTGAGAGGTACGAATGCAGTTGTTGTTCTCCGTCTCCCTTTTATAGGTCATGAAAGAGAACAGCAATGGTCTCTTACATGTTCGATGCTTTGCACATAGTATTTCATTTATTCCTCACAACGACCTTTGAGATATAGTTACTGTGGCCCCCACATGGCGGAAACCGAGGCTCCTCAAAACAAGAGAGTTACCAAAGGACAGAGTTAGGAGCCACAGAGCCGAGACTCACACTGTGCTCTCCATACCATGTGGCAGCAGGCTTTCTTCCTTCTTTACCTCCCAGGTCCCCTCTTCTTTTATTCAGCAAGTATTTCTCCAGAGAATGGATAAGTGATGATGGGGACAGTGAGGTGAAGTAGGGCTGTAACGTAGTCTGGGGCCGGACCATGGAAGGCCTTGACTATCACTGTACACACCTGGCCGTTTTCCCTTTCGCAACCGTGGTGACTCCACCACCCGCCCCCACCCCCTCAGTTTGTCAAATAAAACTATGAGCTAAGTAAAATGGTGTGCTTGGTATGCAGATACAACCTTATGTCCTCTAGCCAGCTTCCAAGCCGATTACTGCTCCTAAACTCCTCTTGGGTAGAAAATTCTAGAGCCACTCCTAGTGGGCAGTGGGGAACTCCTTAGTATTCATGAGCAAGGGATTTGTGGGTCCCAGGCTACAGGAAATGTCAGTCCACAAAGATGATCCTTTAGGAAGATGATGTCCAAGGGTTGAATAGATAGGGGTAGAGGTCTAGAGGGTAGGGGTCCCCCAGAATCTTGGCATGGTGTGAATATGCCCTGTCCCCTCAGCCTCCATTAGCAGTGTTGTCACTGCTCCCTTTCCCGATGACAGCCAGATCCTTTTACCATCCATCTACCTCTCTTCCTACTGTCATTCATCCCATGCCTCCATCCTGTATCACCCATGCAGTAGCCCAGTGGTCGGCAAACTGCGGCTCGCGAGCCACATGCGGCTCTTTGGCCCCTTGAGTGTGGCTCTTCCACAAAATACCACGGCCTGGGCGAGTCTATTTTGAAGAAGTGGCGTTAGAAGAAGTTTAAGTTTAAAAAAATTGGCTCTCAAAAGAAATTTCAGTCGTTGTACTGTTGATATTTGGCTCTGTTGACTAATGAGTTTGCCGACCACTGCACTAGCCCATTGTCTCTCCAGTACCCCTTGCCCCGGCTCCCCTGACTCAGTGCCTGCAGCCACCCCTGTCTTCCCTCATCCTCTTCTGCTTCCAGCCCCCTCTGACCCCTTTTCTCACTCATCATAGGTCATCTTGTCTTGGATCTGGCCCAGGCCCGGTCCACACTGGTGCTGCCCACCGGCCTCATCACCCCGGCCGGCACCATGACAGTGACCCTGTGCAGCAGCCGGGAACTGCCCTCACGGCCTGATGGGGTACTGCATGTGGCTCTGCCCTCTGTGCTCACCCCACTGGCCCCGCCAGGTCCGCCGGGCCCCCCCAGACCTCCGGGGCTCTGTGACGACAGGTTGGGCCTATGGTGATTCTCTTCGTCCCTCCCTCGGCTTCTCTGGGTCTAGTGCGGGTGAGGGGGCTTTGGCAGGGTGCCGCTGGGTAATGGGCAGGGCGGAGACGGGCTGGGGCCAGTCAGCCAGAGGGGCTAGGGGCCTTGGTAGTGGCCAAATGACCCTCCTCGTGCTCCCTTCCAGCCCTACCAGCTGCTTTGGGGTGGGCAGCCCGCAGGAGGAAGGTCTGGCCTGGGAAGAGCCAGCTGCCCCTCCGGACGTGTTCTTAGGCCCTGCCCGCTGCCCTGCCCCATACACCTTCTCCTTCGAGATGCTGGTGACTGGGCCATGCCTGCTGGCAGGTGGGTGCCCCTCTCAGCATAGCTGACTGGGAAATAATTCAAGGCTCAGGGATGGGAGGAACACAGAACAAATAGGAGACAGGGACCTAAGACTTAGGGACCTCCAATCTCACAGTGGGGGCATCCTCTGGACACTACTATACAACACCCCCCTCCTTTTGTCAGTGTCCTTTATTTACATACTACTCCACTCACCCATGGGAAGAGAGGGGCTTATGGGGACCAGTGCAAGAAGTGGGGGAGGGTGCTAAATCAACTATTGGGTTGACCAACCAGGAACAGAGCTGGGACTCTGCCTCCTAAACTATGAAACCATGCAACCCACCTCTTGTCCATTGGAGCCTATGACCAGGTTCTGAGAGCTGAGCTTAATCAGTCGTGATCCTTGACCCTCCCCTCCCCCCAGCCCCCATGGTCTGGGAAGGTGGTGTTTATGCTCTTAGTGCTGACTTAGGGTGGGGCTATCATCACCCCTCCCTGCCTCTATGTCTCTCAGGCCTAGAGAGCCCCTCTCATATTCTACGGGCAGATGCCCCACCTCACGCCAGCTCTGCAGCCACCATCTGTGTCACACTGGCAGAAGGCCACCGCTGTGACAGGGCCTTGGAGATCCTGCTGCACCCCAGTGGTGAGGGAATGGAGCACACAGTGGGCCGGCTCTGACCAACTTCAGGACCACCTCAGTAGCATTTTTCAAGCATAGATTTCTGGTCCCCTAGCCCAGTGGTCGGCAAACCGCGGCTCGCGAGCCACATGCAGCTCTTTGGCACCTTGAGTGTGGCTCTTCCACAAAATACCATGGCCTGCGCGAGTCTATTTTGAAGAAGTGGCGTTAGAAGTTTAAGTTTAAAAAATTTGGCTCTCAAAAGAAATTTCAATCGTTGTACTGTTGATATTTGGCTCTGTTGACTAATGAGTTTGCCGACCACTGCGGCCTAGCCAGTGGACCAAGTCATCTGTAAGGGTGGGCCTGGTGGTGTAGGGAGGCTGGACCTACAAGGTCCTCCCTGGACAGCAGGACTGGGCAGTTAGGGTCCAGAAACAGGGACTTTCCTGACAGAGCTGTGTCCCCTCCACCCCAGAGCCCCATCAGCCGCACCTGATGCTGGAGGCCGGCAGCCTGAGTTCAGCAGAATATGAGGCCCGAGTGAGGGCCCGCCGGGATTTCCAGAGGCTACAGCGAAGACACAGTGATGGGGACCGGCAGGTATAGCTGCCAGGGGGCCTGACTTGGCCCCTGGCCTGGCTGCTAGGTGCATTTGTGCATGAGGATCAGGCGAGCAGACTCATGTTGGGATGAGTAGGGGGCTCTGCTCACAGTAAGAACTCTCAGTACCGCCACCACCATCCCAAAGGGCTGGTTGAGTATTGTCTCCGGAAGGCCCATACAAGCCTCCCTGGGCTGTGTCTCAGAGAATGGGGGCTCGATCTGCTGTAGGCAGAGGACAGCCACCTGCCTCTGCCCTGGCCTTTATTCACATGGCCACAAAGGTGATTCATTGGGTGGATTAGGTAGAAAAAGGCCCCAGGGCTGAGTCCCGCTGCCAGCCCAGGTGGGAGCTGCACTAAGCCTGGCCCAGGGCGACTCTGGGCTCCCATGTTCAGGTGTGGTTCCTGCAGCGACGCTTCCACAAGGATATCCTGCTGAACCCCGTGCTGATGCTGAGCTTCTGCCCAGACCTGAGCTCCAAGCCTGGACACCTGGGCACAGCTACCCGGGAGCTCCTCTTCCTGCTGGATGGCAGCACTGTGGCACACAAGGCCTGTGGGGGCACGGTGGGGCAGGCCCGGGGGGCTGTCGGTCTGAGGTGGGCTGCACACACACATCCTCTTTCTCATACACAGACTCTCTCCCAGATTCCAAGAGCCTATCTCATACATAAAGGTGGATTCTCACCTAATGTCAAAGCCAAGTGTCATATACACCTCCACAGTCACATACACAAATGTCTCCCTAACACTCTCCATTCTCACTCACAGTCTTTCTCACACAGTCTCACACACACAGGGCCTCTCCCAGATCCTCATCCAGGCCCATTTTATACACAACCTGCAGAGGCAGGTCATCTGTGTCCCTTTCCCTCCGCCGGTGCCCAGGGGCCTGCCTCACACTGTCCTCTCTGCCCCTCCCCAGGATGCCCTTGTCTTGGCCGTGAAGTCACTCCCATCCCAGACTCTCATCAACCTGGCCACGTTTGGCACGGCAGTGCAGCCCCTCTTCCCCGAGAGCAGGCTTTGCAGTGATGTAAGTGTGGTCCAGGAATTTGGGGGCCTAGTGGAGATGCTTCATTCAGCCTGTGCCTTCTCTCTGCAGGACACTGTGAAGCTGATCTGTGAGAGTGTTGAGACCCTGCAGGCTGCCGGAGGTCCCCCAGATGTGCTGGCTGCGCTGGACTGGGCCATGAGGCAGCCCCAGCACAGGGCCCACCCTCGGCAGCTGTTCCTGCTCACTGCTGCCTCGCCCGTGGCCGCCACTACACACCAAACCCTGGAGCTCATGAGGTGGCACAGGGGGGCAGCCAGGTATGAGGTGGGCAGAGACAGGTGACTGAGATTAACCCCCTCAGAGGCTCTGAAGGTCACAACTGCCTCCCTTCCTTCATCAGGTGCTTCTCCTTTGGGCTAGGGCCTGCCTGCCACCAGCTGCTCCAGGGTCTGTCTGCCCTCAGCAGGGGCCAGGCCTACTTCCTGAGGCCTGGGGAGAGGCTGCAGCCCATGGTGAGCTTGAGCCTGGACCCTGTTCCCTACTCCTCAAGTCCTTCTCCCAAGTTACACTGAGTCTGAAGCAGAACCCAGTCCCGTTGTGGGGTCTCCTGGCTTCTCCCCCACTCCAATCCCTACTCTCCCTTGAGATGCCAATCAGGGGAGGAGCGACAGGTGTTGCTGTGGGGTGCTTCAGGGGGCTAAAGGTGAGGGGAGCACAGCTTCCGACCACCCCCCAAATATTATTCTCAGTTGTATCCTTATCCTTGATAAGCCTTTTCTCATTTACATGGTAGAGCTCAGGCCAAGAGACAGACCAAGCCCTGAGGCCGGAGCTCTCAGCCCCTTGCTTGTTCCACCCCCATTCCTTCCCCTAACCCCAACCTGACCCGGCTCCCCTCCGCCAGAGACTAGGCAGATGGGAAGGGCAGCCTTTCTGTTCTGTCAGCTGAGTGGCACCTCTCTCTCTCCCACGGCCACTCCTCACAGCTGGTGCAGGCTCTGCGCAAGGCACTGGAGCCTGCTCTGAGCGACATCTCTGTGGACTGGTTTGTGCCAGACTCAGTGGAGGCACTGCTGACCCCCCGGGAGATCCCAGCACTCTACCCTGGGGACCAGCTGCTCGGTTACTGCTCACTCTTCAGGGTGGATGGCTTCCGGCCTCACCCCCCTGGGGTAGGCCTGGGCTGGGGGGTGGGCAGTGGGTCTGGGATGGCTGAAGCCCTTGCATCTCCTCCAAACCCTTCTTCCATTTCCTATGCCTCTCTGCCAGACTCTCCTACCACCTCCAGGCCTCCTCAGAGACCACACTGGGCCCTCCAAGGTGACTGCAACCTGCCTCCTCTTGAGGTCTTTCACTGAGTTGTCCTATAAAGTGTTGCCCTGGCTTTTACCACTAAGCCACACAGACACAGAGAACAGCTCCAGCATTTGCTATGAGATTTTGGTCAAATTTTGCTCACTACTTCCCTCAGTGCCCTACAGAAGGCACCACCCGATTATTTCCTGTAACATTCAGGGACAGGCGCAGCACAGTCTAGATGAAATCTCAGATCCCAACTCTGCCAGGTACTAGCCATTTGATTTTGGGCAAGTCACTTAACCTCTCTGAAGACCATTTCCTCAAATGGATTTTTTTCATAGGGTTGTTGTAATTCGAGGTCATAATATACAAGCTCTTGGTAGAATACACATAGTAGGAGTTAGAGATATGATAGTTATTTTTATTATGAAAAGCTTTCTCTCTTTAGAAGAACTAAGCATGCTTCTCCCTTTTTGATAATGGACTGTTTGCCTTTTTGCCTGGTTGCCAGGAAGCTCAGGGCCAGACCTGAAGCTCAGCCACAGAAGCTCTATTAACCCTATGGTTAGCATGGATGCTTCCTCCTTCCCTAGGACTGGGCTTTCATTTCTGGTTTATTGCCTCTTGCAGTTGCCATCTTAAATCCTGTTTGGAAAGAGGTAGCATAGAACGACAATCTGGTTTTTCCCCAATGACTGTTCCTCTCTAGGGCCAAGAGCCTGGCTGGCAGAGCTTGGGCGGCTCCATGTTCCCGTCCCCAGAGGAGGTGCCTTCTGCTACCAGCGCTGGCACTGAGCCCACTGGCACCTCAGAGCCACTGGGAACAGGCACTGTGCCAGGAGAGCTGTCCAGTCCATGGGCTGCTGGGGACTCAGAGCAGAGTGAGTGCTGGGTGTGTGTGTGTGGCTGTGCTGGAAGAATGGGCAAGGGGAGGGGCCGGGACTGGGTTCATTCTCCTGCCTCCATTAGGTACCGATGCTCTGACAGACCCAGTCACGGACCCTGGACCGAACCCCTCTTCTGACACAGCTATATGGCGTCGCATCTTCCAGTCCTCATACATCCGGGAGCAGTATGTGCTCACCCACTGCTCTGCCAGCCCTGAGCCAGGCCCAGGCTCCGCAGGCAGCAGTGAGTCCCCTGGCTCCCAGGGCCCTGGCTCCCCCGAGGGCAGTGTTCCCCGGGACCCCCCCTCTCAGCAGGGCTGCCGCAGCCTGGCCTGGGGAGAACCTGCAGGTTCCCGCTCCTGCCCCCTGCCTCCACCCCCACTGGCACCAGTCAAGGTGAGATTCAATCCACATCCATTTACCATATGTCCAGCAACACTTCTTGGCCATCTGCTGTATGCCATACATGGGGCAGTGGTTACATTAAGTCTAGCTGAAGAGCTGGGTGGGTAAATCTATAATGATGCCATGCCACATACAGGGATGAGCACAGGGACATGGTGCTATGGGGACTTAAGAGTCCAGGTGACTAACCCTGTCTCAGGGAGTCGGGAAAGCAAGAGCCATATCTGGAAAAATAAGTAGAAGTGAGGCATGCAAAGAGGGACACGGCATGAACAAGAAGACAAGTAACCTCAAGTGAGAAACAGGGTGTAGAGTGACGTGACTGGGAGGGGGCCAGAGGCCAGGGGAGCCTGGCCTTTTTCCTAACCGCCACTCAGGGTTTCAGACAAAGGGAAGTTGTGTGTGTATGTATGATGGCCAGGAGCTCTGCATTCCTTGGCCAATGGACCCCCCTTGTCACATGCAGACTGGGGCCTTGAGTGCTGAGGTGCTGAACCGTCGACGCAGAGCGGCTCTGGCTGGCCGAAGCCTCTCATCACCTCCTGGCCAGGTGAACCCAGTCCCTGGCCGTCCCCGGCACCCCTCTTTGGGTGCAGCACCGGATGGGCCAGGCCCTGAGTCGGGGCAGCAGCTGGGACAAGGTCTGGATGACTCAGGTAAAGGTTGGATGGAGAGTTGAATTCTGACACCAAGGAGGCCTCTGGAAGGTGGAGCCCAGGGCACCACACCGCCTGTCCCTGCCATTGTCTCCTCAGGAAACCTGCTCTCCCCAGCGCCCATGGACTGGGACATGTTGATGGAACCACCCTTCTTGTTCACGGCTGTGCCCCCTGATGGGGAATCTGCACCCCCAACAGTGCCACTGCCTCCGCAGGCTCCACGCTGCCATGTGGTGATCCGGGCCCTGTGTGGGGAGCAGCCTGTGTGCTGGGAGGTGGGTGTTGGGCTAGAGACACTCTGGGGGCCTGGGGATGATGGCTCACTGCCTCCATCACCTCACAAAAGAGAAGGTGCTTGGGACCAAGCACTCCATCGGCTGACAGCAGCTTCTGTGGTCCGGGACAATGAGCAGCTGGCTCTCCGAGGGGCTGAGACCATGGCTGACTGGGGTGAGTTGCTGGTGGGCCCAAGGAGCCTGTATGGGGCAGAATGGCAGAGGTATGGGTCTGTTTGATCACTCTCTCTATACCTCACCTTGCACATAAACAATTTGAGGTGGCTCATCCACATTGACAAGGGGAAAAATTAAGCAGGGCAATGAGGAAAAAAAGGATAACAACGGGAAGGAGAGAATGAGGTTTTATTAAAAACTAGAGGCCCGGTGCACGAAATTGGTGCACTGGGGTGGGGGTGGGTCCCTCAGCTCAGCCTGCACCCTCTTGCAGTCCAAGAGCCCTTGGGGGATGTCCCACTGCCACGGAGGTGGGAGAGGCTCCCGCCACCACCGCTGCGCTGGCCAGCCATGAGCCTAGCTTCTGGCAACTTCTGGCTGAGCGGCGCTCCCCCTGTGGGAGCGCACTGACCACCAGGGGGCAGCTCCTGCATTAAGCATCTGCTCCCTGGTAGTCAGTGCACATGATAGCGACCAGTCAGTAGTCCCACCATTCAGTTGATTTGCATGTTAGCCTTTTATGCCTGTGGGATTGGGCTGAAACTGGCTCTCCAACATCCCCCTAGGAATCCCGGATTGCAAGAGGGCACAGGCCAGGCCAAGGGACCCCACTGGTGCACGATCAGGGCCGGGGAGGGGCACAGGAGGTTGGCCAGCCGGGGAGGGACTGTGGGAGGGCTCCAGGACATGTCTGGCCTGTCTCTCAGTCTCAATCAGCCAGACCCCAGCAGCAAGCTAACTACTGGTCAGTGTCTGCCCCCTGGTGGTCAGTGCACATCATAGCAAACGGTTGAGTGGCCTTAGCACATCATTAGCATATTACGCTTTTATTGGTTGAATGGATGACCAGATGACTGGACACTTAGCATATTAGGCTTTTATTATATAGGATGCACACCATGAGGTTATGTGCCTTTGCAAGTATGTGACCCAAAATTGGCAAGCTTCTTAGCAGCCAATAGAGAGAAATGAGATCTTGTAAGGATTTCTAGTGCCCATAACATAAAAACAAATGTCACTCAGGAAGACTGTTAAAACCAAATAAAGTTAACACTTTTCAGTTCCTCAGTTACACTAGCTATATTTCAAGTGCTTAATAGGTACACATAACTAATGGCTACCATATTGAATCATACAAATATAGGACATTTCCTTCCTCACAGGAAGTTCTATTGGACAGTGCTGAAATGAGCAGATGGAAAAGGCACTGGTCCATGCTTCCTGAGTGGTGTCCAGAATATTGAATTTCTGGGTGGCCAAGAGGCATAGCCCTGCTATGGATTAAGGGTTCAGCTTAACCACTTCTTGCTAAAGTTGGAGAATTAAGCTGGTCCTGATCCTGAGAAACTCTACTCTCTTCAAAAGTGAACAGAGAAGCTATGGGAACACTGAAACGTTTTTCTGTGAAGCCCTAAGTAGAGGGTGGGTGGTGGGAGTGCAACCCCTCCTGGTCAGCAAACTGCTCCTTGGTTTCACAGGACACGCCCGGAGGTCTTGGCTCCGAGCCCTTCAGACAAGCAAGGTCAGCTCTGCCCCCTCCTGTTTCACCTGCCCGGTAGCTGTGGACGCTACCACTAGGGAAGTCCTGCCCTCAGTCCTGCAGGTGCGGAGCTCAGGTAGAGTCCCTCCCAAGTGTCCTCTCAGGTGCTGGCCCTCACCTCACTGGCCACACGCCCAGACAAACCTCAGCTCTGTCTTCTGTGCCCCTGCAGAGCCAGTAGAGCCCCCAGGCACCCCTCCTGCCTCTCAGGGCCATCTAGATGCAGCTCTGCCCACAGTTGTCCATTGTAAAGGTAACACTCAACTCTGGGCAAATGGCAGGGAGCGCTGAGCTTAGGGATCACCACTGGCACTGACTGGCTCCATTGCAGGCCTTCAGGGAGGCTCTCTGGCAAGTGGCTCAGATCCAGACCAAAATGACAACTCCAAGTCTGCTTTGGAGGATTCTGCAGCCCCTACCCGGGGTCCTCATACCATGTCCCCTCGGCCTCCTTTGAAGCTCAGCCTGGGCCATCGGAAGCTCAGAGGCCCAGACAGCCGTAGACTCTGCAGTCCCAACACAGGCCAGGCCTGTGATGGCAACAGTGAAGGCAGCAACCATGACTACTTGCCCTTGGTGAGGACTCGGGAGGTGGAGGGTGGTGTTGCCAGGGCCAGGGCACTGTCTCAGCTCACTTCTCCCCCCACCTCCTCTCTCCTCAGGTGCGACTGCAGGAGGCACCTGGCTCCTTCCGCTTGGATGCGCCCTTCTGCACTGCGGTGCACATCCCACAGGAGCGCCTGTGCCGTGCCTCACCCTTTGCTGTGCACCGTGCCAGCCTTAGCCCCACCTCAGCTTCGTCTCCCTGGGCACTTCTTGGCCCTGGTGTCAGCCAGGGAGACAGTGCCACGGCCTCCTGCAGCCCGTCCCCCAGCTCAGGCTCCGAGGGTCCAGGCCAGGTGGACAGTGGGCAGGGTTCAGACACTGAGGCCTCAGAGGGGGCAGAAGGGCCAAGTGGTGCCGACCTGCGGGGTCGGACCTGGGCCACAGCAGTGGCACTTGCATGGCTGGAGCACCGCTGTGCCGCTGCCTTCGGTGAGTGGGAACTGGCAGCAGCCAAGGCGGACTGTTGGCTGCAGGCACAGCACTTGCCCGATGGCCTTGACTTGGCGGCGCTCAAGGCTGCAGCCCGGGGTCTTTTCCTGCTGCTGCGTCACTGGGACCAGAACCTGCAGCTACACCTGCTGTGTTACAGCCCGGCAAACATGTGAAGGCTGCCCACTGCTGGGGTGGCGTCCCCCAAAAGAGTCAAGTCACTGCCACCCGGGCCGGCTTCTCGGTGCCGGGAAGGGGTAGGTTGGTGACGGCCTGCCCCCCACTGCTTCTCATCCCCTTCCAGAATCCTCTTTCCCCCACAGAAAGTGCCTGCCTGTGCTCTCTCCCGCTCCTTTCACCCCCAGCTCCTTCCCCTCTGAGCTCTGTACAGTTCGGTAAAAGAGGAGAGAGCCACAGCCCCCAAATCCTATGCAATAAAGTGCCTCTTGCCCTGACCGGTTTGGCTCAGTGGATAGAGCGTTGGCCTGCGGACTGAAGGATTCCAGGTTCGATTCTAATCAGGGGCATGTGCCTTGGTTGCGGGCACATCCCCAGTAGAAGGTGTGCAGGAGGCAGCTGATCGATGTTTCTCATCAATGTTTCTAGCTCTCTATCCCTCTCCCTTCCTCTCTGTAAAAAAAAAAAAAAAAAAAGTGCCTCTTAAAACCACCTGAATGAGTTCTTTATCTGCCACACGCATACCCCTCACAATCTGGTCTAGGCACCTCCATGTAGGCTGCACAGAAGTGGACTTGGTAAGGTTTATTGGGAAGGGCACAGAGTCCATCCATGTCCAGGGTCCTGAGAAGGGGGCAGAGGTGATCTCAGTGGGCTTTCTTGCTGTGCTGGATGCTCTTGGGGAAAGGCTGGGGGCCCAGCCAGAGCTGCAGCAGGATGACAGCATGGCACACGTGCAGGGCAGCAGAGCTGCAGGATGTGGATGGGTATGTGTTCCAGGAGAGCTCGATGAGCCCCAGCACCAGCAACCTGGAGATGAGAAATAAGCTCCAGGGTTTGTCCAGTTTCTAGGCACCAGCCCCTCTATGCCCTAACCCTAACCCACACCCCTCCCTCAGGTTGTCCCAGCCAGTACCTGAGCAGGTGTGTGAGCCAGCGTGCAGGCGTGGCCCACAGGAGGTAGGGCAGTGTGTGGAAGTACCAGACGTAGAACTGGTAGTGGAGAGAACGGCTGAAGCAGATGCCAATGAAGTTGGAGGTGAAGAGGGTGGAAACTATCTGTATGCAGTGGTCAAGGCCAAGGGCAGGAGCAGAAGGGACAGGGGCTGGGGATGGGGTCGGGCAGGGAGGTTCCAAAGCAGAGGGGTAACAATTTTTGGATCAGATAGCACTCTGGCTCTACCATTCCCAGATGCATATCTTTGGACAAGTTTCTTAACCTCTCTGGACGTGCTCCTCAATCTAAGGTGGAGACAGTGATACCCAATGCCATGAAAGCCTAGTGAGTCCATCACTTTCCAGCTGGGTGATCTTGGTAAATTATTTAACCACTTAAAGCCCTAATGTTGCCATCTGTAAATGAGGATAATAAATATACTTCCTATATCAGGGTCTCCTGTAAGCTTTAAATGTCAGAATGTATATAAACCTCTTAGCACAGCACCAGGCAGAGGATGAGCACTCATAATAACAATGACATTTGAAATTATGAATAAATATGCTCACATATGTAAATGCTCAGCACAGTGTTTGGTACAGAGCAGGAGCTCTAAGAATGGGCCCTGTAGCTATTACTGGTGCCTCTTTTTCCCTCCCCAGGTCACCAGCCATCCAGGGCCACCTGACCTGTCTGCACCTGGAGAGGGCAAGACTTACCTTCCCATGACTTAAAGGATATGATTGGGTGTGAGGGGTTGGGGTGGAACCTTCCTTTTGGAGGGATCCTTCAGCAGCGACAGAATACTTTCCCCTGTCCTGGGGAAAAGCCATTCAGACATTTATCAAGCTCTCATCATGGGCCAAGCTCTAAAATTCACCTCCATGAGCTCAACATCTCCCCTAAGCAGCCCCTAAGGCCCAGGCCCTTCACTCCTTCCCCTACATCTGCCCTTGGCACTGCTCCCCTTTCTCACCTGTGCCACCTGCAGAGAACAAAGAGCAAGAGCAGGGTGAGGTGGGTGGCCAACAGTGCCAGGTGGAAGGCACGATGCAGGAAGAGGGTCTCGGGGAGGAAGCGCCAGTTCACTGTCCAACGGAAGAGAAACTGGCGGCCAAGGTCAAAGGAGCGGGACAGGTACCCGACAGGGTTCTCCAGCAGGAAGGGCAGCCCCAGCACCACCTGAGATGGATGTAATGTCAGCAGAGCTGTCCAGGCCCACCCCAGCCTCATTCTAGTCAGGAGAGTGGGAACTGGGTGTAGGTCTCAGAGGTTCCTTAATTCCCAAGGACTCCTCCCACCCCCGACAGAGCCTGGGGCCAAAGAAGCAGCTGAGGAGGCAGGTAATGACAGTGCTTTAAGTCATAAATGGGCAGAGCTAGAAAGGCCCTAAGAGACCATCTAGTTCAACATCCTTACATTACAGCAAAAAACAAACAAACAAACAAAACAGCCCAGAGAGGTAGTGGCTACCCAGTCCAGAATCAGTTCCAAAACCCTTGCCTCTTGGCTGTGAGGAAGTCTCAAGGAGGGAAGGAGGCCATCTTTAAAAAGGAGTGAGGCAGGAGTACCTGTAGGACAGCACAGATGCCCAGCTTGGGGAGGGTCCCACGGAGGCCAAATTGTGTGAGGAGAAGGAATAGTAATCCAGGGGCAAAGAGAAGCACGTTCATCTTCACAGAGACTGCCAGGCTAGGGTGCGTAGAAGAGATAAGGGTGGAAATCAGCTCCAGGGCTATGCACCCCCCTCACCACCATCCTAGCAACTCCTCCCCTCCACCACCAAGCTCCAGGATAGCTTGGTGTGCCGGGCAGCAGAGCTGCAGGACGTGGATGGGTATGTGTTCCAGGAGAGCTCGATGAGCCCCAGCACCAGCAACCTGGAAATAGGGCCCACACTCAGAACTGAGGGAGGGAGGGTAAGGTAGCCTGGGAGGAAGCTGGGGGTAGGGAATATATACCTAGTCTCTATGCCCAGATGGAGCAAACAAATATATACTGAATATTAAGAATATTAATGACCAACTCCAATACAACTCTGTGTATTGTGGGTTGGAGTGGAGACTTTCTACAGATCCTGGACTCACCTAGTGGGGCCTAACTGACCCACATTGTCTGGCCACTCCCTTGCTGCAGAAATTTAGGGGGAAAGTGATGGAAATACAAAAAGAAAGGGGGCCAGAAGGGAAGGATGCTGACCTGAAACAGCAGCAACCCCAGCCCCAGCGCTGGGCCAGCAAAAGGTTGATACTGAGGAAAAGCAGCGCCATGGCCACTGGGTCATTGAAGAGCCGCAACACAAAGATGGAGTGGACACGGTAAGAGGCACAGCACATGAAGAAAAAGACGAAGGGAGGTACCTACGAGGTGGGCACAGTGGAGAAGAAGGTCAGCTCACCAACCCTGAGCCATCACCATACCTCAGCCCTCCCAGGTTGGAGACCCAGGTTTTGGTATTGTGGACTCACCTTGCAGGTCTGGTGGTAGATCAAAAAGACAAGCAGCAAGGTGGCCAGGTAGAGCACAGCAAAGATATGCTGGGCCATGCGGATGTCAGTGCCATGGCCAGTGACATAGTATAGCCCCATAAAGATGTACACGAAGCCGGCTGGGTATCTGAAAGAGGAGAGGGAACATGAATCTGGGTCAAGATACCCCTCCTTGTATCCTGGTATCCAGTCAGCCCCTCACATCTTTGCTGAACCTGCTATCCCCACTCACACAAGAGGTCCAGTGTCACCCTGCAGTTGGGTATAGTCATAGGTGCCGTTGATGACGCCCTCTACCTCAGCCATGTAGGCCTTCCAGTCAATCTCTGTATCTGGAAAAGGAAAGGACGGTGTGGTTATTTCCAAGTCCAAAACTTGTCTGCCCCCAGCACCTCCAACCCATCCAAGCACAGAGTTCCAGGGCTTCTATCACAACCCCTTACCTAACTGCCTACTTGACATTTTTTGGGTCAACCCAGGCATCTCAAACTCAACATGTTTATAATCTACTCTAAATCTGCTCCCCTTCCTGAGTTCCATGAATGGCACCATCAACCTCCCTGTTGCCCAAGTCACAAAACTGAAAACTTCCTTCTCTCTCATTTCCAACCCCTATTACCATGTCCTGTGTATTCTTCATTCTACATATCTCTACTGTCTCATCCTTCTCGACTATTATATTGCTATAAAAATTTGGGCCTACCCTAATCTCTAGCCTCAATGATGAAACAGCTTCCTTATTAGGCTCCCAGCTTCCACTTTCACCTCATCACAATATATTTGCCACCCTGCAATCAGGAGCTCTTCCTATAATAGAAACGTATCATGTCTCTCTGCTTGAAATCCTTCAATGATTCCCTAAGGCTGTTAAGATAAAGACCAAACTCTGTTACTGCCATTTTAGAAGAGGAACCTATGAATTATTGAGGTTAAGTGACTAGCTCAAGATCAGCGAGCTAGGAAAAGCAGAACTGAAACTGGAATTCATAGGATCCTAGATTCTTAACCACTAACTTTACTACTATCTCCTTAACACAGCTCACTGACTCCTTTATAATCTGGTCTCAACTTCTGCAGTCTCTTTTTAGTACTGGCCTCACTTGAGTTCTAGTTCCAGCTCTAAAGAGACTCCAGGCCCAGCGGACGTGGCTCAGTGTAGAGCATTGACCTAGGAACCAAGAGGTCTCCGTGATTCCCGGTGGGGGCACATGCCCGGGTTGTGGGCTCCATCCCAGTGATGGATGTGCAGGAGGCAGCAGATCAATGATTCTCTCGCGTCATTGATATTTCTATCTCCCTCTCCCTTCCTCTCTGACATCAATTAAAAATCATAATAAAAATAAAAAATAAATAACCCCCAGAATTGAACAGATGAGACCCAGTTGGGGAAGTGACAAGTCCAAAGCCACAGAGACCACCAGCAGCAGCAGCAGCAGCAGCAGCAGGACATTAACACAGACCCAGGTCTTTGACGCCCAGGCTGGTTTACTTTCTTAGCCTGGCGGGCTGTACCTTCAGGGCAGAGGACCAATCTCTAGGGTCGCCCCTTCCGTCATGGGGGAGGGATTAAGATCGGGTTTGGTTTTCTGTGGAACAGGTTTGGAACTTGGGGTAAAAGATATGGGTCTGCAATTGATGACTAAGTGGACCTGGGGTCTGGGTCTGAGTTCCATATCTGAGTCCCGGTTTGAGTAGGGCGTTCGGGTCCACCTCCCTCCCGCCTTCTCCGCTCCCCTCCACTCCCCTCCCCCTCGGCGCACTCACATGCCACCCAGTGAATGACCCAGAAGGTGATGCCCACCTCCGCCAGGCAGAGGCAGGCAGCCACCAGCAGCGTGTAACGTGGCTCCAGCAGCAGTAGACGCCGCTCTTGCCAGGCGCGCCGCAACCATTGCCTGCAGAGTCCCGCCACCCGGGGTGGGGGTCCCGCCCGGGCGCGTTTCCGTACGCCCGCAGCCATCTTGTCGGTGCACCGTTCATGTGGGCCCGCCACCCTGGAAACCGGACCTTCGGCACTTAGGTTCCGCTCTGGGCGCCGGTGTCCTACCGAGTTGCCAGTCTTTATTTCCCACACTAAAATGTATTTCTTTTACATCGGTCTCTCCTGATAGACTGCACGTTCCCTACGAGCAGGAATGGTCTTACTCTTCCGTATATACTTAGCCCTGGGTACCCAGGAGCTCAGATGGATCGAACATTTGCCCAGAAAAACAACATTCCTGCCCGTGCCCTCCCCCCCCTCCGCCACCCACCCCCCCAGTCATCCCTCCCGACCCAGCATAACACTTCGCCGGTGTTAATATCTGTGTTCATGCCTGTGTCCACGCCCCTCCTGCCACCCCTCTGAGCCTCCCGGGTGCTCAAAACGGGGAAGAAACGAACCTTTTATTAATTTTCATATTTAATGTAAAGAGCTGGTCAAATTGAAAATATGAGAAGGGACAGTGATGAACCAGAGTGAGTCTGACACTATGAGTGTGGTTCTCAGATGTGAGTGAGAAGTACAGCCGGAAGCTTCAGTCTGGACGACCTGATTAACCAGCCGGAAGATTCTTCCAAGCGCGCTTAGCAGAGGACGGAAGTTCCACGTGTTTATGTTGAGCAACCTCACTTGGGGGCGGAGACTCAGAGGCCACGCCCCCTACGACATTACCATTCAGACCGGCTACACAGAGGAGCCAAGCCCCGCCTAAAGGTGCCGTCCGACTGCCCTACAGGCCCCGCAGCAGCAAGCATGGCCTTTCCCGGGGCCCCCGAGCCCCGGCCGGAGTTACCGAAACAGAACTCCGAGTACCGAGAGGTCCAGTACTGGGACCAGCGCTACCGGGACGCGGCCGACTCTGCCCCCTACGAGTGGTTCGGGGACTTCTCCTCTTTCCGTGCCCTCCTAGAACCGGAGCTGCGGCCCGAGGACCGTATCCTCGTGTTAGGTGGGTAGTCCCGGCGCTGCCCAGCCCAGGCGGAGCTGACTGGACCGGCTCCGCCTCGGCGCCCCCGTCCGCTTTCCTCGCGTCTGTCTGCCCCTTACTGAGGATGCCCAGGTCAGGAGCCAAGATCCAGTATCTTCAGAATCTGGAGTCAGGGCAAACAGAAGCCAAGAGTCAGTTCCCTGTCCCCCCACAACTCGACAGTCTCTCTGAGCCTGAGCGTGATAGGTGACCGGGCCCTGTTCAGCGCCCTCGGAAGGCAGCCGCAAGCACTGGAGAACTCGAAGAATCTAGTAAGTCCCTACGCTCGTTGGCTCTGTGATTTAGGACGGGCCGTAAACCCGTCCTGAGCTTCGGAGTCGCTTCTAGAAATGGAATTGCGAGCTCAAGTCGGAAAAGGCACATGCTGGCATCTCGAGCACAGTGCATACCACGTTTCTGTTTGCGCCAGTGGGCACCGGGAGCTGTTGTCACCTAGAGTTACCACTTTCCAAACTCGAAAACTCGGTCTTACGCCCCGCTTGCAGTGATGAGGACAGCGCCCTCTGAGGTCAGAGGGGATATTGCCATCGAGATTGGTGAGATTCGAGGAAAGAGTACTACCGGTAGGATGCAAGATGGGGCTTTGTCCCAGTGCCAGCCTTGGGAGGTCTAGAGAAGTTTGATTGAGCAACGGGTTTCCTTCCAATTATAGTTTTTATTTTGGTATTTGTAAAAGCATTTATATATTTAAGTGAAATATTTCATGTGCTTGCTTTGGCAGCACATATACTAAAATTGGAACGATACAGAGATTAGCATGGCCCCTGCGCAAGGATGACACGCAAATTCGTGAAGCGTTCCATATTAAAAAAAGAAAATAAAAGTATTTCATATACATGTCATCTGTAATGCAGTATATGAAAGGTATAAACAATAAATCTAATATGTATGTGTATACCATACTCAGTTTGAAAAACAGAATATTCCTAAAACTAGAAAGGAAGTATAACCTAGTGCTTAAGAACTTGGACCCTGGAGGCAGCTAATTCTGTTGAAATCTAGGCTCATGTAATCTTAGCTGTGGAATAATGGGCAAAATCACGGAATCTTAACCATGTAATCCTGGAAGAAATATTTAAATTTCTGTGCCTCCATTTTCTCAGCCTTAAAAATAAAAAGAGATTACTTATTTATTGGGTTTTTAAGGTGATTGAATGAGTTTGAAAGATACCCAAAACAATGCCTGGCAAAATAAAAAGGCCCATGTATATTTAAGGTTTTCTGTGTAGTCCTCCCAAACCCCTTACCCCCCCAGAAGTAAAAACTCGAATCTTATGCTTTTAAGCCATTACATTTATTTATAGATTTACCATAAATCTGATTTTTTAAAGCTTTAGTGTGCATCAAAATCACCTGGAAAGCTGGACCCCATCCAGGGGCAGTCTAAGGTGGGTCCTATGAATCTGTAGTTTCAGCAAGCCCACAGTGGATTCTCATGCTGAGAATAACACTGCCTTAAAAGTTTCCTAGACTGGAAGGTATTCTTTTCTGGAGAGGGGAAAAAAGTCTAAAAATAAAAAAGGAAAACTTTCCAGGCATTATTCCCAAGATCTAAAGAGAGGACCCAGCCAGGCCTGTGTGTCTCAGTGGCTAAGCATCGACCTATGAACCAGGAGGTCACAGTTCGATTCCTGGTCAGGGAACATGCCAGGGTTTTGGGCTCAACCCCCAGGGGCATGCAGGAGCCAGCTGATCACTGATTATTCTCATCATTGATGTTTCTATCTCTCTCCCTCTCTGAAATCAATAAAAATATATTTAAAGAATAAATAAATAAAAAGAGGACCCACAACTTGGGGAGTACCTATGTTACATTCCACTTTAACAAACAAGCTGAGCACCTGGGTGGGCCCTTTCTAACTTAATTAATATTTATGACAACCCTGAGAAGTGAGTAATAAGTATTACTAGACTTACTGTAGATCAGGGGTCGGTACTATTTCTGAAAATGGCCAAATTGTAAATATTTGGGGCTTTGTGGGCTATACAGTTTCTCTGACAACTAGTCAGTACTGATGTTGTGGTAGAAAAGCAGCCACAGACAGTACATAAGTGAATGAGAATAGCTGCATTCCAAGAAAACTTTATTTGCCAAAACAGGTGGCAAGCTGAATTTGGTATCCTCTGCTGCAGGTCATTGTCTCAGGTTGGGTCCAGAAACAAATCCTAAGATTACGATTCATCTCCTAGTTACTTGTTAGGGATGTGCTCCCGAAGAAATCAGCCAGAGAGTGAGGGAATAGGGAAGGGAAGAGACCAAGCAGGATTGTGATCACAGGCAAAAGTTTCCCTGAGGGTAATTCAGCCTGAAGAGTCACAGATGCAAACTGTCAGAATCAAGCACACACCAAAACCTAGAGACACTTCAAGCGGATCTGATCAGAGCACTGACAATGTCCAGTTGTCATGTAGCAAGTAGGTAGTGAAGTAAGGGTGCCATCTGACTCCAGAGCTTCTGCTGCTAGAACTTGGATACAACTGATAAAATGACTAAAGATGGAATGTCACAACTGAAGGTGAGTGGACCTCCTGAAAACTGGGAAACAGTTTCACATAGTGGTTTAAGAGCTCTGATTCTGGCGTGAAACAGGCCTACATCCAAATTCTAACTCTACCACTGGACTATGTGACCTTGGGAAGTTTCTAATATACTTTGGGCAGCCTCAGTTTTCCCACCTAGAAAATGGTAATGATTATAACAGTTATCTTCTATATGAAGGTAGTATGAAGATAAACCGAGATAATGCTTAGAAATGCTTAGCATAGGGCCCAGTGTTCAATGACTATTAGCTATCATTATTATTATTAAAAATGGGAATTAGAAGGGCAGTTTATCACAGACCATTCAGAGGACAGAGAGTACCCTGCCTGAGGACTTGCGTGGCTGTTCCCTATGGCTAGAATATCCTCGTAACAGATGAATGCATATGGCTGTCCTAGCTTTGCCATCATTATACATCTCTGATTCTTCATGTTCTTCCTTCATCTTTAGTGAAGTTCTCTTGGGATATACCATTCCTTTACGGAGGGGAATAAAGGAAGGATATTTGCCAGCTGCCGTGGCTCTGGTTGAGTGTCAACCAAGGAACCCAGAGGTCACTGGTTCAATTCCCAATCAGGGCACATGACAGGGTTGTGGGCTCAATCCCCAGTAGGGTGCATGCAGGAGGCAGCAGATCAATGTTTCTCTCTCACATCGATGCTTCTCTCTCCTTCTCCCTTCCTCTCTCTGTAAAAAAAAAAATCAATAAAAACATTTTAAAGAAACAGGGGTGGGGGGCGGGGAGGATATTTGGGTTTGTCTGTAGTTGGGCAGAGCTCTGTAGGCATGAGGTCAAGTGTAGGGTGGTAAAGGGTTTGTGGGTCAGAGAACCCAGTCAGGTATCAGCCTGAACTGAGTTAGGGTCTTTTGTTCAGCCACTCTCACCTCCCATCCCATGTAGTGTATCTACCAGAGCTTGCTATAAGGAAGCACACATTAATTTTTTTCAGGTGAGACAGTAGTCTGCCTGATCCCTGGGGCCTGAGAAAGAACACAGGAAAGGTCAGCTGAGGACCAGCCAGCATCCTCTGGGTGCTCTGACCTGGTACCAAGCCCTGCTAGATTAGGGCTATCCCCACAGCTGATCCTGTGATCCTCTTAGAGACAAATGGGGATTAAAGGCAATCTAATCCCAAGAGCTGGGCATCCCCATGTGGGGCCAATAAGAGCTGTCATCCAGCCCTGGTCTCAGGCTGAGACTGACCACAAGAGGGCCTGGAAGAAGCCAACAGATCTTCGAAGAAAGTCTATGGGTCCACATCCATGCCTCTAACCTCCACCTATTCTTTTACTGACCCAATCCTCTTTTTTTTTTTTTTAATATATTTTATTGATTTTTGTTACAGAGAGGAAGGGAGAGGGATAGAGAGTTAGAAACATCGATGAGAGAGAAACATCAATCAGCTGCCTCCTGCACGCCCCCTACTGGGGATGTGCCTGCAACCAAGGTACATGCCCTTGACTGGAATCGAACCTGGGACCCTTGAGTCCGCAGGCTGACTCGACGCTCTATCCACTGAGCCAAACCGGTTAGGGCTGACCCAATGCTCTTTGGGACTGCTTTTCAGGCACTTCCCACCAGTATTATGATTCTTCAAGACTGATTGGTTGTCAGCTTCCCTGAAACCCTTGCCCAACCCCCTGATGTGGGGACAGGGATCATTTTATGTGCTCCCACAGCCTGTCCCTATTGAAACACTCATCACATTACATGGCAATTGCCTGATTACACATCTGTTCCTCCCACCAAAGCATGAGCTCCTTAAGGTCAGGGACTCTTACTCAGCAGAATACAATATGTAAGGAATTACAAGGGATCAGCTCCACTGTGTCCTCACCTAGTTTCCCCTTCACTTGTTAACAAAATAGGATAATAACCCCTAACTTGAAGTTTTCCCAGAGGTTCTCTGGGAGGTCTGGTATTAGGGTAATATTAATATCCTAATGATAATACTATGAACCTAATGATGACAATATTGTCCCATTCTGAATCTGAGAAAACTGAGGCTCAGAATTGAGTGAATTGCCAAGGCAGTGTGACAAGGAATATCAGAACCCAGATCTTTGAACTCCTACGTTCAGAGCTTCTTCAGCTGTTTTAGTTCTTAAAATTGAGTGCAGCTTATCCTGCAGGCAGGCTAGGTCTTGTTATCATCCTTTTTCTGAATAGGAAACCCAAGTTCCTAATTCACGCATCTAGGAATGATAGAGCCAGGATATGTGCCCACGTCTGCATGACTCGGAGCCTCATGCTCTTTTCTATACGGTGCTGCTTCTTCCTCAGCACAGGAGGGTTTGGGCTGTGAGAAAATGGGCCAAGAGTAGATGGATAATTGGGGAGGGGAGAATCAAAGCTAACCTATCTCACCCAGCCGGCGTGGCTCAGTGGTTGAGCGTCAACCTATGAACCAGGAGGTCACGGTTCGATTCCCAGTTGGGGCACATGCCCGGGTTGCAGGCTCGATCCTCAGTGTATGACATGCAGGAGGCAGCCAATCAATGATTCTCATTGATGTTTCTATCTTTCCCTCTCCTTTCCTCTCTGAAATCAATAATAATATATATATGGAGAAAAAATAAAAGCTAACCTAGCTCTTTTGCTACCCACCTTTTCCCACCCAGGCTGTGGAAACAGTGCCCTGAGCTACCAGCTGTACCTTGGGGGCTTCCCTGATGTGACCAGTGTGGATTACTCATCAGTAGTGGTGGCCGCCATGCGGGCTCGCTATGCTCATGTGCCCAAGCTGCGCTGGGAGACCATGGACGTACGGGCACTGGGCTTTCCCAATGGTTCCTTCGATGTGGTGCTCGAGAAGGGCACGCTGGATGCCCTGTTGGCTGGAGAACGGGATCCCTGGACCGTGTCCTCTGAAGGTGTCCACACTGTGGACCAGGTGCTGAGTGAGGTGAGGGAGCAACAGGAGAGGAGGGCAGACCAAGAGGTGGAGCTGAGGGGTTGAGGTTTCAGGAGATTGGATGAACTTAGAAGCCAGAGGAGGCATGGTTTGGAGCAGTCACTTTCAGGACTGTGGTTACCTGAATGAAGGGGAGAGTTACACTGGTCAAGATTATAGGAGGCTGGAGTGGCCAGGTTCACAGAGCTGATGATTGGCTACTGGGATGCCGTAGGGATGGCATAGCAGCCAGGTTCCAGATAGGTAATAGACTGGGAGGGTGGGCAGTTGGCAGGAAAGCAGTACCCCCTGGCTTGACATCACTCCCATGCTCCTGCCTGTCTAGAATATAGCCCTAACCCATGAAATGACCAGGGACACAGAAGGAGGCTCAATTTGCCATGGAGAGCTGGATGTAGGGTAGTATCTGGGAGGTCAACTGGACAATACTGACCTTTGAGAACCTGAAGATGGACTTCTCACCAATGGCTTCTCTGTTTGCCTTGCAGGTGAGCCGAGTGCTGGTCCCTGGAGGCCGGTTCATCTCGCTGACCTCTGCTGCCCCCCATTTTCGGACTAGACACTATGCCCAATCCCGTTATGGCTGGTCCCTAAGGCATGCAACCTATGGCAACGGTTTCCACTTCCATCTCTACCTCATGCACAAGGGCAAAGAGCTTAGTGTGGCCCAGCTGGCTCTTGGGACCCAGATCCTCTCATCCCCTAGACCTCCCACTTCACCCTGCTTTCTCCAGGATTCAGATCATGAGGACTTCCTTAGTGCCATTCAGCTCTGAGGCCAGAAGCATGGTCCTTGAAACTTCCTTACCTTTCTGCCCTGGACTTCTCAAGTTGTTGTAATTACTGACTCAGGGTTTGGGGTTGGGTCCAAGGTGCTCACATCCCCAGGGGCCTGATGCCTAAGATAGAGCTGATGAAAGCAACCCCACATGAAACAATATAGCCCAGGCTAAGTTACATCTCAAATCACAGGTTTCTGGCTTCCTTCTTGGGTTTCTCAGATCTCTCCTGGGCTCCCCAACTTCCTCTCCCACCATATTGAATCCACCACAGCCCCTCTGCTTGCCAGCCAGACTTAGGGACCTGCATCCCTGGGGCCTGTTGTTGCCTCCCCACCCGCTTCAACCTGGATTTAACCACAGGAGGCTGCAGACTTTGAATCTAGATTGCTTTACAATTCTGACCCTAACTCCAGCCCCAACTCTGATGACCCGTCCTGTTCAGGTTGTATATTTACCCAAGAATGCTACATTGTAATGATGTTCTCAGGCCAGGCTGCCTGCTGTGTTTACTTGGCAACTCTTCCCTGCCAGCAACATGCACCTGAGATTCTCAAGTACCCATTCCCCTCCCCAAAAGGGACTAGAGCCATTTTTGCCTGACCCCTGAGCAAACCGAAGCAATAGCCACACACACACAGGGAGGTCTGTGTTTATTCACACACTCCTGGTACAGTGAGGATGGAGGAACATTTACAAAGGACACCCCTGGGTTGAGAACATCTCTAGGGCCACAGGTGTCATCCAAGGGTGCAGATCAATCCCCATTTGGGTTCCCAGGGGCAGGGTGCAGGGGTCCAAGGTAAAATCAGACCTGGGCCCTTGGAAGGTGATACCTGGAGGGGAGGGGTCTGCCAGAGAGCCGCCTGGGGTCAGGCCTGGGCAGACTGGCCACGTGTTGGTTACCATGTTGGGGCTTGTCCATTCCCACCTTCAGCACTCGTCCTATCTGCCAGGCGCAGAAGAGCAAGGACGAGACTGAGGCGGGAGGGCACTAATGAGGGGAGCCAGTAAACAAAGAGTCGGATATAAAAATACAAATGTGCTGAGGAAGTCCCTTAGAAAGAGGCCGAGGCTGGGGTCACGCCAGACAGGGGTGAGGGTGAGGAGCGGCCTGGAGGGCTGGGCTCAGGTGGGTGGGAAGCTCATGCAAATACGCAGCCAAATATCCCTGGCCGCGCGGTCCGACACGGCTGGCAGCCAGGTCTGCAGACCAAACCGGCCGGAGAGGGGCGGGGCTGGGGAGCCGTGCGGGAGGGGGCGGGCCGGGGGCTGAGGGCCGCGGGTCTCTGTACGTTCTGGTGTGCGGGATGGGGCTGCGGCCCGCGGTTCTAAAGTGCATGAGCGCGGCGGTGGGCCCCGGGCGGGTCCACGCCGCTGCTGTTGCTGCCACCGCCGCCGCCGTGGTGCTGAAGCGGACAGCTCCGGAGTGCCTGGCGGCGGCGGCAGCGACTCCGACCCGGAGGCGGCGCGGCCCTGCAGCCCCCGCCCGCGGGCGCCTGGGCCCGGGCGAGGGTCGCCGGCAGCTGCATCGCCTGCCCGCGCTCCTGGCCGCTGCGAGGCTGGGCCCGGAGCCCGCCGCCCGAGCCGGCGCGTCTACACTCCGGACGGCGGCTTCTCCCCCATCCCCTTCAGCACGTCGTCTATCCGGTCATCCTCGATCACCACTGCACAGGGAGAAAGCGCGTCAGCCGCGCGGCCTGGGGGGCGGCGGCAAGAATGGGCCCGCGTCCTCGAGCCCCGCTCAGAAACTGCCTGTAGCCCAGCAACGCCCCTCGACCCCCATGCCATAGTGCCCTCCCCATCCGAACTCTCATGCCGCCGACTCAACCCACTGCCGAGCCTAGCTCCCGCAGACCCCTCCTCTCCCTGTGGAGGAACGCCCCCTCGTTATAAGGCTCCAGCCCTTCAACCTCCCAGTCAAACCCTCCCGCCACCTGAGCTCTCCTCCAGCGGAGCTGATCTGAAACCTTTTTGCTCATGGGATCCCCCTCGTCAACCCTCACTGCAACTGAACCCCCTCCTCAAACGGAATCTTCAGCTAGCCCAAGCCTCTCCCCAACCTAACCCTCTTGCCATTTGAACCCCTCTTCCGATCCTGGCACCAAACAAAGCCCCCTCCCCATGCAAAGAACCAGGATGTCCGATTTCCTGCCCCCCCCTTCATGCTCTCCAATCGGACATCCTTCCACACCCGAAGGTTCTTCCGTAGCATCCACCGACTCAGCGTTTGATCCAGAAGAAGCGGCCCGTCTCCCCACGTCCCCACTTCCAGGTAACCCCAAATGCCCCCGGTCGGTCCCTCCCCCTCGCCCGGGTGCCAGGGCTCTACTTCCAGAGGTGTTGAGCATCGAATCCGGGGCATTGCGTTCCCGGGAGAGGGAAAGAGGGGGACAGCACTGCAACGGGGACCCCCCCACCCCACACCAATCCCAGCCTGAGAGGGGCTGGCTACGCTGGTCTGCGGCAAGAGCTGCGGGAGATTGGCGGGGAACCGCCTCCGGGAGGCGCCTGGCGGAGGGTTTCTGGGTCAGGCGGCGACTCCGGGCCCCGGCCGCGTACCTCTCTTGGCTCGGCCGATCTGGCCCAGCTTGGGGGGTCGCTTGGCTTGATTGCCCGCAAAGAAGGAGTTGGTGTCCTGGAGGCGGCAGCTGAAGGAGAGGTCGGAGCCCTCGGGGTCGGCGCCGAAGCGGCCCATCTTGTCCTCACTGTAGGGCAGAATCTCGGACATGGCGGGCGTGGAGTGGGCGCGGGACTGCAGCGGGGCGCGGACGGCGGGCTAGCTGCCGGGCCGGCCCTAGCTCAGCGGGGGAGCCGGCGGAAGGATGAAGTCATGCAGCATCCGGGGCTGCGGAGCCAAGCGGGGCCTCCTCCCCCGCGCCTCCGCCTCCCGGGCCGCTGGGCAGGCGGCGGCGGCGGTGGCGGGGACCGGGCGGGGGCGGGGATGGCGGCGGCGGCGGCGGCGGCGACGGGAGCGGAATGACGATGAGCGCCCGACTGCCGCAGAGCGCGGCGGGCTGGGCGCGGTGGAGGCGGGGCGGGCACCGGCCAGCGGAGAGGGGCGGGGCGGGAGGGCCGGAGAGCGCCGGACTGTCAGGGGAGGAGAGGGAGGGAAGGCAGGGCTGTGGGAGGGTCTTGCACGAGGCGGGAGTGGCGGCTGGGTGAATGATTCCGGCCAGCGGTGCAGCACCTGCCCGGGAGCGGGGGGAGGGGTGTGTGGCGGGAGCGCTCCTGGCACCGAGGGGCGGGAGGTCTGGCAAGGAGACTCTGAGAGCCGAGCCAATGGGACTGGGAATTGGAGGGCAGGCCAGGGCCGGAAGGCGGGAGCTGGGCTGGCCTTGGATTTGGGGCGGAACACCGGAACGCGGCGTGGGGAGAGTCGGACGTCGGGTGAGGTGTGCGCACTTGGCGAATCCGCAGGACTAGGAAATGGCTCAGAGCAGTGGGTGGTATCCTCGCCGTCGGCGGCCTTATATTGGGTTGCTCTTCGGGTTTTAAACTGTTCACCTGCAGTCTGTGTTTCTCTGACTGCCCTTCTGTGTCTGTCTCTGCCTATCATAGTCCATAAAGTGTGCCTGCCTGTATCCGCCTCCGTGACCCATCCCTCTTGGCGTTACGGTCTCCGTCTGTGTCGGTCTTAAATGTCTTTGCTCTTCTGCACCTGTTTTCATGCTTGGCCCCTGTACCTATGGACCACTGTGTCTCCATCTCCCGAGTCTCTGTGTATCTCGGTCTCACCTAGGAGAGGTCTCGGTAACGGGGCCGACACGTGAGCACCAGGACAGATGCCCACCCCCAGCCCTAATGCTGGCGCCTAAACTCGGGTTCAAAGCGTCCGACGCGCCCTGCGGTTTTTCCGGCCCCGGGTGCCCGCGCTGCGCGTGCATTGTGAAAAGAATGAATGGTGGTGTCGCGAAGGGCACCCTGGCTCCAAGTGACGCAGGGAAGCCCGGAGCGCCTGAGGACGCGGTGAGCTTCTGCGTGTGTCCACAAGTAGAAAGGGAGGGACAGAGGGCGCCCCCCCCCCCCCGCCCTTGTTGAAGTGCCTCACGTGACAGTTCTCGCCGAACCAACGGGAACACTCCCTCATCACACCTCCCACCCCCAGCTGGCCGTCAACTGCAGCGTCACCTGCTTGCTAGCGCTCAGGGACTCTGTCGAAATCATTGGCCTTGAAGGAGAGGGGTGATGACAGCGCTGATAAGGGTAATAATCATTTCCTGTGTTCAGTGCACGATTGAGGCGGAGGGGGTCTCCACTGTCAGTGAAGCGTGTCTCTCCCCCCGCCAGCCCCACCAACTCCCACCAAATCACGCAGCTACTAAGGCTGCCAAGTACTGAGTGTCCTTCCTCCAACAACTCACCAAGTGTTAGTCCCTGGAACACAGAGGCGAATGCAATGGTGGCTGCCCCAGGGACCAGGACTGGTGGTGTGGCGGCGGGTGAGGGAGGGGGGCGGGGGCGGGCGGAAGGAGAGGGAAGAGAAACGGTTGCTGAGGATGTCTCTGTGCAAGCCTCACTCAGAGCCACAGATCTGGGGGCCCATCCCTATCAAGCCCTCCTCTGCTGTGTGCTAGTCTGAGATAAGGCGGAAGCTGGAGGTGGAGGCCCAGCTGAAGAGAGAGCCTGGAGACCTGGAAGGACAATGGAGGCTGGAGCTTAGGAACACTAAGGAGAGAGTCCAGAAATTTCACCCCCACTGGAGGTTGTCCAGCAATGGGTTCCAATCCTGGTTCTGCTACTTTCTCCATGAACTTGAACTGAAGGTCCCATCATTCTAGATTTTAAAAAAGTAATTCAACCCGGCCAGCATGGCTCAGTGGTTGAGCATTGACCTGAACCAGGAGGTCAGTTTGATTCCCGGTCAGGGCACAGGCCTGGGTTGTGGGCTCCATCCCCAGTGCGGGGGTGCAGGAGGCAGCTGATCGATGATAGCATCATTGATATTTCTATCTCTCCTTCTCCCTCCCTCTCTGAAATAAATAAATAATATATACTTTTTAAAGGTAATTCATTTGAACTTGTAACATTTTAGGAAAATATGGAAAACCATACAAAACCTTTGATATACAGGGGTGGGCAAAAGTAGGTTTACAGTTGTGAGTACAGGAAACAGTTTATTCTTTTTTTCGTTTTTTATTTTTATTTATTTTTTATTTTTATTATTTTATTTTTTTAATATATTTTTATTGATTTTTTTACAGAGAGGAAGAGAGAGGGACAGAGAGTTAGAAACATCGATGAGAGAGAAACATCGATCAGCTGCCTCCTGCACACCCCCTACTGGGGATGTGCCCGCAACCAAGGTACATGCCCTTCACCGGAATCGAACCCGGGACCCTTCAGTCTGCAGGCCGACGCTCTATCCACTGAGCCAAACCGGTTTCGGCTATTTTTATTTTATTTTTTTTAATATATTTTATTGATTTTTTACAGAGAGAAAGGAAGAGGGATAGAGAGTTAGAAACATCGATGAGAGAGAAACATCGATCAGCTGCCTCTTGCACGCCCCCTACTGGGGATGTGCCCGCAACCAAGGTACATGCCCTTGACTGGAATCGAACCTGGGACCCTTGAGTCCGCAGGCTGACGCTCTATCCACTGAGCCAAACCGGTTTTGGCAACTACCTTTTTTTCGTTTTTTTAAAATATATTTTTATTGACTTCAGAGATGAAGGGAAAGGAAGAGAGATAGAAACATCAACAATGAGAGAGAATCATTGATTGGCTGCCTCCTGTACACCTCACACTGAGGATCGAGCCTGTAACCTAGGCATGTGCCCTGACCCGGAATCGAACTGTGACCTCGAATCGAACTGTGACCTCCTGGTTCATAGGTCAACAACCAACAACTGAGCCATGCCAGCCAGGCAGTTTATTCTTTTATTATGTATTCATTGTTGTATTATATATTTGACTTACAACTGTAAACCTACTTTTGCCCACCCCTGTACATATGTCCTTCCAATCCTTTCCCATGCATTTGAATAATATGCATACCTCTCTGTGCCTCCATTTTCTAGTTCAAAGCATAGAGATGATAGAGCCTATATTAAGGAAAGTTTCGGAGGTGAGATTGTCCTGAGGTGAAGAGGGTTGTCTGAGGAGGTAATGAGCTATCCCTCACCCGAAGTGCTAAAGGGGACATAACGTTTCTTACCAAGGATGAGATGAGAACACTGGGTGGGGAATTGAAACAATTCTCTTTTCTTCCCCCAGAATGAGGGAGATGGAGGAATGACAATTTAATCTGGAATTCATTTTGTTAGCTGCTTCTTAAATAATCTTATTCCAGCCCTAACTGGGTTGGCTCAGTGGATAGAGCATTGGCCTGCAGACTGAAGGGTCCCAGGTTCAATTCCGGTCAAGGGCATGTACCTTGGTTGCGGGCACATCCCCAGTATGGGGTGTGCAGGAGGCAGCTGATCGGTGTTTCTCTCTCATCAATGTTTCTAACTCTCTATCCCTCTCCCTTCCTCTCTGTAAAAAAAAAAAAATCAATAAAATATATTTTAAAAAAACAATAATCTTATTCCTGCCCCTGCTGTGCATGCTGGATCATGATTAAAGCAAAAGACCTAAGTGCAAAATTGTAAAGTTATAGCAATATATAAGCTTCCATTATGTATTAAAAATGTGTGTGTGTGGGGGGGGGGGACTTTTTAAAATTGTGATTCCCTATTTAAAATTCTGATGTTCTACATCCCTGCCTATGAGACAAAAAATCATTTTCACACCTAAAATGAAATAAAATTTGTGTGGTATTTTGTGACTATGTATTGGATTTCTTAATTGAAAGCCCCTCAAAACCCAGTGGACTCAATCCATATGTTCTAAACAGAATAATATATCTTTTGACATTTGAGCATAAATGGCACTTTTTATTCAAGTGGAAACTGTATGCTTGTTCAGTAAGTTGAATAGGACCCCCCTAAAATTCATGTTCAGCTGGACCCTCAGAATGTGACCTTATTTGGAAACAGGGTCTGTGCAGATGTAATTACTTAAATTAAGAGGAGGCCATAATGGATTTGAACGGGCCCTAAATTCAATCACTGGTATCTTTATAAGAAGAGGACAGATGCACAAAGACACATACACACAGGGAAGAAGGCTAAGTGAGGAAGCAGAGATAGGAGTGATTTAGCTGCAAGCCAAGAAACACCAAGGATTGCTGGGAGCCACTGGAAGATGGACGAAGCGAGGAAGGATTCTTGTCTACAGACTTCCAAAAGAATATGGCTCTGCCAAAACCTTGATTTTGGACTTCTCGCCTCCAGAACTGTAAGAATAAGTTTCTGTTGCTTTAAGTCACTCAGTTTGTGGGACTTTGTTACAGCAGACCTAGGAAAACAAATACAACCTGTTACAAATATTTTACATCTTTCATGACCATGTTTCACCTTCCTTAAACTCTGTCCACTCAAAGGAAGCCCACCCCATGAGAGTATTTCTGGGACTGAGTGGATCAACATGGTAAGATATCCAAGGCCTGTCAAAGTGCCACTAACAAGTGTAGAGTAGGACTTCATATATGTGAAAAAAGTACACACATATACATATGCATATATACCCATATACATACATAGTGTGTTTAGGTATATAAATGCATATAAAAGGAAAACCTGGAAGGATACACACCAAACTGGTAATAAGGGTTACCTCTGAGGATGGAACTGGGATCCCAGCAGGATGAATTTCATCTTTTATTCTGTACGTTTCTGGAGTATATTACATTTGCAATAAAAAAGTTTTGATTTTTTTTTAAAAAATGTTTAAAACCAATGATATAGTCCATTTACCAAGCATCACACTCTGGCCCCAGAAAAATCAGGTGACTTAGAAAGGAGACTAATAGTTAGGAGCACAGAGTTTAGATTCAAATTGAGGATCTGCCTTCTACCTGATGTGTAACTTTGGGTATGTTATTAAGTTTCCCTGTGTCTTAGGCTCTTCGTCTGTAAAATAGGGACTGTGATACTGATAGAATCTACAGAGTGGGCCATTCTGAGGATTAAACAAGTTAACATACATAAAGTGCTTAGGTAAGTGCTGGAAAATGGAACTGTTAGCTATTATTATACAGAAAAGCATAAAGAAGTGAAACGTAATCTCATCATTAGATATATTCATATTAACTCTTAGTTGTTGAATTTCCCCTCCATTTTTTTTTTGTTTTGTTATCATAGACAGTGCTGTGATGAACAAATGTAGGGAAACAAATGGTCCGTATATTTTGTAGCTCCTCCAATCACGAAGTAGTATCTATTTCTCCAACCCTGAATCTGGGCTTAACCTTCTGGCTTGCTTTGCCCAATAGGGACATTAGCAAATGTATTGCAAGCGAAGACTTGGAAAAGGTTCATGTACTGGGCCTTACCCTATTTTCTGGTACTGGGAATTTTGAGCTACCATATGAAGAAGCATGGGCTAGCTTACTGGAGAAGGAGAGACCACACAGAGACAGAGCCCACTCATCCCAGCTGGGACCCAACCATGTAAATGAGGCCATTCAACTAGACCACTCAGCTCCTGCTGAACTGACCCAGACCTGAAGACCACCCAGTCAACCCGCTGAACAGATAAATAATAAATGTTTGCTATTTTAACCCACAAAGTTTGGGTAGGTTTTTTATGTAGCAAAAGCTAGTACCATCCTAAGAGGTAACCATTATTAGCAGTTTGGTGTGTATCCTTCCAGATCTTTCTCCTGTGGCTCATGATTATTTCCTGGAACAATTTCCTAGAATTAGACTTCCTGGGTCAAATAGTGTGTACACTTATATCTATTGATTTATATTGGCCAAAAAAGCATCAATTTGTAAGCCACCAGCAATATATGAAAGTGACATATTCCTCATTTTTGTCAACACTGAACATGGATGTATCTTATCTTCATGACTACATTATCCTTGTAAATTTAACACATAACCCATTGTTCATTCCCTCTCAATTTTTTTTAAATATATATTTTATTGATTTTTTACAGAGAGGAAGAGAGAGGGATAGAGAGTCAGAAACATCGATGAGAGAGAAACATCTATCAGCTGCCTCCTGAACGCCCCCCACTGGGGATGTGCCCACAACCCAGGTACATGCCCTTGACCGGAATCGAACCCGGGACCCTTCAGTCCGCAGGCCGACGCTCTATCCACTGAGCCAAACCGGTTAGGGCTCAATTTATAATCAATGTAGAGAAAAGAAAAGATTACTCCTGTAGGAAAGAAGAACAGAAAAGAGAGAGAATAATAGAATGAGAAAATAAAGCAGGGTCAAAGATTATAAACACAGAGGAAAGAAAGTAAAATTGTAGAATAAAGCAACCTCCAAGCCTCTTATACATAGGATACTTAACATGTAGTCAGGAATAGTCATGAGCCTACTACATGATTTGGGTCATGAAAGAGGCATGGAAAGGAACTGTCCATTTAGGCCAAACCTAGTGAAACTGAGAACACTATAAAAGTAGGTACAGGGTCTTTCATATGTGGCTGCATTTCTCAGAGCAACTCTCTGAGATACGGATGACTGTTCCCATTTTACAGATGAAGAAAATGAAGGATTAGAGCTTTCAAGTAACTTGATAAAGATCATACAGCTGATAAAGAATTGAACCCAGATTTGAGTCCACGTCTATCTTGAAAATAGATGTGTGAGCCCTAACTCTTCCAGAGAGGATATGGCAGAAGACAAGCAACTACTTAGGAGGAAGTGTATCCTTGAGCCTACTTGGGTTTGAATCCCAGCTCTGCTACTAACTGTGTGACTCAGCCTCTCTATGCCTCAGTTTTCTTCATCTGCAAAATGGCTTCATAAGTGCCATGAGGATAAATGAGTACATAGGTGTAAAGCACCTAGAACAATAGCTGGCACATAGGAAAGTGCTGTTATAAACTTGCTATTTCCAGTATGGCATTGCAGCAGCCGTGGGACTGTTTCTTATGAGTGTGTTGCCAGGAAGTCCTTACATAGTAGCTTTGTTTACACTCACATGGCCATGTCTTGGTAGAATTTCCTGTGGGGAAAGACCAACCCTGCTGCCATGTTTCTCTTCATCCAGGCTTGGGGGAGAGGGAGAAGAAGTAAGTGCTGTGGTGCCACACGTCATCAGAAAGAATATGAACAACTCCAGGCACTTGTCCCAAGTGGCCATCCCAAGTCTTGCTGCTGCAGACTCCAGTATTCTGGATGTGAAAGCTCCTTGCTCAGGGAACCAGCCTAACCTAGAACCCATCTGCCTTCTCTATTAACTGGAAAACAGAACAGGCTTTCTCCAGCCTTTCAATTTTCATTTCTACCTATAGGATTTTAATTACTACAACAACAACACTAACAGCCCGTAACACATTGAGTGCTAGTATGTGTCAGACACTGCCCTAAGCATTTACAAGTATTGTTTCATTTGATTCTCATAATAATCAGGTACCACTCTTTTTTTTTTTTTTTAAATATATTTTATTGATTTTTTACAGAGAGGAAGGGAGAGGGATAGAGAGTTAGAAACATTGATGAGAGAGAAACATCGATCAGCTGCCTCCTGCACACTCCCCACTGGGGATGTGCCCGCAACCAAGGTACATGCCCTTGATCAGAATCGAACCTGGGACCCTTCAGTCCACAGGCTGACGCTCTATCCACTGAGCCAAACCGGTTAGGGCGAAAAAGGTACTATTCTTATTTCAATGTTATAAGTGAAGAAATTCAGTCTGAATCCAGAATCTTTCATCTTAACTATGACACCGTACTGTCTCCTGTTTGAGAACATGTAGTTATGGGGTGGAAAGTGCCAAAGAAAACAATCCAGCATTTCTCAGCCTGATTCATTCGGCTCCCACCTTTTCTCAGCCACGAGCGCATTCCATGCGAGAACCATTTGCAGCAAGATGTTTGAGAACTGGATTATGGATTTGCCACTTCTCAGGTCAGATTCACGTCCTGTGTTGGGGAGGAAGGTGGAGGATGAGGCACTTAAAACACACACACACACACACACACACACACACACACACACAACTGTGGTAAAAGAAAATACGAGGCACTCTGCAGGGTAGCAGACTGCAACACCTCCAGGCCTGATTAAGGAATGACAATATGGAAGGCAGATGGCAGATGCATAGATGCCACACTATTGCCTTTCAGTTAAATAGTGCTTGGGTTGTTTTTTTTTCCTCTCTCTTCTTGTAAATCTCCCAAATAAAATGGTTTGCTTTCCTCAAGTTAGAAGTGTTAACACATCTTTTCTTTAAATATCTGTGGATGGCTGTTTTTTCCTCTGCCAATTTGTCACCATCTGTAACCCTCTCTTTGTGAGATGATCTGATGACAACAATTATCTTGGAGAGTAAAAGTGCAGTCTTGGAGCAACATGTAAGAGCCGAGAGTGGGCCCTGTGTGTTGTATCAGTGTGTGGTGTGCGTTGGGCTGGGAGCCCTGTGCATGTACACACTGTGTGTGAGTGGGGGGTGTGTTCATTCGGTGAGCATCCTGTGTGTGTACGGCTGTGTATTGGCTGGGTGCTTGCCTGTGTACTGGATCTCCGTGCTCTCTGAGAACATCATGCGGACACCCTGTATATGGGTCAACGCCTGTGTGCTGCTCTGCGGGCTGAAGAGCGGCTGTGCGCACTGCCAGGGGAAGATGTTCCTCAATGGAGTATAATTTCTCAAAGGTGTTTAAAGGGGATGGGGAGGGCCTGCAATTTGGGTAATTGGGCCGAGAAATATCAGCAGAGTTTGGGCCTGAGTCAAAGGAATGTAAATTACGGGTGGCTTGTGAAAGGATGCTGCGGGGATGGGGGAGGGCTGACCCTAAGAGGAGCGGGTTCCCTGCGGTTCTGGAGGGCGGCAGGTTCCCAAGCTCAGCGGGGTGGCTGCGGTCCCGGAGCGAGGTCTGGGTGGACGCTCCTCCCCTCCCCCACGTTCCCGTCCCCAGGCGCAGCGCCGCGGGAGGCGGGGGGAGCCCCCCACCCCCGGCAGGCGGGGGTGGCGGCGGCCAAGTGCAGGGCTGTGGCAGCGGCTACGATGGCGCGCGGCGGTGGGGCCTGGCCGGGGTCCGAGGCCGCGGCCTGGGCGAGGGCCAGCCGCCAGGAGCCCTAAGGTGCCGCCTGCCCGGACTCCACCATGAACATCGCGCTGCAGGAGCTGGGCGGCGGCGGTAATGTGAGTGGGGCTCCGGGGTCCAGGGTAGAGCCCCCCACCCCACTCCCCAGTGGTGGGAGGGAGGCTGACAGACAGGCAGCCTCAGGCAGGAGCTCGGGGCTGGAGGAGCAGGGGTCGGAGGGACCCCAGGTCACAGGTCCCGGGAGGGGAAGGGGCCTCGCTGCAGACGGGAGGCGCCCGGCCTGGTGAGAGGCGCTGGGGATGGGATGTGGGCCAACAGCCCAATCCACCTGACCTGGGTGGGCGCCCCGGCCCGTCTGGCAGATGGTGGAGTACCGACGGGCCACGCTGCGGGAAGACGACGCACCCGAGACCCCCGTAGAGGGCGGAGCCTCCCTGGACACTGTGGAGGTGAGCGAGGGGTTCTCCCTTCCTCACCAGGCCCCAGCCCTGCATGAAGCCTGGCATACCCAGCGGCTTTTGGCTGCCCTGGAGGGTCACCTGCACCTGCCCCCACCCACCTCGGCTCCGACTCTGGCCTCTGCGCTAGGACTATGGCGAGGAGATTCTAAGCCATGACGTAGCACAAAACAGGCTCAAGACTCAACTCAGCCTGCCTCATTGCCTCGGTGCCCAGAGTTAACTAACCCCAGTGGCATCTTTACTCCATGGCTCTGGGAGGACTTCTGTGATCTTGGACACCCCCACCCCACCCCCACCCCCACCTGCATCTGGCTAGCTGTGTCACCCTGTGTTCCCCAGGTGGGATTCCAGAAGAGGACGAGGCACCTCTTAGGCTTGCACACCCAGCTGGAGCTGGTCTTGGCAGGGGTCTCTCTACTGCTGGCTGCACTGCTTCTGGGCTGCTTTGTGGCCCTGGGGGTCCAGTACCACAGAGGTAGGTGGGATCACACCTGTCCCCAGCACTCCCAGCTGTGGGGACTCTGGAGGCTGGAGGGCCTCTAAGATATTCTCTGGGCGGAGCCACCTTCCCCAGCTTTTCTCTCTCCTCCCAACCTTCCTGCTGTCACAGCCCCTCTCAAAGCATTTGCCTTTCTCAGACTGACAGCCCCCTACCCTGGCCATGTTCCCCGCCACAGACCCTTCCCACAGCACCTGCCTCACAGAGGCCTGCATTCGAGTGGCTGGGAAAATCCTGGAGACCCTTGACCGCGGGGTGAGCCCCTGTGAGGACTTTTACCAATTCTCCTGCGGAGGCTGGATTCGAAGGAACCCCCTGCCTGACGGGCGTTCTCGCTGGAACACGTTCAATAGCCTCTGGGACCAGAACCAAGCCATACTGAAGCACCTGCTCGGTGAGTGTGCCTGTCAGGGGCTTGTGCCAAGTACCTGCTTCATGCCCAGCATAAGGCTTGGCACTTAATAATACTTAATAAATGTCCACCAATGAAGAAATAACTGGGTGACTGGGAACACACCTGGGGTAAGGGATGCAGAGAGCAGGGGACTCCTGAAAGATGGAGATGGGTTTCAGGGGGGCAGACTTCTAAGTACAACGGAGGGATTCCTCTCTGCATTCTGTCTGGAGGGCTGCTGAGGTGTGGTAGGCACCAGGGAGCCTGTAGTGCTTAGAGATCTTGGATGGTCTTCATGGACAGGGGAGAGGAAGCTACACTTGGCTGTTTCACCCAGTCTTCCTGGGTTTACAATAAGAGAGCTGCCCCTTGTTCAGAAGGCAAGAAGAGGGACCAAGTAAGGGCCTGGGAACCTGCTCAGCAGTCAGCATAGTTGCCACCTGGACCTTTATTCTACTCCACAGAAAACACCACCTTTAATTCTAGCAGCGAAGCTGAGCGGAAGACACAGCGCTTCTACCTATCCTGCCTGCAGGTGGAGCGCATCGAGGAGCTGGGAGCCCAGCCACTGCGAGACCTCATAGAAAAAGTACAGCCCCTGGGTGGTCTGTGGGCAGGGAGAGGACAGGACTTGGAAGAGGGTGTTGCCCCCTGGAAGCTTTGGGGACCCCTGTGTCATAGGTTCCACGATGGTCTCTACTCAGATTGGTGGTTGGAATGTTACGGGGCCCTGGGACCAAGACAACTTCATGGAGGTGCTGAAGGCAGTAGCAGGGACCTACAGGGCCTCCCCCTTTTTCACCGTCTACATCAGCGCTGACTCTAAGAGTTCCAACAGCAATGTTATACAGGTACAGGGCTGGGGAAAGGTGGGGAAGGGCATATGGACCATTTGCTGAGCCCAGACTCTCCTCCCTTCTGACCAGCAGGCTGGGGAGGCCCCCCTGCACAAGAGTCCAGGTTTAGGTGGGGGTGGGCTTACTCCTTTACCTTGCTATTGCAGGTGGACCAGTCTGGGCTCTTTCTACCTTCTCGAGATTACTACTTAAACAGGACCGCTAATGAGAAAGTAAGGAGCATCCTCAGAATTCCCATCCCTACCCCCTGTTGAGCTGGGCTAATCTCTGTTTACTTTGCCCAGGGTCAGGGTGGAGAACTAAGATGAGCCTATCCTATCACCTAGTGAACTGACTACCCTTCCTTCTTTTTCCCTTCATTCTCCCTTCCTTTTCCTTCCCTCCTTTCCCTTCCCTTCCCTTCCCTTCCCTTCCCTTCCCTTCCCTTCCCTTCCCTTCCCTTCCCTTCCCTTCCCTTCCCTCCCTTCCCTTCCCTCCCTTACCTACCTTCCTTCCTTCCTTCCTTCCTTCCTTCCTTCCTTCCTTCCTCCTCTTCTTCTTCCAGGAAAACATTTTATAGGCACCTACTCTGTGCCTGTGCAGTGGGGGAATTCTGAGATGTACCTTTTAGAGTTATAAGAAACTTTCAGTGTAGATAGGCTCATGGACCTAGATATCTGAGAATAAGACTCCAAGTGGGTTTTTGGGACTCAGGAGAGACTTGGGTAGCCAGAGAATGTTTCTTAATAAGATTACATTTGAGCCCCACCAGCATGGCTTGGTGGTTGAGCGTAGACCTATGAACCAGGAGGTTATGGATCGATTCCCAGTCAGTCAGGGCACATGCCCGGGTTGCGGGCTCGATCCCCAGTGGGAGATGTGCAGGAGGCAGTTAATCAATGATTCTCTCCCATCATTGATGTTTCTGTCTCTCCCTCTTTGAAATCAATAAAAAATATATTTTAAAAAAGAGCTTCAAAAATTAAAAAAAAAAAAAAGATTACATTTGAGCCAGGCCCGGTAGAATATCTAGGGGTGAGTGATATTATGCTAGGTAAAGAGAACAGTTTAAACAAACGTGTTGAAGAAGGAAAGGCTAAGGTGTACTTGGACCATGGGGAAGGGTCCAGTTTGGCAAAATGAGAGCTCAAAGCAGATGAGAGGCTGGGAAGGTGGATAGGGTCTAGTTCCAGAAGGGACCTGCAATGGCACCCTGAGGAGTTTTTGTATAGGCCTCAGACCACTGCATGCTCCAGAGCCGGGAGGGAGTGACCCAGTGAGCAGTGTTTTGGGAAGCCAGTTTGTCTGGGGTGTGAAAAGTAGATGCAAGAGAGGGAGCTTGGAGATCAGTTAAGAGTCTCTGCAGTACTTCAGGCTCTGAGTCTGATATGTTGGAGCAAATGGGGGAAGTGGCAGAGGGACTCTTAGGAAGGGAAAGATGCAGGAGACATGGTCCCGATTGTGAATTGTTGGTGACTGGATGTTAGAAGAGAGGAGTGGAAGGAGGAAGAGATGAAGCAAGTTAAGGCTACCAACCAGAATGATGGTGGAATGGTGGGGTACTTAGAAAATCAAGGGTGCCCGTAGGAGAACCAGCTTAGGGCACATTGGGTCAGAGGAAACAATGTGATGTCACAGGAAAAGGGCAGACTTTGAACTCAGACCTTGATTCCAGTCCCAGCTCTGCGGCTTGGTGCAGGTTGATCTAGCTCTTAGAGACTGTTCCTTCATCTGTAAAATGGGATCATAGAATCTACTTCATATGGTATTTTAGGGGGTGGGGGGAAATGCAAGCTTATGCTCCTGCATGTGGCAGACACTCAGGGAGTGGGAGCTGCTAATTTTAGACGTGTGAGTTTGAGGGACCTGGGCACCATCTCTATGGAGAGGTCAGCAGGCAGCTGTCAAAGCTGGGTGCATTCCTGGAGAGAGGATGAGGCTGGAGGGAGCTGTGGGCTTGAGGGGCATCTCCTTAGAAACCTAGACAAAGGCTTTAGGAGAGAGGAGAGAAAGGGGGAGAATAGGGAAAAGAGAAAAGGAAAGCCTTTCTGAAGGGCAGTGGGAGAAAAAGAGCCAGAAGAGGAGGCTGCTATGGAGTAGGACAACCAGGAGAGTCATTTATCCTTCTTTCATTCATTCTCAAACACTTCCTGAGCATTCCTCAACCAGACCTCTTCTAGGCCTGTGGTGAACAAGACATTGCCACTGTCCTCCAAGTGGGGGAGAAGGCATGAAATAGCTTGGTATATCCTGTTTACAGTTGCCAGGACTGTTATAGAGAAGCATGGCATCCTGAGAGTGAGTGTAACAGGCAGCCAGCCTAGTCCTAGGGTCAGGGTAGACTGCAGGGAAGAGGGAGTGTTCTAGGCAAAGGGAATGGCTAGCTTATGTACAGACTCTGAGGTGAGAAGGAACATGGCCCATTGACAGACTAGAGAGGGGAGCAGGAAGGGAGAGGGGTCCGAGTCCTTCTGGACAGGTATATAGACTCATATATTACATGAACATTGTGGGTCAAGTGTAGCATTTATCCCAAAAGAAATAGAAACTCAAGTGAAGGGAGTGGTGTGAATAGATGTGTGGTTTTGACATCATCGGAGTCAGAGGAGGAGAGAATTTGGAGAATGCAGGAGACAACCATGTGGTCCAAGACTTGGGAAAGGTCAGGAGAAAGGCTCTTATCATGTTGCCAGGAGTCATGGATAGGGAGTCTCCTATGCCAGCATCTCAGGGAAGCTGCAGTGCAAAAGGTTCATAGAGGATAAAAATGTAGCAGTAAAGCAAGGTTCAGTGAAGTATCAAAAGTCAGTCTCAAGCTGAAGGTAAGGAGGTAGAGAGAGGAAGGGGTAAGTCAGTGAGCAGGATAGGGATCAAGATCACTGGTGGAACTAATGATCCCCCTTAGGAGCTGGGAGGACTGAGGTTGGTACTCACATCTCTTCCTCTGACACCAGCAGTGAGGAAAAGGAGAGGTGGGGAACATGAGAAAATCTGAAGTTTAGAGGAAGGGATTCTGAAACTTTTCAGTAGAGGGGAAAAGAAGATGG
Organism: Plecotus auritus; assembly: GCF_963455305.1. Taxonomy (NCBI): domain Eukaryota; kingdom Metazoa; phylum Chordata; class Mammalia; order Chiroptera; family Vespertilionidae; genus Plecotus; species Plecotus auritus. The sequence continues at coordinate 185,172,883 of NC_137771.1, read as the reverse complement.
CCTTTGGTGATTAAGGGAGCTCCGGGTGAGAGTGAGGAGTGGCCCCTGGGAGGAGGACCACACAGGAAGTCAGTGCTAAACAGTGCTGAGGGGCAGCAGAAGAAATGGTAAGCAGAGGTGGCGGCCAGAACAGACTCCCTCAGCCTTGGGAAGGACTTGCTGCTGGGCTGTAAGGATGACTTGGGGTTTTGACAGGTGCTTACTGCCTACCTGGACTACATGGAAGAGCTGGGGATGCTGCTGGGTGGACAGCCAGCCTCCACACGGGAGCAGATGCGGCAGGTGCTGGAGCTGGAGATACAACTGGCCAACATCACAGTGCCCCAGGACCAGCGCCGGGACGAGGAGAAGATCTATCGCAAGATGAGCATCGCCGAGCTGCAGGTGGGGCCAGTGGGAAACAGGGACAACTGGGAGGCGCCAGCCCCTGGCACAGACCACTCAGCTTCTCTTCAGGCCATCTTCCGGAGGCAGCCAATCCTTTTTTCATTTCCTTGCTTTTCTGAGCTTCCCAGCTGCATGGTTGCTATCCTGGAAAGAAAAGTGGTGACCATTTTAGGCCATCTTCCACTGGGCCATCCCTTGGTCCCTTTCATGTTGCCTGGGCATGCATAGAGAGATCAAGTTAAAAACCTGTAACAACTGTACAAGACATCCACGAAACAATCAGAAAGTATGTGGAAGCATCTCCTAGAGGGCCCTCACTGTGCCAGGCATCAACCCTTCAGTTGTTGGATTATGGAGAAGTTGGGTAAGGGGGTGCTGGAGGAGAGGCCACCTATGTAGGGATGCTGGGTGGTATCAGAGGAATGGTGTGTTTTCAATTGTTATGAAAATCTGTGCCCCAGCTAAATATCACACATTATGGTTTTCCTTGTATAAGTGACTGGGCTCCAAGATTGAGGGGCGCTCAATCCTGGGAAAGGGTTTATTAAAGGAAGGGGCCACAAAGCAATTAATAGCACCTTGGTAATGGGAAGGACTCCCAGGCTCCAACATATCAATGGGTGAAGGGTCTGCTGGGAGCCAGGTGAGCAAGCAGGGAGGCTTGAGATATATTTTGCTCCCAGGCCCTGGCGCCCTCCATGGACTGGCTGGAGTTCCTGTCTTTCTTGCTGTCACCGCTGGAGCTGAGTGACTCTGAGCCTGTGGTGGTGTATGGGACGGATTATTTGCAGCAGGTGTCAGAGCTCATCAACCACACGGAGCCAAGGTATGGGGGATGGGGCTCAGGGCTCCATGCAGGTTCCAGGCAGGAACTGAGCATAGGGAAATGGCGTACCAGACACAGAAGGATTTGACAAGGCCATGGACATTCCAGCCAGCAAAAAACAATGTCTGTGATATACTCCCCTAGGCCAGGGCTTCAGGGGTCTACATGTGCTCTGTATCCCTGCTCCAACCTGACTTCTGCAGGCAGTTGTGTGGTCCCAGAGTGAGAGAAATTCTGGGACAGCTCCCACGTACGCCTCTCAGGATTCCAGCTGCCTGCACATTTGTGGAGCTGGTTTGGGGTAGAAATGGTAACCCACCTGTCTTTTTCTTATGTTCTGGTCCGGATGCCAGCACCCTGAACAATTACCTGATCTGGAACCTGGTGCAGAAGACAACCTCGAGCCTGGACCGACGCTTTGAGTCTGCACAAGAGAAGCTGCTGCAGACCCTGTATGGCACCAAAAAGGTGAGCTCTCTCTCTCTGCTCCCACTTTCCCGCCCAGCCTAGCTGATGCTTCACACTTACTGTGTCAGGCACCAGTTGCCTCATGGTGTATTATGGAGCACAGGATTAGGAATCAAGCTGGCTTGGGTGACAACCCCAACTCCTCCATTTTTTTTTTTTTTTAGCCAATGGACCTTGGTCATATCATGTAGCCTCTCTGAATCCCCATTTCCAGGTCTGTAAAACAGGAGTATGTGCAGGAAGAATATATGCAGTTCCTAGTTTCTAGGTGCCCTGTTCAGTGGGGAAAATAGACATGTACAATTATTTAGGGGTGATAAAAGCTCACATTGAATGAAAGACTTTCTTCATGTTATAGGACAGAGGTGGGGGCAGCACATTATACCTGGGGGAATAGGTGGCATCAGGAAAGGCTACTCCAAAGAGGTGACATTTGAAGAATGAGTTCTCCAAGAAAATAAGAGAGAAGGGAAGTCTAGGCAGAAGGAACAGGATGTGCAAATTCCCAGAGGCCAGAGGGAGCATGGTGGGTTTGCATGTGTTCTGGTGTGAGCTTGAGAACAGGCTAAGGCTGAGGGTGGGGAGATGGGCCTGGGGCAATCCATGAAGGGACCCGAAGGTTGTGTTAAGAAGTCAGGCATTGATTTTTTTTTTCAGGGATGGGGAACCATGGGATGGTTTTAAGGAGAAGAGTAACCCAGTTAGATTATGCATTAGATCATCTTTCTTGGCAGCCAAATGGAAGATGGAGGGGAGGGGCCGAGGAGAGGGGAGGAGAATGGAATTAGTTTCCAGTTAGGAGAACACTGCAATCTTCAGGCAAGAGATGATAGTGTTGTAGTGCAGGGAAGTGGCAAAAGGGTGGTCGGGAGAGATGATTATGAAGTAGCTTGTAGAAACTGGTGATAAATTGAATGTAGGGGTAGGGAGAGGGAGGAAGCTGGTGACTTCCAGGTTTCTGGCAGGGGGGACTGAGATGTGGAGCTGAGCAAAGAAACCTTTGGACCTCAATGGGCCTCTTGTGAATTTAAGAGGAGGAGAGTGCCAGGAACAGAGTGGGTAGCACACATGTTTCTCCCGAGGTTTCTCTGCTGGGGTTGGCACATCTTGTGATAGTGCTCCCCATTGTCCATGGAGTCCATGGAGAGATGGCACCCAAACCCAGGCCTCCATGGACCCCAGAGACAGCTTGGAGGACAGAGCCATCTCTGGGAGGCCTGGCTCTTTGTCCCTTACAGTCCTGCATACCAAGGTGGCAGACCTGCATCTCCAACACGGACGATGCCCTTGGCTTCGCTTTGGGTTCCCTCTTTGTGAAGGCCACATTTGACCGGCAAAGCAAGGAAATCGTGAGTCTTCAAGTGTCCTCCAACTCTACCCCTTGTTTTAGTTAAAATTCACTGTTCATATTTGTGAATACATATAGGAAAAAATGGAAGGAAATTCATTAACAAATTAACAGTGATTACTTTGGGTATGGGATTATGATGGGTTCCTTTTGTCCTTTAAAGTTCTCTGCATTTCCCAAATTTCCTATAATGAGTTTATGTTACCTGTTTAATAAGAAAAAACAATATTTATTTACTTATTTTTCTCACCTGAGGATATGTTTTTCATTGATTTGAGAGAGGAAGGGAGAGGGAACAAGAGAAACATCAATGTGAGAGAGAAACATCAATCGGTTGCCTCACGTAGGCGCCCCAACTGGGGATCGAACCTGCAACCTGGGTGTGCCTGACCAGAAATCGAACTCTCGACCCTTCAGGTCACAGGATGGGGGTTTAACCACTGAACTACCGACCAGGACTTTATTTATTTTTATTAAGAGATGATAATGAGTGTGCTGAAAGTTTTATCTACAAGGATGTTTATGGCAGTGTTGTCTATAATAAGAGAGAATGAAAACAGCTTTAATGTCTAATCATAGGAGAATGGAAAAATAAACTGTGGTTAGGATGGACTATGAGGTCGCTTTAAAACTGATGATATATTTTTCAGTGAAAAAGAAGTAAGTTGCAAAATATATATATATTATGCAATATATTTCCATTATATATGGAAAGACTATAAGTAGATAATCAAATGTTAAATGAAGTTGTCTCTGAGTGAGGGATTATAAGTGGTCTATTTTCTTCAGTTCTTCTCAGTTTTCTAAATTTTCTGCTACTAATGCTTTCCCTTTGTAATCAGATAAAAATCAATGTGCTATATTAAATTTAATATTAATTAAATTTTCAGTTAAATTTTTTATTAATTAGAACAAAAGCCACCCACAATCCCAGTACCTTCACAAATCATGTTTCCTTCTCATCCTCCCCAGATGCTCAGCCTTAATTCAGGAATTTGGGCACTCCCACATGCTCCCCTGGAAGGACAGGGATGGGACACCAGGTGGAAGGGGGGAGAAAGGATTCATTAATGCGAGTGGGAGGCAGACTTGTGTCCCTTCCCTCCCAGGCAGAGGGGATGATTAGCGAGATCCGAGATGCCTTTGAGGAGGCCCTGGGACAGCTGGTTTGGATGGATGAGAAGACCCGCCAGGCAGCCAAAGAGAAAGTAAGCTGTGGCCAGGGTTGGGGCGCCATCTTGAGGTGGGGATGGAGGATACAGTTTTATGGGAGACTGGTGAAGGAAACCCATAACCTGGACTCTTCAGGCAGATGCCATCTACGATATGATCGGCTTCCCGGACTTCATCCTAGAGCCTAAAGAGCTGGATGATGTTTATGATGGGGTGAGTACCTCTGCTCATCAGTTTTAACTTCAGCCCCATGGGGGGCACTATTCCCTGGGCTCAATAATAGGAGCTCAAGCACTACGAGGAAAAGAGGCAACCTACATTGCTCCAGTGCTGGCTCTGTGCTAGGCTGCAGGCTACACGTTAGTAGAATGCAGTGTTAACCAGCAGGGATTTGCAGTCAAACCTGACTCAAATCCTGTTTCTACCTCTATCTGTTTAACCTTGGACAAGTTATATAACCTGTCTCTCTGAGCCTCAGTTTCTTCATCTGTAAAATGGGGTTCTATAAGTACCTACCTCATAGGGTTCTTGTGAGAACAAAATGAGGGACTATATATATATTAAAAAAAGCACTGTTCATAAGTGCTCTTCCAGTATTGGTGTTTATTACTTACTAGATATTTTATGGTTGAAGAAACTGAGGCTCAGAGAGGTGCTAATTAGTAGCCAAGCTGGAACTTCTATCTTCAACATGTTCTCTTGCTTGCTTTCTCTTTCCTACCATTCCAATAGTATGAAGTCTCTGAAGATTCCTTCTTCCAGAACATGTTGAATTTGTATAACTTCACTGCCAAAGTGATGGCTGACCAGCTCCGAAAGCCTCCTGGCCGGGAACAGTGAGAATGGAGGGCTGTAGACAGTTGGGGCAGCAAGAGAAGCAGGGGAGGTTTCCAGGGCTTGGGGGGATGGGCAAGACTGATCCAAACCAAGACACAAGGTCCTTGCTGGAGGTAGGTCAAGGCTGCTGGGCTGGGAGGAGCATCGGGAGCGACAGGAGACTAAGCCTCTCCCTCTCCCTCCCCCAGGTGGAGCATGACCCCCCAGACAGTGAATGCCTACTACCTTCCAACCAAGAATGAAATTGTCTTCCCTGCTGGCATCCTGCAGGCCCCTTTCTACGCCCGCAACCACCCCAAGTGTGTCTTGAGGCAGGAGGGGCTGGGTGTTAGAGCCTGGGCCTATGGGTGGGCTGGGAGCAGGGCTGGAGGTGGGATCCAGAAATCCCCCTACCATGTCTTCACTCAGCATTCCTCACCTACCAGGGCCCTGAACTTTGGTGGCATCGGTGTGGTGATGGGCCACGAGTTGACACATGCCTTTGATGACCAAGGTAGAGGCCCATGAAGTTCTTCCCTTCAGCCTAGAATTCCCAGTGGCTCCTGTAAGGCCTTGAGATGTTGGGAGCAGGTCGAACGGACCCTGGAGGGGGGAGCTCCTGACCCCAAGGATTGAGCTCTGGTCTCAGTGGGGTGCAAAGGTTCATTCTCCTCAGGGCGTGAGTATGACAAGGAAGGGAACCTGCGGCCATGGTGGCAGAATGAGTCACTGGCAGCCTTCCAGAATCACACAGCCTGCATGGAGGAGCAGTACAGCCAGTACCGGGTCAATGGGGAGAAGCTCAACGGCCGCCAGACGCTGGGGGAGAACATTGCTGACAACGGAGGGCTTAAGGCGGCCTACAATGTGAGTGCCTGGCCAGCCCTACAGGGGCGGAGGCCCACCCTGGGCTGAAGAGAGCCGGGTGGAGGGGATGGGAAGGCCCTGGTGGACTTACCGCTCCTGTGTCCAACCCCAGGCTTACAAGGCGTGGCTGGGAAAGCATGGGGAGGAGCAGCAGCTGCCAGCTGTGGGACTCACCAACCACCAGCTCTTCTTTGTGGGATTTGCCCAGGTATTGCTCTCCGGGAAGGTCTGGGGTCTGCCCCTCTCCCACTTCTTCCTGGGTGTGTCTTTAGAAGTCTGGGGCATGTGGGAAGTGGGGCCAAAGTTGGGGGGTGGAAGGTGGTCTGGGGAGGCCTCTTGGCTGGGGCACACCAAAGCCTGTGAGGAAGCCTGAGGAGAGAGGATTCTTCAGGAGGCTTTTGCAGATCTCAAAGTGCAGGGCTGGCCTGCTTGAGGGGGAGGGGTGGGCAGCAGGACTGATCCTCACCATGTACTGTGAGGTGGCAGTGGAGGAGGAAACTAAAGCTCGGGGACAGAGTGGCTCATCCGGGGCTACCCAGGAATAAAGTAAGTGGCAGAGTGTGACTCAGGCAGGGTCTCCTCTAGGCACTTTGCACTACAGCAGGCAGCCTCTGGGGGGTGGGCTTCTTCCCCTCAGATGCAGCAACCCCATTTCCAGGACAGCTTTGAAGGGCCTTCAAGGAATTTGGGGGAGAGGGTGCAGTCCCCTCCCTTACTGCTGATAGCCAGGGTTGGAGCTGATGCTGGCTGAGCCCCCGCCTGTGACCCTGAGGCCTCCTGAGCTGAGGGGCAGTGCAGTGGTGGTTTGTGTCCCTGGATGGCTCTGCTGCAGCCCAGTCTGTGACCTTGCCCACATTAGACACCATATGTCCCGTGTCTGTCCTGGCCCGCAGGTGTGGTGCTCGGTCCGCACACCCGAGAGCTCTCACGAGGGGCTGGTGACCGACCCCCACAGCCCTGCCCGCTTCCGTGTGCTGGGCACTCTCTCCAACTCCCGTGACTTCCTGCGGCACTTCGGCTGCCCTGTCGGCTCCCCCATGAACCCAGGGCAGCTGTGTGAAGTGTGGTAGACCTGGGTCCGGGGAGAAATGGCCAGCTGTTGCTAGGGCCTGGCGCAGCTCGCCCAGCAAGGCTGTTTGCTCTGGAGTTTGGAGAAGGCAAATGCCAGCTAGACTCGGTCTAGCCCCTCCACACCACAGGTGACATAAGTCCCAGTCCCTGCTCAACCACCACATTGTGCCTCTGCTTTGGGGGTGCCCCTGCCTCCAGCAGAGCCCCCACCACTCACTGTGACATCCTTCCATGTCACCTTGCCTGAAAGAGGCCTGGGTGGGGGTGGGGGGCACTAGCTCCCCCAGGAAGGAGTCGGCTTTTCTAGCCCCAAGCTCACTTGGCTTGATGGCCATGGGGCCTGCTATGCCTGCCGCACTCTGACAACGCAGGGCCTGGGTGGTGTGCCTTCCATGCTTCTTCTGGAGGCTCACACAATGCTCACTTGGGAGTGGACTTAGCTCCTTTAGCACCCCCCTCAGGGGCCGCCCTCCACCTCATACTCCTCATACTGCTGCTTCCCACACTGCTGCCAACCCTCACTGACAGACCAACTGTGCTCGGCTCTTAGTGGAAGCCTGAGGGCCTCTGCAAGCCTCCCTGCTGCCTCCTGGTTTCTGTGGGCTCAGGGTGGAAGTGTGTATGTGTAGAGGATACTAGTTCCTATGTCTTGGGGCACAACTCTTAGGGGGAGGCTGAGTCTTCCCAGACCAAGCCGGAAAGCAGATAGAACAGGGAGAGGAAAGGACAGAGTTTATTTTTGCAGGGAAGAGGGTGGGGAGGGTGTGGTCTTGGCCCTGTAGGACCCTGTGCCAATAAACAGACATGCATCAGTCAGCCTGTCTCTTCCTTTGGTCCTGTTTTCATTTATTCATTTACTCATTCCACCAATGTTTACTGAACACCTACTATATGCTAGGCACTCTTGTGGACACTCAAGAACTCACTCACCAGAAACAGGGGACTGACATTTGAAGCCCCAAGATGACAGAGAAAGAGAGGCGGGATGGAAGAATGGAATGAAGCTAAATCTGAATGGAATGAAGCTACATCCTCTGCTCACTGGTGGCCATGTCGCCATTGCCTGCTGTTCTACAGCACAAAGGCTTTGCCACTGTCCTCCCCTGGTGCATGCAACTGGGCCTGACACTGAGTTCAGGGTAACTACGGCGCTAGGGTCAGCTTGAAAAGTGGGTGGCACTCACCCTGCAGTGGAGGGAAGCCCTGGCCAAGGTAGCATGCCATTCCCTGGAGCTCAGAGTACCAGCTGCTGCTTGCAGCTGAAAAGGCAAGCAGTGCTTCTGAGAGTCACTCATCACACCTACATACACTCATCAGGGCCTAGGAAGTGCCAGGCACAGAGACGGCAGATACAGCCATCACCCTCCCGAGTAAGGGAGGGAAAGAAGCATTTATTGAAAACCTCTTGCATTCCAGGCACCTCTCGTTCAGTCACTTATTAATTTATACATTCACAGATGTATTTTAAAAAATGTATCAATTACCAACAATGTTCCAGTCCCTGGTGATGCATAGATGAATAAGATGGTTCCTTCTCTCAAGAGACTTTTCTCTTGGCACTTTCATCTTCATGAGCTCATCTAACCCTCATAGCAACGTTTTGTTGTTGTTGTTGATTTTCACTTGAGGATATGTTTCCACTGATTTTTAGAGAGAGTAGAAAGAACGGGGAGAGACAGAGAGAGAAACATAGATGTGAGAGAGACACATCAATTGCCTTCTGCATGCCCCAACCAGGGCTGGGGATCAAGCCTGCAACCAAGGTATGTGCCCTTGACCAGAAATGAACCAGGGACCCGTCAGTCCGAGGACCAACGCTCTATCCGCTGAGCCAAATTAGCCAGGGTGCAACATATTTTATAAGTCCTCCAGTTTCCATTTTACAGATATAACCCTAACTACTTCACTGAATTCTAAGAGACTTGCTTGAAATCAGCTTTAATAGCTGAATGAACTTGAGCTTGTTCCTTAACCTCTATTGAGCCTCAGTTTTATTTATCTGTAAAATGAGAACTAGAGCAAAACTGTGGAAAGAGTCTAGTCTCAATTTCCTTTAAAATTCAGTGTTCTGCCCTGGCTGGCGTTGCTCAGTTGGTTTGAGCGTTGCCAGTACGCCAAAAGGTTGCAGGTTTTAGCACATGCCCAGGTTGCAGGTTCAATCCCTATTGGGGGTGAATGCAAGGTTCTCATATTGATATTTCTCTCCCTCTCTCTTTCTCTCTCAATAAAAGCATGTCCTCAGGTAAGGATTAAAAAAATAAAGTTAAAATTTAGTGTTCCCCAAGATGAGGGTAGGTTTGGTTGTTTGGAAGGTTAAGAGTGAAACTTTGCCAGGGATTGGTGCTGGGGTCCCTGGATGATGGCACCAGCATGTGTCCCACAGTTTGTCTCCTGTCCCAGCACCAGGCTGTCCCCATAAAGAGCTATATTTGGGCCCCTGTCAAGTTACCTGGAAGTGCTCGCTGCTCACCAAGGGAAGGAAATAGCTGGCTACTCAGAAAGGAGCAAAGTGGCTTTGGGAACTCTAAGACCAAGGGAAGGCGTAGCTTGAGCCACTGCGAACATGACTCTAGGAGGGACGGCTAAATGTATCAGAAAGAGGAGGGCCATCACATCTGGAAACCTGGTTCTGGCTCCAGCTCTGTTACCCACTAAATGTGTGACACTAGACATGGCTCATCTCCTCTTCAGGGCTCAGTATCCTTAACAGTCTGTAAAATGAGTAGTGATTTGGATGAGATGATGTCTGAGGACCTGTTCAGCTTTAATGTTTTAAAAAGGAATTCATGGCCCTAGCCAGTTTGGCTCACTGGACAGAGTGTCAGCCCATGGACAGAAAAGTCCCAGGTTTGATTCCGGTCAAGGCACGTACCTCCATTGCAGGCTTGATCCCTGGCACATGCCAGGAGGCAACCAATCGATGTGTCTCTCTCACATCGATGTTTCTCTCTCTTTGTCTCTCCCCCTCCCTCCCACTCTCTCTAAAAAAAGAGTCAATGGAAAAATATCCTTGGGTGAGGATTAACAACAAAAACAGTAACAAAAAAGGAGTTCAGGGGCTTAGCAAATTCCAGAACCCAAAGAAATACTAAGAAATGGTTTGTGAAGTTTGGGTGTTGCATAGAGGATGAGATTTATATGTCAGAGAGCATAATGAGTAAGGAGAGAGGCTTGGCAGCATAAAGCCTTGCCTTGACATCTGATTTCAGAAGCCAACTTAGAATGCTGACCAGCTGGCCTCTGTGACATAGAAATTTCATATCTGCAAAAAGGTAAAAGTGTCTAATAATAAGTAGCACCTTTCATTTACTGAGTCCCTATTTTGTTGAAGCTTGTATTAAACACTTTAAAAGCACCATCTCATGAAATTCCCACAATAATTTATAAGGTGGTTTTATCATCTCTGTTTTACAAGGAAGAAACTAATGGGAAAGATTATATAACTTCTGCCTGGCTGGTGTGGCTCAGTGGTTAAGCAATCAACCTATGAACCAGGAGGTCACGGTTTGATTCCTGGTCAGGGCACATGCCCGGGTTGCGGGCTCAATCCCCAGTAGGAGGTTTGCAGGAGGCAGCTGATCAATGATTCTCTCTCATCATTGAGGTTTCTATCTCGCTCTCTCCCTTCCTCTCTGAAATAAATAAAAGTATTTTTTAAAAGATTACATAATTTCCAATGTCAGATAAGTCAGGCTGCATTAAAATAATATTTGGAACTCAAACGCTATTAATCACCACCATTTAGTCTTCTAAGTCATGACAGTTTAGACTCAAGCACAGACAACTGTTCTCCGGGCAATTTCATCATACTTCTATGTGAGACCATCACCAGCAGGTACATTTCCATGCTACCCAGCTCCCTTGGGCCAGGCACATGTGTCAACTAGGCAGCTGCAGGAAACTTAGGCACATGTTGATCTGAAATTAAGCCAGATAGCACCTGTTTGTTGAGCACTCTGCAGGTGCTTGGTTCTAGAAGCAAGGCAAGGTGAACAGGTGACAGACCTTCACCCTTAGTAGCCCCGCCATGCTGAACATGCATCTGTGATATGCTCTGGTGTGTTAAGGCAGAAGGGGGATTAAAGGATGGTGCTCCTGAGTGGACACATGAGAGCAATTATTGGTAAGGGCTGGACCATAACCTACACTGTCCCATTAGGAAGTATGATTAGTTCCCATGCACAACTAGGTAACATCCTATCTAATAAAAGAGTAATATGCAAATTTACCATCACTCTGCTACACCCACAAGCCAATCAGGAGTGAATATGCAAATAAACCCAACCAAGATGGCTATGGCCACAGAGAGCAGGAAGCCAAGCTTTCCGCCTGCCCTTGCCAGCCTAGGCCTCCACTCAAGGCTACAAAGTTTCAATGATAGAAGATACATAAATCCAAACAGAAATGGCGGCAGCCACAGAGCTGGAAAGAGCAGGAGGCTAGGGTTGCCCCCGGTGATGGAGGAAGCCAAGTTTTCCACACACCCTGGCCAGCCCAGGCCTCCACTTAAGGCTACAAAGTTTCAATTATAGAAGATACATAAATCCCAAGAGAAATGGCTGCCGCCTCGGAGCAAGCAGAAGGCTTGGCTCCGCTCCAGGCTACAAAGTTTCAATTGTAGACGATAAATAAACCTCAGAAACCAGGGCCTCCGCTTGTCACCAGGGGGCATGGCCGGCCTGCAAACCACCATAGGCCCCTCGCCCAGGCTGCCCCATGCCCCAAGGGAACCCCCACCCTGATCCAGGACACGCTTCAGGGCAAACCAGCTGGCCCCCACCCCTGCACCAGGCCTCTATCCTATCTAATAAAAGAGTAATATGCAGATTGACCATCACTCCAACACACAAGATGGCTGCCCCCATGTGGTCAAAGATCCTGCCCTCATGTGGACCTAAGATGGCCACCACAAGATGGCCAGCAAGGGAGGGCAGTTGGGAAAGACCAGTCCTGCAAGGGAGGGCAGTTGTGGGCGATCAGGCCAGCAGAGGAGGGCAGTTGGGAGGGACTAGGCCTGCAAGGGAGGGCAGTTGGGGGTGATCAAGCCTGCAGGGGAGGGCAGTTAGGGGTGACCAAGCTGGCAGAGGAGGGAAGTTGGGGGCAACCAGGCCTGCAGAGAAAGGCAGTTGGGAGGGACCCAAGCCTGCAGGGGAGAGCAGTTGGGGGGGACCAGGCCTGCAGGGGAGGGCAGTTAGGGGTGACCAGGCCTGCAGGGGAGGGCAGTTAGGGGAAAACAGGCTGGCAGGGGAGCAGTTAGGTATCAATCAGGCTGGCAGGGGAGTGGTTAGGGGGTGATCAGGCTGGCAAGCAGAAGTGGTTAGGGGCAATCAGGAAGGCAGGCAGGCAAGCAGTTGGGAGCCAGCAGTCCCAGATTGGAGAGGGTGCAGGCTGGGTTAAGGGACACCCCCCCCCATGCACGAATTTTGTGCACCGGGCCTCTAGTGTCAAATAATATGATTATACACTTGGAAGCATGCTGGAAATGTCAGGCTGGAGGGGAGTCCCTTATAAAATAAGCACAGTTTCAGCCCTGGACAGTGTTTCTCAGTGGTAGATCAATGACCCATACACCAAAGGGTTGTGGGTTCGATTCCCAGTCAATGGCATGTACCTGGGTTGCAGGTTTGATCCCAGGCCCCAGTCAGGGCACGTGTAGGAGGCAACCAATTTATGTGTCTCTCACATTGATGTTTTTCTTTCTCTCTCTCCTTTCCTTCTACTCTCTCTAAATATCAATGGAAAAAATATTCTCGGGAGAAAAAAAAAAAGATAACAGTTTCAGTGGACCTATCATGACTCACAAAGTAGAATCTGGACAGTTTTTCAATGTCCCACTCTGACTCCAAATACATAAAGATGACATTCAAGAAATATTTGTCAGCCTGGCTTGTGTAGCTCAGTGACTGAGCGTTAACCTACTCAGGAGGTCACGGTTCCATTTCTGGTCAGGGCACATGCCTGGGTTGCAGACTCAATCCCCAGTAGAGGGTGTGCAAGAGGCAGCCAAACAATGATTCTCTCTCATCATTGATGTTTCTCTTTCCCTCTCCCTTCTTCTCTGAAATTAATTGAAATATATATTTTTTAAAAGAAATATTTGTCAAGGCCCACCACAAGCCAGGTATTAGGTTGGGTGCTATGGGCACAAAGATGGAGAGGACACAGTTCCTGTTCTCCAAGAGCGCAGAGTCTAGGGAAGGAGAGAAGTATGTATCAAGCATGGTGGGAGTACAGGGAAGAAATGAGTAACTTGAAGGGTAGAACAGGAAGTGTCCTGGACAGGTGACGTTGAGCTGGAGTGCCGAAGATGGAAGAAATTTGCTAGCTGAAAACAGTGAAGGGCATTCCATACACAAGGATAAGGCCAGTCAGTTTGAAGGGCAGGGCATGTTTAGAAATGGTGAAATGTTTAGGATGATCAGAAGGGGTACACGAGCCCTAGCTGGTTTGGCTCAGTGGATAGAGCATTGGCCTGAGGACTGAAGGGTCCCAGGTTCGATTCCAGCCAAGGGCACATGCCGGGTTGTAGGCTCAATCCCCAGTAGGGGGCATGCAGGAGGCAGCCGATCAATGATTCTCATCATTGATGTTTCTATCTACCTCTCCTTCTCCCTTCCTCTCTGAAATCAATAAAATATATATATCCTATCTAATAAAAGAGTAATATGCAAATTTACCATCACTCTGCTACACCCACCAGCCAATCAGGAGAAAATATGCAAATAAATCCAACCAAGATGGCTACTGCCACAGAGAGCAGGAGGGAGGCTTGGGTTTCCCCGGCAATGGAGGAAGCCAAGCTTTCCGCCTGCCCTTGCTGGCCTAGGCCTCCACTCAAGGCTACACAGTTTCAATGATAGAAGATACATAAACCCAAACAGAAATGGCGGCAGCCACGGAGCTGGAAAGAGCAGGAGGCTAGGGTTGCCCCAGGTGATGGAGGAAGCCAAGCTTTCCTCACACCCTGGCTGGCCCAGGCCTCTGCTTAAGACTACAAAGTTTCAATTATAGAAGATACATAAATCCCCCCAAAAATGGCTGCCACCATGGAGCAAGCAGAAGGCTTGGCTCCGCTCCAGGCTACAAAGTTTCAATTGTAGAAGATAAATAAACCCCAGATACCAGGGCCTCCGCTTGGGTCACCAGGGGGCGTGGCTGGCCTGCAAACCACCACAGGCCTCTTGCCCAGGCCGCCCCAGACGCCAAGGGAACCCCCACCCTGATCCAGGACATGCTTCAGGGCAAACCAGCTGGCCCCCACCCCTGCACCAGGCCTCTATCCTATCTAAGAAAAGAGTAATATGCAAATTGACCATCACTCCAACACACAAGATGGCTGCCCCCATGTGGTCAAAGATCCTGCCCCCATGTGGACACAAGATGGCCACCACAAGATGGCCAGCAGGGGAGGGCAGTTGGGAGGGACCTGGCCTGCAAGGGAGGGCAGTTGGGAGGGACCCAGGCCTGCAGGGGAGAGCAGTTGTGGGGGACTAGGGCTGCAGGGGAGGGCAGTTGGGGGTGACCAGGCCTGCAGGGGAGGGCAGTTAGGGGCAAACAGGCTGGCAGGGGAGTGGTTAGGGGGTGATCAGGCTGGCAGGCAGAAGTGGTTAGGGGCAATCAGGAAGGCAGGCAGGCGAGCAGTTGGAAGCCAGCAGTCCTGGATTGTGAGAGGGATGTCCGACTGCCCGTTTAGGGGATCGGGCTTAAACGGGCAGTCGGACATCCCTCGAGGGGTCCCAGATTAGAGAGGGTTCAGGCTGGGCTGAGGGACACCCCCCTGCCGTGCACGAATTTCGTGCACTGGGCCTCTAGTGTGTGTGTGTGTGTGTGTGTATATATATACACACACACACACACACACACACATTTAAAAGAAGGGGTACACGAAATAGGCATAATGAGAGGTTAAGAGTCTGGAGAAGAGAAGTTATAACAGCAGGTATGAAAAGAATTGTAACATCTGCTATCCTGGGAATTAACAGTAACAAGGGCCACAGTGCAATGTGACTCTTTGAAAAATATCACACAAAGTAAGTAGCAACCTAGTGGAAACAGTGCAATGCTGTGTCCTGCCAAGAGCACTTCTGGCGCTGTGTTATTTAAGTGACGCTTGGCTTGAATGGTTTTCGGATGAATAGAGCCATCCATAAGATGCATAGCTCTACATCTCAGGCCATGAGTGTGGGGGCAGCACAGAAGGCTGGGGGATGCAATTTGAAGGAAGGTGGTAGGAAGACAGGTGATGGGCTGGCCCGGCTTGGAGAGCAATTTGGCCACAAGGCTGGGAGTTTGGCCAAATGGTAGGAAGGAGTGTTTCTGGGAGGGCAACCTGACTGAAAGGAAGTTGAGGCGGAATATCCATGTTATCATAGGGCCTTGAAATAACTTCCATTTACCTCAGTCCTGCAGATTTCAGGTAGGTGGAGAATGACAACTGCCTGCTTTCCAGGTGTCAGGTACCTAGCCAAGCACTTCATATACATTGTCTTATTTCATTCTCATAACAACTTTTGAGGGAGATACTTCATTACCCACATTTCACAGAGGCAGAAACCAGGCTAAGAGAGGTTAGAAAACTTGTCCAATGGTCACAACTAGTGAAGAGCAGAATTTGGTTTTAAACGCCAGGCCTGCTGCTCTTGAAAGCTTCTGTCCTCCCATTCACCCCCAACTTTTTATTTTGACACATTTCAAACCTACCAAAAAGTTGAAACAAAGTACACAACAAACATTCACATACTCTTCATCTGGAGTCATCTGTAAACAGCCTGTGTCTTATGCCACATCACCCCATCTCCTCGATGATGGGATATAACTGGTATAAAAGACAAAAATCTGTGCTCTGATATAACGAAGTCATGGAAAAATGAGAGATTTAGGAGAAATACCTTTACAGATGACTGAAGAAAGCAGGACAATATATGGACATCTTAAAGTCAGAGATAGTATAGGCAGAACAGCTACAGTCTACTCAATTTCTGTCAGCAGACCAGGACTGGGGGAGCCATTGGTGATGGAATTGCAAAGTCATCCCCAGAATCCTAGCATTGGGTGGAAAAAAGCAATAGGTTTTAAAATGGGCTTTACACCTATATTTATACAAATATTTAGCCAACATTCACTGAGTGCTAACCACACTGTGCTACTGTTGTTGTTTTTAATATTTTTACTTTTTCAAATTGATTTCAGAGAGGAAGGGAGAGGGAGATAGAAACATCAATGATGAGAATCATTGATTGGCTGCCTCCTGCATGCCCCATACTGGGATTCAAGCCCCCAACCCAGGCATGTGCCCTGACCTGAATCGAACTGTGACCTCCTGGTTCATAGGTCGACACTCAACCACTAAGTCACGCCAGCCGGGCTGTTTTTTGATTTTTTAAATAACCTTTCTGTGTTCTTTTATGCTTCAGAACCAATAAAATGACTCTAGGCCAAATGGTGAGTGTTCTCACCAGATGAAGGGGAGAATTACTTCCTCTTTTCTCACCTTCTAGGTACATACACATAGCCCAAACTGAACAAGAAACTTTGAGATTTGCCTGCAACAGTCAAGAGCTTGGAAGACTGAGAGATGCCAATTCTACTCCTTACTATATATGATTTCCTCTGTAAAATGGACACAACCCTACCAAATTCAAAAGGTTGAGACAATATGTGATATTTAAAATCAGTCATGTCAGTGTCCGTCATACCTGAGGAAGACCAAGACAGACAGAGGGCAAAGACCCTTCCTTGTTCCGTTTTTAGCCTGACACAGCACTGGAGCGTAATACTTACTCCCCCGGCTCCACAGGTGGACTTAAGATGGTAGCTATATTCTCATGGTAATATTAGAGCACACTCCTTCAACTGGGGGAGAGAATGAAATAAGGTTAATATTCCACAGTGGAGTAAGGTTACACATAGATTACACAAACTTCACACAGACAGCAATCAAACGTCCCGGCTTTCGAGAATTTCGTCCGTTTGTCCCGCCACGCAGCCAACTGGGGTATCACTGTGGGTTACGATTCACAGCGCCATGAGGAAACCGATGGGCGGTCTCTAGGCGCGCAGCCGGCTCACCTCCTACAGCAGAAAGCACGCCCGAATCCCAAACCGCAGTCTCGTGGTATTCAAGAAACTCCCGGTCCAAGGTTTGCGCCTATGCTGCGCGGGCAGCTGGGAACTGTAGTTTTCCTGCAGCTTCCGAGGGCGGAGTCCCCGAGCGGGACTCCCAGGCCGTGGCGTTGTTTCCGGTCCCAGGCGGGCTCAGGAGCAGGAGGGCGGAGCGCCGTGGGCGACGCGCGAGGTTCCCTGGGAAACGGGGCGGGGTGAGCGGGGTGCGCGCGCAGTTGGCCGGCAGTGGATGCGGAGATGGAGGAGGGCGGCCGGGACAAGACAGCGGTACAGCCCCAACAGCCCCCATCGACGGCCCCCGGCGGCGCGGAGGAGAAGCCGGGCGGCAAGGAGCGGCAGGATGCCGGGGACAAGGACAAAGAGCAGGAGCTGGTGAGGCGTGGCTCCGGGACCCGGTGCGGGCTGAGTCACGGCGGCTCCGTAGGCCTCGGGCCAGACTCCCAACGGCCCCGCCGTCCCCGGGAGAGGGCGGATGGGGTACCCCCGGGCTCCTGGCACCCTGCTTCTCTGCTCCCCATCCACGATTCCGCGTTGTTACATCCGCCGCCCTCACTAGCCCTCATCACTGCCTCCTGAGGTGGTCCGAGGTGGATCATTGTCATCCCATGTTTTAAAGTGGCATTCAAGCAGGACTGGTCCAGAAGCCAGGCTGCCTGCCCAACAGGACTTCCCATTCCGCTGTCTTTCCTCGTCCACCTGATCTCTCCTAAAGAGGCAGGCTTACTGTCCACCTGCCCCAGGGTGAATGGGAGGAGGATGTGTGTGGGATTCCTTCTCTTGATGAGCTTCTTCCTCCAACCCTCCAGTCTGAGGAGGACAAACAGCTTCAGGATGAACTGGAGATGCTCGTGGAACGACTGGGGGTGAGTCATGATATGTTAACATGAGCGGGTGCGTATTTGCAGCTTTCCCACTTGTTTGCTTTATTCCGTTCTGAGGCAACACGATGCGAGGTATAGGGAAAGATGGACTGTGTTAGGATCGGTGTTATGATGATGTTTCCAGGGAGGAATGTAACAAAAGGTACTTAAAGCATTTTGTAGCTTTCTCTCTGGGAGAAGCAATTCGTGAACTTTTAGCCGGGGTCATTTGTTTTTGTGCAGGTAGTTGGGGAATCACAGATGAATAAAGACAGTGATTTTCCTAGGGGAGCCGTTAAATACATGTACTGTGACTTCAGGGATGTGCCTCCTTTTTTTGTCTGCCCCTCACATCTCCTGATTAGGAGAAGGACACGTCCTTGTACCGACCAGCCCTGGAAGAACTGCGGAGACAGATTCGTTCTTCTACAACTTCCATGACTTCAGTGCCCAAGCCTCTCAAATTCCTTCGCCCACACTATGGCAAGCTGAAGGAAATCTATGAGAACATGGCCCCCGGGGAGAATAAGGTAAAACTGTTTCAGAAGCTGGTGGAGGCCTATTTTAGGAATTCCTTTTCATGAGGAACCATGGCACTCATGGAAGTCACAGGAAACCTGATAGACCTGAGACCTGAGCTAGTTGAATAGAGCCTATCATAGTCAAAATACATAAGAGCTGATAGGAGGATTGCCTTCTCAGAAGATACTGTTTCTGTCATTTATGTTGGACATAGGGATTTTATTATCATGACTTATTTTACTTGTTTAACCTTAATTTTTTCCTTTCCTTTTATCCCATGTACATTCATTTGTTTTATCTTTAAAATAACACCTAGTTCAGTCACTTCTTTGCTTGTTGTAACAACCCTAAACTAGGAAATCTTCAGTTCTCACCTGACTTACTGCAGCAGCCTCCTAACTGGCCTTCTTCTTTGTTTATTACTTCCTACACGGTTTGTCTTTCATGCAACAGTCATAGTTGTCTTTCTAGATTGTGAGTCTTTTCTGCTTAAAACCTTTTAGTAGTTTATTATTGTGATTAGAATAAAATTGAGAGTCCATCTTTCTCTACTCCTTCCTTATCACCATCCTTCAGCCATGTTTGTTTAAAAGGGATACAGTGACCTGGTCGGGTGGCTTAGTTGGTTGGTTCCATATACCAAAAGGTTGTGGGTTTAATCCCCGGTCGGGTGTGTATGGGAGGCACTGATCCGTGTTTCACATCGATGTTTTTCTCTCTCTAAGTATCCATAAAAACATATCCTTGGGTGAGGATTAAAAAAATAAAAGGGAGATATAAGTACTAACTCTGGGGTTATCATGAGGCTTAACTTAGATGCCATGTGTAAATTTCTAGAGGTTGGTGCATAGTTAATAATTTTGGAGATAGTGACAGGTGATCTTGATGCCATAGTGTGATACTCTACCCTGGATTTAATTTTAAAGACTGGTTTCTTTAAAGCGTTTTGCTGCTGATATCATCTCTGTTTTGGCGATGACCATGAGTGGGGAGCGTGAGTGCCTCAAGTATCGGCTAGTGGGCTCCCAGGAGGAATTGGCATCGTGGGGTCATGAGTATGTCAGGTAAGACCTTTTCTTGGGACTCTGAAGGGGTTCTGAGACATAATTCTGAGTTCAGTCTTAGAGTGTCTGTCTTGGAGTACCAGTGTATTGAGTTTCTCAGACACTGAATTCCTTGACCCACAGGGAAGTGCTTCCTGTGAAGCTGTGTGCCCTAATGGTCTGGGTCTGTCCATTAGGCATCTAGCAGGAGAAGTGGCTAAGGAGTGGCAGGAGCTGGATGATGCGGAGAAAACACAGCGGGAGCCACTGCTGACCCTGGTGAAGGAGATTGTTCCATACAACATGGCCCATAATGCAGAGCATGAGGCCTGTGACCTGCTCATGGAAATTGAACAGGTGGATATGCTGGAGAAGGACATTGATGAGAATGCATATGCAAAGGTCTGCCTCTATCTCACCAGGTGAGCAAGTATGGTAGGGAATGATGGCAGGCCTACTGTCCCAGCACTTTTCTCTTAATTGTGCCTCCTCTGTTTTCTCAGAGCATTTGCATCAAAGTTAGTGCCAAACTGTAGTTAATTTATTGATGTCTGTAAACTACTTGAGGACAAAAACATCATGTCTCCTTAGTAGTCCCAGCATCTGGCACAGTGCCTGGATAACATATATATAGTATTTAGTATTTATTTTGGGTAAGTGAAGTAAATGGGGTAAATGTATGTCTGAAACTTCTGATTCCTTTATTTTTACCTTTGTAGCTGTGTGAATTATGTGCCTGAGCCTGAGAACTCTGCCCTACTGCGCTGTGCCTTGGGTGTGTTCCGAAAGTTCAGTCGCTTCCCTGAAGCTCTCAGATTGGCATTGATGCTCAATGACATGGAACTGGTAGAAGACATTTTCACCTCTTGCAAGGATGTGTATGTAGGGAAGAAGTCGGCAGAGGAAGAGCTCATGGGTGGGAGCTTGTAGTTTCTGGTTAGAGCTTGAGGGGCTTTTCTGTGTCCTTAGTGGGTAGGGGCTGAGCAGTTGTGATGGCTCTCTCCCACAGGGTAGTGCAGAAGCAGATGGCATTCATGCTAGGCCGGCATGGGGTGTTTCTGGAGCTGAGTGAAGATGTGGAGGAGTATGAGGACCTGACAGAGATCATGTCCAATGTGCAGCTCAATAGCAACTTCTTGGCATTAGCTCGGGAGGTGAGACTCTGCCCTTTTCTATCAAAGCTTTCTTGGTTGTGATTCTACCTGACTATAACTGACTGGACTCCTTGGATAGAATTTCCATTGAGTGGGATATCAGAAGGGACAGCTAAGGGAGGACTGGGGGAGCTGTTGTGACCCTCTGACTTCTCTTTAGCTGGATATCATGGAGCCCAAGGTGCCTGATGACATCTATAAAACCCACCTGGAGAACAATAGTGAGTAGCTATCTGCATGTTTGTGGGGATTGGAGGATTATTAATTATGCCCCTTGTATTGGGAATGATAGGTTGGCCAAACACATTTATCCTGTAGAGCTCAGAATTCCCACATACCTTTCCTCCAGGTCACTGTTGGGAGCAAAGACAGAGGACCCTAGGGGGCCAGCTCAGAACCAGGTACCAGCTGCCATGTTTCTTTCTTGCCCTACTCTAAACCAACCTTTCTTTTCTCTCCCTCCTGTGCAGGGTTTGGGGGCAGTGGCTCTCAAGTGGACTCTGCCCGCATGAACCTGGCCTCTTCTTTTGTGAATGGCTTTGTGAATGCAGCCTTTGGCCAGGATAAGCTGCTGACTGATGATGGCAACAAGTGGCTTTACAAGAACAAGGACCATGGTATAATTCTGTTTCTACTTTATCTTTGTGTTGTTTTGGTCACTTTTTTTTTTTTTTAAATATATCTTTATTGATTTCAGAAAGGAAGGGAGAGGAAGAGAGAGATAGAAATATCAATGATGAGAGAGAATCATTGATTGGCTGCCTCCTGCATGCCCCTTACTGGGGATTGAGCCCACAACCCGGGCATGTGCCCTGGATTGGAATCGAACCCGGGACCCTTCAGTCCCCAGACCAACGTTCTATCCACTGAACCAAACCAGCTAGGGCTGTTTTGGTCACTCTTGTCCTCTTAGGTTCATCTGTTACCTGACAAGTGATCCCCAGTGCAGTTCCTGGGAGAGCTCTTTCTAACAGTTTTCTCAGTGTAGGACCGTTTTAAGGCAGATCTTTTTCTTGGTATAGGAATGTTGAGTGCAGCTGCGTCCCTTGGCATGATTCTGCTGTGGGATGTGGATGGTGGTCTCACCCAGATTGACAAGTACCTGTACTCTTCTGAGGATTACATCAAGGTTGGTCTGGGCATAGCCCACTAATGGGGACATCCCCCTTCCCTGTTCTAGGGCCCATAGGGCCTCCCTTTCACTGGTCAGTTATCTGGTTTTTAACTCCAGTTTAGGCAGGTCCTGCTTTGAGGCCTGTGTTGCGTCTTTGTGATAAGGTAGAGTAGTCTGAGTGAAGAATCTCTGCATTTTTGCAGTCTGGAGCCCTCCTGGCCTGTGGCATTGTGAACTCTGCGGTACGGAATGAGTGTGACCCTGCTCTGGCACTGCTCTCAGACTATGTTCTCCACAACAGCAACACTATGAGACTTGGTTCTATCTTTGGGTAAGGCTTATTGCTTCTCTTTCTGGTAGTGCTCATCCTGAAATCTCTGTAAAAAAGGGAATTGGCCCTTTTCATCTTTGTATTGCCAAGAACTACCATTATGCCTGTCGAGTACTTGGCTCTTTGTGACTGTTGAAATGATGAATAAATGACCAATCCTCTTTTTGTTCCTTCCTTGGATGTATGTTGGGGACTGCATCTCCCTTGCTTTTGCAGGCTAGGCTTGGCCTATGCTGGCTCAAATCGTGAAGATGTTCTAACACTGCTGCTGCCTGTGATGGGAGATTCCAAGTCCAGTATGGAGGTGAATAGAGACTGTTGGTCATTTACGGGAGATGGGGAAATACTGGAGTCCTACCACTCTCTGTGATAAATAGTGAAAAAAGAAATGGAGTTGGGGCTGGGAGAGGGGGGAATTATATCACTTTCAGTGAAATCCCTTGGAACTGGGATTCTTAAGTCCCAGTGGTGTTCCTGCTAGTTCCAGCCCTTGGGATCCATGAGGAGTACCAGACTAGAGTGGCTAGTAACTTAACCCAGTTTGAGGTTAGTTATTCTCACTCACTGGTTTAGTTATTGGTCAACCCTAAATTTTCTTACTTGTGTAGAGTTGCTTTAGTGATGGATAAGTATAGCATAGGGTTTAGTCAGAAAGACCTCAGTTCAAATCCTCCCACCTCTGCTTATAAGTAATGTGATCTTAGACACGTAACTTAACCTCTTTTGGCTTCATTTTCCTCACCATTAGAGGAATAACAGTAGGAACTGTTTCATGGGTTGTGATTAAATGTAAATAGTATGCAAAGCAGGTGCCATAGTGGCTGACATAATAAGTATTCAATGAATTATTGCTTCTATTGTTATTTTGGCGTACCATCAGAAAGGGATTTTTACCTAGTGCAGTTACAGCAGGTTGTAGGAATTCACTGTCTGGAGTCAAGATAGGTAAACAACTATTTCAATAACTTATGTGTAATACTGACTTCCCTGTTTCTAGGTGGCAGGTGTGACAGCTCTAGCCTGTGGAATGATAGCAGTGGGATCCTGCAATGGAGATGTCACTTCCACTATCCTTCAGACCATCATGGAGAAGTCAGAGACTGAGCTCAAGGACACTTACGCCCGTTGGCTTCCTCTTGGATTGGGCCTCAATCACCTGGGTGAGGGGATGTCTCTCTATTTGGACAAAAGTCTGACAATAAATGGATACAACAGGGACAGTTTATGTGTCAGGCTGTGGTGTGGAAGCAAGTGTCTTCTGACCCCTTGAATCTGTCCTGTAGGGAAGGGAGAAGCCATTGAAGCAATCCTGGCTGCGCTGGAGGTTGTGTCAGAGCCATTCCGCAGTTTTGCCAACACACTGGTGGATGTGTGTGCCTATGCAGGTGTGTGTCTTTGTGCTTCCCAGTGACTCCATTTCTCTCCTAGACCTTTTTTCAGATTGTTTCTCCTGGCTCAGTCATTCTGATCTGTATTAGATTGGTTAGCTTCTCCTATTGTTGGAGTAAACTTTTCCTTGGTACCTTTTCATTTCTACCCTTCCTCACTCGTACCATCCTGCTATAGGCTCTGGAAATGTACTGAAGGTGCAGCAACTGCTCCACATTTGTAGTGAACACTTTGACTCCAAGGAAAAGGAGGAAGATAAAGACAAGAAGGAAAAGAAGGACAAGGACAAAAAGGAAGCTCCCGCTGACATGGGAGCACATCAGGTTCTGTGGGCAGCTAGGCACTCTCTGAGTGAGCTCTGAGGAAAGAGAAGTTTGCAGGGTAGAGGGTGGAGCTGGTTTGGGTTGGCTTTTGAACCCCTCTGAGTATGGCTGTGTATTGACTGGTTTTCATACATGAGGGGGAAGGGTGTGCCCCACAGGACAGCTTTTTCTTTTTAGGCAGGACTCCAGTCAAAGGTGAGATTTTTGTTGCCTGAGCTTACTGGGTTCTGCTCCCTCTTCAATTGCAGGGAGTGGCTGTGCTGGGGATTGCCCTTATTGCTATGGGAGAGGAGATTGGTGCAGAGATGGCACTACGAACCTTTGGCCACCTGGTGAGTATCGCATGGAGAGGATGAGAATATACTGATTTTGATGCCTGGGGTTCCCTAGAGCAGTGGTCGGCAAACTTCGTGGCTCGCGAGCTGCGGTTTGCCGCTCTGTTGACTAATGAGTTTGCCAACCACTGGGATAGGGGCTTAATCACAAGGAACAACAACAGCCTGTAATTATTGGAATCAAGGGTCTAGGTCAGTGGTTGGCAAACTCATTAGTCAACAGAGTGGCAAACGGCGGCTCGTGAGCCGCAGTTTGCCGACCACTGCCCTAGAGGAAACTTTCCTGACGGGTTTTCATGGTTGAGAAATGTTTTTTTCTGTGTCCTTTATATAAAACTTGTTTAAAGCCTCTTTTACCTATTAGTCTGTTCCTGTAACAAAGCTTATTTTTACTATTTTGTGTGATACTCTTGTTATTTTCTTTTATTACCAGTTGAGATATGGGGAGCCCACACTCCGACGGGCTGTGCCTTTAGCACTGGCCTTAATTTCTGTTTCAAATCCACGACTCAACATCCTGGATACTCTAAGCAAATTTTCTCATGATGCTGACCCAGAAGTTTCCTATAACTCCATCTTTGCCATGGGCATGGTGGGCAGTGGTGAGTATCAGTCAGAAAAAGGTCATAACTAGCTTTGGGGAAGGTTTGAGGACCTTTTTTTTCAATACTCCGTAATGCTTAACATTTCCAGGTACCAATAATGCCCGCCTGGCTGCGATGCTGCGCCAGTTAGCCCAGTATCATGCCAAGGACCCCAACAACCTCTTCATGGTGCGCTTGGCACAGGTAAAGAATAGAATTGTTTTCCTTAGAGTTTGCTAAGGGACATATCTCTGGGGATGGAAGGGAGACATGTAGTGACATGAAGGGGACCTTGAGTTCAGTCTGGAAGGGAGGATGTGAGTGAGTTGGATTTCTGTGTAGCTAAGTTAGTTGATGACTTTTCAGATGTGACTCTTCACCTCTACTTTCTGTATTTTTCAGGGCCTGACACATTTAGGGAAGGGCACACTCACCCTCTGCCCCTACCACAGTGACCGGCAGCTTATGAGTCAAGTGGCTGTGGCTGGGCTGCTCACTGTACTTGTCTCTTTCCTGGATGTCCGCAACAGTGAGTTCCTGTCAGGAATCTTATATGGTGGCATATGGTGCCCTGCATCCATCCCTACCAGGGCCATCTTGATCATTTATGAGCAAGGCTTTGAGTTAGCTCTGTACCACTCTAAAAGTTTTTAGGGCCTGTGATGGACCTCATGAAACTTTTATCTCCCACACTTCTTTTTTTTTTTTTTTTTAAATCCTCACTCGATGGTTTTTAAAATGTATATATATTTATTGATTTCAGAGAAGAAGGGAAAGGGAGAGAAACTTCAACAATGAGAGAGAATTATTGATCGGCTGCCTCCTGCATACCCCCTACTGGGGATGTGCCCGCAACCAAGGTACATGCCCTTGACTGGAATCGAACCTGGGACCCTTCAGTCCGCAGGCCGATGCTCTATCCACTGAGTCAAACCAGTTAGGGCAAGGATATTTTTTTCCATTGATTTCCAGAGAGAGTGGGGGTGGTGGGGGGGAGAGAGAAAAACAGTGTGAGAGAACCACATTGATTGGTTGTCTCCCACATTCGCCCCTACCGGGGCTGGGGAACCTGCAACCAAGGTACGTGCCCTTGACCGGGAATCAAACCCGCAACCCTTCCATCCAAGGTCCAATGCTGTAACCACTGAGCACCAGTCAGGGCATATCTAGCATACTTCTGATCTGGCCCAAAGATATTTTCTTTAGAGAAAGGAGAACTGAGTCCAGTTTCTGCTCCTGAGTGCCTGGGGGAAAGTGATTATCAAGTTTGAGTGCTGTTAGCAAGTAAGGTGGGGACATCTCTGGTTTATAGTAGGTTATATGAGGAGAGGAATGTGGGTTCAGCTATATAACAGGGGTTAAAGAGTCAGGGCTGGAGTGGGGTCCCTAGGTTCAGATCAGGCTTGTCCTAATGTCTCTTAACTATATTTGTCATGTGTTCTTCCCTCAGTCATCCTAGGCAAATCTCACTATGTATTGTATGGGCTGGTGGCTGCCATGCAGCCCCGAATGCTGGTTACATTTGATGAGGAGTTGCGACCATTGCCAGTGTCTGTCCGTGTGGGCCAGGTGAGGGATTAAGTGGAGGGGAGGGCTCAGACTGTATTCTAGAACTTGGAGAATGCACATGTACCTTCTTCTCTGCAACTGGTATGGGCTCTGGGTTGTTGCTACATTGCTCTCCGGGGTCCCTTCATCTCAATTTTCTCACCCTACAGGCAGTGGATGTGGTGGGCCAGGCTGGCAAGCCTAAGGCCATCACAGGGTTCCAGACACACACAACCCCTGTGTTGTTGGCCCACGGGGAGCGGGCAGAATTGGCCACTGAGGAATATCTTCCTGTTACCCCCATTCTGGAAGGTTTCGTTATCCTTCGGAAGAATCCCAACTATGACCTCTAAGTGGCCACCAAAGGCTCTGAGCTGCAGCTGATATGTTAGTGGGCCATGCTTCCTTATGCCAGAGGTGGACACTGCTCCAGACTTTTGGTGGAGTTGTTACCTCCTGTTCTTTTGTTACTGAGTGAGATCACTTTGTTGAATAAAGACCTTTATCCCCAAGGTCTCTCTCTGTCTGTTTTCTGGGGTATGGTGGACAGAGGCCAGAATGGGGTGGGGAGTAGATGTGAGCCAGTATTGTTTGCAGCAACTCTGAGCCTTGGCTAGCAGGGAGGCTGCCCTGAATGGAAAGAACTAAACCCTTTTTCCTTCTCCTCTCTTTCCTAATCATCTTAAGACAGTGGTTCATCTTCAAATCCTTGAGATGCTGATAAATGTAATGGACCTTCTTTCTAGGAGATGCATATACACAAATTTTTACACAAACTCTTACAAATAACTTTGTGAGGGCTTTGTGGACCCATATACCTCCTACCCCAACCCTGTCAATGCACAGCCATCTCAAGCCCGTTATTCCCTGACTTTGGACTAAACTAAGGATCCCTGTTCTAAGAGGCAGCAGAATTAGCCCCACTCTTTATAATTTGACTTCTGTGTTGATGTATGAAAAGGACATCTTTAGCTCCTATGACCCTCTGTCACTCTTGGGAGGCTGCTGTTTGAGAAATTTGATGTTAACATCTATTGGGCTGTCCTTTCAGAATCCGTATAAGAAACTTGACCCTGACAGTCCCTTGGTGTAGCAATGGGAAAGAGAAATGGCCTCCCTCCTGGAATATAATCACTCGATCTGCAGTATTTCTTCCTTGTGGGGCTGGTATAGCTGCACTGACTATTGGGCCTCTGTGGATGCAGTAGAAAACATGTGGTCCTGGCAGTAATTGCTAGCATTTTACCCAATACTTACTATGGGATTAACCTCTGAACAGTGACTGGCACTTAATAGGTCTATAAATGTTGAAAGAATAATTCTACAGACTTCTGAGCCCTCACAGCAACTTTGAGAGAGGTATTATCCCTGTATTTTGGTGAGGAATATAATGTAGAGATTCAATAACTTACTCAAGGTCATGTAGTAAGTAAGTTGTGGAGTCAGGATTGGAATCTATCTGACTCCAAAACCTGTGCCTGTAAATTCACTATATTAATCTGTCTATGTAGCTTTGGAGACTTGTGGACCCCATTGTAGTCCAAGCTCTTGGCTAGCTGGAGAAGCAGCAACTTTGGATTGAGTGTCTCCATTGTCTTCTCTGCTTTCATTTGGCAGCCTGTATAAAACCTGTATAAAAGGTTAAAGCACTGACCTTGGGAAAGCAGACCTGTCAAACCCTTTTCATGAGGCCTGTTGTTTTTTTTTTTTTTTTTAATATATTTTTTTATTGATATTTTACAGAGAGGAAGGGAGAGGGATAGAGAGCTAGAAACATCGATGAGAGAGAAACATTGATCAGCTGCCTCCTGCACACCCCCTACTGGGGATGTGCCCGCAACCAAGGTACATGCCCTTGACCGGAATCGAACCCGGGACCCTACAGTCCGCAGGCCGACGCTCTATCCACTGAGCCAAACCGGTTTCGGCGAGACCTGTTGTAGTTTTGAGCAAATCAGCATGTCTGATGAGCCTCTGTTATCTGTATAAGGGGGATATAGTAATTGCCTTACCTAATATCCAATGGTGGTGATGTTAAAATAAATTAGAAACTGAAAACAAAAGGATAATTCCCTCCCAAATCAGGGATTGTGCTTTAGAGTAGGAAAGTTTCATGGTGGCTCTTAATCTTTTCACATTCAATTGTTCATTCAGCAAAAAATGATAAATGGAGCCTTATTCTGCATTAGTTATTCTAGTTTGTGGGGATGCAAAAATTGAAAAAAAATCTTATCAAAAAGCTTATGTAATGGAAAGAAAACAATTGTGATCAATACTATACTAGGTGAACAAGTTACCCTGATATCATTGAAATAGGGCCTAAGTGCCTGGATAAGAGGGATTTGAGGAAACAATTGGAAGAAGATGAGTTTGTCCAGAGGAAAAGAGGGTAGGATATAGCTAAAGGAGTAGCAAAAGCAGAGAGGTGGAAAAGCTATTTGTTTTCAGAAACCATGGATAAGTGAGTGGAGCCAGGGAAAGTGTGGTTGGAGGTACAGTTCTAAGCCTTCTCTGATCAGGTTTAGAAGAGCTTTGCTGTGCTAAGAAATTGACAATATCTCAATCACTGAATAAGAGCAGGAAAGTGACATGATCAGCTATCTATCTGGGTGGGAAAGTGCAACATGGAGGCTCAGAGACCACGCAAGTGAAATGAATGTCTAAATTGGGGCAGTAAAAATGGGGAGATAGGGAAGAGCTGAAGAAAGATTAAAAAAAAATGCCTTTATTAATTTTAGAGAGAGAGGAAGGGAGAGGGAGAAATAGAAACATGCCTCCTGCATGCCCCCTACTGAGGATTTAGTCTGCCACCTGGGCATCTGTCCTGACCCGGAATTGAACTGGCGACCTCTTGGTGCATGGGACAACGCTCAACCAACTGAGCCACACCAGCCAGGCAAAGAAATATTTTTTTTTTAAAATATACTTTATTGATTTTTCACAGAGAGGAAGGGAGAAGGATAGAGAGCTGGAAACATCGATGAGAGAGAGACATCGATCAGCTGCCTCCTGCACACCCCCCACTGGGGATGTGCCCGCAACCAAGGTACATGCCCTTTTTTTTTTTTTTTTAATATATTTTATTAATTTTTTACAGAGAGGAAGAGAGAGGAGAGGGATAGAGAGCTAGAAACATCGATGAGAGAGAAACATCGATCAGCTGCCTCCTGCACACCCCCTACTGGGGATGTGCCCGCAACCAAGGTACGTGCCCTTGACCGGAATCGAACCTGGGACCTTTCACTGAGCCAAACCGGTTTCGGCAAGGTACATGCCCTTGACCGGAATCGAACCCAGGACCCCTCAGTCCCCAGGCCGATGCTCTAGCCACTGAGCCAAACCGGTCAGGGCAAAGAAATATTTTTTAAAGGAGAAAATCAAGACTGGATTTTGATCCAAACACCAGTAGGACCTGGTGTCTGATTAGATGTAGTATGTGGATGGGAAGCAATGTAGGATGAATCTCAGATTTTTAAAAAATATTTCTTTATTGATTTCAGAGAAGAAGGAAGAGGGAGAGAGAGATAGAAGCATCAATGATGAGAGAGAAGCATTGATTGGCTGTCTCCTGCACACCCCCTACTGGGGATTGAGCCCACAACCCCGGCATGTGCCCTTGGCCAGAATCGAACCTTGGCCAACACCCTATCCACTGAGCCAAACTGGCTAGGGTGAATCCCAGATTTTTTGGTTGGACAGTGTTTAATACAATACATGAACAACAACATGTTTAGGGTCGAGGTGGAGGACTCTATTGAGTAGGGAAAGATGACAAATTTCTATCTGGGCATACACAATTTGAGATGCCTGTGGGATGATTAAGTGAATATATCTTTTTTAAAAAATACTTTTATTGATTTCAGAGAGGAAGGGAGAAGGAGAGATAGAAACATCAACGATGAGAGAGAATATTGATGGACTGCCTCCTGCACGTTCCCTACTGGGGATTGAGCCTGCAGCCTGGGCATGTGCCCTTGGCCGGAATTGAACCTGGGACCCTTCAGTCCACAGGCCGATTATCCACTGAGCCAAACCAGCTAGGGCAGGTGAATATATCTTAGAGTTGCAGTTCAATTCCCAGTTGGGGCGACTGCCTATGTTGCGGGCTCGAACATTTATGTTTCTATTTCCCTTTCTCTTCCTCTCTGAAATCAATATGTATTGTGCGCATATATATATATATATATATATATATATATATATATATATATATATATATAAAAGATCTCTTTTAGGTAGAATCTTGTTCTGACTGGAGTTTAAGAGTGGATTCTAAGGTAGGAATGGATTGACATGTAGGTAGTAACTGATTTTTTAAATTGAACCTTTATTCTTGAAAGTATTACATATGTTCCCGTTTTCCCCCTTCTAGCATGCCCCTGCCCCAGGCCTTCACCATCCTATTGTCTATGTCCATAGGTTATGCATACAAATTCTTTGGTTGATCCCTTCCACCCACCCACCCTCTCCAGCCTT
Source organism: Plecotus auritus (assembly GCF_963455305.1). NCBI lineage: Eukaryota > Metazoa > Chordata > Mammalia > Chiroptera > Vespertilionidae > Plecotus > Plecotus auritus. The sequence continues at coordinate 185,142,126 of NC_137771.1, read as the reverse complement.
CCCTCTGAAATTCCATAGTCTGGCCAAAACCGGTTTGGCTCAGTGGATAGAGCGTCAGCCTGCGGACTGAAAGGTCCCAGGTTCGATTCCGGTCAAGGGCATGTAACTTGGTTGCGGGCACATCCCCAGTGGGAGGTGTGCAAGAGGCAGCTGATCGATGTTTCTCTCTCATCGATGTTTCTGACTATCTATCCCTCTTCCTTCCTCTCTGTAAAAAATCAATAAAATATATTTTAAAAAAAAAATTCCATAGTCTGTTCTATGTTGTTGTTAATCTTCACTTGAGGATATTTTTTCCATTGATTTTTTTTTTTTTTTAAAGAGAGTGGAAGGGAGGGGGAGAGACACAGAGAGAAACATTGATGTGAGAGAGAATCATTGATTGGGTTGTCTCCCATATGTGCTCTGACCGAGAATCGAACCTGAAATCTTTTGGTGTATAGGATGACACTCCAACTAACTGAGCCACCCCACCAGGGCTGATTTTCTTAGTTTGCTCAGGGAGAAAGAGAAATGGGAAGAGTAGAGTAGGGAGCCCTATGTGATTAAGTCACAGCACTTAAATCAATGAATACTCTAGATCTAGATTGGCATTTTCATTTTCACTGTAGTTCCTCTTCTATGTATCTATTTTGCTCTCCTACCTTTGGAGCTTCAGTTCCTCATATACAATGGGAATGATAATACAATCCATTCTGTAGGTAATTGTGAGGATTGAGGTCACATAAGTCATACATATTAAGTGGCCAGTTCATTTGGTGCTGAGATATTTTTTCTTCTGAGATAATGTATATACACAGGGAGAAGGGAGTGAACAAAAACCTACGCACTGTTTTAAGCACTTTTTAAAAAATATATTTTTAGTGATTTCAGAGAGGAAGGGAGAGGGAGAGAAAGATAGAAACATCAAAGAGAGAGAACCACTGATCAGCTGCCTCTTTGCATGCCCCACACTGGGGATTGAGCCCAACTCTGCCTGACCCAGAATCAAACCATGACCTCCTGGTTCCTAGGTCGATGAACAACAACTGAGCCATGCAGACTGGGTTTAAGCACTTTCACATGAATTAACTCCTTTAATCCTCACAATCCACATTATCATTGTGAGATTAAAAGCATGGCAATTAAAAGCTTAGACTTGATCCAGACTGCCTGGTTTCAAATCATACCATTTTATAACTGTACTAGAGGCCTGATGCATGAAATTCGTGCACAGGTAGAGTCCTTAGGCCTGGCCAGGGATCAGGGCCAATCGGGGCCTTCGGGCTGCTCACCAGGGCCTTCCTTCATTTTGTGCTTCCCCCTGGTGGTCAGTGCATGTCATAACAAGCGATCGAACTCCCGGTGGAACTCCCGGAGTTCCATGCAAGGGGACAATTTGCATACTAGGCTTTTATATATATAGAAGATTAAGTAGGTATATTGCCAGGTATTAAGTAGGAGAATTTGGATTAAAACCCAGGCTATCTACCTGACTCATGGTATGTGGATTTGGCTTTAGTATGGTCCCTTCTGAGGTCTCAATTCTTTTGACTTACTGGGCAGTTGTTTTGAGATTACTTCTTCCATTATTCTGAATTTTCCATGATTGATTTTTACTCTCTGACAGTGGCTGGACTTCGTGAAAGACATACCCCTTATACTAATTTCATAGTTAGGATGTTTCAATTTTTTTTAGCATAGCACTCAGTTTATATATTTTTAAATTATTTAGATAGACTTTTTAGAGAGAGGAAGGGGTGAGAGAGAGGAGAGAGAGCAAGAGACACAGACATCGATTTGTTGTTCCCCTTATTTTCTCATTCATTGGTTGATTCTTTTTAAAAATTTTTTATATTCATTTATCTTTATTTTCTAAAGTTTTTAAATGAACATACATTACTAATGTAAAAAACAGTTTCTAAAACATTGGTTGATTCTTCTATGTGCCCTGACCAGATCAAACCTGCAACTTTGGTGTATCCAGACCACGCTCTAACCAACTGAGATACTCAGCCAGGGCATAACACTCAGTTTAATAGGTCTGTCAATGAACTAACCTACATCATTTTCAAAGGCTGTATAGTTCATATTTCGTTTTGTATTTTTATAGAATATTTTACATACTATTTGTACCATGACTTACTTAGGCAATACTGAGTCTTTGATTTCAATATTCTCGACCCCTAGCTAGCACTTCACCTAGCACTTAGTATGCACTCAGTAAATGCTGGCTCAAAGTATGAATGAACTAAAGGACTGCGGAACACTGCCTCAGAGTTGGAGGGTCTGTCTGGAGTTCTAAAGTTCGGGAGGGGACACGGGGGCGGGCCGTGGCTGTCACATGACGAGGCGGAGCAAATCCCATGTGCTCCGCGGCGCCGGGCGCGGCTCCGCCCTCCGCGCCGGTCACGTGGGGGCGCCGGCTGCGCCTGCGGAGAAGCGGTGGCCGCCGAGCGGGATCTGTGCGGGGAGCCGGAAATGGTTGTGGACTACGTCTGTGCGGCTGCGTGGGGCTCGGCCGCGCGGACTGAAGGAGACTGAAGGTAAAGCCGCCATGTCCGGGCCCGACCCGGCCCCCCCACCCCCTCCCCCCGCATCCGCCGCCATCCGGGCCGGGACCGGCCACCCTGTGCCGCCGCCCCGGCACCCTGGCTCTGCGGCTCAAGCTCAGGCCCCCGCCCGCCAGGGCCCGATCCCCGGCCCACGTGTGCTGGGCCTGGCCCGGCCCGGCGGCTGGGTGGGGGTGGGGAAGCGCGGGGCCAGAATATGCGGTCCCTGCGGCCTGGGAGGGCGCCGGGTTCACCGGCCACGAAGTCCCGCCGCGGTCTGACCCGAGGAGGCCCCGCCGGCGCTGGCACCGCGGCTCCAGGCCCGCCGCCCCCTCCCCCCTTTGCGGCCCGGCCGCCGGGAAGTGACACGTTGTTCTTTGGCACTGGTCGGCTCTGCGCAGGGAGGGCGCAGGGGAGGGAGGCAACGGCGGTGGGCAGGGAGGAGCCCCCGGCCCCGCCCGCCCGCCCTCCAGGCAGACCCTCGCTTGAAACCTGCTCCTCTTCGGCCGCCGCCCGCCTGGCCTTTTACTGCCCGACTCCCGCCCTTCCTGGCTTCCACTCCTGGGCGGCGGCAGGCTTCGCCTCGGGCCCCGCGCGGGTGCCCCCGTGGCCACCCGCGGCAGGCGTGCCTTGTGTGCCCCTGGGCCAGGCCCGGAACCCGGTGTCCCCAGGTGGGGGGTGGGGACACCACGGCCGAAGCTGCTAGCTCCGTTTATGATCCGGGAGCCTGGTGCCAGCGAGACCTGGAATTTCCGGTCTGGTTGGTCTTGGGCCCCGCGGAGCCAGGTTGATACCCCTCACCTCCCAACCCCAGGCCCTCGGATGCCCAGAACCTGTAGGCCGCACCGTGGACTTATTCTTAACCGAGGGGGTGAGTGAGGGTGCTGTTTCAGCAGGTCAGGGGGGTGGTTGGAGGTGATGCGGGTTGACAACGTGTTGGTGGGGGCATAAGCTGTATCTTGTCTGCTCCTTCACCCCCTTGGCGTCTCAGGGGCTCAGTGTGGGACCTAGCCCTTTTCTAACCCCTCCCCCACTCCATTTGCCTTAAGCTTGGGTCCCTTCCCCTTTCCGAGCTCCACTCTTTCCCAACAGGTGTTGGGGGGACCCTGATGTGGACCAAATGAAATGAACAAAGCTCCACAGCCCACAGGCCCCCCACCCGCCCCATCCCCTGGACTCCCACAGGTAATTAGGAAGGAATTAGCAGAGACTGGGGTGGGGGTGGGGGAGATCAGGCAGCCGGTCAGGAACAGGTTCCAACCCTCTGGATTTTCCCACCCCCATCTGTGTCAGGGCAAAGTGCAGTTTTCTGCTGCCAGATTGAGACAGGGCTCCTGGCTGTTCCCAGGGGCTGTCATGGAGAGGGGGTATGTGGACTGCTGAGGCTCTTGCCCCAGATCTGCTCCCCTTACTTCACCAGCTTGGGTTTCTGCCCCACCCGGGTTTCCCCTCTTGCTGAACTCTGGTCTCCCCCTTCAGCCAGCGTTTCCCCCGGGGCAGACAGCACCGGTGGTGTTCAGTACGCCACAAGCGACACAAATGAACACGCCTTCTCAGCCCCGTCAGGTGAGGGGCTGTGGGGATGGGAATAGGGGGCCTGGGTGGGAGCTATGGAAAGCTTAAGCCAGCTTGGGCCTGGATGGAAACTATGGAGGCCCTGTACCTGCCCCAATTTCCTGACAGTTGCTCTGTGTTCTTTCATGCGACTCTGCACTTGGCACTGTTGATTACTTATGGCCCTTTGGGGAGTATGTAGTTGGTGGGGGTGACATTACTAGGGGTCCTGGTGCCATGAGAATTGGGGGCAGTACTTTGGGCCCTGCTGCCAACTCCTTTCCTATTTCCTCCTTTTACTGGGAGGCTGCCATTGCTCCATTCCCCTTCCCTTCTTTCTCTTTGGACTATGGCAAGATAAACACTCCAGCTGCTTCTTGCCTTTCTCTGTTCCCTAAATTCTTCCTCATTAAGTGGGAGGATTCTTGTCCTACTTCCTCCCCCCCCCCCATCACCTTGGGGATAATGCTCTTCTTTCCTGTCCCCATGTGCTCTCAGGGAGGATTCAGGTCTCTGCAGGTAATACCCCTTTGTTAATTCCGGACCTTCTCCTGGTCTCACCCTTATCCTCTGTCCTAGTCCAGGGCTAGACCTAGGGACTGGAGGTTCCGGGTGGGGACTTATTTGCTGTCTAGGTTTTCAGTCTGCGACTGACTGATGCATGTTAGGGGCTAAATCTTGCACTGTGTATCTGGCAACTGGGCGACCTTTGCATGTTAGTTCCTCAGTACTTGAGGGTGGAGCTTAGTTCCTCAGTACTTTAGGGTGGAGCAGTGCATGCTGGGAGTATGTTGTCCAAAAAGGCTTTAGTTAGGCATAATGCATCTGGGTGCTAGGAAGCCTCTGCAGAAGGGCAGCCTGGTGGAGGTGACATGAGTATGCATGGCAGTGAGGGAGTAAATACACAGGGTGTGAAGTGTATACCTCAGTGTAGAGGGCATGTGTAGTAGGTACAAGAGGCCACTTAACCATCATTTGGTGAAGTGGGTCTTGGAAGGATTGGGCCCCATGCTCCATAGCCCTAGTACTTCTCTCCAGACTAGAGACATTGCAGAGTGGCCCTTCCCAATATCAACTGCCTTCCTCCCTCTTGACAGCACTTCTACCCTAGCCGGGCCCAGCCCCCGAGCAGTGCAGCTTCCCGAGTGCAGAGTGCAGCCCCCGCCCGCCCTGGCCCAGCTGCCCATGTCTACCCTGCTGGATCCCAAGTAATGATGATCCCTTCCCAGATCTCCTACCCAGCCTCCCAGGGGGCCTACTACATCCCTGGACAGGTGAGGCGGGAGGCTGGGGGCTGGAAGCCACAGAATCTTGTACTCCAACCCTCATCTCCCCAATCCTGACCCTCCAATCCCATCTCTTCTCCATAGGGTAGGACTTCTTTCTGGTCACTGCCCAGAGTTGGCTTGTCCTATCTTTTTTTTAATGGCTTGTCCTATCTTGCCCTACATTCTCTTTGTAGTCTGATATGATACTCAGCTTCCTCAACTCCTTCTCTCTCCCTCCTCCTCTCCCTTCCCCCTCACCAGGGGCGTTCCACATACGTTGTTCCGACACAGCAGTATCCTGTGCAGCCTGGAGCCCCAAGTTTCTATCCGGGTGCAAGCCCTACAGAGTTTGGGACCTATGGTAAGCAGGGGGAGGGGGAATCAGGTGAGAGTTGAGTACAAGAGACATCTAAACTCACTAATTCCTAAAACCCTTTCTAGGCTTGTCTCTTGGTCTAAAAATGATAGGGTTAGTAGGTTGTAGGGATATGTGTGGGTGGTGGGGAATTTTATCCTATTTCTGAGAGTTGGAGTCCTCCCCACCTCAAGGAATATTGGATCAGGCACCAGTTTGAGGGCCTGTAAGTAAACATTTCCTGTGATACTCATTCCATGGTTGCGGGGACCCATGGATTTGGGAGGTTTTTGTAGCTGTTTTTCATTTATATTCTCAGAGAGGATTAGTCTGTTCTTTATGGTAGTGGTTTCCAGAGTTTTTTGATCATCTATCACAAAAAATTTTGATTAGGTACCTCTAATACATCTTATGTTTTTGTTTATAAATTTGCATAATTTAAACAAATAATACTTAGGTTGCTTGTGACAAGTGGAGATTATGGATGAGATTAAAGAATGTATCCCACTTTAGAGACCATTGCTTTAAGGAATTAATTTTTCCTCATCCTGGGCCTGGTTCATAATTTTACTTTTTATTTCCTTGCTCCTGAGCAAAGGGCTGGAGACTGGAACTGGACTCATGTTGAGTGGATAGGGTTGGCAAATCTCTTTTTCTCATTCCCAGCCAAAGACCTGATTCTGTTTCAGGTTAAGTAGTTGCTGCTCCCTCAGAGTATATATGTACATGGTGCCTGGGGTGGGGTACATACAGCATGTTATCAGGTGAAAGAGGAACAGACAGAATTCTGGTGGCTGGTGTGTGATGGGGAACGAGTCCCTGCCTATAAGGGGTGTGTGTGCCAGTGTCAGGAATTCTTGTAAACGCAGCTCAGACTGGTTCCCCAGCTTTGATAGACACCTAATTCCCTTGGGGAGGAGGGTGGGGCAGGGCAAGGGGCCGGCTGTGGGTGATGAGAAGTTCTGGGGTTGGGAGGTACTCAAGCAGGCATTTGTATATGATTGTGCCCTGACGCTGCCACCATTCTTCCTTTCCGTGTGTCGTCTCCCCCCTCCCCCGCCAAGCTGGCACCTACTACCCAGCCCAGGGTGTGCAGCAGTTTCCCACTGGTGTGGCCCCCGCCCCGGTTTTGATGAACCAGCCACCCCAGATTGCTCCCAAGAGGGAGCGGAAAACGGTGAGTAGCAACAGGGGCTCTAGGACGTGTTGGAAAGGGAGAATCAAGGTCAGGCGCATTGTGGGTCAGGGAGCAGGAAGTTGAGGAAGGAGATCTTCAGTTGAAATGGGCAAAGAATGGGGATCTGTGAAGTGCTCATGTTTTTTTGTATGGTGCTAAGATTACTTTAGAAGAAGCTCATGGGAAGACTAAAGTGGCTGGTGGGGAAATTCCTGAGAGACCTGGGTTCTGGGGTCCAAAAGATCTATGTTTGGTTTTAGGTTTCTGGTGGCTTGCTTTAGAAATGGTTAGTTTTCTATGGCCCCACCCCCACCCCCTAGTCCTGGAAGCTCTTGAGGCCTCCGCCTCTGCTCAATCCTCAAGCCCTGGGCGTGGTGCCCAGAATAGGGTGCCAGGGCTGGGGAAGCCGCTGAGTCACCCTGGCTCCACCCACTGGATCTGGGCCCTGCCCCCAGAGATCAGGCCGACTAGCCACAAGTGAGCCGAATGGGTCCTAGATAGGGGTCCTGGGCCCCAGGGTGTGCAGCCACTGCCTTGGGGACTGTTGGGGCAGGGATGAGGGAGGGAGGGGCATTGTGATGTACAGGGCTGCTCTGTGAGGTCAAGGGTCTCAGGGGTGGGGACCAGGGCAGGGACTACAAGAGCAGCCGGATGGGTTGACAGTAGAACTCATAGGGTTTCCGGCACCCGCCCACCTGTTCCCAGTGGGAGGGTGGAGGGTTGGCCTGGAGTTTTAGGTGTGGGGCAGGGTGGAGAGGTGGGCTCCTCCTGCGTTCCACTCATCCTGTAGCTTTTTTTCCTCAGATCCGAATTCGAGATCCAAACCAAGGAGGGAAGGATATCACAGAGGAAATCATGTCTGGGGCCCGAACTGCCTCCACACCCACTCCTCCCCAGGTATTGTCTGCTAAGTAAGACCATGGTTTGGGATGGCTATTCTGCCCTGGACTCCCAAGTCCGGTGATCTTTTCCTTCAACTAAGGGATTTATTTCCCTGCTTCCTGGATTCTAGGCAGAGCTAAAGTAGAAATGGCTCTAGTAAAGAGGGTTGTGGGACTCTTCAAGGCAAAGTTGGTAACACTTTGTGTCCTGCAGACGGGAGTCGGCCTGGAGCCTCAAGCTAATGGGGAGACTCCCCAGGTTGCTGTTGTTGTCCGGCCAGGTGTGTAAGAATGTGGAGCAGAGCTTTTATGGGGAGAAGAAGTGTGACAGTTTAAAATGCCAAGGAGGTGTAAAAAATAAAACAAAATGCCAAGGAGTTGGGGTGGTGCCTTGAACCAGGTGCCAGAGAAGAATGACTTAAGTTTCAGGTAGTGGATTTTGAGTGTGGGTTGGGTTTTCAGTGAAAAGGGAAAACGCTTAGGTGGGAGAAGATTGGGGGAAGGGAACATTAGGTTGGGAATGCCTTGGCTGGGAGGCGGAGGTGGAGGAACAACAGAGAAAGACTTGCCTTTAATTACTCATTCTTCTTCCTGTGGTGCAGATGACCGGTCACAGGGAGCAATCATTGGGGGCCGGCCGGGGCTGCCTGGCACAGAGCATAGCCCTTCAGAATCGCAGCCTTCATCACCTTCTCCGACCCCATCACCACCCCCAATCTTGGAACCAGGATCTGAGCCTAATCTTGCAGTCCTCTCTATTCCTGGGGACACTATGACAACGGGGATAATACAAATGTCTGTAGAAGAATCAACCCCCATGCCCCGTGAAACTGGGGAGCCATATTGTGTCTCTCCAGAACCCACTCCCCTCGCTGAACCCATACTGGAAGTAGAAGTGACACTTAGCAAACCAATTCCGGAATCTGAGTTCTCTTCCAGTCCTCTCCAGGTTTCTATCCCCCTGGCATCTCCCAAGGTGGAAATTCTTCCTGAGCCTAATGGCACGGTCCCATCTGAGGATCTAGAACCAGAGCTAGAGTCCTCAAACCCAGAACTTTCCCCTTTCCTTCCTCCCACTTGTCCCTCTGAATCCCCCACGCCTATTGCTCCAACTGCCCAACCTGAGGAACTGCTCAATGGAGCCCCCTCACCACCAGCTGTGGACGTGAGCCCAGTCAGTGAGCCAAAGGAGCAGGCCAAGGAGGTTACAGCACCAGTGGTTCCCCGCACCATCCTCTCTGCCACTCCAGCTGTGGCTCCTCCGGTGACTTCCCCTGCTCCAGAGGAGGAAATGGAGGAAGAAGAGGAGGAGGAGGAGGAGGAAGGAGAAGCTGAAAGTGAGAAGGGAGGAGAGGAACTGCTTCCACCAGAGAGTACCCCTGTTCCAGCCCACCTGTCCCAGAATTTGGAGGCAGCAGCAGCCACCCAAGGTAAGATGTGGCTGGATGGTGGAGGTGGGTCAGGGTGTGGTTCTTTCTATTTATTGATCTCCCATTTGTGCTATTATGTCTGGGTCAGAAGCTCTGTGATGGAAACTAAGAACTAGATTAAGGAATTTTAAGAGAGGGTGTGATGGAAAGAGGAAATGTTACATAGTGACTGCTTTTTCCCCCTAGGGGTTAGGGGCACTTCTTAAGTTATTCCCATTCCTTTCTTCCTCCCCTGTCCTAAATATAGTGGCAGTATCTGTGCCAAAGAGGAGACGGAAAATTAAGGAGCTCAATAAGAAGGAAGCTGTAGGAGACCTTCTAGATGCCTTCAAGGAGGTAAGGAAGCAGATAGTAGCAGAGGGCAAAGTTTGGGTATGGAATAGTGGCTGAATTGCAACCAAACGGAATTTCCCCACGGTTGCAGGCGAACCCAGGAGTACCGGAGGTGGAAAATCAGCCTTTTGTAGGCAACAACCCCTGTCCAGAGCCTGAGAGCAGTAGTGTGCCCACACGACCTGAGGAACCAGATGAGACCTGGGACTCAAAGGAAGACAAAATCCACAATGCTGAGAATATCCAACCTGGGGAACAGAAGTATGAATATAAGTCAGGTATGTTGAAGGAAGGTTGAGAGGGCTGAGTACTCTTATCAGGACCCCAGGAGACAGTATGGTTGGTTCATCTGTCTTTCTTACAGATCAGTGGAAGCCTCTAAACCTTGAGGAGAAAAAGCGTTATGACCGTGAGTTCCTGCTTGGCTTTCAGTTCATCTTTGCCAGTATGCAGAAGCCAGAGGGACTGCCTCATATCAGTGATGTGGTATTGGATAAGGTTGGTGGGCTTGAGGGGAAGCTAAGTTTGTACTGACTGGCTGGCTGGCTGGGGAGGAGCCCGAGGTCCGGAAAGAGCAGTCAGTGGTCCTAACCTGTTTCTGATACCTTCTCTGTTCTTTTCACAGGCCAATAAAACACCACTGCGGCCACTGGATCCTGCTAGACTTCAAGGCATAAATTGTGGCCCAGACTTTACTCCATCCTTTGCCAACCTTGGCCGACCAACCCTCAGCAACCGTGGGCCCCCAAGGGGTGGGCCAGGTGGGGAGCTGCCCCGAGGGCCGGTGAGTGGGACTGGCTAGAGGGGTAGATGGGCAAGGGGAGTGGGATGTGTGGCCCTCTGTATCTCATTGGGGAATTAGAAGTTTTCCCTGAAGATGTGTGGTAGTGGTGTCAGGTTGTGCTGACTACTGTATCTTCTCTTGTCCTTACCCCTTGCTTAGCAGGCTGGTCTGGGACCCCGGCGCTCTCAGCAGGGCCCCCGAAAGGAGCCACGCAAGATCATTGCTACAGTATTAATGACTGAAGATATAAAACTGAACAAAGCAGAGAAGGCCTGGAAACCCAGCAGCAAGCGGACAGCAGCTGATAAGGACCGAGGGGAAGAGGATGCTGATGGCAGCAAAACCCAGGTATCGGCAAGTCCTTTGTTTAGTCTCTATTCTTTCTCTTCAGAGTTTGCTGAGCCAACTTTGCCTATTTTGCTTCTGTCCATCCTATCCCTAGCCTCTCCCATTCTCATACCCTTTTCCCATCCCTCCCAGTGGCCCCTGTTCTGAGAACCTCAATGGATCCTATTCCCTCTCCCCACCAGGACCTGTTCCGCAGGGTGCGCTCCATTCTGAATAAGCTGACACCCCAGATGTTCCAGCAGTTGATGAAGCAGGTGACGCAGCTGGCCATCGACACCGAGGAACGCCTGAAAGGGGTCATTGACCTCATCTTTGAGAAGGCCATTTCAGAGCCCAACTTCTCTGTGGCCTATGCCAACATGTGCCGCTGCCTCATGGCGGTTAGTTTCCACTATTTTCTAAATCTTGTGGTCTGGCCTCCCATTTCTTGAGTCCAGCTTCTTGGTTCTCCTCCAGTCTGTGCTGTTGATGGCAGCTAAGAGGAGGCAGAGCCGGAGCTAAAGGTCTTCCTGGCTTTTAGGTAAAGACTGTGAGGGTCTTCCCTGCCCTGGACTAATCTGAATGTGACAATCTCTTTGACATACAGCTGAAAGTGCCCACTACAGAAAAGCCAACAGTGACTGTAAACTTTCGAAAACTGTTGTTGAATCGATGTCAGAAGGAGTTTGAAAAAGACAAAGATGATGATGAAGTTTTTGAGAAGAAGCAAAAAGAGATGGATGAAGCTGCTACGGTGAGAGAAAACCAACCAATTTCACTGCTTATCCAGAAGCTACTTAGCTGTAGAATTGGGGGTGAGGGTAGTGGTATGGGGGTTTCTCTGCCTGAGGACATGAGTGCTTGTTGCTAGGTATAGAAATCCTGATGTTGGAGGAGAGGGTTTTAGCCCTGTATCTTTTTGATGTGTTTCCTGTCTCACGATTGCCAGGCAGAGGAACGGGGACGCCTGAAGGAAGAGCTGGAAGAGGCTCGAGATATAGCCCGGCGGCGCTCTTTAGGGAATATCAAGTTTATTGGGGAGTTGTTCAAGCTGAAGATGTTAACAGAGGCAATAATGCACGACTGTGTAGTTAAACTGCTTAAGAACCACGATGAAGAATCCCTTGAATGCCTTTGCCGTCTGCTCACTACCATTGGCAAAGACCTAGACTTTGAAAAAGCCAAGGTAGGTAGGGGTCATGGGATGTGGAGGGGGACAAGGTGAAGTACGTGGGGCCTACTGTCCACTGATAAACTCCCTGTTGGGCTGTCATGTCTGGGCCACTGAACCACAGTGATGGAGCTGAGGGCCTGCAGCTGGAGGTGAAGAAGTTCCTGGCCTGATCTCTTTGCTGCTTCTCCCTAGCCCCGAATGGATCAGTATTTCAACCAGATGGAAAAAATAATTAAGGAAAAGAAGACTTCATCCCGAATCCGCTTTATGCTGCAAGACGTGCTGGATCTTCGACGGGTGTGTGTCCTTGCCTTCCCACTACTAATCTGCTGCCTCTGACCCCACAGCCCCCAGTTGTGCCTGCTTTGTCTGGCCTCTCTGATGTAATTATCTTGTGGTTGGCTTCATGTCCCCACAGAGCAATTGGGTGCCACGCCGAGGGGATCAGGGTCCCAAGACTATCGACCAGATCCATAAGGAGGCGGAGATGGAGGAGCATCGGGAGCACATAAAAGTGCAGCAGCTAATGGCCAAGGGCAGCGATAAGCGTCGGGGTGGCCCTCCAGGCCCACCTATCAGTGAGTTTGAGGCTACAATTGAGGGGGGGCAATATGAGGGGTTGTGCTTTCCACTGATGACTTCTTGTTAGTGCCACGTGTCTGGGCCACTGATACCCCATGATGGAACTGAGGATCTGAGGAAGCGAGGCTGGGGTCAGCCCAAGTGGGACAGGGCTGTTAGGCTTTACTCACTATTTCAGTATGCTCTCCTTTTTGTCCCAGGCCGTGGCCTCCCACTTGTAGATGATGGTGGTGGCTGGAACACAGTCCCCATCAGTAAGGGCAGCCGCCCTATTGACACCTCACGACTCACCAAGATCACGAAGGTAGGTGTGTGTATGTTGGAGGGGGGTAATGTTTGTAATAGGATATTGAGGGATCAAAGTAGGCATTAAACACAATTTGGGTCTCCGTCCCCTCATTCTCTGAGGTTGGGAAAGTGACAGCTAAAATTTTCCTCTTAGATTAACTGGTTAGATTACTAGAGACAGGACTGCCAACTCTAGGACGTGTGATCATATTGGTCTGGGCCACTCTGGTCAGCACACTGAGATACACACCAAATTAGGTAGGTCCATTCCCTGTTCTGTACATCCTCCAGGCTAAAAATGGTTTTTACTGGTAGGAAAAAAATGAATGTTGTTATGTGATGTGAAATTATGTGAAATTTACATTTCATTGTTCTTAGTTTTATTGGAACTCAACCACACTCATTCCCTTTATCCTCTGTGAGTGCTCTTGTGTGACAGTGGCATTGTTAAGTAGTTGAATAGAGACTGTGTGGCTGCAAAGCCTAAAATATTTACTATTTGGCCCTTTACAGGAAAAGCTTGCCTGGCCCCTGGTCAGGGCTGTTGGTGGCTGTGTGGTTGGGGGCTTTGGCCAGGTCAGACCCATGACTCTTCTCCCCCTTTCTTTCCTCAGCCTGGCTCCATCGATTCTAACAACCAGCTCTTTGCACCTGGAGGGCGATTGAGCTGGGGCAAGGGCAGCAGTGGAGGCTCAGGAGCCAAGCCCTCTGACGCAGGTAGGGAGGCCACTGTAAAGAGCTGGATGTTTAGTAATGAGCTCTCTTGAGGGTAGAGCATTGTCTGCATGGGAGGCTTGTCTGTGGGGCTTTCAGTACAGAGTGGTTAGGTCAGCCTTGGGCAAACTACGGCCCGTGGGCCGGATCTGGCTGTTCTATCTGGTTCTCTTGCTCTCCCCTCCGCTCCTTTACTTTGAATTTATATTAGTTCACACAAACACTCCCATCCATGCTTTTGTTCCGGCCCTCCGGTCCAGTTTAAGAACCCATTGTGGCCCTCGAGTCAAAAAGTTTGCCCACCCCTGGGTTAGGTAATACAGGAGCCATGTACTACTTGGTGGGACGAGGGACTGAAATGCTTTAGTGTTGGGGCTAGGACCAAGTGTCCCAAACTGGCAAGTAGGTGATAGGATGTAAAAAAATATATTTTAATCTTCACTTACTGCCTCCCCAGCATCAGAAGCTTCTCGTCCAGCTACTAGTACCTTGAATCGCTTCTCAGCCCTTCAACAAGCAGCACCTACTGAAAGCACAGAAAACAGACGTGTGGCCCAGAGGTGAAGTTTCCTAGGTCTCTGTTTTTCACACACATGGAGGATACCATGATTGGGTTTGGGTTTTTGCCATAGGATTCCTCACACACGACTGTAATGCTGAGAGGCCCTGGCTGAGCATGGGGCATATTCCTGATGCCAAGAATAAGGCCTGATGGTTGCTCAGCATGTTGGGTAAAGGAGCAAATGCCTGGGCAGTACTGATGCGAGACCATGTGCTTGTCTTTCTTCCAGGAGTAGCTTGAGCCGGGAACGAGGTGAGAAAGCTGGGGACCGGGGAGACCGCTTAGAGCGGAGTGAGCGGGGAGGTGATCGTGGGGACCGGCTAGATCGCTCTCGGACACCTGGCACTAAGCGGAGCTTCAGCAAGGAAGTGGAGGAACGGAGTAGAGAGCGGCCTTCCCAGCCTGAGGGACTGCGCAAGGCAGCTAGCCTCTCGGAGGAACGGGACCGCGGGCGGGATGCTGGTAAGGGGTTGAGAGAGGAAGGGGAGGGAATGGTGTGGGCTAGTTTGGGACTAGTCAGTCCCTAGATAGTCTTCAGAGCTGCAGTTTTCTGGGAAGACTGGAACTGAAGAGTCTCTGATCTGTTTTGTACCCCCTCAGGGAAGCGAGAAGCAACCTTGCCTCCTGTGAGTCCCCCTAAGGCTGCACTATCAGAAGAGGAGCTAGAGAAGAAATCCAAGGCCATCATTGAGGAATACCTCCATCTCAATGACATGAAGGTTGGTAGTGGGAGGGATCTGAGTGATGGTAGAGTGGGCAGAGACTGTGCTGCCTGGTATACATTGTAGGGTCTGGACTAGATTCTGACAGCTCTCTTCCTCCTGTACCCTGTGCCCCCTGCAGGAGGCAGTGCAGTGTGTGCAGGAGCTGGCCTCACCCTCCCTGCTTTTCATCTTTGTGCGGCATGGCATCGAGTCCACACTGGAGCGCAGTGCCATTGCTCGTGAACATATGGGCCGGTTGCTGCACCAGCTGCTCTGTGCTGGGCACCTCTCCACTGCTCAGTACTATCAAGGGTATGACCGACTTCTTTGACCCTCCCATTTTTACAAAACCACACATTTCCTTCCTTTGTAGGACCTGTGGAACCTTGAGGAAGAATGTAGGTTCCTCAACCACCCTGGTCAACATTATTTTTGTCAGGGGTAGGGGGTTGAGCCATCTAAGGACAAGAAGGTGTCCTTAGCTTGAGATAATTGCCCCATGTTTAGGAAATATTCCTGATGGGCTCTATGTTTAATTCTTTAGTCCTGCCTTGTTACCCCAAAAGGAGGGTGGACACCTGGCTCCTTTTTCCTAGAATGCCCTAACTTTGAATTCCCTTTGCAGGCTGTTTGAAATCCTAGAATTGGCTGAAGATATGGAAATTGACATCCCCCACGTGTGGCTCTACCTAGCAGAACTGGTAACGCCAATTCTGCAGGACGGTGGAGTACCCATGGGGGAGCTATTCAGGTGAGCTCCCTTAGCTGGAATTCAGGAGAGGTAGAAAAGGGGGGTGAGGACGGAGGGGTGGTTGGCTAAGATGCCTGGGTTTAGGAGGGTTGGGTAGTATGTTGAGGGCTTAACAAAAACAACTGAATTTTCTAATAGGGAGATTACAAAACCTCTGAGGCCCCTGGGCAAAGCTGCTTCCTTGTTGCTGGAGATCCTGGGGCTCCTATGCAAAAGCATGGTGAGTGAGAGCCTTTCAGGGATGATGTGTTCACTGTGCTGTTTGGGCTATTTGGGGTGACATTGAAGCCTCTCCTGGTCCTTTGGTGGGATGGGGTTAATGGGGATGGATGGTAATGCTGTGTTAGTATCTGAGAGAGGCTGGTACCCCCTCAGACCAGTTCCTCTTAGAGTTCTGGCCAAGTCAGGAGAATGGGAATCTAAACCCTTGTTTGATTGTTTCATTCATTCATTTTATTTATTCATTTATTTTACTTTTTATAAATAATGTTGAAAGTATTATATATGTCCTTATTTCCCCCATTGCCCTCTCCCCATTCATTCATTTTTTTAAAACTAGTGTTTAAAGAAACACAAAAACATTTACTACATAGTAGGCATTGATAATACAGCAGTGAATAAAAACAAGTTGGAAGAGGAGAAAAAAGACGACAACAAAAACAACAGTGTGAAGTAAAGCATAAAATAAAGTGGTTGAAATTGAGTGTTTTAAGCACTGTGAAGTTGCAAACGAGTGTCTGTTTGATAATCATGACAGTATGCTTTCCTGGAAAGGCGCTGAAGCTGCCTGGTGTGAAAGTTAATTGTTGACTAGCAGGTAGAAAGGTGGGAAGATAGGAAAGGCAAGCTGGGTGTGGTGTTTAGTGGTAGTGAGAAGTTGGAAAGTGCATTTTCAGAAGAGTTCAGCTACCTGGAACCTGGAGGAATGAGACTTGGAATTGAAAGGAATTGTTCTTTCAGCATACATAATTATGTACCAGGATAATTTATGTTTAAACAAAGAAAAAGCATGTTGAACTACTTCTGTATTTTCATTGAATCTAAGGTGCCATAGCTTATAGGATGTATTTATGCTCTGCTAAGAAAAAAAAAAAAAAAAGACTTACGGTCGTATTTTTAAACGTAATATACTTCCCTAGCTGGTTTGGCTCAGTGGATAGAGCATTGACCTGCAGACTGAAGAGTCCTAGGTTTGATTCCGGACAAGGGCACATTTTTGGGTTGTGGGCTGGATC
The DNA here is from genome assembly GCF_963455305.1 of Plecotus auritus. NCBI lineage: Eukaryota > Metazoa > Chordata > Mammalia > Chiroptera > Vespertilionidae > Plecotus > Plecotus auritus. Next base: position 185,125,476 of record NC_137771.1, on the reverse strand, counting down.
CCCCAGTGCAGGAGGCAGCCGACCAATGATTTTCATCATTGATTTTTCTATTTATCTTTCCCTTCCTCTCTGAAATCAATAAAAATCTTTAAAAAGATAATAAAGTAACGATTAAAAAATGTAATATGCTGAGACAACTCCATTTCAGTGGTGTTAAAATCCATGGGCATCTTTAAAACCTATGAACTGCTAGTATAATATCTTGTTAAGGGTTGATGTCATTTTGAATACCTGTGATTATGAAAGTAATCCTTTTAGGATCTCTTGCTTTTTATAGGATACTAGTGGCTGAGTGCATGAAATTCGTGAGGGGCGGGAGGGGGGGTCCCTTAGCCCGTCCTACACCCTCTCCAATCTGGGACCCCTCAGGGGATGTCTGACTGGTTTAGGCCTGATCCCACAGTCGGACATCCCTCTCGCAATCTGGGACCGCTGGCTCCTAACTACTCACCTGTCTGCCTGCCTGATCACCCCTAACCACTCTGCCTGCTGGCCTGCTCGCCCCAACTGCCACCCCCCGCCAGCCTTCTCGCCCCCAACTGCCCCCCCCCCTTGCTGGCCTGATCGCCCCAAACTGCCCCCCTAGCCAGCCTGCTCGCCCCAAACTGCCCCCCCCCGCCAACCTGCTTGCCCCCAACTGCCCCCCTGCTGGCCTGCTCGCCCCCAACTGGCCCCCCTCCTCCCCCTACTGGCCTGATCACCCCCAACTGTCCTCCCCTCCTGGCCTGATCTCCCCTAACCACCTCTGCCTCTGCCCTGCCACCATGGCTTTGTCTGGAATGACGTCTGGAAGGTCTCCTGGTCTAATTAGCATATTACCCTTTTATTAGTATAGATGTGCTCTCAGACTGCTGTTTATGAGAGGATTCTGATTTGTGTTGTGGGTGGAGGGGTGTACATGCTTTTGAAATTTTCTGGACTTGGGAACCAATAAATGTACTTGTTAGCTGTCCTTTCCCATCAGCATTTGTTACTTGGAGTAAGGAAAAACGAAGCTATTTTAGAAAAAAACGTGTAGGGGTAAGGCTAGGATGAGGTATTTATTTGGATTTGGCTGTTTACCTTTTGTGATCCAATAATTCTTGGATAATCCTGTGAAAGGTAATTGACATCTTTCCTGGAGCCTCTTAGGCCATTCCCCCCAACACGCAGTCTCATAGTAGATGGGTGCCTTGTGTCTATGACTGATGTCTATGCCTGGTACTAGACTGTAAACTTGGAGGTCCTATGCCTATTTTGTACCTCTATAGCAGTGGTTCCCAACGTTTTTTATGGCCATGCCCTACCTAAGCATCTCTCAAATCCTGATGCACACCCCCGCCCCCTGACATAAAATTCTTATTTAAAAAGTGAACTCCTATTCATGTGGAGGAAGCCTAAAAGGTCATTTAACTTGGTCTAAACAAGATTCCAAAGAACATGGCATCCATGAAAGAGAAATATAAAAGAACAAAAGGACAGTTGAAGTACTGAGGAAGAAATCACTAAGAAATTGTTTTTTAAAAAAATGATAATATGAAGTGATATGAAAATACAGCAAATAAAGTTTCAAAACATATAATAGAGGACTGAAATGCATAAATATGTCATAATGTATGTTACATACTGTATATGAGGCTCCTAGAATATAAGAAATGCAAAAAATAACTCATTCTTTAATTCCCCCCTTAAAAATCAAATTTCTCCCCTGTGGAGCATGTGCCCCACGTTGGGAACCACTGGTCTATAGCATCCTGAGCTCTAACTGGCACCTAGTGGCCTTTCAGTAAATATTTGATAGATGCCATTTGTGGTGCTGTTAGATTCTTGGAGAGAGAAAGGGATGCTGAGTTGGTCTTGTGTTTTCCAGGGTCCCAAAAAGGTGGGGGCACTATGGCGAGAAGCTGGACTCAGCTGGAAAGAATTCCTACTGGAAGGCCAGGATGTTGCTGCATTTGTTGCTGAACAGGTTTGTTGCTGGAGCTCCATTTGGGGCTGGCCAGTCTTCCGTCATCTCACTCACGTGGCACACTTACCTCTTGACTATGGGCTTTTTTGGTTGCAGAAGGTGGAGTATACCCTGGGAGAGGAGTCAGAAGCCCCTGGCCAGAGGTTGCTCTCCTCTGAGGAGCTGAGCAGGCAGCTGGAGAAGCTGCTCAAGGAGGACAGTAGTAACCAGCAGGTGTTTGACTGGATAGAGGTACGTTTTTTTTTTATATCGGGAGAGCAGGATAAAGGAGAAGTTCTGGTGTGATGGGGGCAGAATTCAGAATTTATGGGTCATATGTTTTTCTTTTTCCTGAATAGGCCAACCTGACTGAGCAGCAGGTAGCATCCAACACATTAGTTCGAGCCCTCATGAAAACTGTCTGCTATTCCGCAATTATCTGTAAGAGGAGCCAGGAAGATGGTGGGGCAAGGGTGGGCCCAGCAGACGGAGGGAGGGAGGTTTTGGTCTTTGCCTTCTAGTTCTGAACCAGAATGAGGGTGCATTATCCCACTTATCTCTGTCTTTCTTCCCATAGTTGAGACTACCCTCCGAGTGGATGTTGCAGTGCTGAAAGCACGAGCGAAACTGCTACAGAAATACCTATGTGATGAGCAGAAGGAGCTGCAGGCACTCTATGCCCTCCAGGCCCTTGTAGTGACCTTAGAACAGCCCCCCAGTAAGAGCCAGGCTGGAGGGTTGGGGTGGGGTGGAAGAACCGCCAGAAAGCGGGGACAGTCATGGAAAGGTGGGTGGTCATTGGAGAGCAAAATGCTCTGATGGTTGATTCCTTCCCTCTGTAGTGTTTGTTTCCTTGTCTACAAATGGGAGGAGTTAGACTCAGTCTTGAAGGTGTGACTACATGTTTTGTGCTTAGCCAACTATTAGGTGTCAGGAATGCAGAGCTGATAAATGATGGTTCCCTCTGCCAGGCACAGGGCTGAGATACTTTTCTTGCCTCATTTAATCTCATAACTATTCTTTAGAATAGATGGTGTTGTCTTCCATTTTGGGAGACTGAGGGGTTAGGTTAACATGCCTGAGGTATTCATTCCGCAAATAGGTAGGTGCTGGGGCCCTGGGCTGTTAGCAATAAATCGAGCACAGTTCCCATGCTGTCCTGGAATCTGCAACAGAGTGAGGAGTGTTGGAAGATGGATCCTGTGGTGTGCTCTTTGGGGGAGTACACTTAGTCTAAGGCAAGCGTGTCAAAATCTTAGCCAGTGGGCTGAGATTTTGACATGCTTGGTCTAAGGGATAATGAGTGGGAATTGACAAATGGGAGCTAAATAACAAGTGGGATGGGGAGACTTGAAAAAAGGAACTGTGTAGAAGGCCATGAAGTAGGAAGAACTGGACAGAAGGTAAAAGAACTTGAAGGAAGACCATTGTGGGAGAGCACAGAAACCAGTCATGTGAGGCAAAATGGGGTCGAGAGATGGACATGGGCTGGGTCACGCAGGGCTATGTACCCAGGGGTTGAGTTTGGGGCTTTAGCCTAAGGACAAGAAGAGGCCTTTGTGGGCCTTTAAGCAAAATTAAAATATTCTAATTCAGTCTTTAGATCTGGCTATTAGGGGAAGAGTATGGTTTGGAATAGGGGTGAGTGTGAATGCAGTAGGATCAGCTAATCCAGGAATGTGTTGGTAGTGGCTCAGTCTGGCTGTGGAGATGGGAGAGGTGTGGGCAGATTCCAAGACATACACTGACTTGGGAGAGGGCGATGAGAGTCATATGCCTCCCAGGATGGTTTTTAGTATTTAGTAGGTGAGGTGAGAGTGTGGTACCATCCATTGAGTGGTAGGGAACACTGGATCAAGTTGAGTCTGGCCATATTGAGTTTGTGGTCTGTGGGTGGGGGTGATCAGAGATGTTGGTAGATAGCTGGATATCTGAATTCATTTGGAGAGGAAGAGATCAGGGCCAGAGGTCTACCTGTGAGTTGCTAGCACAGGGCAACAACACATGCAAGTCACAAGTAGAAAAACAAAAAGTTACGGGATTGCCTGAGGGAGAGTGATGAGGGCCTAAGTTAATACCTTCAGGTGAAGGATCAACAGATAGATATCAAGGAGGACAGGACCCTATGAATGAAGGACAGTAATTTTAGGAGAGGGAAGTGGTCAGTAATGCTAGATACTGCTTGAGAACTCCATGAGAGATGACCTGAAAATTAAGGGTTTCTGTAGCATAAAAACATGGAGGCCATCCTGGCAGAATCATTTGGTGGAGTAGGGTACAGGAACTTAATTGAAAAGGACTGAGTAGTATTTGAGAAAACAGCAAATGTAAACAAAAATCTTTGAATTCAATCTCTGTCAAAATATGAAAATACTTTGGGTATGACATAGTGGTTGTAAAGGAGGCCTTTTGTGTTGAGATCAGAGAAACTTAGGCTTGAAAATACAGGGCAGATTGTGTGTATAGGGTCCCCGGGGTGGGTGTGCAAAGGATTTGGAGCACAAGTTTGGGACAAAAAAATGTACTGCTGCCATTGCTGTGAGATGGGGATGGGAGGCTGCCCACTGGCAAGCAGTTGTAGATTTGAAGGTGTGCATACCCCTAAGAGTATCCTAGATTGCAGCTTCTTAGGCAGCTCAGTCAGCATTTCACAAATGAACTGGGCTCTAGATTCTATCGTTTAGTTATTTCTCTCTCCTTTAAAAAAAAACTTTATTGATTCTTTAGAGAGAGAGAAAGAGGAAAACATCAATTTGTTCCCCTTATTTATGCATTCATTGATTCTTTTATGTGCTCTGACTGGGTATCGAACCCTCAATCTTGGTGTATCGGGATGACACCAACTGAGCTACCTGGTCAGGGCTCTCTCTCTCTCTCTCTCTCTCTCTCTCTCTCTCTCTCTCTCTCTCTCTCTCTATATATATATATATATATATATATATATATATGTTTTTATTGATTTCAGAGAGGAAGGTGGGGAGAGAGAGAGAGACATCGATGATGAGCATCATTGATTGGCTGCCTCCTGCATGCCCCCTACTGGGGATCGAGCCTGCATCCTGGGCATGTGCCCTTGACTGGAATTGAACCCAGGACCCTTCAATCCTTAGGCCAACACTCTATCCACTGAGCCAAACAGGCCAGGGCTTAATTTCTTTATTCAGAAGAAATATGTTCACTACTTTTAGGAATATAAAGTTTGCTTTGGAAATAACGGCAGTGCAGTGTGGGAAGGAAGTAGGTTGTGTTCAGGGTTATAGGACAAGTGTTTGGGAAGGCTAGGGGTGAGGGAGAAAGAGGGTCAGAGCAGGGGTTGCTTGAGATGAGCCTAAAGGAATTCACTAGGAAGGTGACAAGAGAAAGGATGTTCCTGGCAAAAGATGTAGCACATACAAATATGTCAAGGCTAGAGAGGGTGTGTATGTTCAGGAGGTGGAAAGTAAGAGGAAATTGGAATCAAGTTTGTCAGGATCTGTAATAGGGGCCAGTAGATGTTTAGGGTTATACCCTTGAATTGTGAGTGATACATCTGGGATTGTGATTCCAAATTCAGGAGTACCAATTTTACATAGTTTTCCCTGTTAATTATATTATGAGTGAAGAAATTTGAAGCTGCTGAGGTGAGTGAAGCTAAGCAAGTTTTGTAAGGTTTGGCTAAGTGAGTCATTCCTGCGCACCAGTCTCTAGATCATGAGGTTAGCGTCCCGTCAAAGACGTAGTCAGTCTGAGATGGTCAAAGATACAGATGTCTGGACAGTGGGTCAAGGGCCTTGTTTTAACAGTGGAGCTTGGGAGGGATTCCTGTGGGTGGGATGGAGTGGCTGTGGGCAGCACACCTCTTACATCTGTCCTACCTTGCAGACCTGCTTGGGATGTTCTTTGATGCGTTGTACGATGAGGATGTGCTGAAGGAAGACGCCTTCTACAGCTGGGAGAGTAGCAAGGACCCCGCTGAGCAGCAGGGCAAGGGCGTGGCCCTTAAATCTGTCACAGGCTTCTTCAAGTGGCTTCGTGAGGGGGAGGAAGAATCCGACCACAACTGAGGGCCGGTGGGGTCGGGGACTTGGAACCCCATGGACACTCGGATAGCCCAGCCAGCCGCCCGGACTGCAGGGGGGTCAGCAGCAGCGGCCGTGGCAGTGGGTGCCTGTAGTGCGATGTGTCTGAGCTAATAAAGTGGCTGAAGAGGCAGGATGGCGTGGGGCTGCCTGGGGCCCCCCTCCAGGATGCTGCCAGGTGTCCCTCTCCTCCCCCTGGGACACAGAGATATATTATATATAAAGTCTTGAAATTTGGTGTGTCTTGGGGGGGCACCACTGCTTGCCCCTGGGGTCCTTTTTTTATTTTCTGAAAATCACTCTTGGGACTGCCGTCCTCGCTGCTGGGGGCATATGCCCCAGCCCCTGCACCACCCCTGCTGCTGCCTGGGCAGGGGGAAGGGGGGGCACGGTGCCTGTAATTATTAAACATGAATTCAATTAAGCTCACTGCCTCTGCTTTATGGCCTTCTCCCTCGGAGAAGGGGTATGGATCGGCGGGCAGCCTCCTTTCCAGAGCTAGCACTACAGCAGCTTCCTAGAACTTGGCACCCCTCTTACCTCTTCCCCTGTCCATGATTGTGGGAGCTGGGTGTCACTTGGGAGAGTGGCCCTTGAAGTGGATGTGGTTGGGTGCCCTCTTGGTTAGGAGGGGAGAGGGAGCCTGAATAGCTGTGGGGTATTTAGTAGAATACACTTGGCTGGTTTCACTTTCCTAGCAGAATGTGATCAAACCCCTGTTGAGAGGAGGTGGTCCTGAGTTTCAGGCTGTTTATAGCCGGCGAGTCCGAGTCCTTTCTGGTTATAAGGGCTCATCAATAAAATGAGGGGGTTGGATGCAGTGAGGTCCTATGGCCACATACAGTGCTACTGGCAGCCTGGTCCAATGAATTGTCGCCAAGACTCCCAAGACACGTCGACTCTCCTCCCCTGCTCCATCCGCCTTAAGGGATCATTCCATGGTTGGGCCTGGGAGCAGAGGACAAGCTTTTCCATACCCCTGCCCTGCCCTGCGTGGCCCTGACGCCGGATCGGCCCCGCCCGCCTGCTCACTTTAGGTGGTGACGCGATGGCCACGCCCCCCCGCGTTGACGTCATCGGACCGGTTCCCTCTCCCGGGAGCGGTGGCGGATGCGCGGTTCCCACCCCCCTCCCCTGACGGGTTTTCCCCTCCCTGGTGGCGGCCGCGGCCCGACCCTCTGCAAGCCGATGGCCCGGGTCCCGAGCGCGGGCTAGCGTGCCTGGGTTCCCGGCCATGGGCTGTATCGGCTCTCGGAGCCCAGCGGGTCAGGGTAAGAGGCAGAGGCCGGGCACTGGTTGGGGAGTCCGGTTGCGGTGAGCGGGTGGGTCGGGGCCTTGAGGAAGGGGCCAGTGTTGGGAGAGGGAGGAGCCTGCACCAGGGAGGCGGGCCAGGCTAGAGGAGGGAGCGGAGCAGGCCTGAGCGGGGAGAGGTCTGAATCAACTTGGGTTCGGTCCCTTGGCCTGCCTGCTTCTGGGCTCTGCAGGGTAGGCTCGTGTCTTTCCGCCTGGATGCCCACCGCTGAGGGTGGCAGGAGGCGCATGGCCTGGGGAGGGGTTAATCCTCTCCAGCCCATGGAGACTGTCCTTGTCCACCCACATACACTCATCACCACCACCACCCCTTCCTACACCTCTCTTCTTGCTGTCCTGGGAATGGCCCTATCCTGGGAATCTGCCTCTCTTATCTGTGCCCCAATCTCCTTAAGCCTGCAAACGCTGGCCAAGTACCCTACCAGGGAATTTTTAATTAAACCTTACTCCCCACTTCAGAGTCAGATGGTTGATGAACGGGACTGAGACCCAACTTGGGGCACCTGTGTGCACCTGATCACCTCTCACCTCTTACAACTCTTTTAGTTCCCTTCCCCCACTCTCAACAATAACAATAACAACAAATCACCCTACCCTGTGGAGGGAAACAGGAGCCTAAAGGGAGGCCATCAGGTCTACCCACAACTGCTGACCCTTGCCTTGGTTCCCTTGGATGGTGCATGCTGGGGCCTGGTCTTAGTCCTGTACATCTGTGGTTGGCCACTCTACTTCAGTGTCATGGATTTCGCCAAGCCTAAGGCCAGGTAGGAACTTAAGATGTTGAGGGCTAGGTTTCTGATGGGTCCTGGGTTTCAGCATAGGTGGTCAGTCACACAGGCCTTTGTGTGGTTGGTACTTGAGGTTCTTTGGAACTAAGACTCAGATTTGTACTTTCCTTGGGTTCCCACGAGGAATTCTGGGATTTGTAGTACCAAATTAGCCTCAGCGTTTGAAGCTGAGAAGCATAAAGCTGCTCTGATCTCTCTGTCCCTGTAACGCTTAGAGTTCAGGAAGTCATTCCTCTTGTAGTCGGGAGAGTTTGGCTGACCTCAGGATTAGGTACCAGCTAGGGCCAGGGATGGCCTGTAACCTTGTGTCTGTCTTCTGGTTGGTAGCATTTCTGGGAACCACCAGCTGGATGAGGCCCAGGGACAGAGACGGCTGCTCCAGCTAAAGGTCAGTTGTGATATACATTGCCTGTTGGCACTGCGGCCCTAGGGGGAGAGCCTCAGCTAGCTGAGCTCCACAGAGCTTGGCTGGGCCCCTGGCACGCCCACCTCCTCAAAGCCATGAGACAGGAACACTTTCCTTATGTGACTAGGAACAGGTTCCAAGTGGGGAGGAGAATGGCTCAACATCCGGAACCAAAATAGGAATAGAACTGGGAGCTGAGCCTGGAAGCAGTTCTGGGCTTTTGGTTCTCTGCATCAATACAGCCAGCATGCCTATGATTTCTGTGCTGGGCAAGATGTTTCTTTGGCAGCGTGAAGGGCCTGGAGGACGATGGACTTGTCAGACAAGTCGCAGAGGTGAGACCAGGGACTGTAGATGTGATCTGGGAGGTGACGGGAACCTGAGGAGTAGGGTGTTCAGGTGGCAAGAGGAAAATTACTTTGGCTTAGATATTGGGAACCAGGCTGAAACAGGAACAGCCAGGCTGGGGCCAGACAGGCCATCAGGAAACAGCCTTAGAATGGGACGAAAGAAAAAATCATGGGCTTGTCAGAGAAGAAGAGTAAAGCTGAGCCTGGCGAGAGGAAAGAACCAAGAGAAGGAAGGCAGCAAGCCTGCAAAGGGCCCAAGATGGTGGTGGGGAGGGGGCCGGTGATGGAGGTGGAAGGATGAATGAGGTGTGCTTTCCAAGAGGAATGGGTAGGCTGAGAAACCAGAGAAGATTCAGGATTTATCAAAGTTTAGGTTTCATCCCGAGGGTTTTGATGGCAAAATATATCCAGTGGAGGAAGGTGGTCAGTGGCTGCCACAAAAGGAGCGGAAAGGTTAGGGGTAGTGGGATAGGAGCTTTTAGAGTTGTGGGAACACCAGGTGGTTGCTGATGTTCTGGGAGGTGGGGGAGAGGTGAGGAGGAATGATGTGGCAACACCGGATGAAAAGGAGGGGGGGGGGGATCTTGGCAGAAGTGGGAGCCCAGCTGAACAGCGTTTCCCCCACCCCTCAGTGGCCTCGGATCCCGCGTGGGCTGTGGAGTGGATCGAACTTCCTCGGGGCCTCTCTCTATCTTCCTTGGGATCTGCTCGTACCCTCCGAGGCTGGAGCCGGTCCTCTCGCCCTTCCTCTTCCTCCGTGGACAGTCAGGACTTGCCAGAGGTGCTGGGCCCCTGGTGTTGGTAGGGGGTGGGGGAACCGTTTCCACATGAAGGGGATCTGTATCCCTCCCATCCGCCTCGCCAGCCAGCCCGTTTCTGGCTTCCTTTGCCTGAGCGCGGAGGCGCTATCCGGCCGGCAGCAAGGCCGCCCCCACCGGTCTGCTCTGCTCGGCGCCTTGCCAGCGTCGGCGGGCGGGCTGCTCGCGCCTTCGGCGCTGACGTCAGCGCATCCCGGGCCATATCCCTGGAGACCCTGTTGCATGGTGATGGGTTGCCAGGGAGACATACACCTTTTCTCTGGGCCTGGGCCGCAGCTGCGCGGAGTGCTGGCACTGATGGTGGCGGCTGGGGGGAATGAGGGGAGGGAGGGAGAGCGAGCCAGGAAACACCCAGCAGGTGCTCCTCCCTCCAGGCCTGGCCAGAGGCTACCGGCGCCACCCTGGGGGCCCTGTCAGCCAGGTACTGAAGGGGTGGGACAGAGGGGGTGGGCCTGAGGTCAAGGGGCAGGTGGAGCCCCACTTGTGAGGGGTGGGAACTGATGGAGTAGAGCTAGGCAATGCCAGGGAGGGTGCCTGTACCTCTGACTTCATTCATTTGTTGAGGGAAACATTTGCCTGGGCTTGCCAAGGAGCACAGAGCCAGGTGCAGGGTGGAGGTAGGAACCCAGGTGAATCAGACTCAGGCCCTGCCATCCTGAGATCCCTCAGGAGAGATGCAAGGGTAATGCTGGGGATGGGAAAACGACTGAAAACACAATAAGAGGTGGCACTTGAGTCAGGCCTTGAACGGTAGGGAGCATTTGTCAGGCAAAGATGGCATTCTTTGCCCAGGGAAAAGCTATGTTTCTTTGCCTGGAGGAAGGCAGGAGGCTGCCTGCTGACAGGGAAAGTGAGAAATGGGGTTTTACTGGACAGAGGAGATCAGTGGTGGATTCCAAGCAGGCCTGGTAGGAGGCAGGGCCTCACGGAGTCCTTCAGTGCCTGGCTGTGAGCTTGCACTTCATTGGACAATGAAGGGGCCCAGGAAAGATTTTAAATAAGGACATGTTGTGACCAGTTGCACCCCAGGAATATTGTGTACATTTATACATTGCCTTGTTCATTCGGCCTGTGTATTTTGAGAGATTGCTCTGTACCAGGCATTGTGCTAAACACTGGCATGCAGCAGTGACCAAAAGAGACCGAATTTCTGAAAGAGCTTAAGACCAGTGAGGGAGACCAACAAGAAATAAGGAAACACATAAAATAGACCATGATTACACATTCGAGATACATTGATAGAGGATGGTGACTTGTTACAGACTACAGAGGGAGGGTGGACAACTGGTAGGGTGGCCAGGAAGCCTTCTCTGAGGGAATGATATTTCAGCCAAGACCCAAAAATAAGAAAGAGCCAGCCAGACATGGAAAGGGGGAAGGAGAACACTTACACAACATAGGAGGCTGAGAAAATAGCATGGAGTCGGAGGAGCTTGGGGGACTACCACTATGCTAATCTGGGCAAGGAGCATTTGCAAAGGATGAGGGTAGTATTAGAGGCAGTTGGCGATGGAATCATTAGATCTTAACAACAGATATGCGTAAGGAAAGCTTATGGGAGAGTTGATGGTAATGCTGAGGTTTGGAGCCAGGCTGAATGGGAGAATGGTGGGATGATGCAAAGTAAGGGCCAGATATGGGGGAGAAGGTGTTGGGTTTGTTTTTGGTCATCCTGAGTTTGTGGCTGTGATAGGCTCCAGAAACAGCAGAATGTGGGTCTGAAGACAAAGGAGAAGAGGGGTAAAAGGAAAGGGACCTGGATGTTATATCCTTTTCCTTCCCTCTTTTCTCAAAGACCCTACTCCATGGTTCTTCCAGAACTGTCTTCTTCTCTGGGAGCTTGGAAGGCAGAGGGTTAGCTGTAGTTCTGCTCCTTGGGGCCTGCCCACGTCTCCATTGCTCCCTGGAGGGACATAATTTGCTGGTCCTGGTTTCTTACCTTCTTACATATCCCAGCAGCCTTTGGGAAACATGTATTGCCCTGTCATCTCTTCCCAGATCCCATATCCCCTTGATGCCTTGGGTGGGGTATGGGCATATGGGAGGACACTGCTGTCGGAGGAGCACTCACCCTCTGATTCTGTCACCCAAGGTGAATGTTGGAGACACAGTCGCGATGCTGCCCAAGTCCCGGAGAGCCCTAACTATCCAGGAGATCGCTGCACTGGCCAGATCCTCCCTGCATGGTATGAACCCCTTCCCATGCCTGTGGCTATTTGGACCTTTTTTACATGCCCTTGGGGATTGTATCCTGTGAGCTCCTATCTCCCTTTTCCTCTCTTTCTCAGGTGAATCCCTGCCCCCTGCCCCGCCAAAGGCACATGTGGACCCTCACTACCACCACCCTTATACTTCCCTCCCAGATGCTCCCTGATCCATGCTCTTACCAGGCTTTCTGACTCTTCCCCACCTCTAGGTATTTCCCAGGTGGTGAAGGACCACGTGACCAAGCCCACTGCCATGGCCCAGGGTCGAGTGGCTCACCTTATTGAATGGAAGGGCTGGAGCAAGCCAAGCGACTCTCCTGCTGCCTTGGAATCAGCCTTTTCCTCCTATTCAGATCTCAGTGAGGGTGAGCAAGAGGCTCGCTTTGCGGCAGGTGAGTGACAGAAAGAGAATCAGCCACACATTTGTCATAGGGATATTCTCTCATCTCCTTGGGCCTGATGTGGGGTTTGGAGTGTTTCCACACCCATGTGTCTTCCCTCTCCTGTCTCCAAGCTGAGCCCTAATCTTAGTTCACTTCTGCTAATGAATTCCATGTCTTCCCCAACAGGAGTGGCTGAGCAATTTGCCATTGCAGAAGCCAAGCTCCGGGCATGGTCTTCAGTGGATGGTGAGGACTCGACTGATGAATCCTATGATGAGGACTTTGCTGGGGGAACTGACTCAGGTGAGGGGACATTCCATACTAGTACTGCCAACTGGGGTGGAACTGCCTGATAGGCCCTCTGATTCAGAGCTCAGCCTTTGGAAGGGGAGATCCAGAATGTCCTCAGCCTTTGGAAGGAGAGTGGAGAGAGGCAGACTCTGTCCAGGTAATGCTCGACTTTCCATGGGGAGGAGGGCTGTCCACTCTCGTGGGTAGGCAGTCAGCAGGTGGAAATGGAGTAGTTCCTTTCTCTGCCCATCTATGCAGTTGAGCCTTGCAGTCCTCAAAAAAAAAAAAAAAAAAAAAAGAAAAAAGAAAAGCCCAGAGACCTTGCCAGCACCTTCTGTGCAACCATGTTGTCTCTGGGAGGGTCTGCCGTGCCTTGCCTCTGAAAGTCCTCTCAAGACAGCCTCCTGGATGGCCGAGGCAGCACAGATGCATAGTGCAGCAGCCACAGCACCTCATGGGGCTGTGGCCCAGGCAAACAGGAAGCTTGCTGAGCCTGGACTGCCCACAGGGCTGCTTGGCTCCAGCTGAGCATCCTCGCATTCCAGGCTAGTGGGCCTTTCTCTCCGCTGGTACTTGCAGAAGGGACCCTGTGGGGCTGTGCAGCTGTGCAACTGTGCAAGGCCCTCCTTTCATCTTCCATTCTCGGGACCAAATGGCTGACTTTCTCTGTAGCTTCTGGGCTCAAGCCTCCCAGACCACCATCCCCCTTCCACCCCTTTGTCTTTGAAGATTGCGTCCACATGCTCCATCTCTTTAGCTAATTAACATTCTCTGAAGTGGGCAATACATTAAAGCAGCTTTGAGACTGCTGCTGTGGTCCAGAGAGGACTGATTGGGATGACTGAGACAAAGACAGACCCGAACCACAATGTTTTTGTTTGATTGAGTTCCAGGCCTGCTTTGACCCCTGGCATAATGAAAATAGCTACATTTATCCAAGGCCACTACTAGCCCATGCAGAATCATTGTGCAAATTTGAAAAAAGTTCTCCTTTTCCTGGTGGGCACAGCCCCATGCCAGGGCATGCTGCTTGGTGAGCAGAGTGTGGTCTGAATTTCACTTACTGCCTTGGACACACTCCCCTTGGGCAGTGAACAACCTACACGACATGTAGTTATCCCTGCATTTATTGCTTTCTTACTGTGTGCCAGACTGTTCTCTCAGCAACCCTGTAAGGTAGGTATATAAGAATCCCCAATTCACCATTAAGGAAACTGAGGCAGAGAGGTTAAGTGACTTGCCTAAAGTTCCCCAGGTCTTACCCACCATCCCTAGAGCTGTACCAAGGTAGAGTGCGGAGATGTGGCTTCCAGGTTGGCCAATTGAGATGGGGCTAGCAGGGTTATCTTCTTTTCTCTCCCCGACAGACATGGCTGGGCAGCTGCCCCTGGGACCCCACCTCCAGGACCTCTTCACTGGCCACCGATTTTCCCGGCCTGTGCGCCAGGGCTCCGTGGAGCCTGAGAGCGACTGCTCGCAGACAGTGTCCCCAGAGACCCTGTGCTCTAGTCTGTGCAGCCTGGAGGACGGGTTGCTGGGCTCCCCGGCCCACCTGGCCTCCCAGCTGCTGGGTGAAGAGCTGCTTCTTGCCAAACTGCCCCCCAGCCGGGAAAGTGCCTTCCGCAGCCTGGGCCCACTGGAGGCCCAGGACTCGCTCTACAACTCGCCCCTCACAGAGTCCTGCCTTTCCCCCGCCGAGGTGGAGTCAGCCCCCTGCGAGGACTGCCAGCCACTCTGCCCACCGGTGGGCAGCTGGGAGCGCCAGCGGCAAGCCTCTGACGTGGCCTCTTCTGGGGTGGTGTCCTTAGAGGAGGATGAGGTGGAGCCAGAGGAACAGTGACGCAAACCATGCCTGACGGTGGCACGTGTCCCCTGGCTGCTGCGGGGGGCACAGCCTGTGCCCAGTTGTGGGCTTGAGGCTTCCAGCAGAGCTCCAAAGCCTGGGGGGCTCCCGGGAGCACTCACTTCTCATTGTGTGTTTTGCATGAAAGTGTCTAGAGGAGGCAGGGACCAGGCTGGGGGCGCATGTCCAGCCCCCACTCCTGGGGCTTGCCGGGGGTTGCCCGGGGCCCCTGGGGCATGGCTACAGCAGTGGCAGAGTGATGTTCATGTTCTTAAATCAAAAACGCCACATAGTTCCTCCTCTGGTGATGTGAACCTCTGAGGGGGCAGTTACGACTGGGCTACGTGGGATAGAATGGGAGGGAGCCCGGCCTCCCCTGCCCCTCCCCCTGCCTCTCTCCTCTGCTTCTCTCCTCACCTCCAAGTCCATGTACAGTGCTTGATAGAATCACCCCTACCCAGGGAGCCTACGGATTGAGCCGTCCCCCAGGGTCCCTTTCCCAACTGGGCTCATCCTGTGCTACACCTCTCCATTGTCTCTAAATCTTTTTTCTAAAGAAAGAGGGGTTTTGGTCTGTTCTTTCAGTCGGATCTTCTCTGGGAGGCATTGGAATGATGAAAGCATGTACCCCCACCCTTTTTCTGGCCACCCTGAAGGGGTCTGGGCCCTTTCCCAGTCCCTTGTAGGATGTGTGGGCAGGGGCCCGGTGGCTCCCAGCCCACCAGGTTGCGGTAGGGTGGAGTTGGAAGAGGACATGGCTCTGATTGCTACAGAGATGTGACTTCTATGTTCTTCCAGAGAGGGCCACCAGGGGGCCACACGGGTGGCCCTGAGCAGGGCAGGAATTGTGCCAAGGGAGTGCCTCTCCTTGGGGAGGAAAGAGAGCAGTGCCTTTTTGGCTGAAGGAAAGGCCGAAGCTACAGTACTGGGGGCAGCCAGGGTGTTGATGGCCAAGCAGTGGAGGCCTCTGCAGATCCTACACTCCGTGGACAGCAGGCTCTGGAGTTTTATGGCCATGGGGTGTAGGTGGCTACAGATTTCAGGGCTTGTAGGCTTTGGCAGGTAGGAGGGCCCAAGGTAAGAACACGAGCTGATGGGCACAAGCATTCTCTATATAAGTGGCTCATTAGGTGTTTATTTTGTTCTATTTAAGAATTTGTTTTATTAAATTAATATAAAAATCTTTGTAAATCTCTATATACATCTGGTCATTGGAGGTTCCAGTATAAACCCATCTTAGTTCTACCCCTTTCCCCCACAAAGGGGCAGCAGGGGTCAAGTACCCCGCCCCATCCCCATCCGGCCAGGGCACTGCTGATCTTCCTGCCCTTGGAACACTTGCAGGTGGGTGCTGTGTCAGATTCCAAGTAGGAGGAACTGGAAGAAGCTGGTGCCCCTGGTCTGGAAGTGGGGGCTGGAGCCCCAACCTTTGGCTGTAGCTGCCTCCTGCTTTCCCATGGCAGAAGGGACAGGAGAGCTGTAGGATCCGAGCTGACAGCAAGGCCACTGCCACCCCAGGCTGCCTGCTGAGGAATTCACTGGCACTTGTCATCACTGTCAGAAGGGCTGCCCTCCCCAGGGAGGCTGTGGCGGGAGCGGGGCCCCCAGAGTGCATGCACCTCAGTCGTCTCTGTGTCACTGCTGCTGGTGGCACTGTCACGGAAGCTGGCGAGGGGTGGCCGGACTTTCACGCCCTGTGCTGTGACAGAGCCCTCAATAGCTTTCCGGAGCTGGAAAGGTGAGAGGGTCAGTCTGGGCTCCCTGCTCATACTCTCGATTCCCTCCAGGTGGCTGGACATAAGCTTCCATGCCTTTTTGGAAGTGGAAGTGGCTTTGACAGCCACTATCATCTTACCTCCTTTAAGGTAACGATCCCAATGAGTCTGCCAATACTGGTGACATAAGCATGGTCCACTCCCAGGAGTGAGAAGATGGTGTGAGTCTACAGGGTGGGGAGAAAAACATTGGACTTTATGCACAAGGGGAGAGGGACCCAGGAGGAGGTGTTGGGTTGGGGGCAGGATAGAGGGGGTGCTACAGATGGTGGGGAGGGGGACGGCCAAATGGAGGGAAAAGTATGAGATTGTACAACCAATCTTCAGAAACTTGATAGTGAGAATCTTTATATGGATGGGAAACAGACAGAGGAAGGATTCTTTATCCCATGTTAGCAAGGAGAATGGATGAGAGAACAACTCTTCAAATATGACACCTAATGATTGGCCAGGCACCTAGCTAAGTCTTACATTAATTAGTGTTTAATTTTAGCACTGTCCTGAGAAGTCTGACACCCATTCTACAGGACAGGCCGCATGAGATCAGTGGTGCAGCGACTTACTGGGGGTCATCAGTAAGAAGTGGCCCAGCAGCTCCAAGCCACTTTTCAGTACACTCTAGGAGGAGGCACTGCCCTAGTGGGCCTATGCGGATGTCCGATTAGTCATGGATATATCCAGGAGGAAAGTTCCACACCCGCCTTAGCGGTACTGGCCCTGAATCCTGTTCCTCTTACCCCACCTGGGTGGCTGACACAGGCTTCCCCTTTGCCCTCAGCTGGCTGAACATGTAAGGTATCCCTCACCCTGGCTCCGACCCCCCCAGTATTGGCCTGCAGCACTCTATATGTCTCTCACAGTTTGCCTTTTCTAGGGCCCAAAGCATCCCAGGTCTTGTTGACATGTAGCTTACAGTCCAAGGGACAATAGTATCCCCCAACCCCCATGTTTTTCTTGCTTTGGGCCCTTCCCCCAAGTTTTCCAATGTAATCACCCAGGGTTCAGAAATTGTCAGCTAGTTCCCCTTGTGCTCCAAGTGGATTTTCTTGGGCCAGATGTCTTGAAAAAACACTCTACTGACTCAGCAGTTCCTGGAATTTTTGGCCTATCAGTTATCACACTGTTTATAGTTTACTTGTAAGCCTCTTGGCTTAATGCTTGAATTGAAATGGGCATTACTATCCCAGCTTCCTGAGTACCAGCTACTCAGAAATCATTGTAATGATCTTAACACTTTAAAAATGTTTTCTTGTACAGCTGCTGAATTCTTTAGGAAGGAACTTCCTGAACTTTCCTAACTTCCTCCTTCTAAGGCATGACAGTACTTATAAAAGGAGGTGGAAGTGCAGTTTTAGCATACGTTTTTCTGTGTTCCTTTAATACCTATGTCATAACTGCCATTGTTTAGCAAGTCCCTTGAATCCTACATGCTACAAGTTATCTTTAATTTCCTCATCTGATTTCATTGGGAAACATATCGTAATAAGATTTCCTGTATTGCCCTGCTGGTGTGGCTCAGTGGTTGAGCGTCAACCTATGAACCAGGAGGTCACGGTTCGATTCCTGGTCAAGGCACATGTCCAGGTTGTGGGCTCGATCCTCAGTGTGGGGTATGTAGGAGGCAGCCGATCAACGGTTCTCTCTCATCATTGATATTTCTACCATTCTCTCTCTCCCTTCCTCTCTGAAATAATATATATATATATAATTAAAAAAAAAGATTTCCTGTACTAATAATCCCTTGGATTTGTCTTCTTATGTTTAATAATCCATCTCATCCTCTCTCAAGGATCCTATTAATTCGTTCCCCTGAATTTTCCACAATCCTAATCAGAGTGAGCTTCTGATAGGCTATATGCCTTTTGGGTTTGCAAACCACTTGTCCTGGGGAGTCACCAAGCCTTACTGATCTACTTCCTAAACATCCTGGCAATTCTTCCTGACTTCCTCACCATCCTGATCAGGATGGGACTGTAACATCTTTTTTATTTTTATTTTTTGTTAATCCTCACCTGAGGACATTTTTCCATTGCTTTTAGATAGGGTGGGAAGGAAGGATATCTATACTAATAAAAGGGTAATATGCAAATTAGACTGGACATCTTCCAGGCATCCTTCTGGACAAAGCCACAGTGGCAGGGGCTGAGGCAGAGGCGGTTAGGGGTGATCAGGCCAGCAGGGGAGGGCAGTTAGGGGCGATCAGGCAGGCAGGGGAGGGCAGTTAGGGGTGACCAGGCCAGAAGGGGAGGGCAGTTAGGGATGATCAGGCAGGCAGGCAGGTGAGCAGTTAGGAGCCAGTGGTCCCGGATTGCGAGAGGGATGTCCGACTGCCTGCAGGGATTGGGCCTAAACCAGCAGGCAGATATCCCCCGAGGGGTCCTGGATTGGAGAGGGTGCAGGTTGGGCTGAGGGACCCCCACCCCCGTGCATGAATTTTGTGCATCAGGCCTCTAGTGTGTGTGTATGTGTGTGTGTATACAGAGAGAGAGAGAGAGAGAGAGAGAGAGAGAGAGAGAGAGAGGGAGGGAGAGGGAGAGAGAAACATAGATGTGAGAGAGGCACATCGATTGGCTGGCTCCCACACTCACCCTGACTGGGGCCGGGGATCAAACCTGCAATCCAGGTATGTGCCCTTCACTGGAAATGAACCTGAGACACTTTGGTGTGCAGGCTGATGATCTAACCACTTAGCACACCAGCCAGGATAGGACTATAACATCTTAATGGGTTATCCTTTCTGTCTCCCTTCTATCCAAGAATTGCCATCCTATCAGCTTTCTCAAATTCGAGTTAGAGCCAAGACTCCCCAGAATGGCCTATAGGACCCTTTTCAAGCCCAAGTCAGCTTGTCTTTCTATTCTCAGATTCCACCAGACTCTCCAGCTTCCAGCCTCACCTAATCACTCATCCTATTGTGAAAATATTAATTTCTTGCATACTTCCTTCATTACACCATCTCTTAAAGCCCCCTATTTTTTTTTAATATATTTTATTGATATTTCACAGAAAGGAAGGGAGAGGGATAGAAAGCTAGAAACATCGATGAGAGAGAAACATCGATCAGCTGCCTCCTGCACACCTCCCACTGAGGATGTG
This sequence comes from Plecotus auritus, assembly GCF_963455305.1. Classification (NCBI taxonomy): domain Eukaryota; kingdom Metazoa; phylum Chordata; class Mammalia; order Chiroptera; family Vespertilionidae; genus Plecotus; species Plecotus auritus. The sequence goes on along the minus strand of NC_137771.1, from coordinate 185,106,223 downwards.
CCCGCAGCCAAGGTACATGCCCTTGACCGGAATCGAACCCGGGACCTTTCAGTCCGCAGGCCGACGCTCTATCCATTGAGCCAAACCGGTTTCGGCTAAAGCCCCCTATTTTTCATCTCTAAGCATAACTAGTAGTAATTTCTAAAATATATTGAATACTTACTATGTGCCAGGTACTTTTCTAAGTGGCTCACATGTATGACCTCCCTTAATCCTCAGAAAACCCTATGGTGTAGATACTATCTTAGTACCCCATTTTACAGATAAGGAAATGAAGCACAGAGAAGCTAAGAAATTTGACAAGGTTACACAGCTAGCCAGCACTGGGAGGAATGAGGATTAGGTTCAGCCAGTCTGACCCAGTATTGGCACTCTACTTCCTCCCCCACCTCCACTCACTGCTTCTGGGTAGGTGGCCTCTGAATGAATGCGGGACTTAGCTGATATGGTGATCTCCGGTTGCACAGGTTCCTAAATAGTCTCATGTATTCCCTTGCCCCTCTGGATGTTCCCCTCCTGAACTTAATTGAGCTACTACTTATTGACTCCTCGGGCCTGCAAGGACATTTTGAATTCTAATCTTATGTTCTTATCACTTCCAGTTCTTTGTACTTTTGGTAGTCGGTTCCTCAAAGGTTTCTCTTCCTCTGATTTTTTTAAAGTTTGTAACAAACACCTACTTTGTTCTTTTTCATTTTAATTTAATTAGACACCAGGGAGTTCATTGGAGAGCCTGCATTTCTTGGGCTTGGGAACAGTGAATTGAAAGGGAGAGGGACAGCGTGGCCCGCTGAAAGAATACTGGGACTGGGGCCAGGAAATCTGGGCTCTAGGCCTGACTCTGCTATACTGACCGAGGCAAGTGACCTCACTGCCTCAGTTTCCCCATGTATTAAAATGGTTAAATCCACAGGCTTTTGGGTCAATCTTGGATTTTGCTACTTACTGGCTATGAGATCTTGGCCAAATTGCTTAACATCTTTGAGTTTCAATGTCCCCATCCATAAAAACTGGAGTTTCACACTATCTATCTTACATTGTGGTTGTGAGGATTAAATCAAACGTGAACAGCTTAGCCCAGTGCCTGAGACACAGCAGGCACTAAAAAAATGTCAGCAGCATCATCATCTTTATGTGATTTTTGAGAACTAAGTAAGATGATGGAAAAGCTTTAGTGGTCTTGGGAAGAAAGGCTTTAAATCAGGGTGGGGAACATCCAGCCCGCGGGCTATATAAGGTCCGAAAAATCATTTGGTCTGGCCCTGCCAAGGCATTGGGGGTGAATTAATTAAATGTTTGACCGAACATAGCAGGCTAATATATAAATAGTTGATAATTTTGTGTGGCCCACGGATGATGTTATAAATATCCAAATGGGCCTTGGCAGCGAACAGGTTCCCCACCCCTGCTTTAAATAAAAGCCAAATGTATTATTCTCAGGCCTATCTCCTTTTTTTTCTTGCAACTGCACTGCAGTTCCTTACTCACTTTGATCAGAGGTCTTTACCCAACGGCTTATAAGTTCCTTTAATACATTTTTTGCTTTTTTGTTTCTCTTTTGTTCCCTGCCAGGGCCCCTGCTTGTCTACACTAAACTGGCTTTGAGGCACAGCTTGCATCTAAGTTAGCTGTCCAAACTGCAGACCTTGGGAGTGCTCCCCCACTGGTCCCGGCCCCCACACCTCAGAGGTTTGCACATTAAATCTAACAATTTAGCTAAAACAGGTTTCTGCCCTAGCAGCCTGCTGGGTGTGCCTGCACTCCCTGCCTTCACTGAGAAGCCTGAAGGTGCCCAATGATGCCACTGCCCCATTCTGGGGAGCCCAAGGCAGTCCTCCACAGAGAGCCCTGTTCTCTAATGTCAGCCTCACCCACCACCAACCTGTCTGCACTCAAGTTTTCTCCCCATTTCTGCAGGCTGGTTTTGCCCTTCTGCTGAGCTATCTTCCTGCGTCCTTACCCGGTTTCCTTTGGCCTACATTAAGTGAGACTTTCTGGGGTCTGACATTCCAAGCCCCCCACTGGGCGTTTCTCATCTTTGTTTATCTCTTCTCTGCAGTGTCCCCACCCCTACTTGGATGTTTGTTAGCTTGTTTATTAGATTTTCTTTTCCTGCCTGTTTCTCACCCTTTTTTTCCAGAGTGGGTGTATCAGCCTTGTTGGGAGCTGGCAGCCTCCCTCCTAGCTCTGACCCTAGCCTGGCCTCCTGGCTCCCACCCAGCTTGAGCCTTGTCTTTGTTGCTGCTTTGGTCCAGAGTTCCCTGGGGGCAAGGCTGAGAAGAGGAAAAATGATGCTTGATTCCACCGCAGGCAGGAAGAGGCTAAGGGGACCCCGCGCCTGGCCTCCCATCGTTTGAAGCAATGTGTTTGAAAAACATCTCAGCACAGAGCCCACTCTCTGCAGTCCCTTTTTTCGCCCACTGGCTTGAGTCCAAACTTGTGGGAGGACCTAGACCCCCACCCTGGCCAGCCCCAGGTTGCTGGCCCTACCTTGTGCAAAGAGGTCCGCTCCACCAGCTGGAAGGGGGCAGGGTCAATTTTGCAGTCGCTGAAGTTGACAGGTTCATCTAGTTGCTGCTCCTCCCACTCCAGAATCTGAGGTTATGAGACTAGGAGGGTTAGGGAGAAGGTGCCACCAGTGGCCCTCACCTCCCTGAAAGCTGGCCTGCCCCTTTTCCTACCCCGTGGTCCCTCCCATGGGGACAGAAGCCAAGATGATGACTGAACACATCCCGGAAGAAACAGAGTCCAGAGTCCAGTCACACCTTACCTCCTCAGGGGTCATTTCACTTTCCAGGTCTGAGTCGCTCTAGGAGAGAGGGAGGGAGGCTGGCAGCTGGGGCTGGGGAAAGGGGGTACATCCCCCCACTGGGGGAGGTTTATCACCTAGACCAGGGGTGGGCAAACTTTTTGACTCAAGGGCCACAATAGGTTCTTAAACTGGACCGGAGGGCCGGAACAAAAGCATGGATGAAGTGTTTGTGTGAACTAATATAAATTCAAAGTAAAGGAGCGGAGGGGAGAGCAAGAGAACCGGATAGAACAGCCGGATCCGGCCCGCGGGCCGTAGTTTGCCCACGGCTGACCTAGACCCTGGCCTGCCCTGTCTAGTGCTCCTGAGCTGCAGAAAGAAGTGAGCACTTACTGCCAGGGAAATTCGGACCCGCTTCAGCTTGCGCTTGTCACATGATTCCGACTTCTCCAACTTTGTTAGAGCCGACAGGGAGAGAAGAGGAATTGATGTTATAGGGAGGAGGGAGGTGAGAAGAGTGGTGGAGCCGGGGGAAGGGTGCATTGCAAGGACAGAGCTGGCATCCAGGAGGGCAGAAGGGCAGGGAGAATGGAAGCAGGTGCTACAGGGCTACTGGAGAGGTTACCTCAGCATTAGAGGTTGAGCTAGACGGAGAGGCTCCGGCCACTCACCTCTGAAGCAGCCTGGGGGGGTGGACTGCCACAGAAGAGGCTCCTGAGGGCGATGCCAGCCTGCTCCACGTTCCCTGTGTTCCCAAACACAAGGCCCTGGGGCAATGTCATCTTTGGGGGAGAGGGGAGGAGGGCAAGGGGAGAGGCATCCTGGTTCTACCCCTGGTCCATTCAGGCGGCCTCTTTGCTGGGATGTGCCCCAGCTACAACGTGCGCAGGGGCCCTTGTGTAGTCTGAGGCCGGGCTCCAGCTCTGTGGGCGAGGGGAGGGAGGTGCTAGTGGGTGCTGGGCTCACCTGGGGGACTCTCCCTGAGGCTCATGGAGTTGCTGGACGCCCTCTTCAGAGCGGGCTTCAGCGGCTTATGAGTCTCCCCCCGGGCTGCAGGGAAGCCCGGGTCCTCTGTGCTCACCTACACAGGCAAAGGGGCTGGTGAGGCGGTGGCCCCAGGATACCGCTAGGTCGCCCTCCTGATCAGTCTACGCACAGTCAGGAGGTGTGGTGACTACAGGGCTTTCCCTCACCTGGAAGCGGACTGAGGTCTCGGGGCTGGGAGGACTCTCCTGATCGGGTGGCGGAGGAGTCTGGACAGCTCTCCGCTCCTGCATGTGCTGCCGCCGGCGGGCTGGGCTTAGCTGGGCCCCCAGCAGTGCCACCACCTGTGAGCGCTCAATGGAGCCCAGGAGGATCATTGACTCTGAACAGAGCAGGTGGGAGGACTCAGGAGCCAATAGTGAGGCCCTCCTCCCCACCCCCAACCTTCTCCCGCACTCAGAGTGGGGCCTTGGACACAGGCCACACACCAGGGGGAAAGCCCTGCCTGGCAAATGCTGGCTCTTCCTGTCCCCGCCCCCTTCCTGAGGAGCAACCCTGGGAGAGGCTCATAGCACCTGGCCCCTTGCTGGTCTCACCGGAGGACTCAACTAGGGCCAACATGCGGCCCTTGGTCCTGTGCAGCGCCAACCGCAGGTCCCGGAAGGTGCAGCTGAGGGCCACATGGGGAACATCTCGCACCATGATGTCCTCCACTCGCACCCGGTACTGCCTGGGGGCAGAGAGAGGCACTTGGTTTGTGATGAGCATGGGGAGGATAGCCGGAGCACTACCAACAGGGCCATAAGGAAGGCCCCAGAGCCCATGGGGACAAGGACGAAGGGGCAAGGAGCAGTCCCTGCCAGGGTATGGACAAGGGGAGCTCTGGGCAGGGGGGAGCAAGGTGGCTGGTCTCCCAGCTTCACTGACTGTGGACCCTGCTGGAGGTGGGTGTGAGGGGGTCCTAGGTCACCTTCTGCCCCTCACCCATAACCCCTTGGTTGCCCGGCCCTTCGTACTGGTGGCGGCCCCAGCCCAGCTCAGGCAGATAAGGCAGTTTCTTGATTCGGATGATGCTGTCGTAGAGTGAGGGCTGTAGGCTCTGGGCAACAGCATTGGCCAGGATGACGGCGATCATGACGGGCAGGATGTGGGCGATCTGGCCTGTGAGCTCAAACACGATCACAGCCGTGGACACCGTGTGTGTCACTGCTCCTGCCAGTGCAGCCGCTCCTAGGGAAGCCACCTTTAGTCTCCTCAGGGTGCCCAGGGAACAGATGGCCCTTCCCACCTGGGGACAGTCCCATGGGTACCCTCAGGGCTGCCCAGGACAGTTTTGAGAATTGGGTTTCTGCATTTGAAGGAAGCCTGGTTTCTGCCAGCAGGGGGCACCAGAGCCTCAGACCCTGTGGCCCTACCAGGGATTTTCCTGGACCTGTGGGGAACTGGAGCACTCACCCACCACTGCATAGCCCCCAGGCACAATCCGATAGGTGCTGCTGTCCGTGTGAATCCCATCTGGGAACCAGGCGGCCATGCTTTCGCCCACCAGACGCCCAAATGCTGCTCCTTCAGGGAGTGGGGTGGGAAGAGAAATAGGTAGTGGAGGGGGAGGGTGGGAACACTAGGAAGAGAGAGGGTCAGAGGGTGGGGGAGGGGCCAGTGGGTCATTCAGTGCAGGGGATAGTCCTTTGGGGGTGGGCACTGGGACAGGGCTGGACCAAAACCCACTCCCAGGCAGTGAGGGTATGGCCAGGGGGTAGCCAGAAGGTGGGAAGGGAAAACAGGCAACTGAGGACTCACCAATGACAAAGACAGGCATGAAGGCCCCACAGGGTACTGGGATAGTGGTGGCCAGTGCAGACATCCAGAACTGTAGGCGGAAGGCAGTTCAAACAGGTAGAAGTGCCACCTGGCTCCAGGTAGCCCCCAGCTCCACCCCAAAGACTCCCCATTGCGTATCAGGTAAATGTAGATTTACCAGCTATCCCAGAATTCCCCAGGGATGAAGGACTCCAGAACCAGATGGCTTGGGTTTAAATTCTCCAGAACCAGATGGCTTGGGTTTAAATTCTCACTTTGCCACTAGCTATGTGATGTTGGGCCAATTATGATCCAACTTCTCATCTTTTTTTTTAAAATTGATTTCAGAGAGGAAGGGAGAGGAAGAGATAGAAACATCAATGATGAGAATCATTGATTGGTTACCACCTGCATGCCCCTCACTGGGGACCGAGCCCACAACCCAGGCATGTGCCCCTGACCGGAATCAAACCAGGAACCCTTCAGTCCGCAGGCTGACGTTCTATCCACTGAGCCAAACTGGCTAGGGCTCTTTTTTTAATTTTATTGATTTTTAGAGAGGAAGGGAGAGGGATAGAGAGATAGAAATATTGATGGGAGAGAAACATCGATTGGCTGCCTCCTGCATGCCCCCTACTAGGGATCTGCCAGCAACCTGGGCATGTGCCCTGACCATCCTGACGGGGAATCAAATCAGTAACCTCTTGGTTCATGGGTCGATGCTCAACCACTGAACCACACTGGCCGGGCTTGAATGCCCATCTTTAAAACAGGGAGACTAATAGTACCTTTCATAGCATTGTTGTAAGGCTTAAAGGAGTTAATATGTGGAAAGTGCTGAGAACAGTGCCGGGCACCTAATAAGCCTGTGTAAGCATTAGCTATACATTTGTAAGGAGCCTCACCTTCATGAGAATGAAGATAACCAGGGTGAGGAAGACATTGGCACGTGGAGGGCTCCAGGCCTGTGAAGTTCCGGGAGGCTCTAACTCCTCCACCAGGCCCTGGCGGACCCATGTCCGGTTGTCAAACAGGGTGACCAGCGTCTCTTTCTGTGACAGCTATAGGGGAAAAGGGAGCCTCAGTCTGGGGAACACACAGGATGAAGGGACGGGGCCCATAGGAGAGCAGGGGCTGTTGGCTTTAGGAGGGATGCATCCCATAGGAAAGCATACGTTCCTGTTCTGCCTGAGGTTACCTGTCCAGCCATGAACTGTCCCAAGCCAGGGGGGAAGGTCAGCGTGGAGATGAGCAGGGTCACGAGAGCCGGGAAGAGCAGGCGTCTAGAGATGTAGGTTTCACAGCATCAAACACCGCGGTGCACTTGCTATAGGTGAGAGGCTGGGGGCCCTCACACACCTCAGGGCTGAGGTGGCAGCAGAGCCTTGGCTCTTACATAAAAGAACCCAGTTCTGAGAGAAGGTCCCCTTTGCTGTTCATGAGATGACGGCCCTGAGGGTGGTGGCCATGGGGGTTATCATGAGCCCCAACAACTTTCTGTTGGCTCCAAACTCCCTAGGTGGGTAGCAATGGCAGAAAGTCCACCACCCAGCTCCCTTCGGGACACCTCGGAGCTGTGTCTCCTTCCTTTGCCCTCAGCAGGCCTAGCTGAAGGGCTTTGCATGAGAGGAAAGAGGTTCTGGCTCTGTTTCTCTGCGGTGACTTAGGCTGAAGGTCAGTGTTAGGGGAAGAGGCGGGGGTCACTTATGAAGTTGACTGCAGGTGCCATAGGGAGCTGGCTCAGTCGGCTGCCCTTCCCCTGAAGGACATTAGTCCCAACAAAAGTCACGCCTCAGGCTTCCCCCTCCCAATCCTCAGGTCACAACTGAGAGAGCTGTGCTCTGGAGATTAAAAAAAGTCTCCCCCATCTCCATGCTTCCCTGGAGGAAACAAAGGCTCATCTACTCTCCAGGGAGCACTGCTATCCGCGCTGCCCAGGGCTAGGAGGTCTTAGTCTTTGATCTAAGTGCCCTCTGCTACTGACTGCAAATTCAAAAGTGCCAGTTTTTAGGTAATTCATGTAAGAGCCAAACTGTTCAACCCACCAGGAAAACACCATTGGCTGATTTTCTCAATGGAGTGCCTATTTTTTTTTTTTAAATTATCACCTGAGGATATTTTTTTCCATTGATATTTTTAGAGAGAGTGAAGGGAAGGGAGGAGGGGGAGAGAGAGAGAAGAATCGATGTGAGAGAGACACATCAATTGGTTGCCTCCCGCATGTACCCTGACTGGGGCTGGGGATCAAACTAGCAACTAAGGTATGTGCCCTTGACCCGGAATCGAACTCTCAACCCTTTGGTCCTTGGGCCGACACTCTAACCACGGAGCAAACTGGCCAGGGCTGGAGTGCCCCGTTTTTGACTGGGCCACTATACATCAGCTCACCTGTCACTCCCCCTCCCACCGCACTGTGACCCTCACACACCCAAAAAGCCAACCCACTTTTTCATGAGGAAGCGGTTGATGGTTTTCTGCTTCCGCATCACCTGGACAATCTTCCGGTTCAGGTAGACAAAGAGCGCCCCCCCAAAGCCACTGGCAATACTGGAGAGGGAAGAAGCATCATTGTAAGAGGGGTCTTCCCTCTTTTACCTCCTCCTCTCCCACAGCCCCAGCTCCCACAGCTCCTCACCCAATGACAGCAAAGGCTGGCAGCTCCTGGAGGTCAAAGGGGAAGTCAAGCCGGAACCGGGTTTTGAAGAGAGCAGTGATAGTCTCTGAAGGGAAGGCAGAGTAGCAGAGGGAGGCAGGTGTAGCGTTGAGGGCCCCACCTGAGCCATCTCAGGGGCTCCCCGCATCCCCCAGGTACCCCCACCTTCATCACGGTTCCAGACGGCCAAGACCCGGAAGATGAAGGCACTGAAGGTGGCAGCAAAGAAGCCCCGCCAATAGTTCCGCACCGCGAAGAAGGTGGAGGTGACTTCAATGCTGAACAAGACACCTGCGAGGGGCCAGGGAGCGCCACTTCAGGCCGGGGCCTGGGCCAGGACTCAGAGCCGATGAGAAGGTAAGGCCCAGGGCAGGCTGGGGGCTGGACTGGCCACCTACCTCCGATAGGGGCTGCAAAGCAGCAGCCCACTCCCACAGCACAGGCAGCGGCCAGCATCTCTGTGTTCCGAGATTCGTTCTGGTGAGAGTGGTGGACCGGGGAATCAGCTGGGCTCAGCAGCACACCCCTCTCCTCTGCCCTCCTCCAGGGCACCCCTTACCTCATAGATGCCCCCGAAGAGGGAGAGGAACTTGCTGAGCAGCGCAGCACACATGCTTGCGATATGTACAAAAGGGCCCTGGGGGAGGGGGTCAGGAGGTGAGAGGGGAAGCTGCACACCCTGACCCTGGCCTGGCTTCTTCCTCCACTGGGAGGGACTCCTTTATTCCCCAACCCGCAGTTACCTCTTTGCCAAGGGGCATCCCACTGCCCAGAGCACACGTCAGCCCGATGACCTTCGCTACAAAGGTCTTGAGGGTGAGGTATTCCTTTAGCACCACGCCCCGCAAGATGGTCTTCATCTCGGGGATGCCGGACCCTGGAGAGTGGACAGTCCCAGGAGAGTAATTGGATGGGCCTGGGTCAGGAGGATCCACCTCCGCCCTTCCCTTCTCTCCCTACTGTACCGACAGCCTGAGGAGCCAGGATCTGTGTAAATCCAGCTGAGAAAGTGATGAGGACGACAGGATAGGTGACCCAGGCCAGGTACTGGAGCAAGAGGCTGGTGTTCAAGCCTCGAGACATCCACTGCTGAGCTGTGGGGAGAGGAGGTGCTGCTGGACCCCTGCGGGGCATACCCAGTCCCCGCCTGGCCGCTGGGCCACATTGATAGGAGAGGCTGTCCCAGGGAATACCATACAGAGCCCAGGCACAGGGGCAGGGAAGGGGTCTACAGGCCTTCAGCGGGGGAGAGATCATTGTAGGTACGAGGGTCAGTTGGAGAGGGGAGGCGAGAAGTCACGGCCTATGGGAGGTGGTAGTGATTATGTCTGAAGATAGGCACTCAGGCGGCCAAGTAGCCAAGATACTTCGACAAGATTGGCATGGAGGAAGCAGGATGGTGTTTCCCAGCCCTCCCCTGCCAGCCCTTGTCCTCACCCTGCAGACAGGCGGCAATGGCATAGTCCATGGCCCAGCTGACGAGCGCCATGACGAGCCCCAGCAGGACCAGGAAGATCCAGTCTTCACCAACCCTGGATACTAGGAACTTATGACAGCGTACAGAACAGACTGGGAGCAGGGAAGGAAACAACGGGGGGCTGGCACCAAAATGCTTCTACCCCTGCCTTTTCCAACCCCCAATGGGCAGCTCTAATGAATGGCCTCTGACCCCCCAGTTCAGCACAGCCAGATCCCCTGCCCAACCCAAGTCTCACTGCGGCACCGGGCACAACGGCTCTGTCCGTATTCGAGGAGCTCTAGGGGAGCTGGAGGGGACAGCGGGCTCCTCCAGGGCTCGGGCCCTGCCAGGCGGATCCGAGCAGCCTCCTCTTTGGCAAAAGCCCCAAGGTCCTGAGTGTACCGGCCATACATCTGAGCAATGGGGAAGATAGGGTTAGCAGCTCTGCGTGGCTGAGAGGGGATTCAGGGAGGGCCCTGGGGTCTCAGCTCCCCTTCTCCCAGCCCCCAGATTATATATTCCCTCTTGAACCCACAGGTCCCACTTTGGCTTGGGGTGTGAGAACAATGCACATTGCAGACTGTGGGAGCTGTCCTGCCGGAGTGATAGGATCCCCTGCCAAGGGACGGGGACACTGCGCTGGGGGTGGCAAAATAATCAGTCCTCTTCTCACAGCGCTGCCTGGGGGAGGGCAGCGCTGAGGAGGAGTGGGAGGGAAGCCCCAGAGGAGAGCTGGAAAAACCTACAGCTCTGAAAGTGGGAGGAGGGAAGGTCAGAGAATAAGGGATGGCCAAGAGCATATGGGTAACAATAAGGTCCTCAAGGAGCTGGGGGCAGTTGAGTTGGGCCTAGGAACAGGCGGGGCCTCAATCCTTATCACGTTCCTGCTGGGCCTCTGGCCTGTGACTGAGTCAGCTGTACCCCTTCCTCCCACCCTAATCCCCTTGTCCCTATTATCCATCCTCCGCTCCCACCCCCCTCGCCCCAGCCTGCCAGACCAGCTGGGAGTGGAAAGTCTCTCGGGTGGGTGGGGAGTACTTGGTGGCCTCAGCCCACACTGGAGCTGCCCTGAGTCCAGTGGTAGGTTGGGGGACAGCAGAAGCTGATGGCTGGGCTATGATGCTGGGGTGATGGGGAACGGAGAGTCTCTGAGCTATGGCTAGACCTGCCAAGCTGGGCATGTGTTGAGGGGTGGGGAGGAGTAGATTCCGGCTGCCACCTGCAGAGCTTCGAGACACAAAGGGCTCCTGTTGGGACTGGGGGGTGGTGGTGGTGAGGGAGGGAAAGAGAGAGAGAGAGAGAGAGAGAGAGAGAGAGAGAGAGAGAGAAGAGAAAGAGAGAACAAGATAGAGAAAAAGAAAAGGGAGGGGAGAGACCAGAGAGGAAAGGTGGGGAGGGAAGAGAGGACTGGGGACGGAGCAGAGAAGAGGAAGGAGAAGAAGGGAGGAGGAAGGGAGAGAAACAAAGTAGAGTATAAACAGGCCGACACAATGTCAGAGTGGGAGGTGAGCCTGTGAGAAAAAGACAAAGGGATAGAAAGGAGAAGGGGGAGAGACTGGAGCAGAGAGTGCCCGGGAGACAGCTTGACCCTGAGAACTCATACCAGAGATAAAGACCAGGCGAAGGAGCTGGGGCTGGGGCTGGTGCAACTGATAGACACCGTTTCAGGGCCAGGTGCCTGGCTTCCTAACCAATGCCCCATTCTTGGCTTGTGCAGATGGACAGACACCTCCCACCCTATGTGAAGGCTCAACCCTATATCCTCGCTCCACCCCCACCCCTGTCACCTCTCCCTGTCATCCTGTTCCATCCGGTCATTCCCTCTCTTAACTGGGCACCTCCCAGCCTCAATTACAGCCAGGGGCTCCCTCCTCCTGGAGAGATTCCCTCCCTGCCTCCTTCCTGGGCAAATTCCAGGACCAGCTGTTTATAAAGGAGCCCTTCCCTAGAGTTTGGGCCCCCCACCCCAGTGACACAAGGAAGGGCAAAAGGCTTCTCAAACACTAAGTTACAGTGGTGGCCACGAGTCAGCTCAGAACCCCAGGACCCCTGCTTCTAATGAGGTCAAGGGACACCCCTGGGGTGGGTAGGGGCTGGATACTCAGAGTAAGCATGAACAAAGGTCCCAATTCCCACACCCATTCCTGCTTGACCCGTCCCCCCTTAAGTTCCTGTCCCTCACAGAGCAGCAGGCCACCTTTTTTTTTTTTTTTTTTTTTGCCAAAGAATAGATGCAGGGGTTCCTGCCAATATTGGGGGCTGGGTTTGACCATTTTTCTACACACTCTTGTTTCTGTGTCTAGCACAGTAAAATGCACGTACTGGGGACAGAGAGAATGTCTTGGTGGTGAAGATAGAGGTGTAGACAGATAAAGTTCAACGGGTGTGAGCGGTGCTGGGGAGGGGTAGTGGGGTGCTGAGACTTGGGTCCAGGTGGTCAGGGGGAGGAGCAAAGAAAACGTGGTGTGTTGGTGGGAAGAGGTAATGGGAAGGACACCTCGGACAAGCACCTGATCTTGTCCTCTGCAGGCCCCAGCCTCGGCCAGAAACCTGCATGCAGCTTGTCCCTTAGCCCTCCAACCTCTCAGGCCCTCCAGCCTCAGTTTCCCCAGCTCAGAAGGCTGGGGCGGGGCTCGGGTAGGTCCCCGGTCCTCGCGCTTCCGAGGGTAACCAGGAGCAGCAGTCCGGAGCGCACTCCTCAGAGCTCGGCTCGGCTTCACTCACCAGGGTCTGCTCGTACTGCAGCGCCCGCGGCTCCATCCCTTCCTCCGCCGCCGCGGCCGCTCCGGCCGCCATCTCCGCGCACAGCCCTCTGGCCTCCCGCCGCGGCTCGGGCTCTGGCCTGGACTCGGCTCCCCGCCCGCAGAGCCCGCGCCGACACCCGTCCCGTCCCCGCAGCCCCGGCGGCCGAGTGCAGAGAGCCTCCCGCTCGCGTCCCCTCCTCGGCGGGCGGGTCGAGGGCGGTGCCCGCGGTGCTGCTCCGCCCGCCGGCCCATTGGCGGGGGCCGGCCCAGCCCGGCCGGGGTCTGTGTTGGGGCCGCCTTCTAGGCTTGGGAGAGGCGGTAGGGGGCGCTTGGAACGCGCGAGCCCGCGCCCCCTCTCCGCGGAGGCGGGGGGCTGAGAGGGGCGCCGGTGCCAGAGCGGGGGCGGGTCCACTGGCACGTGGAGGGGCGGGCTGGGTCTGCAGCTCCCGGTGCCCGAGCCGAGCGGGAGAGACTGGAGACACCGGGGTCGGACAGCCGGGACCAGGGCCGGCGGCGCCGTCCGCATCAGACTCTTCAGGCCCAGTCTCTCTCTCTGAAGTGGTTCCCTCTCTTGCTTCTCCGGAGGGACCAGCAGCTCAGATACGCCGCTGCTCCGCCTGGAGTGAGAAGCAAACCTGCCGGGACTCGGAGGGGAACACTAAGTCCAGGAGTGGGGGCGGGGGGGCAATGCTCGGAGTTGAGGCCCTGGGTCTCTCTCATCCCTTCCCTTCCTCCCCTTTCTTGCGGCTTCCCGAGTGAGGTGCACCGGGAGCACTCTGGACTGAGGGGTGTGCGGGGCTGGGCCGAGCGGGGGTGGGGGGTGGGGGGTGGAGGAGTGAGGCTCGAGGGAAGGGAGGTCTAGGTGCGGGAGAGGGCGCTCCTGGAGGCGGGCGTGGAGGGACAGAGGTCGCTTCTTCCTGGCAGGGCCCAAGGAGAAACCCGAGTAGCTGCTGACACCTCGCCGCCATGGGGGAAATGGGCTCTTGGTTCTCCATCAGGGTTCGAAGAAGGATAGAGCAGAGGGTGGGGTGAACACAGGGTGGATGGTCTGTGTGTGCGTGTCAGATAGTGTCAGGGGAGAGGCCAGTGCCCAGGAAATAGGCAGTGTGCCGGAGGAGGCAACAGGATGAAGGGACATGTGGGAGGTAGAGGTGTTGGCTGGGAGGAGGGGGCAGTGCCAGGAAGGGGGCAGTGTGAGAGGAGCCAGCATCCTGGAGGAAGGGGCAGTCAGTGTAAGGCAAGAGTATCCGTAGGAGAGGAGAGTGCCAGGATGAAGGGGCACATAGATCAGTGTCCAGGGGGAGAGGGCAGTGGAGAGGGAACGAGCAGTACCAAGCTCCGGAGGCAGTGTGATGGGGTCAATGCCAGCCTACAGGGCGGTGTGGGGGAAGAGAGCAGGACTCAGGGCAAGAGGACAATGGTGGGGAGGGTGCGGTACCAGGGGAAGGGATAGTGCAGGCTTTCCTCTTCCCCATAGTGACATCATGGCAAATTCCCAAACTGAAAGGACCCAGCTCGGGTGACATCCAGCAGGGCCGAGCTGGGCCAGGCCGGCCTGAAGGGCCTCGGTGCCAGCTGGAGGGGCTAGGTATTGCGCCCTGCGGAGCCGGCGCTCTGGGGGCGGGGTTCTGCTCCGCCCTTTCTCGGCGCGGACTGTGCCCTCGGCGAGCACGCGTGCTGGCAGGTAGGGCTGGGCTGGGCTTCTCTGGGCCAAGGATCAAGGTCTCTGGCTGGGGTAGGGCCCCATGCGTTCCAGTTTTCCCAACAGGAATACTGAAGAGGGCGCAGTCGAGCCTCCGCAGAAAGCTAGAAACCGCGCCACCTCGGCGGGAGGTGGTGGTGGTGGGGTCTATCTATTGTGATCCCGCCCTGGGGCGGGGTTATGGATCTGAGGCCCGCCCTCAACACTGAAGTCTCTCAGAAGCAGTAATTCGGGGCGGAAGTTAGGAAGCCCCGAGAGCTAGGCGACGGAAGTGGCCGTGCTACTGCCTGTCTGTGCGCAGGCGTTATTCTATTTCCTTGCTGTTGCTGTTTAGGCGGTACCTTTCCCCCCTCTCCTGCACGTTTTCTCCGCGCGAGGGGGTGCGCGTACTCCTAGTCGTGGTTGCGCGGTCAGCGCCCTCTGTGCTACTCTCGTCGTCCTATTGCCATGGCCGGCATTCTGTTTGAGGATATTTTTGATGTGAAAGACATTGACCCGGAGGGCAAGAAGTTTGACCGAGGTAAGTAAGGTATATAGAGGCAGTTTTGGGTAAGGGACTAACCTGGTTCTTGGGGACACGCCCCCGGGCCCCGGTCCACCCAACCCACGTGGCATGCGCCTACGGACAGGTCCTGATGTAGGGACCGCGCTCAGGAAACATTTTATAGATGAAAGAACGGAGACTCCTAGCTCTCCTTGGGTTCACACATCCTGTGCCCGGTGCCTGGGTGGCCTTTTCTCGTGGTGCTAGTAAACTCCTGGGCATCCTTCTGGTCCCTGCCCACTCTGCTAGGCGCTGTACTGTGCACCTTACACGCTTTGTCTTATTTCTTTCAAGTGTCTACATGAGGTAGTTATTGTCTTACCCATTTTTCTCTGAGAAGTAACCCACCCAAGGCTGCACAGCAAATAATCCGACTCCAGAATCTGTATTATTTTTTGTTGTTTGTTTTTTAGTTTTTATTGAGTTTATTGGGTGACATTGGTTGACAAAACCATGCAGGCTTCAAGTGTACAATTCAACAAATCTTCTGCATCCTGCATCCTGAGCACATCACCCAGAGCAAAGCCTCTTTCCACCTATATTCTTGTATTGCCCTTAGAATCTTTAGCTTTTTGTGAAGCCCTCTCCGAGTTAGAGTTGGCTGCTTGGAATAATAAAGAGTTGCTCTTTATTCTGTCATTGATCAATAATTGTTTCTTTCTGCCCTAACTGGTTTGGCTCAGTGGATAGAGCGTTGGCCTGCGGACTGAAAGGTCCCAGGTTCTATTCCGGTCAAGGGCATGTACCTTGGTTGTGGGCACATCCCCAGTAGGAGGTGTGCAGGAGGCAGCTGATGAATGTTTCTCTCTCACTGATGTTTCTAACTCCCTATCCCTCTCCCTTCCTCTCTGTAAAAAATCAATAAAATATATTTTTAAAAAATAATTGTTTCTTTCTGTTTTCTCACCCTTTGCCTGGATGAGAATGTTCTTCAAGACAAACACCGGTTTTTACATGTCTTAATAATCCCCTCAACACAGCACCTGACACAGAAAGACAAAACCTTTGCCCAAAGTTAGGTTGTTTCTTAATCACCGAGGCAGGCCTAGAATCTGGATATTCTTTGTTGCCAGAGGACTTTTGATTCTTTTCCTGGGATTTTCTCCACTTTGCTTCTTGCATATCTGGTTCTGATTGAGTCTGCACTTCTGAGAACAGATGAGAGGCCAGTGGATGCAAAATGGGTTAGGTCAGTGGTCGGCAAACTCATTAGTCAACCGAGCGGCAAACCGCGAGCCGCAGTTTGCCGACCACTGGGTTAGGTTGAGTCTTCTATTGCATACGGCCCCCCAAAGTGGGGTCTGCAGGGTCACCCTGGGTCAGGCACTTATCCTCTGCCACTCTTTCTCTACTTCTCTCCAGTATCCCGACTGCATTGTGAGAGTGAATCTTTCAAGATGGACCTTATCTTAGATGTAAACATTCAGATTTACCCTGTAGATTTGGGTAAGTATTGAACACAGAAAATAGCAGGAGACTTTTTGCCATTTCGGCTATTTTCACTCTCAGATATTGCCATTACTTTCAGGTGACAAGTTCCGGTTGGTCATAGCCAGTACCTTGTATGAAGATGGTACCTTGGATGATGGTGAATATAACCCTACAGATGATAGACCTTCCAGGTGAGGGAGTGAAGAAGGGAGTACTTGAAATATGCCCGAGAACAAAGTAGATAAGTGGTATAGAAAGACCCTTATTTAATTAAGTCGTGGAATAAAAGATTATCAGCAGAATCTGAGGAACTTAAGGAAATTGCTGCACTTAAGAATTAGAGCCCTGACTGGTTTGGCTCAGTGGATAGAGCGTCGATCTGCGGACTGAAAGGCCCCAGGTTCGATTCCGGTCAAGGGCATGTACCTTGGTTGCGGGTACATCCCCAGTAGGGGGTGTGCAGGAGGCAGCTGATCGATGTTTCTCTCTCATCGATGTTTCTAACTCTCTATCCCTCTCCCTTCCTCTCTGTAAAAAATCAATAAAATATTTAAAAAAAAAAAAAAAAGAATTAGAAAGGTACCTGGCCAGTGTGGCTTAGTGGTTGAGTGTCGACCTATGAACCAGGCAGTCATGGTTTGATTCCTGGTCAGGGCACATGCCTGGGTTGCAAGCTTGATCCCCAGTGTGGGACATACAGGAGGTAGCCGATCAATGATTCTCTCTCATCATGGATGTTTCTATCTCTCCCTCTCACTTTCTCTCTCTGAAATAAATGAAAACATTTTTTTTTTTTTTTAAAAAAAGAATTAACAAGGTGTTTATCCAGAGCAGTGATTACATGCTTGTGATTTGTAGCTTTTTGATGGTGGAGGAAATGACTACTGAGTGACCTAGGTTGTATGAGCCTTGAGTCTTGGGGGGGAATTTGGTGTGATGGGAGTTTAGAACCCCATTGAGTTAAAATCTCAGTCCTACCACTCATTTGTTGAATAACCTTAACCTCTTTCAGCCTCAGTTTTCTTGTCAGTGAAAGACAGATGGTTGTATCTAGTTCGCAGGTTTACTGTGAGGACTAAATAACATTGTATTTGGAAAGTGCCTGTTGCTATAATGCTGGCACTTAGTTACCAATTTTAAAGAACCTCTTATTATTGTTAACTACTTTAAAAAATGTATTTTTATTGACTTTTAGAGAGAGAGGAAGGGAGAGGGAGAAGGGAGAGATAGAAACATCAATGAGAGAAACTTCGATTGGCTATCTCCTGCACGCCCCCTACTGGGGATTGAGCTCCCAACCCCCGCATGTGCCCTGACCAGGAATCAAACCAGTGACCTCTTGGTGCATGGGTCGATGTCCAGCCACTGAGCAACACTGGCCTGGCATTGTTAACTACTTTTAAGAGTAACTGCCACTATTGTTCCACAGGGCTGACCAATTTGAGTATGTAATGTATGGAAAAGTGTACAGGATTGAGGGAGACGAAACTTCTACTGAAGCAGCAACACGTCTGTAAGTTCCTTGGTCTTGTGAGAACCCTTTCACCCTGCCCTGTTCTGAGAATTTGGGACTTGCTTATCCTTCCTGTGTTGGGTCCCTCTCTTTAAGTACCTCAGACCTAAGCAGGACCCAGAAAGAAACTTCTGGGAACAGTTTTCAGTCTAAAATGTAGGCCGCTCACTTTGCTCTTTGTCAGGGTCTCGGCCCTGGTGGTCCAAATGAGAGACTGATAACCTTGCTGTGTGCAGTGCGAAGGAAGGCTGCTTCCTTAGGAAATAAATGCAGCATTAAGTAATTAAACTGCTAGGTGTGTTTGTGCTTGTGTGTTTGTTTGTAAGTATGTATGTATATGTATATGTTGCTACACTGCAACCCAATCCTTGTTCTTTGGTTTCCCTGCCTAGCTGTTTTTTCTTTTCTTTAAAATCTTATTAAAACAATATGTGCCCTTTGTAAGAAATATGAAAAGCAGAGAAGTAATGTCAAGAAGGAACAAAAGTCATCTATAATTCCATACCCAGAGGGAACCTTTTACATAAACATTTTTGAATAATTTAGGTATTTTTTTTTCTTCTGTGCTTTTTTCTTTGAGATCTTGTTGTTTATTACAATATTTTCTTCTACTTTTTTTGCTTAATGTTATGTAAAACATGTTTCCCCATGTCAGTTTAGAGCTTTTCCTAAACATTTTAATAGCTGTATATCTAACATTCCAGTAAATGGATATATCTGAATTAATTTGACCATTTCCTTTATTCTGGGCATGTAGTATTTTCCACTTTTGCTAATATAAAAAACACTGTCTTGCATATGTCTGTGCATTCATTTTTGTCTGAATTTTGGTTCCTAGTGACAAAACATTAGAAAGGTGCCTCTTTTTCTTAGGCTGGGCTGGAGAGCTGCTGAGTAACAGCTGCTCCAAATCTCAGACTCATGGGACTGGACCTTCTGTTTCAGCTCTGCCTACGTGTCCTATGGGGGCCTGCTCATGAGGCTGCAGGGTGATGCCAACAACCTGCATGGATTTGAAGTGGATTCCAGAGTTTATCTGCTGATGAAGAAACTGGCCTTCTGAACCATTGGGAAGCCAACCTTGCTGCTTAGTCACTCAGGTCATGGACATTTGTTCAAGTCTGAGTTGCAGTGGCTGTTGTCCTGTTCAGGAGGGGCTGGCTCTCTGTCCACTGTGGTGCTTCTCTACCTGGTCTGGACTCAGTGGGAAACTGACTTGCCTGTGAAAGACCCAGCGGGAGAGTTTAAAATGAACCAGAGTTGTTTTGTGTGTATGATTTTTTTAAATTAAACTTTACTTTTTAAGACTTTTCCTCCCCTTAAATTTTTCCATTTACTTTAATATCATTTTTTTTTAGTTTGCCTATGGTATATTATGTCTCTGGCCCATAGCCAGATGATCATCCAATGTAAGATCTGTCTCAGCCTTTTGGTATCTGGGTTCAGGGTTTCTCAGTCTCCTGGCTGACTATCCTCAACATTTGTCCTCCAATGTGATTTTCTACACAAGAGAAGATATGGTGTTTTTGGCTCCTGGGGCACCCCAGGCGCAGAAGATAACACCCATTTGGCATAGAATTTTGAATTGGCAAGGAGCCCCGCTTGTGTCCTTCTAACACTTTCAGTCGCTTAAGAAGTCAAATCACATGTTGACTTGAATGAGTCACTTGCGTAGCCTGGAAATGTTCATAATTTTTAAGGAAGCTTTGGGTAGAGGCTTTTATACACAAGCATGGGACACAACTATGAAGAAAATAGGAAGAGTGGATTTGGTGGTTATGGGAACAGGTGGAGGAGCTAGCTGTCTGCTCTGTATTCTGGTGGTGACCTGGAGGGAGGGTAAGTTTCTTACTGGTGACACTGAACAGGGAGCTGCTGCACAGACCAGTGAAGCGGACAGGGCACCAATACCAATGAGGTTGGCAGTCCAGTGCCAGTGCCCAAGACAGTACAGCAGCCTGACTGCCGTCACTACCTGAAATGTGGAGGAAGCACCCAGTTGAGGAAATGGTGATGCTTACAAGGACCCGAGCAGAGGAGCTGGCTCTTCAGCCTGGCATGCAAGGTCCCTGAGAAAGCATATGGGACTCTGATTACGCCTGGGATTTGTGAGTGTGTATTAAGCAGTTGTCTCTTTTGATCTCTTGTTTTGCCAGGGGAGCTGGTCCCCTGGTGGGATGCCTGGGGTATCTCCTTCCCCATCATTTTCAGGTCTTTATATGAGGTGTTAGAGTATTTAGGGAAATGGGTTGAAAATGAGTAGTCCCTGCAGGGGAGGAGGTAAAGGTGTTTCTTTTGCTTTAGTATGGAGTGGGGAGGGTGGAGAGGGAAATTGGAGATGCAGTGGGGGTTGGGATGGATTTTTATGGGATCCTACAGCCTTTCCATAGAGTCCAGTTTTGGGGTGGGGAACAGGTAGAGAAGGGTGAATTTAGGTTGGAGTGGGAGAACCTAATTACCAATAGTAGTTTCTGGGGTGGCACAGCAGACTGTCCTAGCTGCTCTGGGTGGCAGAAGAAAGAGAACTGGCATACAGTTGAAAAGAGATAGGAATGTTCTGGTTGTAACAGTTTTTTGTTTTGTTCTGTGTGAAGAGAAGAGGAGACAGATTTGAGAATGGGTTAGATATTCAATAGGGACAAATTAGTTCACACTGGAGAAGCCCATGAGTTATTTACATTTGCCCCAGAGCAAGTCAGATGCCAATACTGGATGCCTGGAACTTTCTGGCTACATACTTTTAGCAGTTTTGCCATCTTTGTCTCATCTGACTGTGCTGAGAACTCCTAATTCTTTGTCTCTGGTCCCTTTGACATCCCTGGTTTTGGGTGCTGCCTCTTTCATGTACCATAAAGGGTTTCATTTGATTATTAGATGTACTCTGCTTTAGTACTGCAGTAAATTAAAATTTCCACTTACCATTCCCTTGAATGCATCCTGGAATTTGTAGTGTAGATGAACTGATTCTTTCCCACGTAGAAACTGACACCATTCGAGATTTGGACAACACTTTTGAGCTTTGTGCATTTGTTGATTTCTTCTCCATGGCAACTGTTCTGTCCATAATGGGGGGAGAGGGACACCTGGAGATGTCTAAATTGGTCACTCGTACCAAGAGCTTTGGCTTTCTACTCAGAACTCTTTTATCTGTTGATGTATTTACTCCCTAAGGACTTGGGAATTCTTCCTAATAAATAGAAGCACTGAATAACATTGGACAGTGCACCGCACTGGGGAGAGTATGAGCTTTAGACTAAGTTGGCCTAGGGCAGTGGTCGGCAAACTGCGGCTCACGAGCCACATGCGGCTTGCGAGCCGCGGTTTGCCAACCACTGGCCTAGGGTGTTTCTTTCCCTTCTCACAGTCTGTGAAACCTTTGGGAACTTACCTGGCTTCTCCCTCATCTATAAAATAGAGTCACCGGAGCCTTAAAGAAGACCATACAGTTCCTGGCACCCTGACTTTCATCCTGCTTTAGCATGCCTCCAGTGATCCTAGGTATTGGCGGCAGTGTTTGGAACTCTGGGTTCCTGGCTCCTCTGCCTACGCTGTAGACGTGCCTCTCCTGTCCTAGCTGCTCTGGGTGCCAGAAGAAAGAACTGGCATACAGTTGAATAGAGATAGGAACTTCCTTGTCGTAACAGTTTTTTGTTTTGTTTTGTGTGAAGGGAAGAGGAGACAGGATGATTTGGGAATGGGTTAGATATTCAATAGGGACCTTTTGGTGGGGAGGGAAGAGGAGGAACTTCCATTAGTTTTCCCTACAGGAGCCTCTGGAGGTAGTGTTGACCTTTGCAGTGGAGATTTGTCCTGGGCAATATAAACCTCCTCTCCCTTAGCACCAAGATGGCATTTATGGGCAAAGCCCCATAAGCCTGGCTTTTTTCTCTAGAAATCCCCTAGCAGAGTTTATGGTGGTCACACAAAGCTGCTTTTAGATACTATTTACCTCTGGGTATTGGGAAATGAGCCTTCAACTTGTACTTGAGTTGTAACTTGTGTCTCCTGCTGTGTGAGCCCTAGGAGACTGACTCATGCCACTTCCTGCACTTCCCCCTGACCTCCACAGGAGGGAGGCAGGACCCCAAGCTTGGCGAAGCTTCCTGCTGAGCTGCTGAAGCTCTGGCTGTTTGCTCAGCTGTCACTTCCAGGTCTTGTCTTGCCTGAACTGTCTGCTCATCCTTACCTGAGGTGTGAGGCACTCCTAGGCTTCCTGTTAGCTTTTCTTTTCTTTTTTTCTTTTTTTTTTGTTTTGTTAGGGAGGGGCAGAACTATTGCCCTCTGAGAAGAATATCTTTTTCTTTTCAGTTAGCTTTTGGGTACTTAATTTATTCTTTATTTATACAGGCTCAGACAGTCTTTCTGGGAGACAACGTCTCATTCATTTCTTAGGGGTAAGGATCTCCTAAGAAAAGGAGATCAGAATGCCATTGAGAATGAGGTAAAGGGTTATGGTAAAGAGACTAACCTTAGCTCTGAGCAGAAAACCAAAGCTCGCTTTTCTGTTTTCTGACATAAATTAGTCTCTACCTTTGTTCAGAGGACAGGCCAGTCCAGGCCTTTAAGGAATTATCATACGAAAAAGCATATAGAGAATTCATAAGTTGTAAATTTGTACAGAAAATAGACCAACGATAACTAGCTGCTCTGGTGAATATTATTGATAGGTTAAAAAAATAGCTTTTCTGCCCAGCCGGTGTGGCTCAGTTGGTTGAGCATCATCCCATGCCCCAGGAGGTTGCTGGTTCGATTCTGGTCAGGGCATATGCCCAGGTTGGGTTTCAGGCTCCATTCCCAGTAGGGGGCATGTAGGAGGCAGCAATCGATGTATCTCACATCAATATTTCTCTCCCTCCCCTTCCCTTCTCTGAAATCAATAAAAACATATTTTAAAAAATAGCTTCTGGTGTTTTAAACAGTGAAAAACGACCCCCTTTCTGTCCTATGTATCTGCCTTTACCAGGGCTGTGGGTTCCAGGGAAAGCAGGAAACCTGGTGGAGCTGCAGTTGTCTCCCGGGCCACTCCTCCCGGTAAGAGAATTACAATGGGAGACACTGCTGGTATGAGCAGTGCCTGAGCACCTTACTCCTCCTGAGACAGATTCTGGAAGTGGGGGTGCGCCATCGCTAGTAGAGGACTGGTGGGGTTGGGTATGGCAGCAGAGGGGTCAGGAAGTGGGAGTTGGAACTGGGCCGTGGGGGTGGGCATGGTGGGTGAAGGAGAGAAGAGTGTATGTTGTCCAATGGGAGGAAGGGTTAGGGAAGAATATCCAGGCTGGAGGTTGGGTGGCAGGGAACCCATGTCCAAAGTTCCTGGAGGAATATTCAGGGCTCCTAGGGCCCTGGGTGAGGGTCCAGGAAAGAGTCCATGAGTTCCATTCAAAGGTCCGTGTGTCCTGTTCAGTTGTCCAGGGATTTGGTCTAGGAACCTGGAGGTTTGGTTCAGCAGACCAGGCCTCTTGGCTCTGACTCCCTGTAGCCTCTTCAGAAGTCCAGAGCCAGTAGTTTTGGCCAGGACACTGGAGTTCGTCTCCAACAGTCCAGAAGTCCTGTTTGGAAGCTTGTTCAGTGTGAGGAGTAGAGAGGTACTGTGTGGGAGCGCTGTGGTGGGTAGGGCCCGCTTGGCACAGAGGGTGGGCCCTACTGCATGCAGCAGGAAACGCACCTTTCCTCGGAGCAGTTGTTGGAAGCTCAGGAAGATGGCATGGGGATCTTTGTGAGCTGTGGTCCTGCCCTGTGGAGGAAGCTGAGGGCAGAGGATGGGCCTGAGGCCAGAGACCTGGGCCAGATCTCATGCCTCCCCTGTCTATGTGGGAAGATAGGGTACCAGCACCCAGGCTTTATGGCTGGGAGGGAGCATTCCTTGGGAGGTCATCTCTTCTACCTCAAGATTCTTAGAATTCCTCTTCCCTCAGGCCTTCTAAGGACTGAGTCAGAAAAGAGGGACATTTCCTATAGTTCCCTTGACTGGGGACTTACCTGGGTTCCAAGGAGGCCCTGCAAGGCCCCAAGGAGGAGGCGAACTTGTCCAGAAAGCTGCCCCAGTAAGAATGAGAGGCAAGTGGGTCCCAGTTGTCCCCGTGCTGCCATCACTCCCTCCAGCAGGAGGGTCGTCGCCCCCAGAACGTCCTGTGCCTTGGTCTGCTCCTGGGAAAGAGATGGACGAGAGAAGTGCACTGCTTCAAAGGGCATGCTAATAGCGGGTGGGAAGCTTGGAGGAGTAGCCAGCAGAATGAATCATAGAAGCTGAGAATTGGACAGGACCAAGGTCCCACCCAGCACAGGAATTCCTTCACAGTCTCCCGACAATTGGTCATCAGCCTCTGCTTGAATAACTCCAGTGTCCGGTAACCCTGCCTGGTCTTACACTTACTTTCAGTCAGAAAAGCTCTTTTTCTTTCTTTCTTACATTATACCGAAATCTACCCTTTTATGCCGTTTACCTCTTGGTTCTAGTGCTGCAAATCTCTTTCTGCTACAAAATCTTAGGATCATGTGATTCTTTTTTAACTGAATATATGATGAAACCATCATAAAGAGCATAAAGATGAAAGGAAGGGCTTGCTGGTACGTGGCAGAGCTGGAACTGAGGGCTCCCTAGGAGCTGCCCTCCCCTAGCCCAGCCCCCTAGGACCCGAAGGGAGAATGAGATTCCAGGGGTCTTGAGGATAGAAGAGTTAACCTACCATGGAGTGCTCCTTCCCAGTGGTTTCCTGAGCCTCCGACTAAAGCTCCCCATGCTATACCATGAGACTGCCACTTCGTCCAAGCTAATCAGACAGGCTTTTTATTTTTTTTCAACCATTCCTCATATAACATGTTTTCTAACCTCTTACTCTTCAGGTTGCTTCCTCCTGGGTACATGCTAGTTTAATAGGTCCTCTGAATAAATTAGTGTGTGTCTAGTACTTAGTCCAGTATTTTTAAGTGCAGTCCACTCGGAATTTTATGGGAATATTTCCACATTATTGGTGCTAAACATTGAAAGCTACCCAGAATTACTAGGTTTTTAAATAGCTGCCTCAATAATGTTGTTACATGTGAAGTTTGGGGTCAACTCAACCCTCCTAGATCCTTTTCATAGTAAATTCTAGGGCCAGAAGTTTATATGAGGGAAGCAGGGCATTGTGGCCTGCAAGCTGGAATAGGACTTTACTCAAGTACTTTGCACATGTAGAATTTTTTATATATCTCTGTTAAATTCCACCATGTTTTGAACCGCGCCTTTCAGTGATTTGAATTTTGATTCTGTCTTTTGTTATTTTTGTGGTGGTTCCCAGCTTTGTGTCATCTGTGGATGACAGATCAGTCTTACTTATTCATGCCAATTTAAGAAGCTTGAATTGGAATAAGTCAAAGGCATGGCCCATGAGAGACCTTTATCCAGCTTTTCATGATGTTCAGCTTTGAATCTATTTAACACACTGGAACTGCAAGCCATCATCTTGTCCAGAGGATAGTATCACAGTAGAATGTAGATTGGGTTAGAGTGGCCAAGCTGAAGATGAGATATTTTCAGAGAACTCAGGAATTTTAAAGAACCCACAGGAAGCAATAGGAAACTGATGAAGATAGGACTTAGAGAAACCCAGGGAAGGGGTGGCTTTCTTACCGTCTGGGTTTTCCATTCTCCCAAGCTAAAGTCCACAGCAGGCAGCAGGACAGGTGTGGACAAAGGGTTAATGTCTGGGCACTGGCTCTGTTGAAAAAATTGGTGGGAGAAGGGGAGAGAAAGGAGGGGGGGGGGGCATGGTAACCTAATGACTAAGATGCTTCCATGAGTAATAGGTCCAGATTAGCTTTTAGAGGAGAGCTTGATTGCAAATCATAATCCTTGTCAAGGTCATGGTCTTACCAAAGACAATATTGGAAGAACAGTGATTGGATCAGGGAGTGAGGGTATCTTACCAGTTAAACAGACAGAGGGGACAGTGTTTGGGGGTTCTTACCAGTCGGCCGTGAAGGACATGAGAATCACGAAGCAGTTTATTTAGCAGTCGGGGGTCACAGGCAGGAGGAGCCGGGCTAGACCGGGTCAGTCGTGCAGTTAGGAGAAGCATGACCACGAGGAGCGGTTCTTAGATTAGGAGAGGCGAGGTTGAAAGGGGTGGATAAGGAAGAAATCATTGTTGGGTGGTGGTCCAGGAGTTCCCATTTAGGACTCAGACCTGAAACCCATGGAATCTGCCACTCAGATGCCTCATTCCTCGGAAATTGGGTTCTCCCAACCCTCTCCCACTGCAGCATATCTTCTTTCTCTTTCCCCTTCTACCATGCTCTGATTTGGCTCTCAGCCCCTCAAGTTTGTTCTTACCAGTCAGCTCCATTCTGGCCAGGCTGTCTGGTTGGAGTGGCTCCCTGTATGGGGCCTCTGCCCTGAATCCTTCCTGGGGCCATGGAGGCGGCTTGGGCTCTTGCACTTCTGGGCAGAGTGGGGTGGGGCACTCAGAGTTGGGTGGGGCACGGCACAGGTGGGCTGAGGAAGAGGGTCTGGAATCTATCCTGCAAGTGACAGGAGTAATGAACACTTATTCAAGGTTTAAGGAAGAGACTCTGGCTGGGGGAACAGATGCTGGGAGGGCTTGCCATGCTGACCAGCCTAGACCTGCTAAAGCTCTGAGTGCTCCCACGTTTTCTTGTGATTGTAGCATATGGTGTATGGTGTCTCCTCTTTGTCAAGGTTTCTCAGTGTCTCAGTGTCTTCTGCCGAGAGCAGCAGGACAGGATATGTACACAAACACACATCTTAATGGGCCTCAAATTCTGAGCAACCTTGATTGTTTGGTCGGGTAAAATCTGGAATGGGGATAGAGAATGGAGCACTGTGACACAAACCTGGAGAGGGGGGAAACCGGAATAAGGCCAGGATGGGGAACTAGCAAATATGTATGTACAATGTATCGAGGGGTAGCTTGTGGAGTGGGGCTGGGAAGTGGAATTAGGCAAAAACAAACAAATAAGCAACACCAACAAAAACCAAAAAATTGGACTAATATAAGTCATTGATTAAAAGATTAAGAGAAGGTGGCATGGGAGAAATTAACCTCTCGTTCTTTCCCTATTTACTCCCACACATAAAGCCTCTTAAAGTTTTTCTCTGCACTCCAAGTTCTGAAATACTGGGTTTCCCAAGGCAAGGAGATAGACTAACATTCCTGAGACTTTCTTCCTGAGGCAAGTTGTCCAGGAATGGATACCTACTGAGTGAGATGATGCCCACCTTACATGGCATACCTCGCCACGGCCACCCACCATATCTCATAGCCCATACCTTCCTCCCTGCCCCCTTTTCAGACCCCTTCCGGTTCCTTCACAGGACCCCCCACATGGCTTCCTCCTTCTTTCACAAGTTGTGCAAAGAGGCCTGCACCTGTTTCAATATTGGGATTTCCTATAGGTCTGTCAACATGCAGGAACCCTCCTCCCATCACCCTCTCTCCTTGTGCCCTGGCTTGCCTGACGCAGCTTCCCAGCCCCTGGATTCAGAACCTTAAGCTAATTAGGAATGACTGGGTAAGAATGAAGATTTGAGCTGTGTCCACCTTGGCGCTGTGTTTCCCAGTTCCTAATAATATACTTCCTTTCTCATCCCCCCGCCACCCCCCAGCCCATGTCTCCTTTTCTTAGTGCCCGCCAGGACTGTGCTGTATTCCACGAAGTCTGTGATCAGTCCCTCAGAACCCAGCACCCCACCCCCTACCCCTGCTCTGTCCTACTCCTCCCATTCTGGGAAGGCCACACGCTTCTTGACAAAGGTCAGTGCCTGTAGGTTCCAGTTTGCCCGCCCCTCCCCCAGCTGAGAGCCCAATTCCTCTTTCCTATCCTTCCTACCCTCACTTAACTGCAAACCCTGCTTGCCACTCACCGGGTGGAGAAGGGCTCCAGGACCCAGGTGCAGAGCAGAAGGCACTCTGGGGAGCAGATGGGTAGGAAAGCTTGTGGCGTTGGGGCATAGCCCCTTCCCAGCAGTGGGGTCACACGCCTGCCTGGGCCACTTCTGCCCAATCAGAGAGCAGGGAGCCACCAGACACTGCGGAGGGCCCCCGGAAGTGACGCCTTCTCCTCCCACCCTCACTGGACCTGGAGCCCCTGCCTGGACCATGGTCTACTATCAGAGCCCAGCTCCTCCACCCACACACACCACCTTGGAGGATCTGTCTTTTCCTAGGAAATGCGCAACCTGGGACCTGGCTGGAGAGGAGATGGGAGGGGAACAGGTTTTTTTCAGGAGGAATCCAGCAGGACATTTTTGTTTTCAGTTCCTGGCTGGCCAAATTTATTTTCCCGAGATACCACACCTGCTGCTGAAATCCAATAAGGCTCCTGCTTTCCTGCTTCTCTCTCCTATAACCCCTAGGGCAGTGGTCAGCAAACTGCGGTGGCTCAGGAGCCGCGGTTTGCCGCTCTGTTGACTAATGAGTTTGCTGACCACTGCCCTAGGGGGTAGTGTCTTATACCCCCTTTCTGAGTGGGAACATGGGTATTGCCTGTATTAGAGAAAGACGCTGTCAGAGGTCAGTGTTATGGGGAAAGGGTTTGGACAGTTTGAAAGGACTGCACAGTGAGGGGGTGTGTGCTGGGGCCCATTGGCTCGGACAGCTAAGCCCACTTCTCTCTGCCAGTGTACTCCTTTGCTTGCCGAGTCTTTCTCCCTCTTCCATCTCCTACCATTCCACATGTGACAAGAGGAATAACCAGGCCCATGTGTCCCAGTCTTAGGAAAGACAGCTGCTATTCCCCCCTTCCCCCAAATACCTCCTGCTGGCCTAGCCCCCCTCTTCCTTTGGCCCTGCCTCTAGTTCCTTTGCTTTCCTCTCAATCCCAGGCTCCCCACAGCCTCTGTCCTCAGGGCCTCCTGGCCTGACCTTGTTCCCATCCCCTTCCCCCCCCCCCCCCCCCCCCCCAGTTCTTCAGGCTCTCTCCTGCTCCTCCTCCCCAGGCAGGATGGGGGGGCTGTCTGCTAAGGAGTATGGCCTAGATCCCGGAATTCTCCATCTCAACCAGATGAGATGCCTCCCAAGATTAGGAAGGAGGGTGCTGGGATGGTTGGGATGGTTGGGATGGTGTGGGTGGGTGGGTGGGAGGGGACAGGGAGGCAGTCATGACCAGGAAACCAACCAAGACAGAGGAGTTTGAGGTGAGTGGAGAGGCTGAGGGTCCCCGAGGTGAAGGAAGAGGGTGAGAAAGCATGTCGGGTGGGGACAATGGTGGTTGGATGAGCTTGAGGACAGGTTACACAGCAGGGAGGGAAACTGTCACAGGCAGAAAGGACACAGTCTATTTCTGGCTAAGTTCCTGTCCTGGTGAACAGTAGAATGAGGAGAGACCTCAGACAAGAGGTGGGGACACAGGCTAGGCAGTGAAAGTGGGTGGGTGGGGTTTGAGAGGTGCTGTGAGCCCAGAGTCAGGGGGAGATCGGTTGACAGACCGCTCCTGACGTTGTCACCCTTAAAGACAAGACTTCATCCTTCCTGTAAAAACCGAATCCCAGCGCAGTGGCCGGCCCAGGCCTCAGGCCTAGCCTTTGCCCCTCCCTGGCCTGGGGTTCTCATCCTGGGCGGGACACGCACCTCCTGCTTGGTCCAGCCACCCTGGGGCCACCGGCAGTGGAGGGGGGGGCTGGGGGGCCGCTCCAGACCTGCCTCTCCTCCCCTCTTCGCGCCCCCTGGTCCCTCCCCTCCCCTCCCCCTCCGCTCCCCTTGGCCCTCCAGCCCCTCCCTCCTCCCCTGCCCGGTCCCAGCCCCTCCCTCCCCTCCCCCACTCGCGATCCGGGCCGCGGCGGCTGGGCCGGACCCCCCGGGCTCAGCCCGGCCCCTCGCGGAGCCACCGCCGCCGCCGCCCCGTTTGCAGAGGAGGAGGCCCCCGGCCGGGGTGCGGAGCACGGGGCATAAAACGGGCCAGCGCGGCGCCCAGGGCACTAGAGCAGCGGACCGCCGGGTCAGAGCCGACCGCTCGCGCTCCTGGCCTCTCTCTCGCCTGGCCCGGCGCCGACTCCGCGGCCGCCCGACGAGCCCCTCGCACTGCCCGGGCCCTGGCCCCGGCCCCTCCGCCGCACCGCCCCCGGCCCGGCCCTCCTCCCGCCTCCCTCCTCCCTCTCCTGCCCCCTCCTCCTCCCGCCTCCCCAGCTGTCCGGTTCGCGTCATGCCGAGCCTCCCGGCCCCGCCGGCCCCGCTGCTGCTCCTCGGGCTCCTGCTGCTCGGTCCCCGGCCGGCCCGCGGCGCCGGCCCCGAGCCGCCCGCGCTGCCCATCCGGCCAGAGAAGGAACCGCTGCCCATTCGGGGAGCGGCAGGTAGGTGGGCGCCCCGGGGAGGTGCGGGAGGGAAGTCCGCTTGGGACCAGTCCGTGCTCGCCCCGAGGGGGCGCGGGCGCAGGTGGTTCGACGCGGCGGGGGCCCGGGAAGGGTGGGCGGGGGTCGAGGCGCGCGGTGCCGGGGACCCAGGGCCCGCTGGCAGCGCCCGGGGCGAGCACAGGCAGGAGCGGGACAGCGGCTGCCAGCCAACCCCGTCCCGCAGGCTGCTCCTTCGGTGGGAAGGTCTATGCCTTGGACGAGACCTGGCACCCGGACCTGGGGGAGCCCTTCGGGGTGATGCGCTGCGTGCTGTGCGCCTGCGAGACGGTGAGTGCCCCAAACCGCCCTGGCCGGGCCCCTCGCGGGCGGGGGAGCACTGGGGTCCTGGGGTGTCGGAGTGGACACGGAGATGGCGAGGAGAAAGAAGCGAGCCTGCAGATATTTGGGGTATTTTCCAGGCGGAGGACTGGGGGAGGAAGCGCCCCCTTCAAGGCTCAGGTGTTGACCATTATTGATCGCCCACTATGTGTCGGGCTGTTTGCCAGCTCCATCTCATCTGTCTCTCACGTATTAACTCCTAGCACAACCCTCCAGGTAGATGCTGTGATTATCCCCACTTTCAGACAGGGACCCCAAGGCCCAGAGAGTGTAAGTAACGTGTCTAGCGTCCCGCAGCTTGTAAGGAGCAGTGTCTGCCTCGGTGGGACCCCACTGCCTTGGTCTCTGACACCCCCCTCCTTGGGTCTTAGGATCGGTGCCTTACACTCACTCAGTTGTTCTGTCTTTTCCGTGAGCAGCCTCAGTGGGGTCGCCGCGCGAGGGGCCCGGGCAAGGTCAGCTGCAAGAACATTAAACCCGAGTGCCCAACCCTGTCCTGCGGGCAGCCGCGCCAGCTGCCGGGCCACTGCTGCCAGACCTGCCCCCCGGGTAAGGCCCGTTCCGCGGTGAGGGGAGGGCGGCAGGGCGGCGTACTTGGTCCTGAGCCCCTCCTACGGGGCGGATGGAGCCATTATAGCGGATGGAGCGGCCAATTGGCCCTCCCAGTGCCCAGCTGAAGCCCGCGCCCCCACCCCTGGCGCAGAGCGCAGCGGCCCGGAGAAGCAGCCCACCGGCCTGGCCTTCGAGTATCCGCGGGACCCAGAGCACCGCAGCTACAGCGACGGCGGGGAGCCGGGCGCCGAGGATCGGGCGCGTGGGGATGGCCACACGGGTAGGCAGGGACCCGGCCAGGACCGGGGTCGTGGTTTTGGCGGGGCCGTCACAGCGGGTGAAGATGTTAGGGACATCTTCCTTCTCTCCCAGACTTTGTGGCGCTGCTGACGGGGCCGAGGTCGCAGGCCGTGGCAAGGGCCCGAGTGATACTGCTGCGCTCTAGTCTGCGTTTCTCCATCTCCTACCGGCAGTGAGAACGGGCAAGGAGGGAGGAAGAGCGGGCTGGGCGCTGCGGCGGGAGAGCTGGGAGAGGCTGGAGGGGCTGCTTCTGGGCCAGGCTCAGAGTCCGTGCTCCCCTTTACCCTCATTCCCAGGCTGGACCGTCCAACCCGAATCCGCTTCTCAGACTCCACTGGCAGCGTCCTGTTTGAACACCCTGCAGCCCCGACCCAAGATGGCTTGGTGAGATGATGCCATTTATGAGTGTTTATCTAGTTTGGACACTGCTGAGCGTGTGCTCTGCATTACCTCCTTTGGTCCTCACAACAGTCCAGTGGGAAGAAGGCACTGATGTTATATGCCCATTTTACAGCTGAGGAAATTGAAGCTTAGTAGCAGAATGTGATTTGCGCAAGGTCACACAGCTAGTAAGTGGTGGAGCCAGGATTTGGACCCCTGGATTCCTTCTTTTTAAAAAAATTATTTTTATTGATTTTAGAGGGGAAGGGAGAGGGAGAGAGAAATAGAAACATCAATGATGAGAGAGAATCATTGATTGGCTGCCTCCTGCACATCCCCTACTGGGGATCAAGCCCACAACCTGGGCATGTGCCCTTGATTGGAATCGAACCTGGGACCCTTCAGTCCGCAGGTGGACACTCTATCCACTGAGCCAAACCGGCTAGGGCTGGATTCTTTCTTAAGCTTCCTAGGAGAGGATGGGGGCTCCTTGCCGTATTCCTTCTTCATCAGATAGGCCTCTTTGCTGGCCTATCCTGCATACTGTTTGAGTAGGGTCTTCTTGTCTCTCTGCTCCAGGTGTGTGGGGTGTGGCGAGCAGTGCCTCGGTTGTCTCTGCGGCTCCTCAGGGCAGAACAGCTACATGTGGCACTTGTGACACCCACTCATCCTTCAGGGGAGGTCTGGGGGCCCCTCATCCGGCACCGGGCTCTGGCTGCAGGTGAGGGGAGCAACAGCCCCTGGGCATGAAGTTCTGTCTTCTTTATCCCAAGGAATGGAGTGGGCTGCGGAGGGGACTTTCTGATGAGCTCTCATGGTCCTCCCTCCCCCAGAGACCTTCAGTGCCATCCTGACCCTGGAAGGCACCCCACAACAGGGCATAGGGGGCATCACCCTACTTACTCTCAGTGACACAGAGAACTCCTTGCATTTTTTGCTGCTCTTCCGTGGGCTGCTGGAATCCAGGAGTGGGGGTAAGTGGGATATTGGGAGGGCATGTGAGAAGGGCAGGGAGAGCACCTGGCTCTCAGAGGTGTCCACATGTACCATCGTTTCAGGACCAGCCCAGGTTCCCTTGCGGCTCCAGATTCTACATCAGGGGCAGCTATTGCGAGAGCTCCAGGCCAATGCCTCAGCCCAGGTGAGTGAAGGTTTGGCTTTTGTTGCCATCTGCTCTGGCCCCTTGCTGCTCCCACCGATTATCCTGCTCTGTCCCCAGGACCCAGGCTTCGCTGAGGTGCTGCCTAACCTGACAGCCCAGGAGATGGACTGGCTGGTGCTGGGGAAGCTGCAGATAGCCCTGGAGAGGGCAGGTAGCCCAGGGTTGCGTATCAGTGGACACATTGCTGCCAGGCAGAGCTGTGATGGTGAGGCAGGGTGGAGCCTGGCACCCTGGGCACACACAACTGAGAGGCATAGACAAGTGCCAGGGGCAGGGCCAGGGTGGATATGGGAGGGATCCTAGGGGCTGGGGGTATGAATGGCCATGGGGCCAGCCTGCCTCCACTTGTCTTGCCCCTCTGCAGTCCTGCAAAGTGTCCTTTGTGGGGCCGATGCCCTGATCCCAGTTCAGACAGGTGCAGCTGGCTCAGCCAGCCTTACACTGCTAGGAAACGGCTCCCTAATCTACCAGGTAAGTCAGGGGCTGCAGGAGGTGGAAGGGCAGTAGAGTGAGGCAGAGATTTGGCCTGCAGTTCAGGCCCCAGGCCTTCTCTGCCACTCCAGTTTGCTCTCCCCAATCTGCCCACCAGGTGCAAGTGGTAGGTACAGGCAGTGAGGTGGTGGCCATGACGCTGGAGACCAAGCCTCAGCGGAGGGACCAGCGCACTGTCCTGTGCCACATGGCTGGACTCCAGTCGGGAGGACACACAGTGAGTGCTGCAGGCAGAGCTGGGCCCCAGGGCCCATGTACCACAGTGTGGGGGTTGTGGGAAGCTAAGTTGGATGAGCAGATAGGTTCAGCATTCTTCACTCATTCACAGGCTCTCTCATTGATACACTGATTCACTGGACACATTTTTAGTGAGACTTAGGCCAAAGAGTACAAAGGAAATCAGATATGGCCCCTGTCCTCAGCAAGCTCATGTCAAACGAGAGGAGTAATACAGGGAGACCAGTGCAGGAGATCATATACTAATTGTGAGAGCAATGGCTGCCACTTATTGAGCCTTTCTAGGTGCCACATACTATACTGATTGCCTTACTTATATTATTCTTGGCCCTCACAGTACCCGTTTTAGAGATGATGAAGTGAATGGTCAGAGGTTAACTCTTCAAGGTTATTATATAGGTAGGAAGTGGCAGAGAAGGGACTTGAACCTGGGCCTGCAAGGTTCTTATTCAGTGTTACTGGTGTGGGGAAGTGTGTATGGGTGTAGTGGGCACACAAAACATGGAAAGGCTTCAGAATCTTAGGCTTCTGTGAAAGCTGAGGAGGGTTCATGTGGGATCTGGCAGGCTCCAGCTAGGGCTCACCCTTCACTGTCCCCCAGGCCATGGGCGTCTGCCCTGGGCTGGGTGCCCGAGGGGCTCATATGCTGCTGCAGAATGAGCTGTTCCTGAACGTGGCCACCAAGGACTTCCCAGATGGAGAGCTGCGGGGGCATGTGGCTGCCCTGCCCTACAGTGGGCACAGCGCCCGCCATGACAGTGAGTGCCCCACGGGTTTGCCTGCCCTTTGCTGCCCTCTAATCAGTGACTCAAGCACATAAGGGATGGTGTCAGGGTGCTAGAGCCTGATGTGTCTTTCTCTGCCTGAGCTCTAGGTTTGCATCTGGAGATGTATAGGTGGGGATGTAAAGGGTGGCCCTCCTGGGAGAACCTCCCTGTTGCGGTGGTGCAGGGGTCTAAAACTTGCTGCTCCCCCAGCCCTGGGCCTATGGGCAGTGTCTGCCAGCTCATGGAGTCTGTGCTGGGCAACATGGGAAAGCCGGGATTGAGTGGCTGCTCTAGGCCACCTTCTCATCTGTCACCTCTCCTCTGTCTGGATCCAGCACTGCCCGTGCCCCTGGCAGGAGCCCTGGTGTTGCCCCCTGTGCAGAGTCAGGCGGCAGGGCATGCCTGGCTCTCCCTGGATACCCACTGTCACCTGCACTATGAAGTGCTGCTGGCTGGGCTTGGTGGCTCAGAACAGGGCACTGTCACTGCCCATCTACTCGGTCCACCTGGGATGCCAGGGCCTCGGCGGCTGCTGAAGGGATTCTATGGCCCAGAGGTGAGGATGTGATGGTGGGAGGCAGCTTGGAAAATATCTGCTTTTTAGCTTAAACGGCTGTGTGCGTGTGAGCGTGTGTGTGTGTGTGTGTGTGTGTGTGTGTGTGTGTGTGTGTAAGCAGAGAACAGGCTGCCTGGTATGGCAGAGCTGGCATGGGCTCAGGAGTCAGACAGACCGGGCTGTGAATCTGACCCAGCCTTTTAATATTCATTCTCTTTCCTGCGTCCTTCTCTGGTGGGATCCCTTGAATAGTAGGTAATATCCTGGACCTCCAGAGGAGTAGGTGGGGTGACCAAACCCCCTGAAGTAGATGCGTGGTCATGGACTTGTTGTCAGAGAGA
Organism: Plecotus auritus; assembly: GCF_963455305.1. Taxonomy (NCBI): domain Eukaryota; kingdom Metazoa; phylum Chordata; class Mammalia; order Chiroptera; family Vespertilionidae; genus Plecotus; species Plecotus auritus. Next base: position 185,071,186 of record NC_137771.1, on the reverse strand, counting down.
CTGGGTTCCTGAGCTCCATACCATTGCTAATGAGCTTTGCATCCTGGAGACCTTATTTAATCTCCCTGGGTCTCAGTTTCCTCATCTGCAAATCGGGAACAGTAGACTCAGCCCTAGAGTGCCTTGTTCCCATCCCTTCTCGGATAAGGCTTATCCTATCTACTCACAGGCCCAGGGTGTGGTGAAGGACCTGGAGCCTGAGCTGCTGCTGCACTTGGCACAGGGCACTGCCTCCCTGCTGATCTCCACCAAGGGGAGCCCCCAAGGGGAGCTTCGAGGGCAGGTAGGCAGCAGTGGGGATGGATCAGAGTTGGGCTGGCACCCTGTGTCTCTGTGTCACTCTGTCTCTCCAAGCCCTGGAGGGTGGAAGTATCACACTTCTTTGCTGCTTGGGAGGATGAAGCCATACAAGGCACATAAATAACAAGGCTGGCAGCAGGCCACCCTGTGCCTGGCAGCGAGAATGATTGCTGGGATGAAGAACATCCTTCTGGGGCACAGGGGCACTCAGGGGATGAGGTGTTTCTGCTTGGCGGGCTGGCCACAGCTGGTTGAGACGCAAGGGGGTGGCGGGGGGGGGGGGGCCGGGCACTGCCTCAGCTCACCTCTCCTCCCAGGTGCACGTCGCCAACCAATGCGAGGTGGGCGGCCTGCGCCTGGTGGAGGCAGGGGCGGAGGAGGCCCGGAAGCCTGGGGCTCCTGAGGCAGTGGGCGCAGCTGCACTGCCCATGCTGCCCGCTGTGCTTGGCCCTGATGCCCCAGCGCCAGTCAAACCTGGCAGCCCCTGGAGAGCCCGAGACCCCAACACTTGCTTCTTCGAGGGACAGCAGCGCCCCCATGGGGCTCGCTGGGCACCTAACTATGACCCACTCTGCTCACTCTGTACCTGCCAGGTAGGAGGCCCTGGAAGGGCAGGGCATACTGGGGCCTGGGTTCTGGGGCAAAGGCTCCAGTCAACCTCCCACCTCTCCCTGCAGAGGCGGACAGTGATTTGTGACCCTGTGGTGTGCCCGCTGCTCAGCTGCCCGAGTCCAATGCAGGTGCCGGACCAGTGCTGCCCTGTGTGCCCTGGTGAGTGCCATGCAGGGGTGGAGACAGTCATGGGGGCTCCGCCAACGGGGGATGAGGCCTCTAGGAAGGGAAGGAGAGTGTCACCCTCTGCCTTCACTATTTTTTTGGCTCCACAGAGAAACAAGATGTCAGAGACCTGCCCGGGCTGCAGAGGAGCAGGGACCCTGGAGAGGGTGAGCTGGCAGTGTATGAGCCAGGGTGGGGAACCAAGAGGCGCTGTTGGGTGGGACCAGGAGGGGGACAGTAGGGTAGAGTAGATGTGGGTGGGTGAAGGCTGAGGGATACAGATTTCAGTGACACCTGATAGGCTTCATTAGAGTGACTGGCCCAAGAATGGGCCCAGGGGTTAGAGGGTGTGGGGTTGGCCTGAGCCTGAAGCCTTGGTTTTTGGATCCAGCCAAGGAGCTCAGTACTAATGGCAGCTGGCCACTGTCTGCCACCAGGCTGCTATTTTGATGGTGACCGGAGCTGGCGGGCAGCGGGTACCCGGTGGCACCCCGTCGTCCCCCCTTTTGGCTTAATTAAGTGTGCCATCTGCACCTGCAAGGTATGGCTTCCGGTCTTCCCCAGTGCTATAACCCCGGGGGGCTGCAGAGATGGGAAGGGGGCTCCAGGAGAGGAAAAGCCCAGCCTTGGTGAGGGGGCCTCAAAGATCAAAATAATATGGGCAAGTCCTTTGGGCTTTGAGAGCTGGCTTCCTGCAGGAGAAGGGCAAGGGTGACCTGTGTGAATTCTGCCAGCTGACTCTCTCCATGTAACCCGGCACTTCCTGTGCCCCCGCCCCCGCACTGCACTTTCCTCTCCTGTGAGCGGATGTGCTAGCACCTACCTGGCAGGGCTGCAGTGAGGATTTAGTTCAGGTATATAAAGCACCAGCCCAGGGCCTGAGTAAAAGGCCATGGATATATTACTCGAGGTATGCGGAAGGAGAGGGAGGAAGCAGGAGTGCTCCCCCTCCTTCCTAACACCCCTCACACAATGGATCCCTACAGGGGGACACGGGAGAGGTGCACTGTGAGAAGGTGCAGTGTCCCCGGCTGGCCTGTGCCCAGCCTGTCCGCGCCAACCCCACTGACTGCTGCAAACAGTGTCCAGGTGAGGGGCGTGGGCACTGAGGCCTCTTGGGGCAGATAGGGCCCTTCACGCCTTGTCCTGGGTGAGGGGATGCACAGTGAGGGTGGATGGAAGGGACTTCTCAGCTAATTCAGCATTTCCTGGGCACCACTCTGTGCCTAGTCTGGAGCCAGGGTTCTAAACACAATGGAAAGATGTGCATGTATCAGTGGGCTATGATGGGTTCTAGTTCCTGCCCCATCTATCTATTCATCTATCCACCCATCCATCCATCCATCCATCCATCCATCCATCCATCCATCCATCCATCCAGATTTATCACCTACTAAGGGCCAGAAACTGCTACGTGCTGGAGATTCAAAGACAAATAAAACCTGGGTGGCCCTCATAGAGCTCAGATCTACTGACCTCTTCCTCTTCATCTCCCTCTCTCCCTTCCAACAGTGGGGTCAGGAACCCACCTCCACCTGGGGGACCCCATGCAGGCCGATGGGCCCCGGGGCTGCCGGTTTGCAGGGCAGTGGTTTCCGGAGAGCCAGAGCTGGCACCCCTCAGTGCCCCCTTTTGGGGAGATGAGCTGTATCACCTGCAGATGTGGGGTAAGTGAGGCGTGGGGGGCTGTGTGAGGTGGGCATTGGAGGCCTGACCTGGACTAGGGCGACCTTCCCAGGGGGGCCAGGCTCCTTGGGGGCAGCCCTCCCTAAAGAGGCTGAAGGCTGCTGTGCCCCGTGCCTCTGGGGACCCTCAGGATCTGCTCTGTCCTGCCTCAGGCAGGGGTGCCCCACTGTGAGCGAGATGACTGTTCGCTGCCACTGTCCTGCGGCTCAGGGAAGGAGAGTCGCTGCTGCTCCCACTGCACGCCCCGCCGATGTAAGTGAGGGGACCCAGGGGCAGCACTGACCGTGGGATGCTGAGGAGGGAAGGGAGCACCGCTGTGTGCCGGGGACAGTGCCCTCTGCTTCACAATTGCCACTCTATTCTGCCCTCACAGCTGACCTGGTGGGCTTGTTATTGGTAATCTTTCATTTTTGTAAAAAAATATGTTTTTATTGATTTTTAGAAAGAGAGTAAGGGAGAGGGAGAGGGAGAGAGAGAGAGAGAAACATCAATCAGAATCATTGATTGGCTGCCTCCTGCATGCCCCACACTGGGGATCAAGCCCACAACCTGGGCACGTGCCCCAACCGGGAATCAAACCGTGACCTCCTGGTTCATAGGTTGATGCTCAACCACTGAGCCACGCCGGCCAGGCATAATCTTTTCTTTACATATGAGATTTCTGAAGCTCCAAGGAATTAGGCTACTAGGTTAAGGTTACACAGCTGTTCTGTGCTGACTTGCTTAGAAAATACTGACCTTTCTGGGACCAGAACAGGGATACTTTGCTGGGCTCTCTGTGCCACCTCATTTCCCTCCCCCCACCTCCAAAGTTCGCTCCCTTCTGTCCTCAGCAGCCCCAGAGACCAGGACAGCTCCAGAGCTGAAGAAAGAAGCCCGGGGCTCCTAGGGAGCAGTAGGAAGGCCCATGACCAAGAGGATGGGGCCTGGGCTGGGAGAAGGAGTGGCGCCGAGGACCCTGCATCCTCCTGCGGGAAACCCAGTGCCTTTGGCTCCTCTTTTCTGCCTCTTCTCCCTCCCCCACTACCTCTGGGACCACAACTCCACAAGGGGGAGGGGCTGTCAGGGCAGACCAAGGCCATGTCCACTCCAACTCCTGCCCTGTCACCCTCTGGCCTCTGCCTTGGAAGCCCAACCCCTTTCCTTCTGTACATAATGTCACTGGCTTGTTGGGATTTTTAATTTATCCTCACTCAGCACCAAGGGTCCCCCCCCACTCCGCCCTACTTCACTCCTGCTGCCCCTGAGCTGAGCAGAGTCATTATTGAAGATTTTTGTATTTATTAAAACATCTTTTTCAATCTTTGAGCTAAAGGTCTTTCTTTATGGCCAGGGACCCCATGGACAAAGGTCTGAGAGTAGGAGGGTGGAGAGATGAATTCTGGCTCCGGGAGCTTCGCTTGGACCCTTGGGGAGTGGGAAGAGACCTGAGAGGAAGCAGATGGCACAGCAGCTGGCTGGCAGGCCTGATTCCACAGAGAAGCTTGGGCCTGTCTTTGAGGTGGACTAGAGCCTCAAGAACGATGGCACTCTGAAGCAGAACTGAAGTGCGAGTTTGGTTTCCACTAGTGGACCCATGGCTGGCATTTTTGCTGACTCCATGTTTGAAGTTGCTCCAAAAAGAGAAAAGTATAACCAGTCTCTATTTTCTTTATCTAAAATGAGGCAAACACTTCCTGTTGATCTTTCCGGAAACTAATTGCATTCTGGATCAGTTCTGGGGAAATTCTGGATCGGAGTGGATTGGAATCAGCCCTAATCCAGTTCTTGGCTGAGCTTATCTATGTGATGGACGGATAAGGCCCCTTGTTCCTTTCTCCCCTTTCTTGCCACCAGCACCTGGGCACTCCCACGGAACTCACAGGCTTGTGGGAAATAAGAGCGTCAGGATCGAGAGCTGTCAAATACACGCACCTGCAGGCTTGTCTTTTGTATAAACAATGTGGGATGAAATGAGTCTGGAATTTTATGACCTACTGGGGTAGTAGGAAGGGGGAACCAGCGCCTTCTTATTTAGGGATAGGCATGGTGCGTTGTGCTTGAGAAGTTACGGTCTTAGACCATTGAAGCATCAAGTTCCAGTTCTGCTATTAACTAGCTGAGTGATTTAACCTCCGGGAGTCCCTATTTCCTTTCTGTAAAACAGAGATCTCCCTCACAGGATTCAATCTGAGCTTGTGAATCACACGGCTCAGTGCTTGGCATACATTCATTGCAAAGACACTGAAGCTGAGGTAGGATTCCTGGAGCTGGTTTGAAATAAAAGGCAAGGAGAAATCTGGGGAGGAGAGTGGCAATGGGTTTCAACTTTGTTTGGTGTGATAGTCTGCCGAGTGCTCAGGCGGAATGGGGAGGCCAGGCTGGGGATGAGAAGATGATGAGGATGGGAGAGCCTGGACTTGGCCCAGAGCCCTGGCTGTCAGTACGGGTATCAGAGGGTCAGATAGGGAAGAAAAAGCAGCAGGATCGGCATGAGGCTAAGTGCAGGGAACCAAGTACAGCTCCAGGTGTGGTATGATGGAGGATTTAGCCCAGAAATGGATGAGTTGACAGTACTGCCCCTCTGATGAGGGAGTTTGGTGGGAAGAAGGGTTGAGAAAGGAAATTTTGATCCCTAGACTTAACATAAGTTTGCTACTGACACAAGACAAGAGGAAGAGTGCGCATCCACAGGGTGGCTCCATGGGCTCCGAGAAGCAGGGCCTTGCTCCTGGATCCTGCCCCCAGGCACCCAGCAGCATCAGTGGATGTCAGTTGAGCAAAGGAATGAAGAGCTAATGGATCTAGGCAGACCATTGTTGTTCTTAGACCACAGTCCTTGAAACACCTTTCCCCTCACGGGCCTGCATTCTAACCAGAGCTGACCTGTCCCCAGATCCTGGGGACCTGGTATAGTGACTGCAGAGGTCCAGCCCTGGGCACATGGGAGCCACAGGTCAGACAACTTGGAAGCCCTGACTTGCACAGACCTCAAGAGGGCACCCCATCCATTCACCTTTAGGCAACTGCATTACCTCAGAGAGTCCTTCGCCTTCCTAAAAAACCAAAAAGCAACCCTAAAACAATAACAAAACCCAAGGAGAGCCCATCCTGGGCAGAAGATTTTAGTGTCTCAAATCAGGTGCTGGTAAGATTTAAAATTGGGTCAGTCAAGCCTTCTATGTGGTAGAGGGTTTGACTGGGCCTCTGAGCTTCTCCTGGGAAAGAGATGGAAGGTAATACACAGGGGCTCTGCTGCCAGAGGAGAGAGGGGGTGGTTCTGATACATCTGTTTTTTGAAGTGTCCTTCACATGCAGTCCTCCACTTGGCGCTTTCTACTTGTGAGCATCTTTAGGCTTTCTGCGGTGACACCCCTGTGCCATCTTTTACTTGCCACAGCCACATTTTGGTGTCTGGTGAGGGATAGCCATGTGGGTTGTGACATGGTGGCGCTGCTGGCAGCTAGCAGCCACCAGTTTGCTTTGGGCCTGTCAGCTGGAGCAGTGTCTGTGTAGGTATTTGAGTAGTTTACGGCAATGACTTCAGAATGGTAATTTCAAACTCTGCCTCAGATCCTGAGACGTGTGAAAGGGCCTCCAGGCAGCAGGAGAACATGTGTGTGTGTGTGTGTGTGTGTGTGTGTGTGTGTGTGTGTGCGCGCGCGCGCGCGCTGTGAAGAGTGAACAGCCCAGGTGCTTGTTGGGAGTGGGTAGTCCAGAGCCCCCCACTCAACTTCCACCTAGGCTGCTGCACTTCTCAGAAAGAAGAGTCGGTGGCTTTCTAAAGAGTTTCAGACAACTGTTTTATTGCATGTCACCCTTAGCCTTTATGAAAACAATGGCAAGTAGGCGCACAAAAGTGTGGCACTTTTTGTTGTTGTTAATCCTCACCCGAGGATATTTTTCCATTTCAGAGAGAGTGGAAGGGAGAGGGAGACAGAGAGAGAGAGAGAAACATCAATGTGAGAGAGACACACTTGAACCAGATTGAACTGAAGTACATGCCCAGAATCAAATCAGGGACCCTTCTGTCCACAGGCTGACGCTCCATTCACTGAGCCAAACCGGCCAGGGCAAAAGTGTGACCCTTCTGACACAATGAGAGTGACGAAGGGGGTGTCTCATAAAGTAATAGGATTAAGACCTGGAGGGGGTTCAGCAGGCATACTGGAAGGGACACATTTTCGCTCATCAGATTTTTGGTCAGTCAGAGATGAAATGTGAAGGAAAAAACAGAATATGTATGGAATACTGGAAATATACTGTTAAGGATGGCAAAAGGGAGGGATTTTTTTGTGACTCTTAATGATTATAAAGTTCTGAGAATGAAGCCACCCTTTTAATATTGTTTGGCTCTAATATATGCTTTCATGGATCAAGGGGGCTGCCAGGATTATTTTTGCTCACCATAAAAGTAAATATTTGTGAATAATTATAGTAATACACAAATGTGTGGGGAAGAAAGAAAAATTCACCTGTTAGAAAGATAGAATTCCAACCCCTGCATAATCGCTATTAATAACTCACTGAGTATTTTTCTGAGTTTTAGTTTGCCCAGCCCCAGCCCTGCCCCTACTCTGGGTCCTGCCCCTGCAGCACCTCTGTCCCCACTTGTGGAGTGGCTGTGATGCCTGTCCTTGCCCCAGCTGAGGGTATTCGTGTGATAACCTCTGGAGCTGGAGCACATGTAAGTCTGCACAAATAAGGAAAGCCGGAGATTGCATTTAAGGGAAATCTGACCCTTTGTATTTAAATTGGCAGGGGATGCAAAACCCCAGAAATTTGGAAAAAATTTTCACCAACTCAGAGAAGTTGGCAGATGGGTTGGTATTCAGTGATTTGATTTTCAGGGCATTGACTGGAGTCCACCAGTGGGGTTCCAGCTCCTCAGCGGAGGGATGTTGGGTAGGCCTCGAGGTTGTCTGGTCCTTATGTGGGCAGCAGAGGTTGGCTAGTGGAGCTGTAGTTTGAAAATCTCACTGAACACCTCCTAAAGAAGCACCACGCAGAAAACACCACGCAGAAAACACAAATGGGGTCCTGAAACCGCTCAGGAAAGGGGTTCATGGGAGAGAAGGGGGGCAAGGAAAGATGACAGGGGTGGGTACCTGATGGACCTGCCCTGGAAAGGCTCTAGATGCTGGAGGACAAAAGATGCCTCATTCTCCCACCCCCACCCCTTTTCAGCAGCTCCTGCAGCTGGAACCAGATCAACCCCAGGTGTCTTCCCAGGGGAGCAGGAAGCCCACCTGGGGAGTGGCCCAGCACTTCTCCTTCTGACCCATCTCCTCCCAGGTCCCAGGAGGTCTAAGTCAGATTTACTTTCAGGACTCATCCCCCTTCTCCCCTTGACACAAACATTACTGCACTTGCTGGCTGATGCCTGAAATTCCTTTAGAAGAGTTTTTTTCCTTCCACAACTGGAAGATGGGAGTTTTAAAATGCAAACAACAGGTTAAGATAGTAGGTCATCTGCTAAAGTATAACCTATCAGTCAACAAATGCAAATGACTATTGTCAGATTCTCTTTCTTTTGACAAGGGTGGAGTTAGGAAAAAGGTAGAGGATGGGCATCGGAAGGAAGGGTGAGGAGGTAGGGAAATGGGAACGCACAGACAGCCTTCCAGGCAGGGACATTGACGAGTGCCGGGCTGTTACCTTCCAGACCTCCACGAGGAATAGTTGCTGTGTGAGATGGAATTTCTGTCCTGCACATCTGTGCACTCTCCCAGCTTAGCGGGAACTCGGCCACTCAGACATATGATTCACATCAACTATGTTTTTCCTGACTTTCAGAGTTTTTTTTTTTTTAAGAAAGGCTGACGTTATTATGAAGGAACTTTTTTCTCATAGGTTTCAACTGAGGTATCACTTAGGTTCCAAATGAGGTACCACTGGGAATGGCACCAGGGAAGAACTTCAGATGTAGTTTTTTGTTTTTGTTTTTTGTTTTTTTTTTAAATATACTTTATTGATTTTTTACAGAGAGGAAGGGAGAGGGAGAGAGAGTTAGAAAGATAGATGAGAGAGAAACATCGATCAGCTGCCTCCTGCACACCTCCTACTGGGGATGTGCCCACAACCAAGGTGTATGCCCTTGACCAGAATCGAACCTGGTACCTTTCAGTCCACAGGCCGATGCTCTACCCACTGAGCAAAACCGGTTAGACAGATGTATTTTTTTTATATATATATATTTTTATTGATTTCAGAGAGGAAGGGAGAAGGAAAGAGAGGTAGAAGCATCAATGATGAGAGAGAATCACTGATCGGCTGCCTCCTGAAAGTCCCACACTGGGAACTGAGCCCACAACCTGGGCATGTGCCCTGACCAGGAATCAAACCGTGACCTTCTGGTTCATAGGTGGATACTCAACCACTGAGCCACACCGGCTGGGCCAGAGGTAGTTTTAAATTTCCCCAGCCCTCCTCCAGAGTTAGGTGAACGAGGGAACTTCCTGAGAGGGATTAAAAAAGTAGTGTTTTATTTTCGTCTGGTAACAAATTTAATTAATTTTTATTGGAAAAAAGTTTTGGCAAACAGAAAAGGGTAAAGTGAAGAAATTTAATGTCAATTACCTAATAAAATTAAAACACCACCTCATTAATAATCCTCATTTAACTTTGATTTCCCTCCTAACCTTTTTCTGAACATTGATATACCATGATTTATCTGAAAATTTCAGATGGTTATTTCTAGTGAACCATCTTTTTAAATTATAAAAGTAATGTTTTTTTTTTTTTTAATATTTTATTGATTTCTTACAGAGAGGAAAGGGAGAGGATAGATAGTTAGAAACATCGATGAGAGAGAAACATCGATCAGCTGCCTCCTGCACACCTCCCACTGGGGATGTGCCCGCAACCCAGGTACATGCCCTTAACCGGAATCGAACCCGGGACCCTTCAGTCCGCAGGCCGACGCTCTATCCACTGAGCCAAACCGGTCAGGGCAAAAGTAATGTTTGCATAATGTAGAAAATCTGGTTAAAGAAAAAAATCCAGAATTTGTTTTTGCAGAGAATACAAAGTTTTTTGAGATATTTTCTTCCTCTTGTGTGTTTTGTTGAGTTTATCCTGTGTTTATAGTTTTATATCCTTCTTTTCTCTGCTTGGCCCTATCATCACATATCTCATGAGCTTTTGCCATGGATTGTTGGGGTTTTAAGAGACACTTTTTCCACACATCGGTGAAGCCAGACGCAGAGGCAGAGGGGTAAGCTGAACCCCGCAGCCTGAGTGCGGGCGTGGGATAAACTTGGCCCTCGGTCTGGTGGGATAATGGCAGGGCAGATACGTGGCGACAGCGCCTGGGATAAAGAAGGAATGAGTTTGGACACCTAAGATGAACCACAGTCTGAAGCAGTGGGGAGCCATGAAGATGCTGGCAAGTGGCAGTTAGAGGGAGTCACAGATGTGCCTCCAGGGGGGGAGGGGCTGTCCCCCTGAGATCAGGCAAAAGCTGCTCCAAAGCTTGGACGAGCTCTCTCCACATAGCTGTGGTTACCTTAATAGTTTGCAACGTGTGTATTCATTTTGGTTGCCAAGAAGACTCAGCTGAGTGGATTTGGGCTCAGGAGATAACATTTTGTGAGAAGAAGGGAGGCAGTTGTTGGGGATGGTGGTGGAGACGGGCCTGAGGAGCAAGAAAAGGCTGCTTTGCTAGAGACCCTCGTGGTCAATTGACCTCTATTGCCTCAGTTTACTTACTTGTAAAAACTTCCCAGGAACATGGCATGTCTTGAACCAGCAGCAGCTTAGTACAGTGGTTTGAATCCAGGGCCTGACACTTAAAAAAAATTTGAGATAACATTGATTAGTAACATTATATAAGTTTCAGGTGTACAACATTCTAATTTGATATCTGGGTATAGCATGCTCCCCACCTAAAGTCTTATTTTCATCCATTACCAAACACTTGACCACCTTTAGCCATTTCACGCTCCCCCATCCTCTTTCCCTCTGGTAACCACCAATCTTTTGTCTGTATCTATGAGTTTGTTTTGTTTTGTTAGTTCATTTTTTTTCTGTTTTATATTCCACCTATGAATGAAATCACAGTTTATCCTCTTTCCACTGACTTATTTCACTTAGCATAACATCCTCAAGGTCCATCCATGTTGTCATGAATGGCAATATTTCATCATTGCTATGGCTGAGATATGTTCCATTACCTAGATATATCTATATCTGTATCTATATCTATCATCCATATCTATATCACATCTACTTTTTTTATATTTTTATTGATTTCAGAGAGGAAGGTAGAGGAAGAGAGAGATAGAAACATCAATGATGAGAGAGAATCATTGATTGGCTGCCTCCTGCACGCCCCCCACTGGGGATCGAGCTTGCAACTCCAGGCATGTGCCCTTGATCGGAATCAAACCTGGGACCCTTTGGTCCACAATCTGACGCTCTATCCACTGAGCCAAACCAGCTAGGGCTATTACATCTTCTTTATCCAATCATCTGTTGATGGACACTTAGGTGGCTTCCATATCTTCCACTGCAGCGCTATTGTAAATAGTGCTGCAGTGAACATAGGGTTACATATATCTTTTGAACTAGTGTTTTCATATTCTTCAGATAAATACCCAAAGAGGAATTGCTGGATATATGGTAGTTCTATTCTTAATTTTTTGAGGAAACGCTATACTGTTTTCCATAGAGGCTGCAACAACTTATAATCCCACCAACAGTGTACAAGAGTTCCCTTTTCTCCACATTCTCACAGACACTTGTTATTTCTCATCTTTTTGATAATAGCCATTATGATGGGTGTAAGGTGATTGATACTTCATTGTGGTTTTGACTTGCATTTCCCTAATAATTAGTGATGTTGAACATCTTTTCATGTGCCTGTTGACCATCTGTATGTCTTCCTTGGGAAAATATCTATTCAGATCCTTTGCCCATTTTTTAAAAAATTGGGTTGTTTGTTTTTTTATTGTTGAGTTGTATGACTTTTTAAATATATTTTGGATATAACTCCTTTTTGGGAATATCATTTGCAAATATCTTCTTTCATTCCAAGGCCTGACATTTTTTGGCTGTGTGGTCTTAGGCAAGTCATTTGACATATTTGAGCCTCAGTTTCCTGCAAAATGGTGATAATAATGGTTCTCTGTATGATTGTTATAAGGACTATAGAAAAGGCATTTGCAGTCCTGGCTGGTTAGAGAGTTGTCCCAATACACCAAGGTTGGAGGTTTCATCCCCGGTCAGGGCACATATAAGAATCAACCAATAAATACACAAGTAAGTGAAACAAATAAATGCTTCTCTCTTTCTCTCTCTCTCAAATCAATAAATGAACAATTGTAAAAAATAAAAAGAAAAAAAAGATATGTAACATGCTTAGCATAGAGTTGACACTCAGTGACATCACTATAATTAGACCTGATTGGGATGGGATTCGTTAGGGAGGTATAAAGTGCTATGCAGGTCCATGGAAGGGTGAGGTTATTCTGGGGTAGAGGAAATGGAGTGCTAAGGCCTCTATTGTGTGATAGGACAGACATTATTACTGCCTTTCTACTGTCAAAGAGAGTCTTTCGTAGCCAGTCTAATCCTCACCCTCCTTTCCCAGCCCAGAGAGGAAACATTCTTTCTTGCTGGGAGTGAGGCTAAGCCAATCTACCTAATCAAGTGGTGAGAGAGATGGGGTGCGGGGGCAGGGCTCTGGGGCTGGAGAAGTGTGCAGCAGCAATGTGAATAAGAGGGAAGTAGCCATGAGAGCAAAGAGGCTCTAACAGGTTGCTGTGGATGTGTTTATAGGTCTCCTTTAATATTTTGCAAGATATGAATAAAAATAGAATTCTTTATTAGTGGTAAAATATATAGGGTGTCCAAAAATGTATATATACACATTGAATAAGTATAAAGTCACTATTTTATTAAAATACATTTCATTTTCAAAATTGAGCTATCAGCTGTTAAAGTGTATATACATTTTGGGGGGCACCCTGTGTATATAACATAAAATTAACCATTTAAACCATTTTTAGGTGTATAATTCAGTGGCATTAAGTATATTTACCGGTACAGTGTTGTGCAACAATTACCACTATCCATTTCTAGAACTTTTTCATCATCCCAAACAGAAACTTTGAACCCATTAAACAATAACTAACTCCCCATTCTCCTTCCAGCCCCTGGTAACTTTTATCATACTTTCAGTCTCTTTGAATTTGCCTATTCCAGGCACCTAGTAGAAGTGGGATCAGAGAATATTGGCCCTCTGTGTTGGGCTTATTTCACCCCTCATAATATTTTCGAGGTTTATCTATGTAGTAGCATGTATCAGAATTTCATGCTTTTAAGCCTGAATAATATTTTATTGTATGTATATTTCACATTTTGTTTACCATTCACCTGTTGATTGATATTTGGGTTGTTTCCACTTTTTGGCTATTATGAATAATGCTACCATGAACTCTGGGGTACAAGTATCTGAGTCCCTGCTTTGAATTCTTTGCATATTTACTCCGAAGCAGCATAGCTGGCTTATATGGCAATTCTCTGTTTAACTTCGGTTGTGCATCTTTTGTTCTTATTATGTTTCTCAAGTCTTACAATTCTGTTATAGCCCTCCCTTTATTTCATGCCAGTGATTTGTTGGAGAAACTAGATTATCTCTACAAAATGATCCACATTCTAGGTTTATTAATTTATGTATGTATGTATGTATGTATGTATGTATGTATGTATGTATTGGCTCCTCGTAGTGCCATATAATTTGTTCCTGTGTCCCCTATGTTCCTGAAAACTGAAAGTTAAATATAGAGTCTTGATTGGATGCTGGTTCAAGTTTTCCACAGGAATATTTCATAGGAGTGTTCTGAATCTCCTGTTGGGTCATATCAGGAGGCACGAATTGTGCTTTTTAAACATAAATCTGAGAATGAACCGCCCAGCTATCTAGGCTTTTAGGATTAGATTTCTTGGAGCTGAATTTCATGGGGGAAGGAAGTAACAGTCAGTGGCTACAGGGCTGCTTCTTCAGGTTTTTCTGGGGAGAGTGTCCCCTCTCCCACCCAAGCAGCCCTCAGGACCTGGTCTGGCCCAGGGCTCTGAGGTGAAGCTTCTGGAACCTCAGAGCTTTAGTAGCTCACCAGGTGGGGCTGGGGGAGATTTGCACCCTGGCCAGAAGGAGAAAGTAAAGGGTGGGAAGTCAAGGCCCTATGCTTATCTTATCTCTGGGCTTTGTACACAGCTGATGCCCAGGGAATGTTGGTCTGTAGTGATGTTGGTCTGTAGTGATGACGGTCTACCCTTTACTTTCACTATGTACCTAGTGAAAAGAAAACATGTTTTCACAAAACTCTGCACATGAATGTTTATGGAAGCTTTGTTAATAACTGTGAACAGGAGAAACCAAGATGGCGGCATACGTAAGCACCTAAACTGCTGCCTTGCACAACAATTTCAAAACTACAACTAAAAGACAGAACGGACACCATCCAGAACCACAGGAAAGCTGGCTGAGTGAAAATTCTACAACTAGAAGGAAAGAGAAAAGCTCACAGAGAATTGGAGGTATGGCAAAGGGTCTTTGTGTGCGCAGAGAGGAAGGGCGGCTGAGAGCCTGGCTGACTTTCTCTGGCGGAAGGGGGAAGGAAGCCCCCAACCACACTGAACCCCAGTTCTGACTGCACTGAACCCCAGTTCCGGGCGAGCCCCTGGGGACCCACGCTCTTACTGGGGGAGTCTGGACTCTCAGGTGGAGACTCGGGAGCTGGGGAAGGCAGAAGTCTGAAGGCGCGCGTGCCAGTGCGCACAAAGGCTGCGGAGGTTGCCACAGGCTTTCCCTAGTGGAAGGGAGTCGGAGGCTCCTGACTGCACTGGGCCCCAGTTCTGACTGCACTGAACCCCGGTTCCAGGTGAGCCCCTGGGGACCCACGCTCTTGTGGGGGGAGTCTGGACTCTCGGGCGGAGACTTGGGAGCCGGGGAAGGCAGAGGTCTGAAGGCGCGCACGTGCGCGCAAGGGCAAGGCTGACGGGAAGCCAAGACTGAGACTCCACCCCATCCAAGCTGAGCACGAGGCTATTGCAATTTGGCAAGTCTAATCCTATAAAGCTGTCTCCAGCACCGAACTTCTCCCAGCATAGACACAGCTGATCCTTACAGCCAACTGGCCTGGAGGTCAATTCTTCCCAGTGATACCAACAACAATCAAGACTTAATTACAACAAGGCTGTACACACAGTCCACAAAGGGGTGCACCAAGAGTGTCCACCTCAGGTTAACTGGGGAGGCAGACCCACTGGGCCATATTGGAAACCTAGCACACAAATCTACCTTACCAACTCAGGGAAGCAGTGAAAATGCGGCGTTAAAGAATCAGATCACAAATGAAAGAAATGGAGGAAAACAAACGACTGGATATAGAATTCAAAACCACGGTTATAAGGCTTTTCAAGAATATCCTAGAAAAGGCCGATAAATATGACGAGACCCTCGAAGATATGAAAAAGGACCAACTAGAAATTAAACATACACTGACTGAAATAAAAAATATTATACAGAGACCCAAAAACAGACTAGAGGAACACAAAAATCAAGTCAAAGAATTGAAATACAAAGAAGCAAAAAACACTCAACCGAAAAAGCAAAAAGCAAAAAAAAAAAATCCAAAAAGTCGAAGATGGTGTAAGAAGACTCTGGGACAACTTTAAGCGTACCAACATCAGAATTATGGGGGTGCCAGAAGAAGAGAGAGAGTAAGATACTGAAAACCTATTTGAAGAAATAATGACCGAAAACTTCCCCCACCTGGTGAAAAAAATAGACTTACAAGTCCAGAAAGCGTACAGAACCCCACACAAAAGGAATCCAAAGAGGACCACACCAAGACACATCATAATTAAAATGCCAAGAGCAAAAGACAAAGAGAGAATATTAAAAGCAGCAAGAGAAAAACAGTTAGTTACCTATAAGGGAGCACCCATACGACTGTCAGCTGATTTCTCAACAGAAACTATGCAGGCCAGACGGGAGTGGCAAGAAATTTTCAATGTGATGAATAGCAAGAACCTACAACCAAGATTACTCTACCCAGCAAAGCTATCATTCAGAATTGAAGGGCAGATAAAGAGCTTCACAGATAAGAAAAAGCTAAAGGCGTTCATCACCACCAAACCAGTATTATATGAAATGCTGAAAGGTATTCTTAAAGAAGAGGAAGAAGAAAAAAGTAAAGATAAAAATTATGAACAACAAATACGTATCTATCAACAAGTGAACCTAAAAATCAAGTGAATTAAAAACCTGAGGAACAGAATAATCTGGTGAATATAATAGAATCAGGGGCATAGAAAGGGAGTTGACTGATAATTCTCAGGGGGAAAGGGGTATGGGGGGTTCATGAAGAGACTGGACAAAAATCACACACCTATGGATAAGGACAGTGGGGGGGAGGTAAGGGCAGAAGGTGGGGTGGGAACTGGGTGGAGGGGAACTATGGGGGGAAAAAGGAGAAACAATTGTAATAATCTGAATAAAGGTTTATTAAAAAAAAAAAAGAAAAGGGCTCTGAGATAAAAAATAAATAAATTTAACCTGTAAAAAAAAAAAAAATAACTGTGAACAACCCAAAGGTTTTCAGCAGATGAACAGATGAACAAACTATGCTGCAACTGTCAGTGAAACAAAACCACTAGGCAATAAACAATAATGAACTACTAAGACACACAGCAACGTGGATGCATCTCAAGTTCATTACGCTCAGTGAAAAAAGCTAACTCAAAAGTATGATTCTATTCATATGGTATTCTAGAAAAGGCAAAACTATATGGATAGAAAAGAGATCAGTGTTTTCAGGGACTGGGGCTGAGGAAGAGGTTGACTACACAGGAGCACAGGAGAATTTTGGAATAATGGGAAATTCTACATCTTGATTGTAGTGGTGTTTACATGATTATAGACATTTATCAAAAGTTCTCAGAACTGAATTCTAGAGAGGGTAAATTTTATCACATGTAACATATACCTTAATACAAACTGGGGGAGGGGGGATAGTAGTGTAGTGATTACTTGTCATTTTGAGGCCGCCAATCAAATCTCCCAATCCTATTAGCTCCCAGATCACCAGGATCACCAGTTCAGAGATCACCCACAGCCTCCCAGTTCTCCACTCAGAGAAGTCTTGATAAAAGGCATAGCCACAGTCCCCTGTATAAACCAGAGACCATTTATCCCTCTCTCGGGGACAGCTGTGAGTGGGCAGGTGAGTTGGACTCAACCAATTGGATATCCTCTCCTGGGCTGTGACCAAAGGTTTGAGGATGGTGGCAGGTAAATTCCGTTGTGTCAACGGCAGCAGCTTGTGGATAGATGGTCCTGTGCTGAGACCTTGACATTCTTACTGCTCTCAAGAACATCCCTGCTTCCTCCTCCTTATCATACCAATTCCCATTTTGCTTACAATGGCTAGGATAAGTTTCTGTTATTTGTAAGTCATGAAACTCTATGATACAAATAGAGTAAGAGCAGGTAGAAAGGAGGAGAAGGGAAAAAAATAGAAGTATCAATGGGGAAAGAAGAAGACGGAGAAGAGGAAGATAAGGACTAAGTAATGAATCCAGACAAACCCACACTGGGGAGGCCAGTCATTGGTACAGGGGAGGTGTCTATCCTTGGTCCTGATAGTGCCACATTTCAGGCAGTGGTGTCTGGTTCCCCCACTGTAGTACTTTGTGGAGGTGGTGATATGTGTGTGGGGTTGTTGTGGCAGATGTGCGAATGTGCTCATTCTGTCCTTACTGGTTTGGGGTAATAATACAATGAATGACAACAACTATTATTTATTACATGCCTACACTGTACCATGCATTCTTTTTTTTTATTTTTTATTTTTTTTTTCTACGTGGGAACTGTTTATATTACACCTTCCTGCTTTCCTCTGAGGACATTCAGAACTAACAAACCAAGCAGCCCAGCCTCCAGGAATAAGAAGCATGGGGACCCAGAGTGTCCTACAGACTCTGTCCATGCACCACCCAAGGCACGTTCACCCCGAACCCACGGACGGTGCAGAGCTGGGGGTCCAGCTGGCGGCAGCTGAACGAACTGCCCAACACCTGGCCTTGGCCCCGGACCAGGGTGGCGCGCTCCGACCCCAGTCCGCGAGGCCCAACGGGACCCGCCAGCCCCGCCCCAGGTTGGCTCCCGTGCGCAGTTTCCAGGAGCCAGAGCCGGCGGGGCTAGGCCAGCCTGAGGCACTGCGTGTTGAAGCTGTCGCCCTCGCGGCCTGCGACCGCCTCGAGCAGCGCCTGCTTTTTCTGTGGGCTGCGGGAGGACTGGAGCTCGTACATGGCGGTCAGGCTGAAGAGCATGCTCTCCTGCAGGGAGTGCCCAGGCTCCTGCTGCACCAGGGCCTCCAGCTGCCGCAGCGAGTCCTTGAGCCGGCCCAGGTACAGCAGACGCACGGCAGCGTTGTTGTTGGCCACTGCATTTGTGGGTGTCAATCCTTAAGATCTCTGTGATCCCTGTGGGCTTCTGCAAAGTTATTCTGACCAAGGTGAAGGAAAGCTCTGTTCATTAGCACCATCATCTTCCCCTGCGGCCCACCGAGCTTCTGCGTCACTCTCTCCACGTCCTGAAAGTACTTCTCAGCCGTTTTTATGTCTCCAATCTGGAGGAAGATGCGGCCGATGCCGCTGAGCAGCTGCGGCTCCTGCTCTGGGTGGACCTGGATGACGGAGCGGTAGGCGTCCACGGCCAGCACATAGTCCTTCATCAGGAGCAGGCAGTTGGCCATGGAGCAGGTTACCTGGCCCAGGCGGGACCGCCACAGCTGCACGGAGGCTTGCCTGTTCTCAGGCGAGATGCTGCTCATGCTGCTGTCCTCGCCCAGGCCTTGCTCCAGGTGGGCCAGGATCTGGCTGCAGACAGCCTTCACCCGGTGCAGCCGGTCCAGTGACTCCTGCGGGTTCCCCAGGTACTGCTGCAGCTCCGCGTGCAGGATGCGCATGGAGAAGGGGACCATGGAGCCCCTGCGTCCCGGGTACACGTGCGGGTAGAGGTCGCGCTGGTCCAGGCTCCCGAAGGGCTCCAACTCCAGCTCCGCGTTCTGGAACAGGCCCAGCTTCACCAGCAGCGCCAGCAGTGTGTCAACAGAGCTTTCCTTCACCTTGGTCAGAATAACTTCACCAGCAGCACGAACCACAGCTGCGGCGAGTCTGCCGTGTGGCTGGTGGGCAGCCCGCTCTTGCCGTAGCCTTGGCCGTGGGCTGTGAGGAGGCGCCCCATGCATTCTTTTAAAAAAAAGATTTTAAATAGATTTTTAGAGAGAGGGAAGGAATCATCAATCGGCTGTCTCCTGCAATCTTTCAGTGCACAGGATGACGCCCAACCAACGGAACCACACTGGCCAGGGCTGTGACATGCATTCTTAATTTCATCCATAATGCCCTGGGGTAGGTACTATTGTTCCCACTTTATAGAAGAGGAAACTGAGGCTTAAGAGATTAGTCAAGGTGTACAAAGACACACTGACAGTAAGTAGTTGGGCTAGGGCTCAAATGCAGTTCTGACTTAGGGGACATGAATTCAAGGGGTCATTTTATTTTATCTTTTTTTTTTTTTTTTTAATCCTCACCTGAGGATATTTTTCCATTGATTTTTAGAGAGAGTGGAAGAGAGAGGGAAAGACAGAGAGAAATATCAATGTGAGAGAAACACATTGATAGGTTGCCTCCTGCACAAGCCCCTACCAGGGCCCTGGCCAGGGAGGAGCCTGCAACTGAGGTATGTACCCTTGACTGGAATTGAACCTGGGACCCTTCGGTCCGCAGGCTGAGGCTCTATTCACTGAGCCAAACCGGCTAGGGCTACTTTATCTTTTTAAAAATATGTTTTTATTGATTTTTAGAGAGAGAGTAAGGGAGAGGGATAGAGAGATAGAAACATCAGTGAGAGGAACATCATCGATTGGCTGCCTCCTGCACACCCCCTACTGGAGATGGAGCCTGCAACCCGAGCATGTGCCCTGGCTGAGAATCTAACCATGACCTCTTGGTTCCTGGGTTGATGCTCAACCACTGAGCTGCACTGGCTGAGTGGGATCATTTTAGTTTTAAGGGAAGGGACAGGATGTCTAAGGATTCCCAGAGTCAGTGTCCAGGATCCCGGTCCCCTTGAGGAAGGCTTCATGGGGCCTCATCCAGTTCACAGAATTCTCAAGCAAGTCGTGTCTGTTTCATCGTAGGTCTTTAAAAGGTTGGCAAGGTCCAGATTATGTAGAGGAGTAGTTCTGACCTGGGAGTTTTTACAAAACACCTATGCCTGGCTCCTAAACCAGACTCTCTGGGGGTGGGAGCCTGGCAGCAACAGTTTTAAAAAGCTCCCCATGGAACGCTGATGCAGGTGAGGGATGAGGACAAAGGCAGGCTTAGAGGCACGGTCAGGCGATGTGACCATGCTCAGAGGTCTCCCTCAGAGCAGCCAGTCAGAGAAGGGTGCAGCAACTTTGGTATACTGTGGTCAAAAGCAATGGTGATAATCTGCTATCTGTGCCCATGAGCAGATTGTTCCAGGGTAGTTAGGACCAGAAGGTTCAGGGATCTCCCACAGAAGTCTCCTAAACCCCACACACTTGTGGGTTCTGGGTAAAGTTACTAGTTTACACCCCCCCCCCCCCAGCCCCCGCAAGTGTACTGGGTCAATTGCCATCAACTTTCAAAAGGTAGGACTATAACCTTTCCTCTTACTGTATTTCTCCAGGTGTCCTGGGGTCAAGGATGAGAATGGAGACAGAGGTAGGGTATGTGTGGGGTGTCTCATTTGGATTAGAGCAGGTCCCTGAAGCTCCTTTCAGTTGCTGCTTTCACCATTTCTCTGCTGTGTTGTCAACTATCTCCTACCTCCCTGCCATGGGCCTCTGTCCCTACTGTTTGCCAGTCATCTCTGACCCCTGTCTCTGCCTCCTCCTGTACCTCGTGGTACTGGCTGCCCATGCAGAGTTGATGACACATCCTCATCCTGTCTCTGGGTCTTGGGACAATACTCACTCTTTTGCCTGTGCCTAAGAGTGCCTTGTCACCTATTCCCAAATTTCTGGGGCTTACAATCCTTCTATTTCAGTTTAGCTTTTTAAGGGGAGAAGATGCGTATGTCCCATGCTTGAGTTTCTAATGGTGTTTCCTCCCCTCACTGCTCTGGCCCCCGTTTTACTCTGAGCCTTCTGGGATGAGGCATGCTTCCTTCATCATCACCATCATGACCATTTACTGAATATTTACCATGAACCAAAGAGCACTATGATAAGAGTTAACATACATGTGGTCCTGCAAGCAACCATGAAATTGTTATTATTATCCTCCTATTCCCATTGTGCAGATAAGAAAAACAAGGTACATAGAAGTAATTTTCCAAAATAACATAGTTGAATAGGTTCCCTATGATATATGTCTCCCTACCCCTGGCCCTTTAACCTCAGATCTTTGCATTCCAAGTGGAGCTCAGTTTATAGTGATCAGGAGCCTTTATCTCACTACTGCCCCTGACCTTCACATTGTGGTGTTGAGTCTGGCTCACTTCCTCATGGTAATTTCTTTCCTGGGGTTCTAGTTGCTGCTCATATCATGGATCTCATCACCTACCCCCAACTATGCATTACAGCTTTCCATACACATGTGAATCTTAAATATGATTAGAGTTCAAGTTATTTTCCACGGGGCCAAAAAATACTTCTTTTAATGTCTCCAAGCACTTTATGACAACACTAGAGGCCCAATGCATGAAATTCTTGCAAGAGTAGGCCTTCCTTCCCCCAGCTGCAGGCACCGGCTTTCCTCTGGCACCTGGGACTGGGTTTCCCTTGCAGCCCTGGCTTCATCCGGAAGGTCATCCAGTCTAATTAGCATATTATGCTTTTATTATTATAGATAAAGGGTACCTACAGGATGGTGTCACTCAATTCCACAGGTCACAGTGTGTGTGTGTGTGTGTGTGTGTGTGTGTGTGTGTGTGTGTTTAAGAAGCAAAAACATAATAGTCATGATACCTGAGTGTCAGGATTCTTGCTGAAAAACATGTTGTTTTCTTTACATTTTTTTATTTTTATTTTTTTTAAAATATATTTTATTGATTTTTTACAGAGCGGAAGGGAGAGGAGGGATAGAGAGTTAGAAACATCGATGAGAGAGAAACATCGATCAGCTGCCTCTTGCACACCCCCTACTGGGGATGTGCCCGCAACCAAGGTACATGCCCTTGACCGGAATCGAACCTGGGACCCTTGAGTCCGCAGGCCGACGCTCTATCCACTGAGTCAAACCGGTTTTGGCTCTTTACATTTTTTGTTATATCAATAATTAGTACTTATATTATAAAGGTAAAATAAGTATAATCTGGATAAACTTCAAAAACCATATAAAGAAGAAAACCAAAATCATGTATAATTTCAACCCTAGCCCTGGTGATTCCCTGATACCCTCCCCCACCCAACCTTTGGGCCCACCCAAGCTGTTTCCAGTGGCTTTGCCATATGAATGGCCTGTCTTGGCTCATGCTTGAGATTTTTCTAAATTCTCTCAAACAAGTAGCATCTGGGCTCAGCAAGCCCCATAACTCTTGCTAAGTGGCTCCAGGCCTGGCACTAGTAGCAGCTGACCTTGGTCTCACCTGGGCACCTTCAAGCACAATACAAGAAGTAGCCATCTGCAGATTGCTTTGTAGCTTACTAGTATGCTACACAGGCTGTGGCTGTCCTTGGTCTGCATTCCCAAGAGTCCCCAGAGCCAGTGCACCCAGGGGATAGCTTCAGACCACGTTGAGGCACCATCACCTAACCACCTCCACAAGCAATACATTCAAGGGGTGGACTCAGTGGGTACCAGAGCCCCTATAAGGTAACTCCTGCTCTGCAGAGTGGGCCTCTGCACAACTGATCCTCCAAGGTGGTGGGAGGTCGGTGATAAGTAGTCACAGCCCATACTTGTAGCTGATCAGCCTGGGTAAATCCATCCCATTGACATGCCAACAGCAATCAAGACTCAATTACAGCAGAAGGGTGTACAGCCCACATACAGGGGTGCATCTCAAGTACTCAGGCTGGGCTGAGGGACTCCCCTTCCAGTCCATGAATTTTCATGCACCGGGCCTAGTCAATAATATTCTAATAACTAGGTGTTGTGCTAAATGGGTGCAGGATTTATTGGGGTGATCACTTATTAAGTTACATAATATCTGGTTATTGGGGTGTACATCTGAAACAAATATAATGATGCATGTCAATTGTAAGTGAAAATTAAAAGATGATTAAAAAAAAGATTTTCATGTAACCATCTAGTCTTTTGCTTGTGCTGTTATAGATGCATGTAATGGGATTGCCTTGCTATTCTGGTTACATATAACAGAAATCATCTTCAATAAGATGATGCTTGGCTTTCTGAGACTATGAGGGTCAGGCATTGCTGTATTTGCTCTGAACAGGACTGAGCTCAGTGGACATTTGGATTCTCACCATGCTTGCTCAGCCAGACACCTTCTTCTAGTGCTTTTGGGGACTCCTCTGCCAGCCCACCTCCACCCCCAGATACAGGCAGACACACCTGGGGAGGGCATCCATCAGCATACTTTGGCTCAAGGCTGGCATATGGTCCAAGCAGTGTCAGCTAGAATCTTCGTGGGCAGAGCCGTGAACTTGATGGGAGGAATTCTCATTTCCCTGGCACTTCTAAAAGCCTTTACATCTACAATGGGAAAAAACTAGATCCAAGTAGAGTCAAGAGGTGGAGAGAGGGACAAAACTCTGCTACACAGACACAGCTGGGCCTGACGCAAAGCAGTATTTTGCTTAGCAGTTGGTGAGCCAGAGCGGCCCCTTTTTGCTCCATCTGGGTTTCCATCACTTGTTTATGGAGACTCAGTCCTAGACTCAGTGAGGTTGGAGAAGGAATAGGAGATGAGGGGATGAGGTTGGACAGATAGGCCAGGGAAGACTGTGGAGGAGGACCTTGAATATCATACATACCTGCACCAGAAGAACCAAGGACCCCCAAAACTCAGGGCTGAGAGGACAGCTTGGCGGTAAACTGGGAATACTGCCGTTAGAGGTAGGCAGACAGGTCTCTGCCCCGGGCCAGGCCTCAGAGGACTCAATGCTTCTGAGTGCCTTCCTCTAAATGTTCCAACCTCTCCTCCATCCCCTTGGATGTCTGGGTTGGGCTGGAGCACCAGCTGAGCTAGGTGCCCTAAGCCTGCACTGGGGCCTATGTGGCCCATGGTCTCCAGAAGCCTGTTCCTCAAAATTTTTGAAGTCTCATTCTGCCCCTTAGACCAGTCAGACCTGCCCTCCTAGCAGAATCGTTGAGCCAGGACCAGGTGTCATCCTGGGGCCTGGGCCTGGGCCCCATTTCCAGGAGGGTAGCCTGGTGAGTGGATTGCTCCTGTAGCCAGCACAGTATTTTTTTTGTGGGATCATATAACTGAGTCATTCAGGATACATGACAAATTCAAGGCTCTGGGCTAACGATGGTCAACTGCCAACTCTTGGGCTTGACTGTGTGTGATGCCATGCTTCAGTTCTCGCCTGGCGGTGCTCCAACTGCAGAGCTGCCTCTGGTTGACAGCACCCGAGGGTGGTGGGGTTGGCAGCAAGGGCTCTCTGGGCACCCTCCCCACCTTGCCAATGGCACTAGGATGGTCACTCCAGGCAGTCTTCTGGGTGTTTCTCATCTCCTCCCAGGGCTTTCAACACCAGCTCAACAACAAGGGGCTTTTCCCATGGATGCTTTTGCTTGCTGTGATGTTATGGTGAGCATGAATGAGTCTGTTCTTTTCACTCTGGCCACGGGCCCTCTCACCTTTCTTTCCTGTGGAAGACATGGGTGTGGTCAACAGGGAAAGAGATCATATGCTAGGAATTCAGTGATTATGGCCTAAAGAGTTCTAGAGGAGTTATGGTTGGAAGATGTGCTGTCTGTGTTTATGCTATAAAGTCCCCCAGGGGTAAATTTAACATGATCTGAAAATAAATAATTGCACATAGTTTTGCATACTCTAGGAAGACTTGCATTTGTGATCATTACCAAGGGAGCCCTCGCACAGCCTTTGAAGAGTCCTGGAAGCCAGCACTCATGGCTGCACTGTGGGTGATGCAGTGTCATGAGTAGTGATGGAACTGGCATGAAATAAACGGTATTAGGGAACCGCAGAGGCTGGAAGGTCCATATTGTTTTAATATAAACAGTTCTTGAAGAACCAATGCACTGTGAGGAAGTCCCTTTTGGGACCAGATGAACAGAAGCCAGGCACTGTATGGGCTCCTCCCCTCCCTGACCCCCTGTCACCAGATCTAGCCAGTTCGTCTCAAGCATGGATGTGGGACTGGGATGGGCGGGGTTGCTTCACAGGAGTGTGGCTATCAGAACTTTCAGGGATTTCTTCTTAAGCTGGTCAGATTTCTGGGGATGGCTCTTCCAGTGTCTTGGCTGGGGGTTAGGAACCTGGCTGCCAGTGTGAGGGAGGAGGCTGTGGGTGGGGCACATCTCAGCATTTAACATGTAACCCAGCATTGAACCCTGTTTTGAGTGTGGTGCCCTGCCCTCACTTTGCCTGCTATGTTAGTTCAGAAAAAAACACACACCTCCAGTGTTTGTTGGAATGAGGGATGGACTGGGATGGGCAGGACCCCCAATCCTCCTGTTTTTGGCTCCACCTTCACCAGTATCCCTCTTCACGCTCCACTTTCAGAAGTACCTGGTGCCACTGATTCCTGAACCATTTGGCAGTTCTTCGGCTTTAATAGGATGTTTCCTTTACTTGCACCACAGCTCAGGATTGAGTTTTCTGAAGTCTGGTACATTGGTTACCTTTTGTCGAGTTGCTTTCCAGCTTCTAAAATGTTGCTGTTGACACTTCTTCTATTCTCTTTTTCCTTATGAATTTTTAACCTTAAAAAAACAAAAGAAGTTTTCAGCTTGGCTGGTGTGGCTCAGTGGTTGAGCGTTGACCCATGAACCAGGAGATCACAGTTCCATTCCCAGTCAGGACACAGGCCTGGGCTGCGGGAATGATCCCCAGTAGGGGGCATGCAGGAGGCAGCCAATAGATGATGTTTCTCTCTCATCGATGTTCCTATCTCTCTATCCCTCTCTCTTCCTCTCTGTGAAATCAATACAAACATATTAAAAAAAATTGATTTCAGAAAGCATGGAGGATGAATGCGTTGGCCTGGTCTACCACTGTTAAGCTAACAGAGTGATCTCTCTAACATTTAATCTGATCTAACATTTAAATCTGATTACATCTCCCTTCTGTTCAAAATACTTCCATTGCTCCCCATTGGCAGCAGGATAGAAAAATAGAAATCTGTGCATGACATTTTGAAGGCTTTGTTCTACATCAGAGTTTTTATTGGATTCTATTAATTTTAATGAAATTGGAATTTCAGGACACCTAGAGATAGAGTCAAAAGTTCACTTTTGTTCTCTATTAAATGTCAATGCTGAACAGTGTTTGACTATCACCTGCATCACCTCTGTCCCTTTTTCTCTGGGAAACTTTAATTGCTGAATTGCTCTGAGCCCTCAGTTGGTTGGAGTCCGGGTGCAATGATGGTGTAATGGTGTGTGTGTGTGTGTGTGTGTGTGTGTGTGTGTGTGTGTGTGTGTTCACACCTGTGGCTGCAGCCCTGAGCAGCTGCAGGAAATTTCCGGTTTATGTTGCCAGCAGTGAGAAGGCAGACTCTTTTTTTGTATTCTTTCTGGGGCATAAATTACAGCTGGTGATAAAACTTGTTCAGTCTCCCTCACTATGCCATCACATTGGACCACACAAATACTTGGCTTAGGTAATCCTGCTAGAGTAGAGGGACAAGCTTTCCCCCAGATGGATTAGGGAGACACATCCACAGTGGGAGCTGGCAGGATCACCAAAAGGTGGGGGGATTGGCATCTGTTTTCTCTTTTCCCTAGTGATAACACGAAGGATAGTTATGAACAAGTGAAGTTGCGTTTGGTAGATCTTGCTCAAAAAGAGAACGTATTGATCTATTTACTCCCTTGCCATATAGAAGAAAAGTGCCATCACGAGTGGCTCCAACAGAGTGTTGGGACCCAGGGTGACTTTGCTAAGAATCTCTCAAAAAAGGCAATGCAGACTCTTCGTTGTGTCTTTCCTTTGTACTTGTCCCTCTTCCCCAAAACAAAACACACGGACTTTCTACTTCAACCACATGGAACTCCCCATACTTGCCAGGCAATAGCTTACTTTCTTGGACATGCAGTTTTGCAGTCTGCTCCCTCTGCCTGGAAAACCTACTCTAACTTTTCTATTCCAGCTAGGTTAGCCTAGTTGCTATTTTTCAAACATGCCAGTCCTATTCTCATCTTCAAGCCTTTGCATTGGCTGTTCTCTCTGCCTGGAATGTTCTTCCCGCACGTCTCCACGTGGCTTGCCCCTCATTTCATTGTCTTCACTCCAGTCCTACCGCTTGGTCATCACTGTCAATGCCCTCCACCCAAAGACCGCCAGGAACCCACCTGCAGTGGAGCGAGCTGGGTTTATTGCTAGTTGCAGTGAAGGAGAACACCCACCACGGGGCACTGGGAGCTTCTCAGTATGGGGGCGTCAGAAAGGACCTGCAGGGTTTGGGCTTGTTTTTGTCTAGATCCATCATGGTCATAGAGTGGCCTTGTCTGCTGTTGATGTTCTGTGAAATTGTTTATATTCAACAGGAGAATGCCACAGCTTGGCTGTGGGTGCCAGGACAAAAACCAGGATGCCAGGGATAGCTTTCTCTTTATCATCATTGAGTCCTTAGTGGATAGAACAGAAATTGGAGGAGAGGGTATTGAATAAAAATGTGTTGAACGAATTGATGAAGTCTGTGCTCATCAGATTCTTACCCTACATTCAAGTGCCCAGCCAGAGGCCCCTCTGCTGGGAGCCATCCCTGCTGAGCCCAGACCGGCCCTGATCTATGTTCTTCCTCTGCGCTGCAACCCTCTTCAAAGCAGTTATAAGAGTCATGCCATGAGGGTCTGCATGTCAGTCTCACCACCCTGCTGTGAATGCCTTGAGGACAGGGATCACCTCCTTTCCCTTAGAACCCAGGGCCAGCACAGAGCAGGCACCTAACAATTTACTGGCCAGCTGAGTGCCCAGCTTGCCTGTGCTTGAATCGTGCCTCTGGCTTGGGCTCCAGAATTCTGCATGTGTCTTCTGAGAGAATGGTTTGCAGGCCACTGGGTGGGAAATAGTTAAATAGGAGCCAGTCAGGCACTGTCAGTCAGAGGGTATGTTTGTGAGTTTCTGATACTCAGGAACAGCTTTAGGCAGGACTTTGGCCTTCATGTGGGGCCTCTGCAGTGTGGATTCCACCTGGGTTTGGCTTATTCTAAAAAATTCCCCCATCCCTGTTACCCAAGGGCCAAAGGAGGCTGACTGAAGACTTCAGGGCCCAGGAATGGGATGGGAAGGGGCTATAAGAGCCTCGGCACCACCAGAACAGGGACTGCATATAGGGGACACAGGGAGTTACCTGATTATCTGGTTCTGTTCTCACAATGACCCATTAAAGTATATGCAGCCAGTATCTTTATTTTACAGAGGGAGAAACAGAGCCGCAGAGAGGTTAAGTAACTTGTTCAGACACACACAGCTAATTAGTGACAGAGGTATGATCAGGTCTATCTAATCCCCAAACCCATGTTCTGACTTCCCACAATCCTCTGTGTAGCCTTCATGGGACAGTCTGGACATTTGACTTAAGGAACCCACTCAAAGAGCTCTCTGGATCAAGTGGCCCCTGGAGTAAAGGTTCTGACACTTAGAAGGGCAAGACAGGAAGTGGCAGCCTTCACAGAATAGGCCCGAGGAGGGTGGGCTGCATTTTGGCACATCAGGGGAGACAGTAGAGAGAATTCCACTTTGGGGCTTGTGTAAGTGGCCCTCTGGGTTGACTGTGCCCTCTCCACTGGTCAGAAGTGGGCCAAGATTGGATATATGAGGAAACCGTAACTCCTGTGGACATTTCCTTAGCTGGGGCACTGCAGCTTCCTCTTTTGGCCACTAGGGGGCGGTCCCCTTCAATGGCACAGGGCCACTCCCTGCAGTTATTCTCAGGCCTACTTCTGCTCTGAGGAGAGAGGAGTGGATGCTGTTAAGGCCTTGTTTGCATCCATTCTGTGGTCTTCCCTTTCAAAGAACAACTCACTATGAGCGTGTGTGTGTGTGTGTGTGTGTGTGTGTGTGTGTGTGTGTGTGTAGTGGGTACATAAGTAACTGAGGACCTCTTTCATCTTGAGGAGGAAATGTGTTCCATCAGAACCACTGGCCCTCAGACAGTATTCATAGCTAAGCCCATGTATAAATGCCTACCGAATTTCTGTAAAATGATATATTCTCTTTTACATTTAATAAAAGGAAACATGGGATTTCTCTGTAGGTATGGCTATCACACAATTCAACTCTCAATTTCCAGCCAACATGGCATAGTAAGTTCATGCTGTGGCCTATTCCCTCTCCTCCAAATACATAACAATAATAAACAATTTTTTTACAATGATAAATAAAAGGACATAGTTGGACCCCAAATCAAAATGGATATCTTTGTGTACCAGGAGCAGATCAGAAATGTGGGGCTGAGGGCAGGTTGGCCTTGGGGTCTAAAAGCAGCAAGAGCTGCCGGAGGCATAGCTCCTGGTGAAGAACTAAAGTGCTCCATGTAAGACAGGGGACAACAGCCTGGCTCCTCGTAGTCCGAGGTGGGGTGAAGTTCCCTCTGTTTATGAAAAGAGGCAAGAAAAAAAAAAGCCAGCTGTTTCTATGCAGTCTGGGGCTTCAAATGTGGGAAGATGAAGACAAACTCTTGACTAGGAGCAGAGCCAAGGCGTCCTCTGGCTATGTTCCTGGATCTGTGATGTCCTCATACCACAACAGAGCAGGAGCCCTGAAACACTATTATAAGACCTGGTTTTCAATTGAGCCTGGGGTCTCAGCTCAGGACATTTAGAAACAGATTAAAAAATAGATGTAAATACAAAATTTAAAAATTCTCTAACTCACTATGTGGTTGATAACCAAAATATATGAAAATGTGGTAAGAAAACAGTCAACAGAAACAACATTTGTAATATGAATTCATCCTAGATTGAATTAATTTTGTGAAAGTCTTATAATAATTAAAAAAATGTTTAGTATGCCTAAAAAGGCAATTGAAGGCTTAATATCCATTGAATATCCATTTAGCAAGACATGAATGAGGGTAGATAAAAATAAAACAAGAAGTAGATGTAAAAATAATAAGAAATCTTGGAAATGAAAACAGTCATCATTAAAAAATACACTAGACAGAATAAACTGTTAGACTAGACACAAGAGGGATTTAGTGAATTAGAAGACATTGCTTAGGAATGAACATTAATACAGTAAACAGAGACAAAGATTAAAAATATAAAAGCACGTATGAATCATGAAAGATGGCGTGTAAAATGACAGTGTGTGTCCAATACGAGTTTTAGAAAAAGAAAAATAAATGGAATCACAGTGAAGTGATATATGAGGAAATAGTAGCAGAGAAATTTCCCTGGGGAAATTACAGAACATCAAAGGCAAAGAGAAAAAGACCTTACAATAGACCTGAGGAAAGACAGATTACTTACAAAGAAACTTCTAGCCTCAGCAAAAAAATATCTGGATGATGGAGTAGTATTTTCAAAGTGTCACTGGACTTTTATACCCAGCGAACTTACAGTTGACGTTAAAGACAAAAAGGAACCTTTTCCATACAGATAAAGACCTCACTGAAAAAATCATTATAGGATGTGTTTCAAGAAAAAATGAACCCAGAAAGAAAGGAAAGGATACAATAAACAATGCTAAGCACAGAAATTGATAAAATTATGTTAATAAATCTAAAGGTTGATCATTTAAAGGTCTTACTTTTTCTCTCCTATTTTTTAATCCCCCCCACCCCTACCTCTCTCTCCCTCTCCCTGTTTTACTTTCAGGGAGATTTTTTGGCTTTTCCCTAAAACCTCCTTGTAATATTTCATTTCTTCTCTCATATTTTTATTATTTACATATCTCTGCTTATCTTTCCAAGGATATTAATTATAGACTTTTAAGCAATTTTCTTCTCAATTGTCTTTATTTCCTTTTTTTGTCTCTTCCCAGAGGAGGCTCAGATGTCTGGTAATCCTTGCTTGTTAATATTTAGGATAAAGCAATACAAAGCTGACTGGAAGCTCTGTGTGCATGGGCTGGTGTTGTCCAGGTGGGTTTCACTGTAGGATGGTCTGACTGAACCACTTTCCCATGAGTCCACAAATGCCAATATATGTAAGTCTTTCCTCTAGGACTGGTCAACCTCCCTGGAGAAGAATCTCATCTATTGACTGTGAGGTGTCAACCCATTTGCCATGTTCTGGGATGCTGAATAGTCCAACTTATACAGATTTTAAATAAATCATCCTATGTTTAGTCCCACATCCCTACACTGAGAGATACCTGGTATCTCCAGTTTCTATGACTTTTTAGGATTGGGCCCACTGTACCACTTTGCTCCTGAATTTTTTATATGGTGGGCTTTGGTGTCAGCTTTTTCTGGTATATTGGGTCTGCTACTCCTCATCTATCTATTTTTCAGCTTCTAAATGGTGTCTTTTTGTCTTCCATTCTTTTGTGGGTCTATGCTTAAAAAATCATTTTAGACAGTTCTAAAATAGAGACTTGGGAAGGAGTTGGGGTAACTGTTAACTGGAAATCTTCAACCCCCCCACCTAAGTAATAGGCAAAACTAAAACCTAGACCTTTGCTGCTCAATATGGTAGCTACTAGCCACATATGGCCATTGAGCAATTGAAATGTGGCTAGTCTAAAATGAGATGTATTACATTTACAGTGCTCTACACATTGGATTTCTGAGACTTAGTATGAACAAAAGAATGCGAAATGGTCCATTACTGAAAAAATTAATTACATATTCAAATGTCAATATTTTAGATCTATTGGGTTCAATAAAATATACTACTAATATAAACTTCACCTTTTAAACTATTTAAAATGTGGCCACTAAAAATAGAAAATTATATGCATGAATCATGTTTTATTTCTACAGGACAGCACTACTCTGGATGACAAAAGATTGAGGAGTTGTTTAATGATCAAATAAAGTGTGATAATGTCCTTGATGTATATGAAGAAGAAAATGGAACTTTAGATTTGTTAGAATAAATTATGATTAGATATAATAGTCAATAATTAAAGATAACACCAACCTATACCATACACAAAAACAAACTCAAAATGGGTAAAAGATTTAAACATAAGATGGGAAACCATAAAAATCTTAGAAGAATCCATAGGCAGCAAAATATCAGACATATCTTTACTGATACATCTCCTAGGACAATAGAAACTAAGGAGAAAATAAACAAATGGGACTACATTAAAATAAAAAGCTTCTGCACAGCAAAAGAAACCATCAACAAAACAAGAGAGCCCACTGCATGGGAGAACATATTTGCCAATGTAACATCAGATAAGGGTTTAATTTCCAAAATTTATAGGGAACTCAAACAACTTAACAAAAGGAAGTTAAACAATCTAATCAAAAAATGGGCAAAGGATCTAGACACTTTTAGAAAGTGGACATACAGAAGGCCAAGAAACATATGAAAAAATGCTCAAAGTCAGTAATCATCCGAGAGATGCAAATCAAAATGACAATGAGGTACCATCTCACACCTGTCAGAATGGCTATCATCAACAAATCAACAAACAGACAAGTGCTGGTGGGAATGCGGACTGGTGCAGCCACTATGGAAAACAGTATGGAATTTCCTCAAAAAATAAAAAATGGAACTCCCATTTGACCCAGTGATCCCACTTCTAGGAATATATCCCAAGAAATCAGAAACACCAATCAGAAAGAATATATGCACTCCTATGTTCATAGCAGCACAGTTTACAACAGCTAAGATTTGGAAATAGCCTAATTGCCCATCACCAGATGAGTAGATTAAAAAACTGTGGTACATCTATACAAAGGAGTACCATAAAAAAGAATTAACTGAAAAAAGAAATAACTCTTACCATTTGCAACAACATTGATGGCCTTGGAAAGCATATGCTAAGCAAAATAAGCCAGTCAGAAAAAGCTAAATATCACATGATCTCACTCATTTGTGAAATATAATGAACAATATAAACTGATGAACAAAAATAGATCCAGAGGCATAGACGCATCAAACAGACCATCAAGCCTCAGGGGGAAGGCAAGGGAGAGGAGGGAATAAGAGATCAACCAAAGGACTTGTATGCATGCATATAAGCATAAACAATGGACACAGACAGTAGGCGGGTAAGGACCTGTGCTGGGGGGTGGGAGTGGGCGGGGAGAGGTCAAAGGGGGAAAAAGGAGACATATGTAATACTTTCAACAATAAATAATTAAAAAAAAAAAGAATTAAATACAACATATAGCTTCCAAACCAACATAGAGAAAATAAGATACTATAAAAACTTTATCAATTCACCAGAAAACAGCAAAGATTTTTCAAAGAGAAAACATTATTAAACTTCTATTTAGTGAAATGATATCAATAAGTTAAAATATTTAAGTAACCACTATTTATATAAAGTTGACCGATTAAATGCAGAGATGCTCAGAATGGATAAAAGCACACGAACCATATATATGAACTGTAAGGAGTCATTCCTAAAAAAGTGAGTTAAAAAGAAATAACAACAGAAATTACCAAATGTTTAGAACCAAATGATAACAAAATACTATATAGCAAAACTTATATATAAAGCAAAATAATTATAATTTTAAAGCATTTATTACAAAAAGGACAGCTTTAAAATTAATTAGGTACTCAGTACAAAAAAGGTATGATGAGTAAACCCAAGGAAAGTAGGGGGA
Source organism: Plecotus auritus (assembly GCF_963455305.1). NCBI lineage: Eukaryota > Metazoa > Chordata > Mammalia > Chiroptera > Vespertilionidae > Plecotus > Plecotus auritus. The sequence goes on along the minus strand of NC_137771.1, from coordinate 185,037,563 downwards.
GAGAGTAAAAATAATGGTGGTTCATTGAAAAAGAAAAGTAACAAAATAGACAAGCTTCTAGCAATACTTATCAAGGAAAAAAGTCATAATCAATATTAGAAACAAAAAGAGGCAAAACAAGAAATGGAACATAAATTTTAAAAAATAGTAAGAGAACAATAGAACAAGTTCACATCAATGAAATTGAAAATAAGAAATGGATACTTTTCTAAAAAATGTAAGTAATCAAACTTGACTGAAGGAGAAATAGAAAGTTTGAATTAACCAATAATAATTGTATAATTAATCAAACATCCCCCTTCAAAAGACATGAATTTTGCAGGAAGGTTTTACTGAACCTTCAAAAAACTGCTTCAGAAAATTGAAACAGGGAAATTAATTTTTGAGGCTAGTATATTCTTGATACTAACCAAACAAGGTAGGTTCAAGAAAAGAAAATTATAAACCAATCTCACTGGTAGCCAGCCTCCAAGATGGCCACCAATGACCTTCATTTGCTATTCACATCCTTGTGTAATACTCCCCCGCAATGAACCATGGCTTGTCTATGTGTCCAATAGGATACTGCAGAAGTGACTTGGGGGCTTGTTCATAAAAGACACTAAAGCTTCTTTGCCTTACTCTTTTGGATAGCTCACTCTGGAGGAAATAGCTGCCAGTCATGGACACAGTCAAGTATCCCTATAGAGAGATCCACATGATGAAGAACTGAGCCTTTTGCCAATTTCCAACACCAAATCACCAATCATGTGAGGAGTCATCTTAGAAGTGGTTCCTCCAGTCATAGTCAAGCCTTCATATTACTGCAGCACTGGCTTGATTGTAATCTCCTAAGTGCCCCAAGACAGAATCTCCCAACTGAGTTGCTCGCATATTCCTGACCCACAGAAACTGAGAGATAGTAAATGTTTATTGCTGATTTAATCAGCTAATTTGGGATAATTGTTATTATTGACATGGAGAACTGTTACTCATTTAAGAACCTTAGATGCAAAAGTTATAAATAAAATACTAGCAAAATGAATTTAGCAGTGTATAATTAGAGTTTATTTCAGAAGGTGAGAATATCTAATTTAGGAAAGTTTATTAATGTGATTTACCATATTAAAAAAATAAAGGAGAAAATATATGAACAACTTAACAGATACAAAGAAAGCATTTGATAAAATTTTACATCCATTCATGACAAAACTCACCGAATTGTGAACAGAAGAAAACTTTTTGAACAGGATAAAGGTTATCCATCAATAATCAACAGCATGCCCTATCTGGTTTGGCTCAGTGGGTAGAGCATCAGCCTGTGGACTGAAGGGTCCTAGGTTCGATTCTGATCAAGGGCATATACCTGGGTTGCAGGCTCGATCCCCAGTGGGGGGTGTACAGGAGGAAGCCAATCAATGATTCTCTCTCATCATTGATGTTTCTATCTCTCTCTCCCTCTCCCTTTCTCTCTGAAATAAATAAAAATGTATTTTTAAAAATCAATAGCAAACATACTCACATGGTGCAATTTCAGAAGCATTTCTTTTATATTCAGGAGTAAGATAAGATGCCTACTATCATCACTTCTTTTCCACATTGGAGAACCTAGTCTATGCAACAACTCAAGGAAAAAAAGAAGAGGTATAAAAATTGGAAAGGAAGAAATGTGTTTTGTTCTGTAGACTGTAATTGTCTACATATATAATTCAAAAGAATGTACCGATAAACTATTAAAAGTATTAAATTAATTCAGCAATATTGCTGGACACAAGGTCAACAGAGAAAAATTATTAGTCTTCCTACACATCAATTATGGACAGTTAGCAATGTAAAAACAAACATCTCATTCATAATGGCACAATAAAGTATGAGATGCCTAGTGATTAATCTAACAGAAGATGGAGAATTTTTATGGAGAAAATTGTACAACATTGTGGGAAGAATACAAAAGAAGACCTGAAAATAAATGAAGAGACATAGGTTCGTGGGTCAGAAGACTCAATATCCTAAATATGCCAATTTCTTCCAAATAATCTAGACATTCAATTGAATTTCAATTTTAAAATCCCTATGAAGCTTTTTTGTTTTTTTTTGATGGAACTTGACAAACTGATCTTGAAATTCATATGGAAGAGCAAGAGCTAGATAAGTTTAGAAAAGAACACAAGGAGGTGGGATGAGAGGAAGACTTAACATACAAGATAACAAGACTCAGTGATATTATAAAGGAATGATAATTAGAGAGTGGGGTGATGGTGCAGAACAGAGAGCCCAGGAAGAGACCCACGCACATATGGAAAAGATATACAACAGTTGGCATTTCAAATCAGCAGGGGAAAGAAATTACTTTTAAAAATAAGTGATGCTTGGAAAATTTGTTATCCACGTGGAAAAACATTAAATTAGGTTCTTAGTTCCATCCTCCCAAATAAATAACTAAAAAGCGAACCTTTAAAACTTTTAGAAGAAATACAAAGAAATCTTTATGACCTTTGAACAGGTAATGATTTCTTAAACAGGTCACAAAAATCAACCATAAAGGGAATGAAGGATATTCACAGAACAACTTCGTTCAAAAAAGACATTTTAAATAAATTTGAAGACAAGACTCAGGCTAGGGGAAGGTATTTGCTACTCAAAAAGAAACTGAATGGGCAACTTTATTAATAATCAAATAAATAAAAATTTAAGCTATATGAGATACCATTTCACACCCATTGGGTTGGCAATAATTAAAAAGGGATACTACTGAATATTTACAAGGATGTAGAGTAGATAAACAGAAACTCTGATGGGCTGCTGGTGGTACAATCACGTTGAAGAGCAATTTGGCAATGTCTAAGGAATGTCAGATATGCATGTCCTTCAACTCTACAATGGACTTCTAGAGAAATCCTACATGTGCACAAGGAGACACACATGGCACATGCATAAAAATTTATTATAACATTGCTCATATTGGAAAACCTGGAAATCGTCTACATATCCATCAACAGAAGAATGAATAAGTAAATGGAATACTACAAAGCAGTGAAAATACTCCTGATGTACACAATGGATTTATCTCAAAAACATAGTGTTGAGAAAAAATGTCATAAAGACATTTTACATGAAGTTTGAAAACACGAATACTGTAACAGATACATACACTGAGTGGCCAGATTATTATGATCTCTGAACACATAATAATCTGGCCACTCAGTGTATATCCTATATAATAAAAGGCTAATATGCAAATTGTCCCCTCAACCAGGAGTTCGACCAGCAGGCAGGCCGGCCAACTGCCCATGGCCCCTCCCCCTGGCCAGGCTGGCCAGACCCCACTCATGCACGAATTCATGCACCAGGCTATATATATATATATATATATATATATATATATATATATATTGAGTGGCCAGATTATTATGTGTTCAGAGATCATAATAATCTGGCCACTCAGTGTATATATTTTATAGTATACAGGGGAAAGATAAATATCAGAATTCCAGAGAGCTGGGTGTTGGGTGCTTAGATGTAAGATATGTTAGTGTCTATACTTCTTTGTTTGCTTGAAATATTATATAGAAATCCTCTCAGTTCAGACAGAAGGACTCCTGAGCTCCTGTGTGTGCATATTTCATGAGGCTGGGCTTCTGGATGGCCCTTTCTCACCAATCCTGAGCTCCCTTAGGTGCATTGTCTTTTTCCTTTCTGTATTCCTAGGGCCTAGAATATTGTAGATGTTCACCTGTGTTTGTTGGTTGACTGACCGACTGATTGAATGAATAAACAGATCAAGAGGGGAATGGAAAAGGAGGAAGGTGAGGAGGAGGATGGATAAAGCGATTGAGACAATGCTTTCACTGCCTGCATCTGACATGGCCTGCTATGAAGAGAAGTGGATGGATTTGAAAAAAACTAGGAAAATGAGCTCTGCTGGACTTGAGATATGACTAGAGGAAGAAGCCTGGGATGTTTCCTGAGGCTCTCGTTCAGAGGATGGCGATGGTGGCTGGCCATGACATTTTTGCCTGTTTAGGCAGGGAATCCTGAAGGACATGTAAGTTTAAGAAGACAGTGAGTTTAAGTTTAGACAGTGCTGTGAGACCTCCAGGTGTAAATATCCAGCTTGTACTAGGATAAATAGGCTATAGTTTAGGAGAGAGGCCAGAGCTAGAAGTGTAATTTGGTTGTTATAGGAGAATGAGGATAAGTAGTCTGGCAGTGCCTATGCGTCCTTAGGGAGAGAGGACAGACTGAGGAGGGCAGGCAGCTGCACACAGACCCTGGGGAGCATCAGCACTTGAGGACTGAGTGGCGAGAAAGAACCCAGGCAAGGAGGCTGAGACGAGAGTCCAGAGAAGGAGGAGGACAGGAGAGGCAAAGAAAAGGTTTCAGGAGAGAGAGTGGGGTCAGATAAGGAAGAAAGGTACAGAAAGATAAGAACAAAATAGTGCTTTTGAATTTTGTAAAAGCAGGCCATTTGTGGTCTTTGCTGGAGGAGTTTCACTGGAGATGTGAGAGGGACAGCAGATTGTATTATATCATGAGTGACGAAGTGCTGAATGTGAGTAAATGTGGAAAAGTGAACCTCAAAACCCACTTTTTTCAGACGTCTGGACTTGAAGTGGGGAGGAAGGTAGGTTAGTAAAATCAACGGTGGAGTTAGGGGTTGAAGGTTGTTGACTCTAAATAAACTAAGGGAAGGAATCTGAAGAGAGAGAGAGAGGTTTAAAATATAGGAGGGGAGGTCTAGCCAGTTTTCCTCAGTGGTTATAGCGCTGGCCTGCAGACTGAAGAGTCTTGGGTTTGATGCCAGTCAAGGGCATGTACCTTGGTTGTAGGCTCAATCCTTGGCCCTGGTCGGGGCCCGTGTGGGAGGCAACCAATCGATGTGTCTCTCTCATATTGATGTTATTCTCTCTCTGTCTCTCCCCCTCCTTTCACTCTTTCTAAAAATCAATGGAAAAAATATGCTCTGGTGGGGATTAACAACAACAAAATATTGGAGATGAGGGAGATAGTTGATGAATCAAAGTTTTGGCAGAAATGAGGGAATGCTAATATTAATACTAGCAACACTAATTAGTACAGTAATATTAACACTAGCAAACACTTATAGACACTTACTGTATATCAGGTGCTCTTCTAAGTCCTTAACATAAAATTAACTCATTTAATCTTTACAACAGTCCTATGAGACAGGTACTATAATCACCCCATTTTATAGATGAAGAAACTGAGGTACTGAGAGACAAAACATAATCATCATCATTACTGTGCTCTTTTTATTTATCAGAAGTATGACTGCTGACAACTCTGTAATGCATAAATAGGTCAGTTTCACATGTTAGGTGTAGTTAGAACACAGAGAGAGGTAATAAAGACATGGAAAGAGAGTTTGCCTCAGTATCTGATTTTGGAGGGAAGGAGGGAAGGATGCATGTGGTCACAGAGATGGATGAGAACTTAGGAGTGGTATAGAGAAGGCAATAGGAATTTCAGGCAGCTCAAGCCAATGGCTTCAATTTCTTTGGCAAAATAGAGAAGGAAGACATTTATTGTGGAAAACACAGGTAACAATAAAAAAAGAATATTTTAATTTTAAGTCATTTCCATAACTACTTTAAACATTTTGTTGTATTTACTTCCAGAATTTTCTCTAAGCATACATATACTGGCATAAATACATAACAAGGAAGTCAGTCCTCCTTCTAATGGAGAGGATAAGAGTCAAAATAAACCCAACAGAATCCAAAATCCAAACCCTGTAATTTTGGAGCTACCAACAGTGTTGAGGAGATAGCTGTATGAGCTCTCTTCCTTGTCCTGAGAAATCTGCCTCCAGGTCTTTCATTGTAACTCCTGTAGCCTCTTCTGGCATGCAGAGGTCTGAGGCATCGAGACTTGGCTGCTCTGCCAACATATTGAAAGATCAGGAGAAACCAAGATGGTGGCATAAGTGAACACCTAAACTGCTGCCTCGCACAACAATTTCAAAACTACAGCTAAAAGACAGAACGGACATCATCCAGAACCACAGGAAAGCTGGCTGAGTGGAAATTCTACAACTAGAAGGAAAGAGAGGGGCACACGGAGACTCAGAGGAGCTGCAAAAGGCTGAGGTATGGAGACACGGGCGTGGAGAGGATGGGCGGCTGAGTGCCTGGCTAGCTTTCTCTAGCGGGAGAGAGATGGAAGCTCCCGACTGCACTGAACCCCAGTTCCGACTGCACTGAACCCCAGTTCTGGGCGAGACCCTGGGGTCCCAGACTCATACGGGGGGAGTCTGGACTGTCGGGAAAAGAGAGGAGCGCACGGAAACTCAGGGGAGCCATGAAAGGCAGAGGTCTGGAGGCACGCACGTGAGTGCGTGCAGAGAGGACTGACTGCTGAGTGTGCGGCTGGCTTTTTCTAGTGGGAGGAAGATGGAAGCACTCAACTGCGCTGAAATCCAGTTCTGGGCAAGAATCTAGGAATCCAGATTAATTGGGGGGAAAACTGGACTGTCTGGCAGCGGGCGAAACTCGAGGCAGCTTTCTCTCAGAGGTTCTTGCAGTGATTACCGAGGGACACTGAGACCCAGGGGCCTCATAGGGCAGGGCTGATGGGAAGCCAAGGCTGTCTGCTCAGCCCTGAGACTCCACCCCATCCAAGCTGAGCACAGAGGCTTTTGCAGTTTTGCAAGTCTTGTCTCATAAGGCTGTCTCCAGCACAGAAGTTCTCCCAGCGTAGACACAGCTGATCCTCACAGCCAATTGGCCTGGAGGTCAATTCCTCCCAGTGATACCAACAACAATCAAGGCTTAACTACAACAAGGCTGTACACACAGCCCACAAAGGGGTTCACCAAGAGTGTCCACCTCAGGTAACTGGGGAGGCTGAGCCACTGTGCCCTATAGGACACCTAGCACACAAAGCCACTCTATCAACTCATGGAAGCAACCAAAATGCGGAGACAAAGAAACAGATTACAAATGAAAGAAATGGAGGAAAGCAAACGACTGGATATAGAGTTCAAAACCATGGTTATAAGGTTTTTCAAGAATTTCCTAGAAAAAGCTGATAAATTTAGCGAAACCCTCGAGGATATGAAAAAGGACCAACTAGAAATTAAACATACACTGACTGAAATAAAAAATATTATACAGAGACCTAAGAGCAGACTAGAGGACCACAAGAATCAAGTCAAAGAGTTGAAATAAAAAGAAGCAAAAAACACTCAACCGGAAAAGCAAAGAGAAAAAAGAATCCAAAAATTTGAAGATAGTGTAAGGAGCCTCTGGGACAACTTCAAGCGTACCAACATCCGAATTATGGGGGTGCCAGAAGAAGAGAGAGAGCAAGATACTGAAAACCTATTTGAAGAAATAATGACCGAAAACTTCCCCCACCTGGTGAAAGAAATAGACTTACAAGACCAGGAAGCGCACAGAACCCCAAACAAAAGGAATCCAAAGAGGACCACACCAAGACACATTATAATTAAAATGCCAAGAGCAAAAGACAAAGAGAGAATATTAAAAGCAGCAAGAGAAAAACAGTTAATTACCTACAAGGGATCACCCATACGACTGTCAGCTGATTTCTCAACAGAAACTATGCAGGCCAGACGGGAGTGGCAAGAAATTTTCAATGTGATGAATAGCAAGAACCTACAACCAAGATTACTCTACCCAGCAAAGCTATCATTCAGAATTGAAGGGCAGATAAAGAGCTTCCCAGATAAGAAAAAGCTAAAGGAGTTCATCACCACCAAACCAGTATTATATGAAATGCTGAAAGGTATTCTTAAAGAAGAGGAAGAAGAAAAAAGTAAAGAGAAAAATTATGAACAACAAATACATATCTATCAACAAGTGAACCTAAAAATCAAGTGAATTAAAAACCTGAGGAACAGAATAATCTGGTGAATATAATAGAATCAGGGGCATAGAAAGGGAGTGGACTGATAATTCTCAGGGGGAAAGGGGTATGGGGGCATTCATGAAGTGACTGGACAAAAATCATACACCTATGGATGAGGACAGTGGGGGGGAGGTAAGGGCAGAAGGTGGGGTGGGAAATGGGTGGAGGGGAGCTATGGGGGGAAAAAGGAGAAATCATTGTAATAATCTGAATAAAGATTTATTTAAAAAAAAAAGAATAAAAAATCAAGACAAGGAAAAAAAAAAAAAGAAATATTCAAAGTGATAAATAGCAAGAACCTACAACCAAGATTACTCTACCCAGCAAAGCTATCATTCAGAATTGAAGGTCAGATAAAGAGCTTCACAGATAAGAAAAAGCTAAAGGAGTTCATCACCACCAAACCAGTATTATATGAAATGCTGAAAGGTACTCTTTAAGAAGAGGAAGAAGAAGAAAAAGGTAAAGAGAAAAATTATGAACAACGAATACATATCTATCAACAAGTGAATCTAAAAATCAAGTGAATAAAAAATCTGATGAACAGAATAAACTGGTGAATATAATAGAATCAGGGGCATAGAAAGGGAGTGGACTGACAATTCTCAGGGGGAAAAGGGGGTGGGGGGTGCAGGAAGAGACTGGACAAAGGTCGTACACCTATGGATGAGGACAGTGGGGGGAGGTAAGGGCAGAGGGTGGGGTGGGAACCGGGTGGAGGGGAGCTATGGGGGGGGGGGGAAGGAACAATTGTAATCTGAACAATAAAGATTTATTAAATTTAAAAAAAAAGAAGAAAGATCATCTTTGCAGTGGGGGCATACGGGGTGCATCTCTGCAGACCATGTCCTTGGAGAAATGTTTCAGTCCTAAGCATGAATTTAGCTCAATCCTAGTGGCAGAATAATAGACCTCTTATGAGCCGATTGTGTGTCAGAACAAAACCCAAACAATATTTATATGTGTTTGTGGTTTTGTTTCAAGATAGATTGTCCTAGATTAAACAAGAGTGTGCATGCATGCGTGTGTGTTCAGCCGGTTTCTCTTTTTCACTGAGGAAGTGCTAAAAACACATTCTGGCCTCAGGGATGTAGCCCCATCAGAAATTGGGGGTGGGATGGGGCAAGGCTTCTGGAATCACCAAAGGGAACATTCATCAGAGTGAGCCCAGTTGTCTGGGGCTAATGCTGTGGGGAATGATAACTGTTTGTATTTGAAGGGTGTGGAAGACCAGCCGACAGATCCCCGAGAGAGGATGTAGGAGAGATGGAGGTGAGGTGTTCGGACCTTAGCAAGTGGAAGGGGCTGGGCCCTGTCCTGACGCTACACCTCTGGGTCAGCCTGAGGATAAGAAGGAACTTAATTGAAGGGTGTGATCCCAGGACCCACAGGATCCTGCTCTCCACATTCTTCCCTTAATAATCTTTCCAATAATTAAATGTGCTATGTCGTGCTCTTCAGTGGCCTCTCATTGTGGATGGACCATGGCTTATTAACTAACTCCCTGTGTTGGAAACACCCACCAGATTGGACTTCATTGAAGAGCAAACTAAGCTCATGATGGGAGCTGGCCACTCCCCTCCTGTAAGGACCCTAAGCCAGTTCTTCGGTATCTCCCCTCTCAACACTTTTGTGTGTGGTTTCTGCACCACCAGGTGAAGCCCCGGCACGCCTTGTTCCCAAGCACACAAAATTCATGGAGAAAAAGAGGCCCAAACACACTGAGAAAACATCGAGGCAAAGGCATGGCTGGGATCCCAGCACCGACTCCCCGCCCCCCTGCAGTTACAGTCTTGGCTGAGCTGAGCCCTTTCCTCAGTGTTTGGCTTGGATGTTAGACTAGGTGAGTCAGCCCTCCTGGCATCCTCCTTCCAGTCGAAAGTCTCACTGAGATGGGGTCACTGCCAGATCAGTAGAATTATTTATTGGTCTCTCCCACAACCCAAGTTCTACCAGTCCTCTCTCTGAAACTAGGTCCCAGAAGATGTCCTGTGAGGGTGTGGGCAGGAGCAAGCCACAGGAGCTGTCTTACATCAGCTTTACAGTGGCCTGGAGCCTCTTGTTGTGACTTGGGGCCTGGGCTCTAAATGAAGGAAGCACTTCCCTCTGTGTCTCCAAATGCTTTCCTTGGGTACAAGGCCAGGGAGCACACACCTCCCAGATGTCGCTGGACACGCCTGGTCGGAATCCCAGCTCCATCACTGACTGGCTGGGTGGCCTTGGCTTTCCCTCGTTGAGCCCTCAGAGATAAGTTTCCCTCCTCTTTAAAATGAGAAATCATGCTATCTGTACAGAGGACCATAAAAAGGGTCGATGCATATGAGTATAACAGGGCCTTAAAACTAAAATGTCCACCAGACACCAATACGTATCATAGATGTGAAAACCCAAATTGAGATGCCAAGTCACCTATTGAAATGTCTAAATCTGACCCAAGACTTTTCAAACCACTTTGCCCACTTTGAGACTCTGTAAAAGGAAAAAGAGAGGAGACAGGAGGGTTTTGTGAGGGCAAATTTCCTCGAAGAAAGTTGTGCTGTGAGTCCCATCTCAGGGATAAGTGAGTTCCTGCTCCCTTACCTCAAGCCTACTGAGGTCTTGCGCCTGGGGGACAGGGCTACTCTGAGAGCATAATGTGTGACCCCTCCAGCTGGCGTTTTGGCCTGGGCTCTGGTCCCACCTGGGAAATTTGGAAAGTGACAGGAGGGCCCACAAGCTGCTTTGGTTGGGCTGCTGCCACTATGCCGGGACCAGCCTGCACTTGCAGAGTTTTTTTGCGGGGGATGAGAAGCGTGCGAGTTTCCTCTGACAGATGTGGGCCTCCCAGGAGAGAGGTCCTGCAAGGACTCCATGTCTTTGTTCCTCTATGGGGCTCTCCACTAGCTAAAGGCTGGAGCTGAATGCCCAGGGGCTGAGGAAGGGGTCTCAGGTGACCACCCCAAATGAGGTTGGACTTGAGATACACCCATAGGTTAGAGAGAACTTTGGGAGAAAGAGCCCAAGTAGGGAACCCTTGGAGAGGGCATTAAAGCATTTGGCGAGAAAGAGGCAGAATTTAACATCTGCCTGGCAAGAAAGCCTGAAGTCAACTTAACAGCTGTTGCTGCACCTTCCCCGACTGCTCCCACAGAGCAGCAGTAGTCGTAGCCATGGTAACTGGCTGGGGAGGCCTAGTGGAAAAAGAGAGAAGAAGCCAGCCCCTCTACAGTGTCCCCACTGTGGGCTTCCAGCTGGGCAGGTGGGGGGGGAAGAGTGGGATTTATGGTAAAAGGTTCAGACTGTTGATGAATACCTTGCATTAGCATTCTAATTTCTGAACAGAGACTGGGTTTGCAACCAAAGTGACCACAGACACTATTCTAAGAATGAGCAGAAAATTCTCAGGCCGGCTGGAGTTGTCAGCCAGGCTGGGGAGGTTTCCTTCCTGGAATACTGTTGGTGCAAGGAAATAGCACACCGCTTACTTCGGGCTCCAAGCATCGCCGTTAGCAGCTGGGACACACACAGAAGTCTTTCTCCCCACTCACCTGATCCTCTCTGGCTTACAGTCTGCTCTTGCCCTGACATACTTTTCTCCAGCTCATATGCTATGCTTGAAGCATGTTGTCTGTCCCAACGTCCAGGCCAAGTTCTCTTGGTAAAAGCCATTTCTTGGCACGGATGATCTTGAGCCTAATTTCCCTAGAAGACAGATGACTCCATGACAGGCACAGTCTTCCTCAGGAAGAGAAGAGCATGAAGTATTTTTCCTATTTCTCAGATGGGGGTAGGAAGTTGGAACAGGCAAACTAACCGATGCCATTTAGCCGTCATAAGACCCCCATTGGCAGACGTAAGCTCCCTGCCACACTGGTTGCTCATCTATAGAAGAAGTTCATGATAATAATGTGTATCTCACAGGATGAAATAAAATCTTGGATTAGGTTGAACCCTAAGACATAGCCAACAAACATTCAATCATTTTTTACTCTACAAAAATGCCGAGTTCGGATGGTTCATCCTCATATGTAAACAATGCTTTGTGAAATCTAAACTGTTAGATATTGTTTAACAGTAACAACAAACGTCTTACACCCATGCTTCCTAATGAGTCTCCAGAATTCTGTTTGCAGGAATGTCTCAAGGTCCCTGGTGATTTGTGAAGCAGTCACAACTGACTGGATGAGATGCTGAATGCTTATCAGTTCCTTACCAGTTTCTCCCAGGACCCAGAGAGCCCCCCACCATCCCTCTTTTGGTCTCATTGCAAAAGCTAGCACAAACAACAAGCCCCACCGCCAAGCCCCTAACCCCCTCAGACAATCATATTCTGAAGTCTCACTGCACTGTGTCTAAATGGGCATTTGCTATATTCATCCCATTGAGCACTCAGTGTATCCTCTCAATTTTGAGGCCATCCATTCTTTAAAAAATATATCTTCCATCAGATTGTTAAATCTGACAATATAAAAAAAAAATTAAAAACTGCCCTGGCCAGTGTGGCTCAGTTGGTTGGAGCGTCGTCCCCAACACTGAAAGGTTGCAGTTTAAAAAAAAATAATTATTTATTTGTTTATTTTAAATATATTTTATTGATTTTTTTTACAGAGAGGAAGGGAGAGGAATAGAGAGCTAGAAACATCTATCAGCTGCCTCCTGCACACCCCCTACTGTGGATGTGTCCGCAACCAAGGTACATGACCTTGACCGGAATTGAACCTGGGACCCTTCAGTCCGCAGGCCGATGCTTTATTCACTAAGCCAAACCGGTTAGGGCAGGTTGCAGGTTTAATTCCCTGCCAGGGCACATACCCAGGCTGCAGGTTAGGGAGGCAACTTCTCTCTCTTTCTCTCTCCCCCTTCCTCTCTCTAAAAATCAATAAACAGATCCTCCAACGAGGATTAAAAAAAAAAAGCTTTTGTATGAAAAAATAGATGCTATAAATACAATTGAGAAAGAATTCAGGGGGTGGGCAAAATAGATGAAGGGGATCAAAAGGTATCAATTTCCAGTTATAAAATAACTAAGTCATGAGGATATAATATACAGTATGGTGACTTTAGTTAATAATACTTTTTTGTATATTTGAAAGTTGCTAAGAGAGTAGATGTTAAGAGTTCCCAATACAAGAAAAAACAATTTGTAACTATGTGTGGTGATGGATGTTAACTAGACTTATTGTGGTGATCATCTTGCCATATATTGAATCACTATGCTATACACCTGAAACTAATATAATGTAATATGTAAATTACATAGCACTTAAAATAAAAAGGATTCAAAGAGACAATTTACAGAAAAGGAATGCCAAGTGGCCAGTAGACTATGAAAGGATGGTCAAACTTACTAGAAATAAGGGCCATGCAACTAAAAATGGTAATGAAGGACAATTTTGCACCCATCAGACTGGCAAAATTAAAAAGTCTGAAAATATTACATCTCGGTGTGGTTGAGGGAAAATGGAGACAGCCTTATACTGCTTGTTGGAATATAAACTGAAGAGCAGTTTCACAGAACCTAGTAAAACTGGAAATGTGCATATCCTATCTCCCTGCAATTCTACTTCTGGATATACACTTGGAAAAACCTTCACCCATGTGCATTGGGCTCATATTATTACATTATTTCATGATGGTAAAAAGTCCCTCTATAAATAAAGGTATAATATAAAATGTGGCAGAGTTGGTAATACAATGAAATTTTCTACAGTAGTCCAGAGAAATTAACTGGCACTCTCCCTATAAATGCAGAGAGAGAAAAAACTTATACTGTTAGTAAAAAGAGTGAGTTGCAGAGCCCTATGTTCAGTATATTATTACTCAAGTAAGATTTAAAGCCGTATGCAACAGCATCATCTACATTATGCAATACACATTATTGGACCAGACAGGTACATACAAATTCATGACAGTGGTTGCTGCCCTAAGGAAAAAGGAGAGGAAGGGAGATTGGGGTCAGAAAGACCATCAGCTTTATTTGTAGTTTTATTTCTTTAAAAATATTTCTAAAGACACATCTGGTAAAACATTATAAATTGTCACTACTGATTTGTGGAAACACAGTATTATATTATTTTCTGTTCTATTTTGTAGTTTTAGCATTTCTTTAAGAATTTCCTCTCTTTTATTTTCTTCTTCTGGAACACCTATTAGAGAAAAATTGGAACTTCAGAATTTATTTTCCACATTTCTAGCTCTCTCCCTTTTTTAACTTTTGTAAATATTTAATTTATTTTTTTATTAATTTAAAAAATAAGTATAGTTGACATACAATATTATATTAGTTTCAGGTGTACAACATAGTGATTTTTATATACCTTATAATGTGACTAACACAATAAATCTGGTAAACTGTCTGTTACAGACAAAGTTATCACCATATTATTGACTCTAGTCCCTGCGCTGCAGGTGACACTCCCATGCTTTATTTATTTACTAACTGGAAGTTTATACCTTAGCCCCATTCACCTGTTCACCCATCTCCTGGCACCCTTCCTTTTCTGGCAACCATCAGTTTATTCTCTGTAACTATGAGAACTTGTTTTGTTTTCCTAGATTCTATATATGAGTGAAGTCATATGGTGTTTGTCTTTCTGTCTGACTCATTTTACTTAGCATAATACCCTCTAGGTCCATTCACTTTGTTGCAAACGGCAAGATTTCATTCTTTTTAATGGCTGAGTAATATTCCATTCTTTACACCCCTGTCCACCCCCCCCCACACACACACATTACATCTTTATCCATTGAAGGACTCTTAGATTACTTCCATATCTTAGCTATTGCAAATAGTGCTGCAATAAATATGGTGTTAGGGTCAGGGAAGGAGGAACACAAGGGGCCAAAGTGTTAAGGGATTATAAATTTATTAGGTCATCTGGATACCAGATGGGCTGGGCCCCCAAAATGGTGCCAGCACCCAAAGACAGGGAGTCAGAGCTTTTTAAATGACTCTAGGCGGGCTTTTTCTGGGTGGAGAATTCTTTGTGCGGGTCGGGATTCTGGGAAACTCCAGAGGGGAGAGATAATGGTCTTAGCAAGTGTAACATCCATTGTGAAGTGGCCTAAAGGTCAGTTCTGGGGGGTGGGGTTTGATCAGACCTAAACATAGGCGTGCATATAACTTTTTAAAATATTTTTTCCTTTTTCTTCAGATAAATGCCCCAAAGTAGAATTGCTGGGTTGCATGGTAGTTCTATTTTATTATTATTTTTTAAATTTCTTTATTGATTAAGGTATTACATATGTGTCCTTATTCCCCCATTACCCCCCACCTCCCATTCATGCCCCCACCCCCTGTTGTCTGTGTCCATTGATTAGGCTTACATGCATGCATATAAGTCCTTTGGTTGATCTCTTCCCCTTACCCCCACCCTCCACTACCTTCCCTGAGGTTTGACGTTCTGATTGATATTTCTCTGTCTCTGGATCTATTTTTGTTCATCAGTTTATGTTGTTCATTATATTCCACAAATGAGTGAGATCATGTGATATTTATCTTTCTCTGCCTGGCTTATTTCACTTAGCATAATGCTCTCCATCTCCATCCATGTTGTTGCAAATGGTAAGAACTCCTTCTTTTTTACCGCAGCGTAGTATTTCATTGTGTAGATTCACCACAGTTTTCTAATCCACTCATCTGCTGATGGGCACTTAGGCTGTTTCCAAATCTTAGCTATGGTGAATTGTGCTGCTATGAACATAGAGGTGCATATATCCTTTCTGATTCGTGTTTCTAGTTTCTTGGGATATATTCCTAGAAGTGGGATCACTGGGTCAAATGGGAGTTCCATTTTTAGTTTTTTGAGGAAACTCCATACTGTTCTCCACAGTGGCTGCACCAGTCTGCATTCCCACCAGCAGTGCACGAGGGTTCCTTTTTCTCCGCATCCTCACCAGCACTTGCCATTTGTTGATTTGTTGATAATAGCCATTCTGACAGGTGTGAGATGGTACCGCATTGTTGTTTTGATTTGCATCTCTCTGATGATTAGTGACTTTGAGCAGGTTTTCATATGTCTCTTGGCCTTCCTTATGTATCTATTTAGATCAGTTGCCCATTTTTTGATTGGGTTGTTTATCTTCTTTTTGTTAAGCTGCATGAGTTCCCTGTAAATGTTGGAGATTAAACCCTTATCATTGATATCATTGGCAAATATGTTCTCCCATGCAGTGGGCTTTCTTGTTGTTTTATTGATGGTCTCCTTTGCTGTGCAAAAGCTTTTTATTTTGATGTAGTCCCATTTGTTCATTTTCTCTTTCGTTTCCATTGCCCTAGGAGCAGTATCAGTGAAGAAATTGCTTCGGCATATGTCAGAGATTTTTCTGCCTGTGGATTCCTCTAGTATTTTTATGGTTTCTCGTCGTATGTTTAAGTCCTTTATACATTTTGAGTTTATTTTTGTGTATGGTGTAAGTTGGTGGTCTAGTTTCATTTTTTTTGCATGTATCTGTCCAATTTTCCCAACACCATTTATTGAAGAGACTGTCTTGACTCCATTGTATGTTCATGCCTCCTTTGTGAAATATTAATTGAGCATAGTGATTTGGGTCAATTTCTGGGTTCTCTATTCTATTCCATTGATCTATATGTCTGTTCTTGTGCCAGTACCAGGCTGTTTTGAGAACAGTGGCTTTGTAATACAGCTTGAAATCTGGTATTGAGATTCCACCTACTTTGTTCTTCTTTCTCAGGATTGCTGTGGCTGTTCAGGGTCTTTTTTTTATTCCAGATGAATTTTTGGAGAGTTCTTTCTAGGTCTGTGAAATATGCTGTTGGTATTTTAATGGGGAGTGCATTGAATCTATATATTGCTTTGGGTAGTATGGACATTTTAATGATGTTGATTCTACCAATCCATGAACATGGTATGTTCTTCCATCTGTTTATGTCTTCCTCTATCTCTTTTTTCAGTGTCCTGTAGTTTTCCGCATATAGGTCTTTTACCTCCTTGGTTAAGTTCATTCCTAGGTATCTTAATTTTTTTGGTGCGATGGTAAATGGGATTGCTTTTTTAGTCTCTCTTTCTGTAAGTTCACTATTGGTGTATAGAAATGCCATAGATTTCTTGGCGTTAATTTTGTATCCTGCTACATTGCCGAATTCATTTATTAAGTCTGTTAGTTTTTTGATGGAGTCTTTTGGGTTTTTTATGTACAATATCATGTCATCTGCAAATAAGGACAGCTTTACTTCTTCTTTTCCAATTTGGATGCCTTTTATTTCTTCTTCTTGTCTAATTGCAATGGCTAATACTTCCAGTACTATGTCCAACAGGAGTGGTGAGAGTGGGCATCCCTGTCTTGCTCCTGTTCTTAGGGGAAATGGTTTTAGTTTTTGCCCATTGAGTATGATTTTAGCTGTGGGTTTATCATATGTAGTTTTTAGTATGTTGAGGTATGATCCTTCTATTCCCACCTTGTTGAGAGTTTTTATCAAGAAAGGGTGTTAGATTTTGTCAAATGCTTTTTCTGCATCAATTGATATGACTATGTGATTTTTATCTCTCAGTTTGTTTATGTGATGTATCACTTTTATTGATTTGTGTATATTGTACCATCCTTGCATTCCTGGGATAAATCCTACTTGGTCATGGTGTATGATCTTTCTGATGTAGTGCTGGATCCGATTTGCTAGAATTTTGTTGAGGATTTTGGCATCTATGTTCATGAGGGATATTGGCCTGTAATTCTCTTTCATTGTGTTGTCTTTATCTGGTTTTGGTATTAGGGTGATGCTGGCTTCATAGAATGAGCTTGGACGTGTTCCTTCCTCTTGAATTTTTTGGAATAGTCTGAGGAGGATAGGTTTTAGTTCTTCCTTGAATGTTTGGTAAAACTCCCCTGTGAAGCCGTCTGGCTCCGGGCTTTTGTTTGCTGGAACCTTTTTGATGACTACTTCAATTTCTTCCATAGTTATTGGCCTATTGAGATGTTTAGATTCTTCCTGATTGAGTTTTGGAAGGTTATATTTTTCTAGGAATATGTCCATTTCCTCCAGGTTGTCCAGTTTGTTGGAATAGAGTTGTTCATAGTATTTTTTAACAATCCTTTGTATTTCTGTGGGGTCTGTTGTTATTTCACCTCTTTCATTTCTGATTTTGTTTATTTGGGTCCTCTCTCTTTGTTTCTTGGTGAGCCTGGCTAGAGGTTCATCAATCTTGTTTATCCTTTCAAAGAACCAGCTCTTGGTTTTGTTGATCTTTTGTATTGTTTTTTTTTGGTCTCAATGTCATTTATCTCCACTCTGATCTTTATTATTTCCTTCCTTCTGCTTACACTGGGCTTTTCTTGTTGCTCTCTTTCTAACTCTTTGAGTTGTAGGGTTAGGTAATTTATTACCATTGTTTCTTTTTTTTTGCAGTAGACCTGTAGAGCTATGAACTTCCCTCTCAAGACTGCTTTCGCTGTGTCCCATAGATTTTGGATTGTTGTGTTTTCATTGTCATTTGTTGCCATGATGTTTTTTATTTCTTCCTTGATCTCTCTGGTAACCCAGTCATTGTTTAATAGCATGCTGTTTAGTCTCCATGTGTTTGATTTTTTTGGATTGTTTTTATTGTAGTTGATTTCCAGTTTTATGCCACTGTGATCTGAGAAGATGCTTGATATGATTTCTATCTTCTTGAATTTGAAGAGACTTTGCCTATGACCCAACATATGGTCTATCTTTGAAAATGACCCATGTGCACTTGAGAAGAATGTATATTCTGTGGCTTTGGGGTGAAATGTTCTGAAGATGTCAATTAATTCCATCTGGTCTAGTGAGTCATTTAGGATTGATGTTTCTTTGCTGATTTTTTGTTTAGAGGATTTGTCCAAAGGTGATTGTGGGGCACTAAAGTCTCCTACTATGATTGTATTGCTGTCAATCTCTCCTTTGATATCCTCCAAGAGGTTTTTTATTTTTTTAATGTATTTGGGTGCTCCTGTATTGGGTGCGTATATGTTTACCAGAGTTATTTCTTCTTGTTGGATTGCTCCTTTTCATATTATGAAGTGGCCTTCCTTATCTCTTGTTATGTCCTTCACTTTGAGATCTAATTTGTCAGATATAAGTATTGCTAACCCAGCTTTTTTTTCATTTCCGTTCGCCTGAAAAACCTTTTTCCATCCCTTCACCCTCAGTCTGTGTGCGGCTTTTTTTCTGAGGTGGGTTTCTTGTAGACAGCAGATATATGGGTCGTGTTTTCTTATCCAATCTGTTACCCTATGTCTTTTGGTTGGGGCATTTAATCCATTTACATTTAAAGTTATTGTTGATAGGTACTTATTTGTCGCCATTTTTATTCTTTACCCCTGTGTTCCTTCTTCGCTTCCTATTTCTTTTTTTTACAGCAGACCCTTTAGCATTTCTTGCATTGCTGGTTTGGTGGTAATAAATTCCCTTAGTCCTTTTTTGTCTGTGAAGCTCCTGATTTCACTTTCAGTTTTGATTGATAGCCTTGCTGGGTACAGTATTCTTGGATTCAGACCCTTCCTTTGCATGACTTTGTATATTTCATTCCAGTCCCTTCTGGCCTGATGAGTTTCTGTTGAGAGATAAGTTGCTAGTCTGATGGGGGCTCCTTTGTAGGTAACTTTCTGTCTCTCTCTGGCCGCTTTTAAGATTCTTACTTTGTCATTGGTGTTTGCCAATTTAATTATAATGTGCCTTGGTGTCGGTGTTTTGGGGTTCATTTTGCTTGGGACTCTGTGAGCTTCTTGGATTTGTGTGGGTTTTTTCTTCCCTATATCAGGGAAGTTTTCTGTCATTATTTCTTCAAACAGGTTTTCTATTCCTTTCTCAGTTTCCTCTCCTTCTGGAACTCCTATTATTCGGATGTTGTTTTGTTTCATGTTGTCCCAAAGTTCACTTAGGCTCTCCTTCTGCTTTTTAATTTTTTTTTTCTAGAAGCTGCTCTACTTGGGTATTTTTTCCTACCTTGTCTTCTACCTCACTGATGCGGTTCTCTGCTTCTTCTAGTCTACTCCTGATGCTTTCTATTGAGTTCTTTACAGCGGTGATGTCATTTTTCATTTCTTCTTGATTCTTCTTCATTTCCTCTTGGTTCTTACTCATATTGTCGAATTTGTCTTCCATTCTTTTCAGCCACCTTATGACCATTTCTCTGAATTCTTTCTCTGGCAGGTTGCTTGTCTCCATTTTGTTTACTTCCTTTTCTGGTGATGCCTGCTTTTCTTTCCTATGCTGGCTGTTTCTTTGTCTCCCCATGGTCTCTCTTCTCCGGGTGTCTGGTTATTTAGTTCTCTCTCTCCTGCGTTGATTTAAAGGCACAAAATACAACACAACCAGGTACAACACACAAGGCATTGAACAGAAATGTATTCACGATATTAATAACCCCAAATAAAGGTGACCACCAGAGAAAGGCAAATTAGGGGATAGGAGAGAAAGAAGAAGAGAGAGAAAAAAAAAGAAAGGAGTGCCAAAATGAAATTGGGAAAAGGAAAAATATGTAAGAGAGAAAAGAAAAAGAATAAGAAAGAAAAGGGGAAAAAACTATATATATGGGGAGAAAACTCCAATAGAACAGCCACTAATCCCAGCAAATACTGGCAACAAGTACCTGGAGATGAATACAAACTACAAACAGCAATTAATATCAAGTGAGGCAAGGAAAAACAGATGCAAAAAACAAACAAAAACAAAGCAAACAAAAAAAACAAAACAAAAAAAAGAATAAGCAAAACAATCTCACAAACAAGCATAAAAAATCAATATAATCAACATTCAAGCAAACAACAACAAAAGGACAGAGAGAAAAACAATTTTTTGGATAGTGAAGACAGAGAAGAGAGAGGTGTGTATGAACTCGGAGCAGGGGATTGGAAATTAGATATATAAGTAGGGTGAAATTTTAACAGGGGGTAAAAAGAAAGAATAGGGAAAATCTAAAGCAGGAAAAGGGTAAGAGAAACAGGACAACAAAAGGGCAAAAGTTAGGAAGAGAGTGATGGCATAAAGGTAGAGTTGAGATAGAGTAGAATGATGCTAAAGGAAAGATGAAAATAGAATGTAGAACACTAATCTCAAAGTCAAATACCGTGTTTCCCCAAAAATAAGACATCCTCCTAAAATAAGACCTACTTACAGGTTTCCTTCTGAGTGAAATATAAGGCATCCCCCGAAAATAAGGGCCCGGGCTCTGTCTCAGAATGAAAATTAATTTACCGTAAACTGGTCACTAGGGCCGCCCCGACTGGCGTCTTAGCAACCAGTGACGTTACGCGGAGTCCTGACGTCACTGCTGTGTGGAGGCGGAGCGAAGGTCGGAGTGAGCAGTGAGCGTGGAGCGGGAGAGAGGAGGAGACTTTTGCAGATGTGTGTAGCAGAACAGGAGGATTAGAGCGGACGGGATGCGGCAAAGGTGGCGAGTACTGGTCTGTCTCTGGTGACACTACCTGATGCTCGCGGCCGCCTTCATGATGACTGAAGGTTCTCAGTCAGTGGCAGACCCTGCTCCAGCCCAGATCCAGGCCCCAGCAAGCCCAGTGACAGTCCCCAGGCAGGCCCCAGGGGGTAAATGTCTGATAAAGGGGTAGGGGGGATGTCTGGTGAAGGTGTTCAGTGGCACAGGGGTGGGGGGAGGGGGATCACTTAAAATGACACAGGAGGATCAGAGGGGGCAATCAAAATGACACAGGAGGATCAAAAGGGGTTACTAAAATGGTAATCCCCCCTCTGATTCTCCTGTGCCATTTTGTTTCCCCCCTCTGATCCCCCCTGTGTCATTTTGAGTGATCCCCCTCCCCCCACCTTGATACCCCAATTCCTTTTTTTTTTACCCCTAGAAATGAGCGCAAAAAGAAAAAGCTACTTCGTGGAGTACAAGAAAGGAATCGTGGAAGACTCTTGGGGCCAAAATCTTACTGCTTTCTGCAAAGAGAAGATGTTGAGTATCCGATTGGTCCGAAAATGGCGAGCAGAGTATGGTAACCTCATTGAACAGGTGGACAAGGGAAATGCTAAAAAGCGCAAGTGTGGATCAGGTCGGCAACCATTATTTTCCGAGCTGGAAGACCTGATCTGTGAATGGGTTGTTGACAGGAGAGCAAAGGCTTTGGTTGTGAATAGGGCTCAGATTCAAGAATTTGCCCTTGCAATGGCACCACAGTTTGACATAGCCCCCGAAGACTTCAAAGCATCACAACACTGGCTGGATAATTTCCTTCAGCGAAGTGAACTGTCTTTAAGAAGATCTACAACATTGTTTAGGTTGGAAGATACTCAAGTTATTAAGCGAGCACTTGCATTCAAGTCCTTTATTGATGATGCTGACTTCTCTAAATACAATCTTTCCAACATGATTGCTATGGATGAAACTGCAGTGTTTATGGGCCAATCAGCTCAAACAACAATTGAACAGCGGGGTGCCTCCTTAGCGTACATTCCCTCCACTGCTTACGAAAGTGCATGTGTTTCCTGTATTTTGGCAATTCATCTGGATGGCACTAAAATCCCACCTTTAATCATTTCTAAGGGCAAGAAGGAAAAGATTGAACGTGTTTTGGGCGTTTTTATTCTTGAAACTGAAAAAGCCTGGCCACACAAGCAGTTATAAGGAAGTGGGTCGATTTAATGCTGCCGCTTGTTATGCGAGGGAGCCAAAGAGGTCTGCTAGTCTGGGATGCAGCCAGCACTCACCGCACTAAAGACATGAAGACATTTCTTCACGAAAGAAAAATAGATCAGATAATGATTCCCGCAGGAATGACGGCCTATCTCCAGACTCTTGATATTGTAATAAACAAGCCATTCAAAGACAATTTGCGCATGGAAATTAATGACTACATTGAAAATAGAATGGAGAGAAATCAGCGTGGAAACTTTGTGAAACCTAAACTGCAAGAAGTTGTGACTTGGGTGAAGAATTCATGGGAGAAAATCACTGACAGTTGCATTGCAAATGCAC
Source organism: Plecotus auritus (assembly GCF_963455305.1). Lineage (NCBI taxonomy): Eukaryota > Metazoa > Chordata > Mammalia > Chiroptera > Vespertilionidae > Plecotus > Plecotus auritus. Next base: position 185,014,797 of record NC_137771.1, on the reverse strand, counting down.
TGCGAGCAGGCTACCTTGACAAGAAGTACTCATTTAAAGACAGTGCTATTACTAAACATGAGAGATTTGGTCCACTGATTCTGAAAGAAATGGAGTCACAAGAAATTCACCAGGAAATTCAGGAATTGGATTGTTATGATGATGTTCCAGAAGATGATGACATGATTGTCATTGAATAAATGAGTAAATTCTTGATACTGTAGGATTCAGAGTTTGTCTGGTTTGTGTTGACAACTACCATACTACCGTACCATATACAGGTAATAAATTTCCTTTATTTTCATTTAACAATAAATGTGTACCGTATTCTTCTTCGTGGAAAAATAAGACATCCCCTGAAAATAAGACCTAGCGTGTCTTTGGGGGCAAAAATTAATATAAGACACTGTCTTATTTTCGGGGAAAGACGGGTAGAAAATAAAATGACACTTTTTTTTTAAAAAAAGGTAAAATAGTAGTAGTAAGAATACTGATTGAAAATGAAAATGTAATAATTAAAAAGGTAAAATCAAGTGAGGAAAAAGAAAAAAATTAGTTTCTTTTTTTTTTTTAAATAAATCTTTATTCAGATTATTACAATTATTTCTCCTTTTTCCCCCCATAGCTCCCCTCCACCCCTTTCCCACCCCACCTTCTGCCCTTACCACCCCCCCACTGTCCTCATCCATAGGTGTATGATTTTTGTCCATTCTCTTCATGAACCCCCCCATACCCCTTTCCCCCTGAGAATTATCAGCCCACTGCCTTTCTATGCCCCTGATTCTATTATATTCACCAGATTATTCTGCTCCTCAGGTTTTTAATTCACTTGATTTTTAGGTTGGCTTGTTGATAGATATGTATTTGTTGTTCATAATTTTTTCTCTTTACTTTTTTCTTCTTCCTCTTCTTTAAGAATACCTTTCAGCATTTCATATAGTACTGGTTTGGTGGTGATGAACTCCTTCAGCTTTTTCTTATCTGTGAAGCTCTTTATCTGCCCTTCAATTCTGAATGATAGCTTTGCTGGGTAGAGTAATCTTGGTTGTAGGTTCTTGCTATTCATCACATTGAAAATTTCTTGCCACTCCCGTCTGGCCTGCATAGTTTCTATTGAGAAGTCAGCTGACAGTCGTATGGGTGCTCCCTTGTAGGTAATTAACTGTTTTTCTCTTGCTGCTTTTAATATTCTCTCTTTGTCTTTTGCTCTTGGCATTTTAATTATGATGTGTCTTGGTGTGGTCCTCTTTGGATTCCTTTTGTTTGGGGTTCTGTGTGCTTCCTGGACTTGTAAGTCTATTTCTTTCACCAGGTGGGGGAAGTTTTCGGTCATTATTTCTTCAAATAGGTTTTCAGTATCTTGCTCTCTCTCTTCTTCTGGCACCCCCATAATTCTGATGTTGGTACGCTTGAAGTTGTCCCAGAGTCTTCTTACATTATCTTCAACTTTTTGGATTTTTTTTTTTGCTTTTTGCTTTTTCGGTTGAGTGTTTTTTGCTTCTTTGTATTTCAATTCTTTGACTTGATTCTTGTGTTCCTCTATTCTGTTTCTGGGTCTCTGTATAATATTTTTTATTTCAGTCAGTGTATGTTTAATTTCTAGTTGGTCCTTTTTCATATCTTCGAGGGTCTCGTTATATTTATCGGCCTTTTCTAGGATATTCTTAAAAAGTCTTATAACGGTGGTTTTGAATTCTATATCCAGTCGTTTGTTTTCCTCCATTTCTTTCGTTTGTGATCTGATTCTTTGACCCCGCATTTTCACTGAATCCCTGAGTTGGTAAGGTAGATATTTGTGCTAGGTTTCCAATATGGCCCAGTGGGTCTGCTTCCCCAGTTAACCTGAGGTGGACACTCTTGGTGCACCCCTTTGTGGACTGTGTGTACAGCCTTGTTGTAATTAAGTCTTTATTGTTGTTGGTATCACTGGGAAGAATTGACCTCCGGGCCAGTTGGCTGTAAGGATCAGCTGTGTCTATGCTGGGAGAAGCCCGGTGCTGGAGACAGCCTTATAGGATTAGACTTGCCAAATTGCAATAGCCTCTGTGCTCAGCTTGGATGGGGTGGAGTCTCAGTCTTGGCTTCCTGTCAGCCCCGCCCCTGCGCGCATGTGCGCTTTCAGTCCTCCGCCTTCCCCAGCTCAAGTCTCCGCCTGAGAGTCCAGACTCCCCCCACAAGAGCGTGGGTCCCCAGGGGCTCGCCTGGAACTGGGGTTCACTGCAGTCAGAACTGGGGCTCGGTGCAGTCAGAATCCTCTGACTCCCCTCCACTAGGGAAAGCCTGTGGCAACCCCCGCAGCCTTTGTGCGCACCGGCGCGGCGCGTGTGCGCACTTTCAGTCCTCCGCCTTCCCTGGCTCCTGAGTCTCCGCCCGAGAGTCCAGACTCCCCCTACAAGAGCGTGGGTCCCCAGGGGCTCGCCTGGAACCGGGGTTCACTGCAGTCAGAACTGGGGCTCAGTCAGGATCCTCTGACTCCCTTTCACTAGGGAAAGCCTATGGCTACCTCCGCAGCCTTTGTGCGCACTGGCCCGTGTGCGCCTTCAGACTTCTGCCTTTCCCAGCTCGCGGTCCGAGGCTTCCTTCCCCCTTCCGCCAGAGGAAGTCAGCCAAGCTCTCAGCCGCCCTTCCTCTCTGCACGCACAAAGCCCCTTTGCCGTACCTCCAATTCTCTGTGAGCTTTTCTCCTTCCTTCTAGTTGTAGAATTTTCACTCAGCCTGCTTTCCTGTGGTTCTGGATGGTGTCCGTTCTGTCTTTTAGTTGTAGTTTTGAAATTGTTGTGCGAGGCAGCAGTTTAGGTGTTTACCTATGCCGCCATCTTGGTTTCTCCTCAAAAAATTAGTTTCTTAAGTAAAAGATGAAAAAGGAAAAACTAAAATAAAATAAAAAAAAAATAAAAAAAATGTGCAGTAGTGAAGGTCATTCACTTCCTTTTTTGTTCTGTTTGGCACGCCTGTTTCCCAGTCAGGACAGTATTGCAGTTCCCTGCATTCCACTGCTCCTCAGTGTTTTAAGCCAGTCCTGATTTTTAAGCAGGCGGTGTGTCTTACTTTCTTGTATTCCTTTATTTGTGATTACACAAGAGTCAATTTGTGATTCAGGTCTATAGGTCCTCCCTAGCCTGTGATTAGATCCTGCTTTCCCTGTGGCACTCAATACTGGTTTGTGGGAGTGGGCTGCCCCAGAGCTGGTTTTCTGACAGTCACTCCCCGCTCTGATCCCCAGGTTCCAGAAAAACAACTTTCCCCTGCAGTTTCCTAGGGTGTCCCCAACTGGGTGATCCTATGTATTGGGCTCAGTAATCAGAAGCAAGGATTCAAAGAGGAGAAAGCGCAAGTGTGTGAACTCTGGGTCTGCGCACAAGCCTTCGCAATCCCCTTTCCCCCTTGTGTCCAAGCAGCTGGCACACTCCCAGAGTTTTTAGGCTGTCCTTCTGCGTCAGATCAAAATGGGTTGCTTTTTAGAGATCCCCTCTGTTAGCCGCTCTGAGGACCCCCTTCCACATTCATGGATCATGCCAGCCCCAACAGCCACGGATTTTTCTAGGTGCAGACTTCCCCTGGTCCTCCAGCTCCCGCAGTGCGCACATTTCTCTGTCCTGCCGGGACCAGAGACCTCACCTTATCCCAGGCGAAATCTTACCTTTCTGTGGTGGAGTGTAGAGCTCCTCTGAATCTGCATGTTTGCACCAATTGGGGACTTGTGCTCTGGGGTTTGCAGCTGTTCGGTGGGTGCCGCAGTTGTAGATTTTCAGGCTTCAGATAACATCCACTTTCCCCTTCAAGATGGTGTGGTCTCCGCATCTGAGCTGGTGGCTCTGGGAGGGAACCCAGCAGCAGTGAGGGCTGCCCGGTCAGGGGAGCCCCGTCCAGCAGTCCCCCACCTTCTCCTGGAGTATAGCTGTCCCTTAACTCTCCAAGACACTCCCCATGCGACCCTCAGCTGTTCTTTCTATCTGCTCCAGGACAAGGCTCGGGACACGTCTGTCTATTCCGCCGCCATTTTTCCACACCTCATGGTAGTTCTATTTTAAACTGTTTTCCATAGTGGCTGCACCAGTTACACTCTCATCAACAGTGCACAAGGGTTCCCTTTTCTTTACATCCTCACCAACACTGTTTGTTGGGGTTTTGCCTGCATTTTAACACTTGCCTGAAGTGAAATACTGCATTGTCATTGAACAAGTTTATTGCAAGGTTTGTTACTTCTTTGTCATAGTGATATTTCTCAATCAATATTCACAGTACAATTAATTCCCTGAGACATTAACAACATCAGGTTTAGCGGTAAAGTGACTCAACTTGTGCATTCTCTCCTTTGTCACCTGAGAGATGCATGACTCATTAAGCAGGTATCATCATGAAAAGGTTGTTGGGTCCAGAACTGAAGTTTTGTTCAACAACATTGACATTTTTCAATGAACAACTTGGTCGAGAACTGAATTGTTCCAGATGGGAGACATTTAAGAACCGAGGTTTGACTGCACAGGTCTTTTACCTCCTTGGTTAAATTTATTCCTAGGTATTTTACTCTTTTTTATGTCACTCTAAATGTGTTTGTTTTCCTAATTTCTTTTTCTGATAGCTCATTATTAGTGTATAAAAATGCAACAGATATCTGAATATTGATTTTGTATTCTGTAATTTGACTGCATTTATTTATTTGTCCTAATAGTTTTTGGTAGAGTCTTTAGGATTTTTTACCTATAATATGTCATCTTGTCTGATTGCTATGCAATTTGAATGCCTTTTATTTTATTTTTTTTCTTGTCCAATTGCTGTGACTAGGACTTCCAATATTATCATAAACAAAAGTGGTGACAGTGGCATCCTTGTCTTGTTCTTAATCTTAGAGGGAAAGCTTTCAGCTTCTCACCGTTGAGTCTGATGTTAGCTATGGGTTTATCAAATATAACCTTTATTATATTGAGATATAATATTTAAAAAACCTGACACTTTGTTGACAGTTTTTATCATAAATGAATGTTGAATTTTGTCAAATGCTTTTCTTGCATCTATTGAGATTATCATATGATTTTTATCCATGGCTTTGTTAATGTGGTTTATCACATTGATTAATTTATGGCTATTGAATCATCCTTGCATCCCTGGAATAAATTCCACTTGGTCATGGTGTATGATCATTTTAATGTATTGTTGAAAATGATATGCTAATGTTTTTTTGAGAATTTTTGCATCTCTGTTCATCAAGAATATTGGCCTATAATTCTTTTTTGTAATGTTTTGATATCAGGTAATGCTAGCATCATTTGGAAGTGTTTCTTCCTCTTAATTTTTGAATAGTCTGAGAAGGATAGGTATTAATTCTTCCTTAAATGTTTGGTAGAATTCACCTGTGAAACCATCTGGTCCTGCACTTTTGTTTGTTGGGAGTTTTTTTTTTGTTTTTGTTTTTTTTAAACGTATTTTATTGATATTTTACAGAGAGGAAGGGAGAGGGATAGAGAGCTAGAAACATCAATGAGAGAGAAACATCGATCAGCTGCCTCCTGCACACCTCTCACTGGGGATGTGCCCGCAACCAAGGTACATGCCCTTGACCGGAATCGAACCCGGGACCCTTCAGTCCGCAGGCCGACGCTCTATCCACTGAGCCAAACCGGCTTCGGCTGTTGGGAGTTTTTAATTTTATTTTATTATTACTGATTCAATTTCATTACTACTATTAAGTCTGTTCAGATTTTCTGTTTCTTTTCTTTTTTTAAAAAAATAAATCTTTATTGTTCAGATTATTACAGGTGTTCCTCTTTTTTCCCCCCATAGCTTCCCTCCACCTGATTCCCCACCCCACCCCATGCCCTTACCCCCCGACACTGTCTTCATCCATATGTGTAAGATTTTTGTCCAATCTCTTCCCGAACCCCTCACACCCCCTCCCCCCTGAGAATTGTCAGTCCACTCCCTTTCTATGTCCCTGATTCTATTATATTCACCAGTCCATTGTGTTCTTCAGATTTTTTATTCACTTGATTTTTAGATTCACTTGTTGGTAGGTATGTATTTGATGTCATTTTGTTGTTCATAATTTTTATCTTTACCTTTTTCTTCTTCTTCCTCTTCTTAAAGAATACCCTTTAGCATTTCAAGTAATCCTGGTTTGGTGGTGATGAACTCCTTTAGCTTTTTCTTATCTGTGAAGCTCTTTATCTGACCTTCAACTCTGAATGATAGCTTTGCTGGGTAGAGTAATCTTGGTTGTAGGTTCTTGCTGTTCATCACTTTGAATATTTCTTGCCACTCCCTTAGGGCCTGCATAGTTTCTGTTGAGAAATCAGTTGACAGTCGTATGGGTGCTCCCTTGTAGGTAACTAACCGTTTTTCTCTTGCTGCTTTTAATATTCTCTCTTTGTCTTTTGCCCTTGGCATTTTAATTATGATGTGTCTTGGTGTGGTCCTCTTTGGATTCCTCTTGTATGGGGTTCTGTGCGCTTCCTGAACTTGTAAGTCTATTTCTTTGACCAGGTAGGGAAAGTTTTCTGTCATTATTTCTTCTAATAGGTTTTCAATATTTTGCTCTCTCTCTTCTTCTGGCACCCCAAAAATTCGGATGTTGTTACGCTTAAAGTTGTCCTAGAGGCTTCTTACACTATCTTCATATTTTTGGATTCTTTTTTCTTTTTGTTTTTCTGGTTGGGTGTTTTTTGTTTCCTCATATTTCAGATCTTTGGTTTGATTCTTGGGGTACGTTGATCTACAGTTGAGTTTCTGTATATTCTTTATTTCAGACAGTGTATGCTTAATTTCTGACTGGTCCTTTTCCATTTTTTTGGCATTCTCATTAAGATCCTTAAAGGTCTCACTAAGTTCCTCAGCGGTTTTTAGAAGATTCTTGAGTAACCTTATAAATGTGGTTCTGAACTCTATGTCGTCCAGTAGTTTGCTTTCCTCCATTTCTTTCATTTGTGACATGTTTCTTTGTCTCCGGATTTTGCTGCTTCCTTGTGTTGATGGAGTGGCTTTGTGTGGTAGGTGACCTATAGGGGCCAGTAGCTTAGCCTCCCCAATCACCTGAGGTGGACGCCTTTGGTACACCCCTTTGTGGGCTGAGTGCAAAGTCTTGGTGTAGTTAAGCCTTGATTGCTGTTGGTACACTGGGAGGAATTGACCTCCAGGCCAATTGTCTGTGAGGACCCGCTGTGTCTATAATGGAAGAACTGCTGCGCTGGAGACATGCTTATGGTGCAGGACTTTTTTCAGTGGTGCTTTGGTGCTCACTGAGTCTGCCTCTTGAATGTGTCACTAATGGATGTGAGGAGTTGAAATCTGGTGTCTCACACTGATCACTAGGTACACTGGCTTCTGGATCTCCAATGGGGTGCAGGTCAGCTACTGCCTGAGGCCACCCAGCAGGCGCTACAGGGAGAACTACAGTTTTCTCCTCTTTGCTTGGGGTTTGGAGCTTTTGGAGCTGTCTGACCTGGGCTGCAAGTTTGCTAGGTTAAGCTGCGATAGGGCAGGTCATTCATATGCTAAAGCCGCTGCTTGGAGCTTGGGTGGGTTTGTAGATTGTTCGGGGCGGGGTCTCAGGGTGTGACTAGGCTAGGGCGTGGCAAACAGCGATGGCTGCCAGTTAGCCAGCTCTGAGTCTCCGACCGAGTCCGCGCCCCAGCATAATAAACAATTATTCCTGTGCGCAGCCCTGTAAGCAAGCCTCCCTCACTTTCCCACCCCATGGCAGACAGTCCAGCTTCTTCCCATAGGAGTTTCGGCAGATTTTCTGTTTCTTCCTGGTTCAGTCTTGAAGGTTGTACATTTCTAGGAATTTAGCTATTTCTTCTTGGTTGTCCAATTTATTGGAATATAATTGTTCATAGTATTCTTTTATGATCCTTTGTATTTCTGTGGTGTCAGTTGCAATCTTTCCTCTTTCATTTCTGATTTTATTTATTTGGCTCTCCCTCTTTTATCTTGATGAGTCTGGCTAAAGGTTTATCAATTTTGTTTATTATTTTAAAGAACCAGTTGTTAGTTTCATTGATCTTTTCTATTGTGTTTTTTTTTTGACTCTATTTTATTTATTTCTACTCTGATCATTATTATTTCCTTCCTTCTACTAACTTTGGGTTTTGTTTATTCTTTTTTTTCTACTTCCTTTTGGTGTAAAGTAGATTGTCTATTTGGGATTTTTCTTGTTTCTTGAGACCTGTATTGCGAAGAACTTCCTCTTTAGAACTGCTTTTGCTGCATCCCATAAATTTTGGAGAGTGGTGTTTTCATTTTAATTTGTTTCAAGATAGTTTTTTATTTCCTCTTTGCCCGATTGGTTGTTTAGTCTCCACATGTTTGTGTTTTTTCCAGTTTGCTTTTTATAATTGACTAGAGGCCTGGTGCATGAAATTTCGTGCACTGGGGGGTGGTCCCTCAATCTGGCCTGTGCCCTCTTGCAGTCCGGGACCCCTCACTCCTTACTGCCCACCTGCAGTGGAGGCGGGAGAGGCTCCCACCACTGCCACTGTGCTCTCCAGCTGTGAGCCTGGCTTCTGGCTGAGCAGTGCTCCCCCTGTGGGAGTGCACTAACCACCAGGGGGCAGCTCCTGCATTGAGTGTTTGCCCCCTGGTGATTAGTGCACGTCATAGCAACCGGTCGTTCTTCCGGTCAGTCGAGATGCATATTAGAGTTTTATTATATAGGATTTCTAGTTTCATTACATATGTCCCCCTTTTTCCCTCATTGAACTCTTCTAGCCTGCCCCAGTCACCCACCCCAGGCCTTCACCACCCTATGGGTTATGCATATATGTATACAAGCTTTGGGGTTGATCTCTTCCCACATTGTGGTTGAAAAAGATACTTGATATGATTTCAATCTTCTTGAATTTATTGAGACTTGTTTTGTGGCCTAACATGTGGTTCACCCTGGAGAATGTTCCATGTGTACTTGACAGGAATATGTATTCTACAGCTTTTGAAAATATTCTGTAAATATCTATTAATTTCATGTGGTCTAATGTATTAAGGCCAATATTTCCTCATTAATTTTTTTGTCTGGATGGTCTATTCATTGATATAAGTGGGGTATTAAATTGACCTAATATGTCAATTTCTCCCTTTATATCTGTTAACATTTGCTTAATATATTTATGTGCTCATTTTTTTTTTTTTTAAATAAATCTTTATTCAGATTATTACAATTATTTCTCCTTTTTTCCCCCATATTTCCCCTCCAGCCATTTCCCACCCCACCTTCTGCCCTTACCTACCCCCCACTGTCCTCATCCATAGGTGTATGATTTTTGTCCAGTCTCTTTATGAACCCCCCCATACCCCTTTCCCCCTGAGAATTATCAGTCCACTCCCTTTCTATGCCCCTGATTCTATTGTATTCACCAGATTATTCTGTTCCTCAGGTTTTTAATTCACTTGATTTTTAGGTTCACTTGTTGATAGATATGTATTTGTTGTTCATAATTTTTATCTTTCCTTTTCTCTTCTTCCTCTTCTTTAAGAATACCTTTCAGCATTTCATATAATACTGGTTTGGTGGTGATGAACTCCTTTAGCTTTTTCTTGTCTGTGAAACTCTTTATCTGCCCTTCAATTCTGAATGATAGCTTTGCTGGGTAGAGTAATCTTGGTTGTAGGTTCTTGCTATTCATCACATTGAAAATTTCTTGCCACTCCCGTCTGGCCTGCATAGTTTCCGTTGAAAAGTCAGCTGACAGTCGTATGGGTGCTCCCCTGTAGGTAACTAACTGTTTTTCTCTTGCTGCTTTTAATATTCTCTCTTTGTCTTTTGCTCTTGGCATTTTAATTATGATGTGTCTTGGTGTAGTCCTCTTTGGATTCCTTTTGTTTGGGGTTCTGTGGGCTTCCTGGACTTGTAAGTCTATTTCTTTCACCAGGTGGGGGAAGTTTTCGGTCATTATTTCTTCAAATAGGTTTTCAGTATTTTGCTCTCTCTCTTCTTCTGGCACCCCCATAATTCTGATGTTGGTACGCTTGAAGTTGTCCCAGAGTCTTCTTACATTATCTTCAACTTTTTGGATTTTTTTTTTTTGCTTTTTGCTTTTTCGGTTGAGTGTTTTTTGCTTCTTTGTATTTCAATTCTTTGACTTGATTTTTGTGTTCCTCTTGTCTGTTTTTGGGTCTCTGTATAATATTTTTTATTTCAGTCAGTGTATGTTTAATTTCTAGTTGGTCCTTTTTCATCTCTTCGAGGGTCTCGTTATATTTATCGGCCTTTTCTAGGATATTCTTAAAAAGCCTTATAACCGTGGTTTTGAATTCTATATCCAGTCGTTTGTTTTCCTCCATTTCTTTCGTTTGTGATCTGATTCTTAGACGCCGCATTTTCACTGCTTCCCTGAGTTGGTAGATTTGTGTGCTAGGTTTCCAATTTGGCCCAGTGGGTCTGCCTCCCCAGGTAACCTGGGGTGGACACTCTTGGTGTACCCCTTTGTGGACTGTGTGTACAGCCTTGTTGTAATTAAGTCTTTATTGTTGTTGGTATCACTGGGAAGAATTGACCTCCAGGCCAGTTGGCTGTAAGGATCAGCTGTGTCTATGCTGGGAGAAGTCCGGTGCTGGAGACAGCCTTATAGGATTAGACTTGCCAAATTGCAATAGCCTCTGTGCTCTGCTTGGATGGGGTGGAGTCTCAGTCTTGGCTTCCCATCAGCCTTGCCCTTGCTAGCACGTGTGTGCCTTCAGTCCTCTGCCTTCCCGGCTCCCGATTCTCTGCCCGAGAGTCCAGACTCCCCCCACAAGAGCGTGGGTCTCCGGGGGCTCGCCTGGAACTGGGGTTCACTGCAGTCAGAACTGGGGCTCACTTCAGTCAGAACTGGTGTTCGGTGCCGTCAGGAGCCTCTCACTCCCTTCCGCTAGGGAAAGCCTGTGGCAGCCTCCCGCAGCCTTTGTGCGCACTGGCGCGAGCGGACTTTCAGTCTTCCGCCTTCCCCGGCTCCCGAGTCTCCGCCCGAGAGTCCAGACTCCCCCCACAAGAGCGTGGGTCCCCGGGGGCTCGCCTGGAACTGGGGTTCGCTGCAGTCAGAACTGGGGCTCACTTCAGTCAGAACTGGGGTTTTGTGCCGTCAGGAGCCTCTCACTCCCTTCCGCTAGGGAAAGCCTGTGGCAGCCTCCCGCAGCCTTTGTGCGCACTGGCGCGAGCGGACTTTCAGTCTTCCGCCTTCCCCGGCTCCCGAGTCTCCGCCCGAGAGTCCAGACTCCCCCCACAAGAGCGTGGGTCCCCAGGGGCTCGCCCGGAACAGGGTTTCAGTGCAGTCAGTACCGGGGTTCAGTTCGGTTGGGGGCTCCCTTCCCCCTTCCGCCAGAGAAAGTCAGCCAGGCTCTCAGCCGCCCTTCCTCTCTGCGCGCACAAAGACCCTTTGCCGTACCTCCAATTCTCTGTGAGCTTTTTTCCTTCCTTCTAGTTGTAGAATTTTCACTCAGTCAGCTTTCCTGCGGTTCTGGATGGTGTCCGTTCTGTCTTTTAGTTGTAGTTTTGAAATTGTTGTGCGAGGCAGCAGTTTAGGTGTTTACCTATGCCGCCATCTTGGTTTCTCTCTATGTGCTCATTTTTATGAATGTTATATCCCCTTCTTGGATTGACCCTTTTATTATTATGTAATGACTTTCTGCGTCTCTTTTTACAGTCTTTGTTTTAAAGTCTATTTTTCATGCCTGGCCATGGTGTGGCTCATTGGTTGAGCATTGACCCATGAACCAAGAGGTCACTGGTTCTATTCTCGGTCAGGGTACATTCGAAGGTTGGGAGATTGATCCCCTGTAAGGAGTGTGCAGGAGGCAGCTGATAGATGTTTCTCTCTCACTGATATTTCTATCTCTCTCTCCCTCTCCCTTCCTCTCTCTCTTAAAAAAAATCAATAAAAACATATTTTTAAAGTCAATTTTGCCTGATATGAGTATTGCTACCCCAGCTTTCTTTTATTGTGTGCTTTCTATTTGCATGAAATATCTTTTCCCATCCCTTCACTTTCAGTCTATGTGTGTCTTTTGATGTAAAGTGAGTCTCTTGATGTCAACATATAGATGTCTTTTTAAAAAATCCACTCAGACTCTAGCCGGTTTGGCTCAGTGGATAGAGGGTTGGCATGCAGACTGAAGGGTCCCAGTTTCAGTTCCGGTCAAGGGCACATGCCTGGGTTGCGGACTCAATCCCCAGTAGGGGGTGTGCAGCAGGCAGCTAATTGATGATTCTCGCTCATCATTGATGTTTCTCTCCCTCCCTTTCCTTTCCTCTCTGAAATCAATAAAAATATATAAAAAATAAAAAAGCCACTCAGCTACCCATGTCTTTTGATTAGAGCATTTAGTACATTTAAAGTAATTATTGTTAGGCATGTATTTTTTGTCATTTTGTGAATGTTTTCTGATTGTTTTTGTAGTTCTCTGTTTCTTCTTCTCTTGGTCTCTTTCCTTGTAGTTTGCTGTTTTACTTTAGTGTTATGTTTGTGTTCCTTTCTCTTTACTTTTTGTGTATTTTTTGTAGATTTTTAGTTTGTGGTTACCATGAGGTTTATGTATATTGACCTCCATATATGGCTGTCTATTTTAAGTTAATAGGCATTTAAGTTTGAATGTATATTTAAAATGCTCTATTTTTACTCCCTCTCCACACTTCGTTTTGATGTAATATTTTATTTTTTAAAAAATCTTTATTGTTAAAAGTATTACATATGTCCCCCTTTTTCCCTCATTGAACTCTTCTAGCCTGCCCCAGTCCCCCACCCCAGGCCTTCACCACCCTATGGGTTATGCATATATGTATACAAGCTTTGGGGTTGATCTCTTCCCACCTACCCACCCACCCACCCTCACCTTCCCTTTGAGATTCCAGTCTGTTCCATGCTTCTATGTCTCTGGTTGATGTAATATTTTAAATTGTTTTGTTTTGTGTATCCCCTAACTACTTATTGTATTTATGTTTGATTCTGCTGCTTTTATCTTTTAACCTTTATATTAGCTTTTTCAGTGGCTTATCCACTGTCTTTACTATATTTTTGCCTTTATCATATGAGGTTTTTTCTTTTGTATATTTTTAAATTTCTGGCTATGGCTTTTTTTTTCCACTTAAAGAAGACCTTCAACTTTTCTTGTAATGCCAGGTTAGTGGTCATGAACTCCTTCAGTTTTTGCTTGTCTGGGAAATTATCTCTCCAATTCTGAATAATAACCTTGCCAGACAGAGTACTTTAGATTGTATGTTCTTTTCTTTTAGCACTTTAAATATATCCTGTCACTCTCTTCTGGCCAGTAAAGTTTCTGCTGAGAAATCAGCTGTTAGCTTTATGATGGTTACCTTGTATGTGGCAAGGTGTTTTTCTCTTACTGCCTTCAAGATTCTCTCTTTATCTTTAACACTTGTTATTTTAATTACAATATGTCATGCTGTGGTTTTCCTTGGGTTCATCTTTTGGAACTCTCTTTGCTTCCTTGACTTGGATGTCTCTTTTCCTTCCCCAGTTAGGAAAGTTTTCAGCTATTATTTCTTCAAATACATTTTTTGCACCTTTCTCTCTGTCTTCTTTTTCTGGGATCCACATAATGCAAATGTTAATGTGCTTGATGTTGTCCCAGAGGTTCCTTAAAGTATCTTCATTTTTTTAAGTTTTTTTTTTTCTTTTTGCTGTTCTGATTAGGTGATTAAAACTTTTCTGTCTTCTAGGCTCCTGATCTGTTCTTTTGTATTATCTAATTTGCAGTTGATTTCTTCTAGCGTATTTTTAAAATTTTATTTTTGAGTATATTAGAGATGTTCCCCACTCCTCCCAGCTCCCTTCACTGCACTATTGTTTGTGTCCATGGGTTATGCATATATTCATGTAAGTTCTTTGGTTAATCTCTTCCTGTCCCCTTCTTTTTCGCCCCCTCCTCCACTTACCCCTTCCCCACCCCCCCTCGCCCCATTCCCTAACCCCTTCCCTCTGAGATCTGTCAGTATATTACATGTTTCCATGTCTCCAGACCTATTTGTTCATCAGTTCATTTTGTTTATTAGATTCCACATATAAGTGAGATCATGTGATGCTGTCTCTCTCTGACTGGCTTCTTTCACTTAGCATAATAATCTCCAGGTCCATCCATGCTGTTTCAAAAAGTAAGAGTTCCTTTGCAGGAGCTGACCAACAGCCCCTGAACAATGGATGAACAGATTACTCCGGCACAATTTCACTGTGAGGGAGAGAGTTAAGGGGCTTGCTTGGCTTAAGGGTCAAAGCAGTCTCGATTGCCTGCCTCCTTATGCTTTTATTGGAATTTTTATCTTTGGATACAATCAGTAGGGTGAGTAATCTTGGGAGAACACATATGTTTACATTTTCCTCTAGGCAAAGGCATCCAAGCATAAGGATTGCAGTAAACACCTGGGGGTCTGCATGTGCACAGACTTGTTTGAGAAGGTCAAGGAATAATTAGGGGTACTGCCTTCGAACACTCCCCAAAGTTTCCCCTAAGTTGGAATTCTGATAAACAGGGCAGGTGGCCTTCCATATACTTTCCTTTTCTGGGAATATCCTCCTTACAACTTTCCAACCAAGTCTCTTGTGCTCCCCAACAATCCTTTTTTATAGCTGCAGAGTATTTTATTGTGTAAATGGACCACAGCTTTTTTTTTTTTTTTTATCCACTTATCTACTGATGGGCACTTGGGCTGTTTCCAGACCTTATCTGGTGTAAATAATACTGCTATGAGCATAGGGGTGCATATATTCTTTCTGATTGGTGTTTCAAGATTCTTAGGATATATTCCCAGAAGTGGGATTGCTGGGTCAAATGGCAGTTCCATTCTTAATTTTTTGAGGACTCTCCATGCTGTTTTTCATAGTGACTGCACCAATCTGCATTCCCACCAGCAGTGTACTAGGGTTCCCTTTTCCCCACATCCTCACCAGCACTTGTCATTTGTTAATTTGTTGATGGTAGCATTCTGGCAGATGTGAGGTGATACCTCATTGTAGTTTTAATTTGCATCTCTCTGATGATTAGTGACATTGAGCATTTTTTTCATATGTCTATTGGGCACCTGTATATCCTCTTTGGAGAAGTGTCTATTCAAGTTTTTTGACCATTTTTAAATTGGATTGTTTGTCTTCCTTTTGTTGAGTTGTATGAGTTCTTTATATATTTTGGAAATTAACTCATAAGATGTATCACTGGCAAATTGTTCCCCCATACAGTGGGTTCCCTTTTCATTTTGTGGATGGTTTCTTTTGTTGTGTAGAAACTTTTTAGTTTGATGTAGTCCCATTTGTTTATTTTTTCCTGTGTTTCTCTTGCCCTAGGCGATGTATTGGCAAATATTCTGCTATGTGAGATGTCTGAGATTTTACTGTTTATGTTTTCTTCTAGGATTTTTATGGTTTTACGACTTACATTTAAGTCTTTTATCAATTTTGAGTTTCTTCTTGTGTATGGTTTAAGTTGGTGGTCTAGTTTCATTTTTTGCATATACCTGTCCAATTTCCCCAACAGCATTTATTGAAGAGACTGTCTTTACTCCATTGTATGCTCTTGCCTCCTTAGTCAAATATTAATTGATCATATAGGCATAGGTTGATTTCTGGGGTCTCTGTTCTATTCCATTAATCTATATGCTTCTAGTATATTTTTCATTTCAGTTATTGTATTCTTCAGCTTTGATTGGTTCTTTATTATATTTTCTCTTGGTTGAAGTTCTCACTGAATTCCTCTATTGTTCCCCCAAGTTTGGCAAACTTCCTTTGAATGCAACTTTGAATTCTTTTTTTCTTTTTTTAAATATATTTTATTGATTTTTTTTACAGAGAGGAAGGGAGAGGGATAGAAAGTTAGAAACATCGATGAGAGAGAAACATTGATCAGCTGCCTACTGCACACCCCTACTGGGGATGTACCCGCAATCAAGGTACATGCCCTTGACTGGAATCGAACCTGGGACCCTTCAGTCCACAGGCCGACGCTCTATCCACTGAGCCAAACCAGTTAGGGCTACTTTGAATTCTTTATCAGGCAAATTATTTATTTCCATTTCATTAGGGTTTATTCTGTTTTATTTATTTATTAATTATTGTTACTTCATTTGGAAAATATTCCTCTGTCTTCTCATTTTATTTGACTTTTTGTGTTTGTTTTTATAAATTACATAAAACAGCTATTTCTCTTTTTTAAAATATATTTTTTTATTGGTTTCAGAGAGGAAGGGAAAGGGAGAGAAAGAAACATCAATGATGAGAGAGAATCATTGCTCAGCTACCTCCTGCACTCCCTACACTGGGGATTGAGCCAGCAACCCAGGCATGTGCCCTGACTGGGAATCAAACCGTGACCTCCTGATTCATAGGTCCATGTTCAACCACTGAGCCACGCCAGCCAGGTTATCTATCTCTCTTGATCTTGAAGAAGTGGTCTCATGTAGGAATGACCTCTGTGTAGACTGTGTGTGTTGGGTGTTTTTGGCAGGCTGGCTGGAACCAAATCTGGCGAGTGTGGCACATGGGACACCCAGGAGGCTAGCCAGCCAGAGCTACAGTAAGCACTGGCTGGGGTGTCCTGGAGCATGTGGCTCCAGGAATGCCCCGGGGGACTGGCTGGCTGGGGCTGCAGCAGGCACTGCCTGGAGCAGCTCAGGAGTACTGTGGAGGTGGCTAGAGTGCTTGCCCTGAGCTCTTGCCCGTGCTATCCAGGTGGAGGGGGAATGTGAACAATGGTACTCACCAGCATCTCCAATTGCTGCAGATCCCGAAAACTTTCTACAGTTCCCCACCTGCTTGGCAGGCTCTTTTGGGTTAGTAAATGGGTTGTTTTCACATACAGTTTAGGTGTCCTTTAAATAAATATTTTATTTTTGTGCCCCAGAGCAGGCAAATCTGCCCTTGCAGACCCCTCAGTGTTATCCCTCCCTACTACAGGTCACCCATTGAAGTAGGGTTTCCTTAGTTACCCCCTCTCCATCTCTCCTATCCTTCCATATGTGGTCCTTCTCTCATTTGTTGAGTAGAAGCTGTTCACTCAGCCATCAGTTGTTCTTTAGGAGGAATTGCTCTGTATATAGATGTATATTTGGTGTGTCCATGGGAGCAGATAATTTTGGGGTCTTCCTAGGCTGCCATCTTGGACCCACTTTCCACATTTCTTAAAAACATTAATTCGTATTTTCCTTTTCTTGTGTTACATTTCAGAAGAATCCCTCAGTTCAGTTTTACAGCTCAATAATTCTTATAAGCTGTAATTATTTTGTTATAGCTCATCTGCTTAATTTCTTATTTTCAAGAGTTCTCATTGGCCCTTTTCATCACAGACTGCCTATTCTTGGATGCCAGACTCTCACTTATTCCTCTGAGGACTTGGATTATGTTTAAGTCTTGTTATGATTATACTTTGCCTCTGTACATTCTTTATTAATGTCTGCTCTACTTCTTTCATGGTGTTGGCCTTCCTCAAAACTTTGCTGAATGCTGACAGTGTTCATTGTTGTAGTTGAGAGATTTGCCTCATTAGACGTTCGTGCTACTTGCTTGGAGAAGGAGTGGCATGGGCATGAGTGTGGGCCAAGGGAAGGGTGGGCAGTTGGAAGTAGGGTAAGGCAGAGGCTGGTCTTGTGGGTGTGGGAGCTCCAGTTTCTGGTATGCACGGTACTCTGCCTTGTCTGAAGCAAGCACTGAGCCAAGCCCACATCTACTGTGCTGCCTGGAGGGAATGTCCCAGGTATCTCTAACTGGCTGGGTGTTTGTGTTTACATGACAGGGCTGTTTACAGAGACCAAATGCTGCTCCTTTTGGTGGTTCTCCTTTGAATTTCCTTGGTCCTGTCCACCTTCAGGGCACTCCTTCCTCTGGGCATAGTGATCTCCCACTAGACTGTTTTCTTTCTCTAGTCCAGTCCCATCATTATTTTATCAACATTTCATCTTTAGGAATTCTCCACAGTTTCTGATCTAGCAAGGGGACCCCTGCATAATTTTGAATTGCAGATTAAAAAAAAACATTTTCTTTTATTTGTTAGAAATGTATCTTTTTTTAAAAAAGAATGTTGTTCTTTTTAAAAATATGTTTTTATTGATTTTTTTTTCAGAGTGAGAGGAAGGGAGATGGAGACAAACAGAGAGAGAGACATGGATGTGAGAAAGAGAGAGAGAGAGAGAGAGAGAGAGAGAGAGAGAGAGAGAGAGAGAGACATGGATGTGAGAAACATTGATTACTTGCTTCCTGCATGGACCCTGACCAGGGATGGAACCTGCACCCTGGGTGTGTGCCTTTACTGGGAATCAAACCTCGACTTTTCGGTGCACGGGACAACGCTCAACCAACTGAGCCATACAGGCCACCATCTGTGAATCTCAAGCTTGAAGAGAGAGGTTAGGGCTAACTAACCATGTAGATTTAGGAGTCATAAGAATAAAAGAAAACTCAAAGCATGGGAGGATAAAAGATATTCAGAGAGAGCTTGTGCACAAATAGAAGACAAGCCAGCCAAGGATAGAATTTAGGAAATTACTTACACTTAAGAGGTTGGGATAAAATGAGGAAGCAATAGAAAAGAGTGGTTAGAGAGGTAGCAGGAGACTTGGAGAAGGGCAGAGGAGAGAAGAAGGATAAAGAGTGTGAGAGATGATAGGACTAGCCTTAAAACAAGGTCATGAAAACAACACGGAGGCTGCTGGTGGCTTTTGGGAGCTGCCTCACGGGAGGGATGGGGCCAAAGCCAAATGGAGATGAGTGCAGGACCGGGTGATGAGAAGGAAGCTGAGGCCGACAGTGAGCACTTTCTGTCATAGCAGTGGAAGAAGTGAAGCTTGCAGAAGGCAAAACACCACCAGGAGGGGATTCTGCTAGACTCTGGGGAGAAAACCCCCTCCATTGACTGGAGGCTTCCTGATACCTACATGTAAGGAATTTTTCCCTTTTATGGGAAGCAGATGGAATTAACAGACTTGATTATTGTTTCTACTTATAATGTATACAGCATGAGGTATATTGTAAATACTTGTAATTTCCTGTTATAAATCCATATTTGTTTTAAAGCCACCGTGGTTTGCTTTTTAGTTTTCTCTTTATGACAGAGGGACATTTTCCCACTTGGTCATTGAATAATTCAAGAAATGTACAATTAGCCATAACTGGTTTGGCTCAGTGGATAGAGCATCAGCCTATGGACTAAAGGGTCCCATGTTCAATTCCAGTCAAGAGCACATACCTCAGTTGCAGGCTTGATCCCTGGCCCTGGTTGGGGCGCATATGGGAGGCAACCAATCGATGTATCTCTTCCTCTCCTTTTCACTCAAAACATCAATGGAAAAATATCCTCAGGTGAGGATTAACACACACACACACACAAATAAATAAAAAAGAAAAAGAAAAGAAATGTACAATGAGGTGTCATGATTTTTGTTCTCGGGAAAGTAGTAAAACATGTAGTAACAGCTTCTGCCCTTGGAATAAGTATATGGCTGCTGCTCAGAGGCCATGTTCTCCAGAAAAGACTCCTCTTTGTTTAGTCTGTTGTCAGGAGAGCCACCTCAGCTCTGAGAGCCACACCTGCCTAGACTAGCACAGAAATTGGACCCCTGACATAGGGCCAAATCATCTGGGTACTGTTTGGCACCATAAGAGGAAATACAGGGTTTATTAACTTTGTAATTGGATTCTGATTAGTTGTGTCCTGATATTTTCATCTCATTGCTATGGGAGAATGACATTACTGCCCAGTCCAGAGAGGAGAGTCCTGCCTAATTTAGGAAGATTATGAAATTAAAGGAGAGACAGACAAGGCAGAAAAAGGGGAAATAAAGCAAGGCCCTAAATACAGGCTCCCAAGAGAAAAAGGGGGAGAGGTACAGTGGACATTTGCTTTTTTTTTTTTTCCTAAACGCTTTATTGAGATATTTATTTATACCTTTATTAGAAGGCATAACTGATATTCGATAAACTTTGTATTTAAAGTGTACAATTTTATAAGTTTTGGCACCATCAATGTTACCAAGACAACGGATGTATCCATTGGTCTCAAAAGTTTCCTTGTGTCCCTTTGTAAGTCTTCTCTCCCTTACCCTCTGTGCCTAGACAGTCATGGGTCTGCTTTCTAGAACTACTGAGAAGCTTAAATTTTCTAAAATTGTATATACATGAAATCATACAATATATACTCTTTTTCTATCTGACTTACTTAATTAACATTATTATTTTGAATTTTATTCATGCTGTTGTGTATGTTGGGTAGTTCATTTCTTTTCATTGCAGAATAGTACTCTATCTTATGGGTATACCACAATTCGTTTATCTTTTCATCTCTTGAAAGGCATTTGGGTTATTTCCAGTTTTTAGCTATCATAAATAAATTTGTTGTAAATATTTGTATACAAGTCTTTGGATGGGCATGTGCTTTCTTTTCTCTGGGGTAGCTACCTAGAAATGGAATGGTTTGATCGTATAGTAGATGTAGTTTTAATTTTTTAAGAAACTGCCAAGGCCCAGTCGGTGGCTCAGGGGTTGAGCGTTCACCTATGAACCAGCTTGCATTCCCAGTCAGGGCACATGCCCGGGTCACAGCTTGTATTCCCAGTCAGGGCACATGCTTGTATTCCCAGTCAGGGCACATGCCCGGGTGGCATGCTCAATCCCCAGTGTGGGGAGTGCAGGAGTCAGCCGGTCGATGATTCTCTCTCTTTGATGTTTCTATCCCTCTCTCTCTCTCCCAGCCAGGGGAGTAGGGCACCTGGGCTTCTCTGAAGGCCTTTTCCCACATAGAAGAGATATCATGGCTTCTAGTACTTTCTCTCAAAACTCTGACCCTCACGGGGCAATGTTTATGAGGAAGAATTAAGAGAAGAAAAAGCAAGATTCAATGTATAAATACTATATGAGTTTAGCAAGATTATCCTGTTGTGGTACTATTGTGGGAGATTTGTCTTCTTGCTACTTTTCCATATGTTCCAGGTTTTCTGCAAAATTATGTTTTAAATAAAATATGTTTATTTATTTATTTAAGTACAGTTGACATACAATACTGTGTACAGTTTCAGATGTACAACATTTATATACCTCACGATGTGATTTCACAAGTCTAGTAACCAACTGTCACAGTACATACCGTGTTTCCCCGAAAATAAGACATCCTCCAAAAATAAGACCTACTTACATGTTTCCTTCTGGGTGAAATATAAGGCATCCCCAGAAAATAAGGCCCCAGGCTCTGTCTCAGAATGAAAATTAATTTACCGTAAACTGGTTGCTAGGGCCGCCCCGACTGGCATCTAGCAACCAGTGATGTTACGCGGAGTCCTGACATCACTGCTGTGTGGAGGCGGAGCAGAGGTCGGAGTGAGCGGTGAGCATGGGGCGGGAGAGAGGAGGAGACTTTCGCAGATGCGTGTAGAAGAACAGGAGGATTAGAGCGGACGGGACGCGGCAAAGGTGGCGAGTGCTGGTCTGTCTCTGGTTACACTACCTGATGCTTGCGGCCGCCTTCATGATGACTGAAGGTTCTCAGTCAGTGGAAGACCCTGCTCCAGCCCAGATCCATGCCCCAGCAAGCCCAGTGACAGTCCTCAGGCAGGCCCCAGGGGGTAAATGTCTGATAAAGGGGTAAGGGGGATGTCTGGTGAAGGTGTTCAGTGGCACAGGGGTGTGGGGAGGGGGATCACTTAAAATGACACAGGAGGATCAGAGGGGGCAATCAAAATGACACAGGAGGATCAGAGGGGACAATCAAAATGACACAGGAGGGTCAGAGGGGACAATCAAAATGACACAGGAGGATCAAAAGGGGTTACTAAAATGGTAATCCCCCCTCTGATTCTCCTGTGCCATTTTGATTCCCCCCTCTGATTTTCTGTGTCATTTTGAGTGATCCCCCTGCCCCCACCTTGATACCCCAATTCCTTTTTTTTTACCCCTAGAAATGAGCGCAAAAAGAAAAAGCTACTCCGTGGAGTACAAGAAAGGAATTGTGGAAGATGCTTGGGGCCAAAATCTTACTGCTTTCTGCAAAGAGAAGATTGAGTATCAGATTGGTCCGAAAATGGCGAGCAGAGTATGGTAACCTCATTGAACAAGTGGACAAGGGAAATGCTAAAAAGCGCAAGGGTGGATCAGGTCGGCAACCATTATTTTCCGAGCTGGAAGACCTGATCTGTGAATGGGTTGTTGACAGGAGAGCAAAGGCTTTGGTTGTGAATAGGGCTCAGATTCAAGAATTTGCCCTTGCAATGGCACCACAGTTTGACATAGCCCCCGAAGACTTCAAAGCATCACAACACTGGCTGGATAATTTCCTTCAGCGAAGTGAACTGTCTTTAAGAAGATCTACAACATTGTTTAGGTTGGAAGATACTCAAGTTATTAAGCGAGCACTTGCATTCAAGTCCTTTATTGATGATGCTGACTTCTCTAAATACAATCTTTCCAACATGATTGCTATGGATGAAACTGCAGTGTTTATGGGCCAATCAGCTCAAACAACAATTGAACAGCGGGGTGCCTCCTTAGCGTACATTCCCTCCACTGCTTACGAAAGTGCACGTGTTTCCTGTATTTTGGCAATTCGTCTGGATGGCACTAAAATCCCACCTTTAATCATTTCTAAGGGCAAGAAGGAAAAGATTGAACGTGTTTTGGGCGTTTTTATTCTTGAAACTGAAAAAACCTGGGCCACACAAGCAGTTATAAGGAAGTGGGTCAATTTAATGCTGCCGCTTGTTATGCGAGGGAGCCAAAGAGGTCTGCTAGTCTGGGATGCAGCCAGCACTCACCGCGCTAAAGACATGAAGACATTTCTTCACGAAAGAAAAATAGATCAGATAATGATTCCTGCAGGAATATCGGCCTATCTCCAGACTCTTGATATTGCAATAAACAAGCCATTCAAGGACAATTTGCGCATGGAAATTAATGACTACATTGAAAATAGAATGGAGAGAAATCAGCGTGGAAACTTTGTGAAACCTAAACTGCAAGAAGTTGTGACTTGGGTGAAGAATTCATGGGAGAAAATCACTGACAGTTGCATTGCAAATGCACTGTGAGCAGGCTACCTTGACAAGAAGTACTCATTTAAAGACAGTGCTATTGCTAAACATGAGAGATTTGGTCCACTGATTCTGAAAGAAATGGAGTCACAAGAAATTCACCAGGAAATTCAGGAATTGGATTGTTATGATGATGTTCCAGAAGATGATGACATGATTGTCATTGAATAAATGAGTAAATTCTTGATACTGTAGGATTCACAGTTTGTCTGGTTTGTGTTGACAACTACTGTACTACCTACCGTACCGTATACAGGTAATAAATTTCCTTTATTTTCATTTAACAATAAATGTGTACCATATTCTTCTTCATGGAAAAATAAGACATCCCCTGAAAATAAGACCTAGCGTGTCTTTGGGGGCAAAAATTAATATAAGACACTGTCTTATTTTCGGGGAAACACGGTAGTTATCACAATATTGCTGACTATTCCCCTTTATCTTTTTACCCCTCCTCCTCCCACCCCTCCCATCTAGCAACCATCAGTTTGATTTGTTTCTCATGGGTCTGTTTTTGTTTTGTTTTGTTTTTTAATTCCACATACAAGTGAAATCATATGGTATTTGTCATGTCCATTGATAGATGGATAAAGAAGATGTGATATATATATACATTTAAAATGAACTATTACTCAGCAATAAAAGAAGAATGAAATCTTGCCATTTGTGACAACATGGATGGACCTAGAGGGTATTATGCTAAGTGAAATGAGTCAGAGAAAGTATGTTTTTTAAAAGTTTCATGTGAAACGTTGCAACTGATAATAAAAATGTTGATGGATACTTAAAAGAGCAGAAGGAAAAAAATCCCCAAAATTCATTATGCTTCTTTCTGGGCAAAATTGCCCCTCCCATTAGTCTCCCTGTCCCCCTTGCCCTGCTATTTGTGATGACCAGGCATATTTTATGCTAATTGAATCGTCTCTTGTCTGCTTCACCATCAGCATGTAAATAGCACAAGAACAAAGGCTCTGCCAGTTCTGTTAATCTCTGCAGCCCAGAGCAGCCCAGGCATTGAGAAGGACTGAGCTCAGTAAGTGTTAATGAATAAATGGTCAACTTATGAGCAGTATTAATTTTCTTCTTCATACATTTTCAAGTTTTTAGCTGTCTTCCAATGAATTTTATTACTTTTGTGTTCATAAAAAAGTGAATAAATATTATTTTTTCCTCCATGGAAATGGCACAATGAAATGACATCTCAATTATAATATTTAAGAGTGAAGTTCTTTTATAATGAAGTTGACATTCTTTTAAGTCTCAAAGATACACGAGAAATCCACTGGTGTGAGTCATATGTCTGTGTGGCCAGATTCCTGCTGAGCTGGGTGAGAGCACACATCTGTAGAGAAAACCACAGATTGTTCACAGGGCCCTGAACGGTATAGTACACAGGACCGACCTGTGTAAATTCACCTCCCAGAAGGCTAGCTGGAGGCCTGTGCTCTGTGTGTACCTGTGTGTCCCGCATCTGTTTACCTTCTTGTCTTTGGTCAGTAGGTATAGAGATGTGCTCACCAGCAGGGTTCTGGAAAGTCTGCCTGGATTAGATCTTGGGGCTGGGCCTCTTCCCTGGGAAGATAAGCTGGGACTGGTCTGGTTCCAGCTGTTGAAGAATGAGGAATCTTTTGTCTTCCAACATCTGGAGTCTGCCATCCCAGGATGAGTCTGCCAGACCCTTCCCATTTCCCGTTCCTTCCCTTGCTCACCTTTTCTATCTTAACCACTTGCCCTTCAGCCCCATAGGGCCTGTTTTCTATGCTCAGGAACACGGCTTCTTTAGGTGATGTTCAGTGATAGCTTCAAACTACAGTTCAACTTGTCTGCCATATTGGAAAACCTCTCGATGCTTCTTGAAGCTTTCCAATCCCTGATCACATAATCCATTGTGGGATTGCAGCAGCTTCACTAGTGGGGATCATAGAAAATGGGATCAATTTGGGATCCTTTCTCCATATTTATGACAGGCATCACCTGCCTTCTCTCTGCCTCTCCACACTTCCAAACGTTGTGCTGATTCATCTCATAGAACAAGTTCGTGCCAGTAGAAGGGGTGGCTCCCCAATTGTACC
The DNA here is from genome assembly GCF_963455305.1 of Plecotus auritus. Lineage (NCBI taxonomy): Eukaryota > Metazoa > Chordata > Mammalia > Chiroptera > Vespertilionidae > Plecotus > Plecotus auritus. The sequence continues at coordinate 184,989,771 of NC_137771.1, read as the reverse complement.
AAGGGATACGTATTTCTATAGGGGGTGCTCTAGCTGGACTTCATTTCATCTATGTAATGTGTCAGCTGACATCATAGTTTTATTTGCACCTTCTCTCCTTATTCTGGGAGAAGTTTCAAGGCTTCATGAAAATTTCTGTGAACTCCAGGAGGCTGACAATTTCAGGTTCCCTCTCAGCTGCAAGTCTTTTCCTCTTCAACATCGCTGAGATCATTAGCATCCCACATTTCATGGTGACTCTTTCTCTTCTTCTCCCACCAACCAGATACAGGTCTTTCCTTTGTTTTCCCCAGAATCAATCCCAGCAAGACCAGTGATTTTAGTGTTAGTCATTAAATATCCCTGCTCGCTACGAGTTTTAAGAACTAAAACATTAGCAGTAACCTGCATCTACCTCTGAGTTCCCACCATATTCCGTATTTCTTTAGCTGCCTGGTTGCTGGAAACTGCACGTGGGTTTCTTCCCTGCCCAGGCTTGGGTCTTTGCTAGGAGCCTTGGTCTCCCTGTCCCTGCAGGGTAGAAGTAGATAGAACCGACGGGGCTTAAATTTAAAAAAAATTTTTTTGATCATTTTTCATTGTTTTTCAATTATAGTTGACAGAGAGCCCAGGGTGTATGTGGGGGAGGAGGTTTGGCCTGTGGGGTTTCTTTTCATCTGTGATTCTCATGGTGCCCAGGCCCCTCGAGGAGTGAGGCAGTGAGATGACAGACTGCTACACAGAGCAAGAGAAGGCGGTTGCAGTTCTGGTGGAAAACTTCTACAAATACGTGTCTAAGTACAGCCTGGTCAAGAACAAGATCAGCAAGAGCAGCTTCCGAAAGATGCTTCAGCAAGAGCTCAACCACATGCTGACGGACACGGGTAACAGAAAGGCTGCTGTCAAGCTCATCCAGGACTTGGACGCCAACCACGATGGATGCATCAACTTTGACAAGTACTGGACCTTGATAGGAGGCATCACCAGCTCTATCGCCAACCTCATCCATGAGCAGGAGCAGCAGAGCAGCAGCTAAAGTACCCCCACCGTCCCCTCATGGCACTGCCCCAATGCCCGGCCCCTCATGCTCTTCTCAGCCTCCTGCCCACCCAGGCTCTGTCCTCACTTCTCCCTCCAGACCTTCTGTTGATCATTGCTGAATAGGGGGAGGGGATGATATCAAGGCCTCTTTATGAACATCTCACTCTGGGGGGAGCCTACCTCAGGGTTTCAGTCCCTGGAGCCAGCAGGCCCTGGGCGTCCAGGCCTTCAGTACTGTTTGGGGAACTCAAGAGTTTCTTAAGTCCATCTACCCTTCCAACATCTCCCCCACATACACCCTGAGCCCTCTGTCAACTGTAATTGAAAAATAATGAACAATGATATTTCCTCTAATTAATTCTCTTTTAATGTGCATGAATTTTGTGCACCGGGCACTAGTCTATTTATAAATCTTCCCATAGCCTTTATTCCTGGAGTGCCTCCTATAGGTCAAGCATCAAACAGAAGTCTTACCATGCATTGTCTGATTCTGTTCTCACAGCAACCTAAAGAGTATGTACAATTATAATCCCTCTATTTTTTTTTAGAGAGAATAAAAGGGAGGGAGGGAGAGAGAGACATTGATGTGAGAGAGACACATCAACCCCGGTTGCCTCCTACACATGCCCCAACCAGAGCTGGGTATCAAACCTGAAACCGATGTACAGGCCCTTGACTAGGAATTGAACCTACGACCCCTCAGTCAGTGGACCAACACCCCAACCACCAAGCCAAATTGGCCAGGGCTATTATCTCTATGTTTCAGATGAAGAAAGAGGGCTACAGTCGAGCAGTAGGTTTAGACCTACGTCTGTATGATCTACAAACCTGTGTTCTTGACCCTTGCCCAGACTGCCCTCTCCAAGACCTCTGTGTGGTGTTCGGGATTGAAGTGGGGTTAGGGACTGGACATTTGAATCAAATTACTGTTCAGAGAGCTCTGGACTGAGTGGTCCCTATGTTACCAAGAGGCTCAGATATAAACTTTGTATCTATACATTGATGATGTAAATCTTATACAATTTGTGGGACGCTCTTTAGGAAAAATAATTTTTAAAAACCTTACTTTTTTGCCTTGGCCTTAGAAGGGACTTGTGCAAGGGAGGGTGGTGAAGCTTAAGCTTCATTATCAAGGTTTGATGCCCAGAGCGGCTGGGCAGGAAGAAGCTGCCTTCACAGAGTAGGCCCCGAGCCAAAGCTCTGATCTGGTACAACCAAGGAGAGTCCAGTACACCGCAAGTTCCACCCAGACCCAGAGAAATTGTATAAATGGAGGTGGCCTGTGCCTCTTCCACAGGACAGACTCGGAAAAGGTGGTCCAGGGTCTGGGGTTGTGTGTGGGGTATGTGCGAGGAAAACATTACTAGTACATCCCTCTTTGGCATTTCCTGGGCTGAGAGCACCGCAGCTTCCACTGATGGCCACTAGAGGGAGTTGCGCATCTGCTTATTGCTTGTGACGAGTTTCAGGCGCCCAGTCACCCTTTCAAGGCACTCAGGGTCTCTGGGCCACTCCCCATTGTTATCCTCGGGCCCAGGGGTGCTGATGAGATTTCATCTGCAGGCCGTGGCGTCCCCTTTCAAGGAACAATTCACAGGGGTAGTGGGTACAGCCGTTGGAGGGTACATATGGATTCTACCTGCATTATACTGTCAAAGGTTCAGAGATAGTCCAAGTGAAACCAATGAAGCAGTAATTAGTAAAAGCTTATTGTGTACACACCAAGAAGTTTGCAACCCGGAGCACTGAAACCGAAACACAGAATGAGACGCCGAGGAACACTGTTATAAAGCAGCTTCTACAGTGAGAAGGCGCTTCACAGTGACTGGGAATTAAGCTAAATTAATGACTACCTGGTTTTGCTGCCCAGGAAACCTTCAAGGATGGTCTTCATTTGCTTTTGATTTTAAGAATATTAAGGAGGAAACTTTTCTTCCCTCAGGAGCCCTTTAGAAAATTCCATAAGTAAAAACCAGTTAAATGTTTAAACTACATAAACAGAAAATTTAATTCATGTTTAACTCAAGTTTTACAACGCTTAGCATTACACGATTGCGTAGGTCTAACTGGATTCTGTGCTGTAATTTGGAGAGGAAGGTCCCAGGAGTGCCTGCATGTAGTCTCTCTCCTCACAGCTGTGAACTCCTGGAACCCAGGTCTGGTCTTTATTTGATAACCCCTCACCTAGCACACTGGGGTCTCCATCAATGTTTCTGGTTTGAACAGCTAAGAGAGAAAGAAGGGGAGAGAAAAATGGGAAAGGAGGAACTAGTGAGATGGAGCTGACTAGAGCTTATTTAAAAGAACTTTGACTCTTTCCTGTAGGACTTTAGAAATAAAGAGAGAGGGGGATATAAAATAAATAAGTTGGCTTTCTTATTCTCAGGTAACTCACTTTCTAGTGAAAAAGAAAGATATGCCAGTAACTATGGTCTTGGGCAAAGTATAAGGGCCTTCTTGGGGGGAGGCCCAGCCTCTGATGGCCAAGGCCTCCCGCTATGAGATGTACTCCTTGAGGGTCTCCCAGAGTCAAGTGTCTGGTAAAAATGTCCAGAACCTTACTTGACTCTTGGTCCTTTGCAAGTGACAAGGCAGAGTGTTTGCTTACATCTCTTGTTAACCTTAAAAAACAAATGAACCATCTATTTTTTTTTACCAGCAAAAGGGGTCTATTTGGGAATAGTAGAGGAATTGCAATTCAGGACCAGCAAACTATGGTAAACCACAGGCAAGTCTGTAAAATAGTGGAGGGGAGCATGCTTTTATAGGGCAACAGTGGAAGTTGGGAGGGGCTGTCTGCAGAGTTCAAGGTGGTGACGGCTTCTCATTGGCTGGGCTGTAACCAGGAGCTCAAACCAGGAGGCAACCAGCAGAAGAAGTTCTGGTGACCATTAAGGTGTTTTGCAGGACAAGGAGAAATTTTCCTTCCTTCTGCTGTGGTGTGTCCTCTTGTTTGGGGTCTGGCTCCCCTTTAGGGCTTCTTGACTTCCTTTTAAATGAGGTTTCCTTTATTTATTTTAACACTTTCCATGGAATCTTTTGACAATCTCTGTATCCTCAGCACCGTGAACTTGCACAATGACAATGTAAATATACCTTGATGGAATTATTTTCAATTCATTTTTCTGGGACTTGATGGAAGTCAAATGTTCATCATCTCTAAGAAATTTTCCTGTTTTATTTTTTGAGCATATACCCTTTCCTCCCACCCCCAGTATATTTCTATCCCCAGTTTCTAGAACTTCTATTAATCATATGTTGGAGTCCTGGATTGATCCTCTGCAGCTCTTATCTTTTCTCTTACATTTTTCTATTCTGTTGTCTTTTTAATATATATTTTTGAATTTTTATAAGAGTTTATTTGAGCCAAACTGATGGCATAGGCCAGGAAGCAAGATCTCAAATGCTTTTTGATCTATTTTTTTTTATATATATTTTATTGATTTTTCACAGAGAGGAAGGAAGAGGGATAGATAGTCAGAAACATCGATGAGAGAGAAACATCGATCAGCTGCCTCCTGCACACCTCCCACTGGGGATGTGCCCGCAACCAAGTTACATGCCCCTGACCGGAATCGAACCCGGGACCCCTCAGTCCGCAGGCTGACGCTCTATCCACTGAGCCAAACCGGTTTTGGCTTGATCTATTTTTTGATCTACTGATCCTTCTATTGACATTTTTTTCAGTGATCATATTTTTAATTTCTAAGAGTGCTGTCTTGTTCATTGAATTTTCTGATTATAGAGCATTCTGGCTTTTTAATGCTTGTACTGGCTTCTCAAATTTCCCTGAAGACACTATATGTATATTTTTAAGTTTTCTCTTGTTCCCTGAGTTTTTTAAAAATATATTTTATTGATTTTTTTACATAGAAGAAGGGAGAGGGATAGAGAGTTAGAAACATCGATGAGAGAGAAACATCGATCAGCTGCCTCCTGCACACCCCCTACTGGGGATGTGCCTGTAACCAAGGTACATGCCCTTGACCGGAATCGAACCTGGGACTCTTCACTCTGCAGGCTGATACTCTATCCACTGAGCCAAACCAGTTAAAACTGTTCCCTGAGTCTTATCTAAGATCATTTTTCCTGTTGTATTATTTATTATTTTTTAAAAAAATATTTTTATTGATTTCAGAGAGGGAGAAAGAGATAGAAATATCAATGATGAGAGAGAACCATTGTTCGACTGCCTCCTGCATGCCCCCTACTGGGGATTGAGCCTGCAACTTGGTCATATGCCCTGACTGGGAATCAAACCGGTGATCTCTTGGTTCCTGGGTCAACGCTCAACCGCTGAGCCACACCTGGCTGGGCCATTTTTCCTGATTTATATTTCTCTCAACTTTTTAAAATTGAATTTATTGGGTCTCTCAACTTTTTTTTTAAAAAAATGTTCAAACTTACAAAAAGTTGAAAAAATAGTGCACTGAATATGAGTACACCCTTTCCCTGATCATCAATCATTAACATTTTGCTACATTTGCTTTCTTTCTCTTTCTGTTTTTTTTTTCCTGAATCGTTTGAAATTGCAGACATTATGACATTTTACTCCTAAATATTTCAGCATATATATCCATTTAGAATAACAATATTCTCTTATCTACCATGAGATCATTACTACACTCCAAACACAACATTGATTCAATAATATCTCCTAATACTCCGTTCATATTTAATTCCCCCCAATTGTGCCCAAACTTACTTTAGTAGCATTTTGTAAAATCCAGAGCTGGATCAAGAGTCACGTAATACAGTTAGTTATGTTTCCTTATTCTCTTTTAACCTAGAACAGTTTCCCCTTACCACTTTTTGGGGCAGTTTTTCATTGTGCTGACTTTTTGAAGAGCTTAAGCTAGCTATCTTGTGGAATGTTCTACGCTCTGGATTTATCTGTGTATGTTAAACAGGTGAAACATTTTTGGCAAGTACATTCCCTAGGTAATTTTGTGTACTTAAGATCTCGTCTCATTAGGAAGCAATTCTTTCCATATTGGATGTAGCTTATACATCCCGGGCAGTGATATTATACAAGTGACATCATGTCCTTTTCAGGGTGCCACGTTCAGAGGAGCACAATGCTCACTTGCCCTTCATTGGTGATACTGATTTGGGTTACACATTCAATTGTTGTCTGTCTATCAACTTGTTTTTCCCATGTCTGAAATGTTTCAGCCATTAGTTCTTCAAATATATTTTATTCCTGCTACAACCTCTCACCTCTCCTTCTGGGACTTCAACTATATATGTATATAGTAGACTGCTTAATATTGTCCTACAGGTCACTAAGGCTCTGTTAATTTTTTTGCCATTGAAAAAAAATGTATCTCTGTGATTCACTTTGGATAGTTCTATTGCCCTGCCTTCAAGTTCGCCAATAGTTTTTTCTACAGTGTCTAATCTTCCCTTAAGCCAGTCAAGAAGACTTTAATTTCTGATATTATACTTTTCAATTCTAAAATTTGCATTTGACCCCTTTTATTTACCGAATTCCACTTATTTACCGAATTTCCCCATTTGTTTACTCATTATGTTTCGTTTTTCCCTTTAAATCCTTAAACATTTTTATAATGGCTGTTTTAAAGCCCGTGTCTATTAATCCCAACATCTCTATCATGTCTGGGTTTGTTTCTCCTAACTACTTTTCCCCCCTGATTTTGAATCACATTTTACTACTTTGTTGCCTGTCTAGTGATTTTTAATTGTAGGCTGTACCTTGTATGTGCCATGTTGTTGGAATTATGTGGTTTTCCTTTACTAGTAAAGGTTGTTGAGGTTTGTTTTAGCAGGCAATCTATTTGCTGGCAATCTATTTGCTGATGAATCACTTTGATTTTTTTTTTCTTCAAAGCTTGTTTTAAGCTGTGTTAGGACTGGTCTAGAGTATTCCTTATTTTAGGGCTAGAATAGCACTGCTCCTAAGATGTGGCCTTTCTGAGGCTTCAAATGAATTTTACATTGTTCAGACACTCTGGCTGGTTGGAACGTCTGTGTTTCCCGCTGTTGGTCCCCTGTAATCGCTGTGCAGCTCCCAACTCCTCACTAGCTGTTCTCTGCCATGCTTTGCTCATCTGTCCATGCTCACAAGAGTATTCAGTCAAAGACTTAAGGGGACTCTTATACAGATTTCTAAAGCTCTTTTTCTGTGTAGCTCTCTCATTTCCAGTACCATCCTCACAATTCCAGCTGCTTCAGCAGGCCTAAAATCTAATTTCTGTCTTTCAGCTCAATGAGTCCATTGTTTTCTGCTTGGGCTCTACCTCTCTGTACTGTGTTCTAGAAATGTCTTCAGAAAGAAAGCCAGATAATCATGGAGCTCACTTGGGTGATTCTCCTCTTAGGGATCACAGTTCTCTACTAACTGTTGTCCCAATATCTTAAAAAAATTTCTTTGTACATGTTGTCTAGTTTTATAGTTATTTATAGCAGGAGGGCTAGTCCAGTACTAGTTACTCTGCCATGGCCTAGAATATTGGAAAATTTAAACGTCAAATACAGTTTAAAAAGATACCACACGTTTTTAATTTTTAATTCTTGCAATTTTGGTAAGTTTTGTGAGAAAGTTGTCCAATTTATCCAAATTGCAAACTATTTTGTAGCTGAAGGTGGGACTTTTGGGAGAACCCATATTTATAAGGCAGGAGGAACCATAAGAGCCAATGAGAAGGAGAGGGCAGAAATGTAGGAAAAGGGTCAAGAAGACATAGGGAGGAATGAGTTTTCAGAGTAAGAGAGTGAGTGGTCAAGAGTGACAAGTGGGATCAAGACAGACAAGATGCCCTTAGACTGGCAACTGGGAGTCACTGGTGGTCTTGGAACAGTCTCCATTGAGGAACTGGGGCTGAAGCGGGGCTGTACTGGGTTGAGGGTAGGTTGTGAGGAGGTAGAGATGAAGCTAATGGACTGTTGCCTGGCAGTTTGGGAGCAAGGGACAAGGAAGGGGAAGGAGGGAAATCCAGACAAGGAGAAAGAACCCATGAAAATGAAGAGAGGAAGGAGACAGGGGATGTTTGAAGCAAGTTCTGAAAACTGAGTCTGAAACACAGGGAAGGGATAAATCTAAGCAAGAAGGAACAATTTCTTTTGAGACAGAATGTTTTCACACTTCCCTCCCGAGGTGGAGACTGCTAGCTGGCCACCAAGACCATCTCTCTCCTTCTTCCTTAGTAAGAAAAGCTGGACACAGCTGCTCAGAGACATCCTTTGCAGTTATTAGGGTGTGGTCATGCATCTTATCTTGGTTTCTTCCAAAGCAGATACTAAGATAAAGTCTTTCAGGTGGCAGTTTGTTTGGGAATGTGATCTCAGGAAGCAAGAATGAAGAACAAGTGAAACAGGGACAGAGGGTGTGTTTGTGAGTTGACCACTGCTATGCATGACTGTGCTCAGTCTAGAAGCCTTCTGATAAGTTTCATGAATGCATCTCAGAGCTGTGTGCTTGAAAGATGAAAGAGGAAGAATTTATCCTTTGTTTTCTATCCCCCACTGATCTAAGACTTAGACTCTAAGAATAGCACCACAAGCCTTAAGTCCCCCTGTATTTTGGATTGCACATAATGTATATAAGTGCTAATAGCAGGACAGAACTAGATGTATAGAGCACTGTGCTCAAGGCAACGCACTATCAGGTTGCACAGGCAAAGAACTGGTTGAAGTCTGTGCATACCTGGTTGCCAAACCAGTGGGTGGAGTAAGAGGTTTGACCAAAATATTTGAGGTGGTGCACAAGGGGGCTCCTTGTATCACTCAGATTTGTGCTTGTTTTCTGTCAAGTCCAGTCCACCATAGAGTTCCAATCAAGAAGTTGGTCAGCAACAGTCTCTGCAAGAATGTAATACAAGGGTATCCTCATTGCTGCAGCTGTCCCAAAGCTGAAATTGGCATTTATCGTCTCCTTCTCCTGTCACCATTATAGATTGCCTGGTGGGGAGACCTTCATCCCAATGGATCTGAGCCTTAGCTACCTTGCTCTGTTGGGCGGTGGTTGTAGTAATTACCTGATCACCATTATCACTGGGCATGGCAATCAGAATCAACCACCCCCAGTGAATAATCTTTGCTTATTGGTCCATTGGCATAGGATTCCAGAGTCCAGATAGTAGGTATAGTTTCAAGTTCATTAGACCCCTTATGTTAGACAAAAGGCCTGGTGCACAAAAATTCATGCATGGGAGGGGGCGGGCGTCCCTCAGCCCAGCCTGCGCCCTCTCACAGTCCGAGAGCCCTCAGGGGATGTCCAACTAAGCAGCAGTCTGGCCTTCCTCTGCCACAGCCACTGCTGCCACCACCACTGGTGGCCTCCCTCTGCAGGAGGAGACCCGGTGGGCCGATCAGGAGATGGTTCCGACCTGAGAGTGGCCGGCCCTGCCCCCCCATTGCCCCTCTGCCACTGCTGGTTGCCGCTGTCCCCGCCCCCCCTCCCCCCCATCACCATACCCTCCCTCTGCCCACTGGCATGCGCCTTGGCTGGCCTGGTTCCACCGTTCAGTAGATTTGCATGTTACACTTTTATTATATAGAATGCTTTCTCCTCCCTCCCACCCCTCTGGATCTTTTAATACAACTGAGGATAAGGCTGTTGCTATAGGAAGCACAAAGTCTGAAAGTGGGCCACTAGGAGTAATGATGGGAAGACTCAATCCTACTTCTAACTCTTGGTCCCTGGCCCATGTCAAACAGCGACTGAAGAAACAACACTATCTATTGCGCACTGGCCAGTGCCTATACCTCGTCTTAGAGGATGCACTTCAACCCCACAGGGGTTGTCCTCAAGCTCATGCCTTGGATGAGACTTTAACAGGCCATTCCTATGTTCTCTTAGACTATTTGTTTCTGGGGTGCTGAAGAACACAGTAAGATCAGTAGATCCTATGATCATATGTCCATTTCACACTTCCTTCGCCATAAGAAGGGTTCCTTGCTCTGAAGTTATGATGTTCTGAAGTGTGATACATCATGCTAGTAGGTAAGGAATTTTGTAAGCCTGAAAATGGTGGTGCTGGTGGAAGAACGATGGGCAGGGAGGGAAATCAGAGAAGGTGTTCTGCTGCCCTTTATGTGGCAAAGGACAGTAAGATAGAAATCAGTATGATTGTCCTGTTGCTGCTGGAGGCTTGGCCCAAGTTCTGTGTGTCATACATTTGCTTGGAGGTCCTTCTCTTGAGGACCTTGGAGAAGATGACCCACAGGGGATGTACAGCAAGGGCTTCAGGATCACTCAACTGGGCAGGGCTACTGCCTATGGCTTCACAGGCTGAACACTGCACAACACCAGGGAGTGCCATTTGCAAAACTATGACGTGCATGGCACCACCTAGAGCTGCACTGTGCAGAGATCCTGTGTGAGGGCATCACATTTCACCAGTCGTCACATGTGTGCTGGGAACAGTCCCACAATGTGATGTTAAGGAATTCCTGACTATTAGCTTAATCTGAGGGTGTAGACAGAGTGTGATATTAAAATCTGGCCTTGCCTTGAACCTCCCAGAGATCCAGCTACCCTTGCTCACCTCTAAAAGCCTCTAGGCCTCCTTGTATTCCTCCACCCATGTCCTCCCTCCCTGCAGTGGGAGGCATGGTGATTCATGCAGAGGTCTTGGTTTACAGGACAGTCAGTTTTATGAGCCAGTGATACTGGGCTTTTGAGCGTTTAAACTAAAGCTGTCATTATGGTTCTAGTGACAACAAAGAGCTGCAGGAATGTTAGCAGCACCTTTCTTCTGAGGAACTCACAGTGCTTTCACTTTCTCCTCAGTATCTCTGTGAAGTTAGAAGAGAATACGGGGACACAGTCCTCATTTTGCCCCAGGAGAAACTGAGGCCAGAGAGAAAAAGGGACTTTCCCAATGTGTGGGTTGAAAGCTTGTTTCCCTTCTAAAACTCACCTGTTGACATCCTAATCCCCAATGTCATGGTACTTGGGGTAGGGCCTGGGAGAGGTGACTAGGTCATGAGGGTGGCACTCTCAGGATGGGATTAGTGCCCTTATAAAAGAGATCCCAGAGAGCTCTCCTGCTCGCTTTCTGCCAAATGAGGACACAATGAGAAGACATTTGTCCGAAAACCAGGAAGAGGGCTTTCCCAAGAACCTGACCATGCTGGCATCCTGATCTCAGACCTCCAGCCTCCAGAACTGGGAGAAAGAAATGTTTGCTGTTAAGTCACCCAGTCTATGGTATTTTGTTATAGCAGCCCAGACAGACTAAGACACCCGGGGTCACAGCAACTTGGTAGCAGAGACTCTACCTCAGTGCATCACTCCTCAGACAGTTGCCACTTCTATTTGCAAACCTCAGACACCTAAACCCTATGAAGGGGATGCATCAGTCAGGGTCCAATCAGGAGACAGAAACCACACAGTGACTTGAACAGGGAAAGTTTAATATAAAGAACTAGAGCCCCAGTGCATGAAATTCCTGCACAGGTTGGGAGGGGGGGTGGTCCTCAGCCTGGCCTGCACCCTCTCCAATCTGGGATCCCTTGGGGAATGTCTGACTGCTTCTCGCAATCTGGGACCGCTGGCTCCTAACTGCTTGCCTGCCTGCCTGATCACCCCTAACCCCTCTGCCTGCCTGCCTGATCGCCCCTAACCACCTCTGCCTGCCTGATCATTCCTAACTGCTCCCCTGCTGGCCTGATTGCCCCTAAACACCTCTGCCTTGCCCCGCACCTGGGACCCAGGATTCTGGTCGCAGGCACCCAGGACCCGGGCTTCCCTCCCTCTGGCTGGCTGCAGGCACCCAGGACCCGGGCTAGCTTCACCTGGGCTGGCCACAGCCACAGGGGACCTTGGGCGGGCGGCTTTGCCTGGGCTGCAGCCGCTGGCACCTGGGACTTTGGGGTGGGCGGCTTATCCCTCTCCCAGGCCATAGCCTGGCTAGACCCCATTCCTCTCTCGTGAGCTCATTTGTGCCTGGCTGGTTCCCATACCTCTCTCCCCAGTGTTGAGTGTCTGAGCTGTTCAGGTGTGACGGCATGAGAGCGTGATGACCATTTACATATTAGCTCTTTATTATGTAAGATTATGAACTACAACAGGGGATTGGGATATAGCAAAGTTGGTTAGTAATTGGTGGAGAAAACTTGAATAAATATTGGAGCAATCACTCCCCCAGAGCTGGGGTAGAACACCCGAAGAAGGTCTTCCTCTGCAGGCCTGAGATCCAGACCTCATTGAAGAGGATGCAGACAGGGCCCACTGGATGCTGAGGTCTGCCCAGGTGCTGTGCCAGCAGGACTCACTGAGAAACAGTTCTCTGGGGTGCAGGGGTGGGGTGGGGAGCTGCCCATGGAGAGGCCCTGGTGCTGCTGGCTGCTGGGTCTATCAAATCCCTGTATGCTCTGGGTCAGGTGCTGCAGAAGTCTCACGCTGCAGGAGGCTGCCCAAGGGAACACACTGGGACTTGGAAGGCTAGCCCCTTCCTCCTCCAGCTTTCTTTCAGTTGCCACTCCTGAGAGGCTTAATGTTCGGCCAGCCAGCAAAGGGGAAATATTTTAGGGTCCAGCTCCATTCTCACAGAGCAATAGCCTTGGAGCTGAGAGGCAATAACTTGATCACTGGCACATGGAGCACAGAACCCAGAGTTCTTCAACTAAGAGTTTTGAATTCCATTTGGTAGCTTTCAGCTCCAAACCAAGCTTCCAGAATGGAAAGTGTCTAGGCACAGGAAGGAGGAAAAGGGACCCAGGAATTCAGGGAAACAGATCAGCAAGGTGAAAAAATCCCTACCCACCCCCAGTACTCTTGGGGAAGAGAAAAATCCATAATGAATTTTTTGGTTCTTTTTAATTGAGGTATAACTTACAAGCAATTAAGTATAGTAATCTTAACGGTACTACTTGAGAAATTTTTGCATATGTATAAACCTATGTGATCACCCCCCAGATCAAGAGAGAACATTTCCAGCACCCCACAAAACTCCCTCATTCCCCTCCCAGTGAACACAGAAATTCCCTTGGGCAGCCTCCTGCAGCGGAACACTATTCTGACTCCTATCATCATAGATACAACCCAAAGGAAAATCAGCCATGATGCTTATTGCACTGTTTCCTATGAAGATGTCTGGCTACAAGCCTAGATCAGCAGGCTACCGTCCCTTTACTGGCTGGGTGATGCTCCATTGTGTGGGCCCAGCTAAGGTAAATAGTAGATAAATCTCTGAACTGAGAGGTACCACCCAGTGGGTGGGGCAGGACAGGCTTTGAATCATTTGAGTCACTGCTGAGTCTTCAGAGTCTGGAATTGGCAAAGTGAAGGTAGAAAAGACCTCAGGGAGCCACTCAGACAGGGCTGAGCTATAGCACAGTGGGCCAGAGGCCATAGGAGGGCTAGACTTGGGGCATACTGGAGGGGCTGTGAGCCAGTGCCCCAGGTAAGGTCCTGGGGTAAGTGGTTGTGATTCAGAATGAACAGGTGACAGGCCCTCACTTTAGTGCCATGACTTGCCAGATCAGGGGTGGGGATGGGGCTGGATTAATGAGCTGAGTGGTCCTTTTGGCTCTGTCCAGGGGCTCAGCACCTAGAGCTGCAGTGGGGCTCAGAAGGTGATGGAGGAAACGTTGGTTTCAAGAAAGGAATTTATTGGAAGAAGACTGGCAGCTTTCACAGAGCCTAAGGATAGGAAGGGTAGGAGACCTCAGGAGGATTTGGGGACTGCGAAGGCAGGGATCAAGTTTCTTTTTTTGTTTGTTTTGTGCTCATGCATGCCCCCTTTCTCTGGCTCTGCAAGGTCTCCCTTGTTTTCTTCTCTGTGCCTGTGTCTTCACTCTCTTCCCTCAGCTTCCTCTATCACAAGCCCAATCAAATTAGGCTGTTTCAGCCTCATTCTCTGAGACCTCCAGGTGAAGGGCCCGTTTAGTCTGTCTCAGTGTCAAGAGAGAGTGACCAGTTGAAAACGTCTGCCTCCCCATCCCACCCCATGCTTTGGGTCCTCCTGGGTCCAGGCAACAAGGATAATGGGCAACCAGGTGCAGTCATGGCCTCCAGGGTGGTGCGGGAGGGGTCTCTATGAAGAGAGCATGGTCAGTAGAAGTGATGGTGACTTTACTGCCCAGGCGAAGCAGAACAGGAAGGTCTGGCACTGAGAAAGTCGTCCTCTGGAGTTCCCCATCCAGAACAGCCTCTGCTGTTGGCTGTGTTATGGTGAGAGTCTGAGGGCTTCATCCCGCTCGGGAATGGGATGATGGTGGCTGTAGGGAAAGAACCAGTAGCTGCGATCTCTTGCTGATGGGAACTGGGTGGTAGTACAGTTGGAAACCTGCCAAAGTTCTGGGAAGGAACGTTAGGAAAGAGACAGGAAAGTCCCAAGGTGCCCAAACTGAATCCATGTAGGCAGGGGAGGGGCAGAGGCTCTGAAGACAAAAGGATTGAATTAGCTGTCATAGGCTATGTGTAACATTGGGTAAGTCACTTAATCACCCTGACACCAGTTTCCTCATCTGTAAATTGAGATAATAACACATCCTACAGGATGGATGCTATTAGAGATGATGATTGCATGGGTCACAGTTCTCTAGAAGCTAATTATTGCCATTGTTTACACACACACACACACACACGCACGCACACACACACGCACACATGCATGCACACATGCACGCACACACTGGCAAACAGAAGGAGAAAGAAGGTGAGTGCCTGCGTGGGTCTCCCTGATTGCATGTAGGCTTCAACAGTGCAGGCTTGGTGCCAGGGACCTGGAGCCTTTTGAGTACCTCACAATAATGTTTGAGACCTCAAGTTAAACAATTGGCTCAAAATATAAAACAGAAACTCACAACGGAAATGGACAAAGGTTAAGTCCCCTGCAATTCAACTAACTCATAAATGATATCTTAAATTATTCCTCAATAGAAACTCTACACGAGTTATACAGGCCATAGTATGTCAGCATAAGAGGGCCTACCTTTGTATTTTGGCTTCAGCAGGTACCAGCTGTGTGGTTTGGGGCAAGTCACTGAGCCTCTCTGTGCCTGTTCCTCATCTGTAAAATAGGAATAATAATAGCGCCTACTTTAGAGGCTGTTGTGAAATACTTAGAACGGGCCTGACACATAGCTGGTTTGACAATTAGTATATTTACTATAGGGTGAAGGTGCATTCTCACATGCTTGATATAATTAGGGTAGGGCCTCCAAGTAAGGGCCTGAGCCTCAGAAAGGTTTTTAAATGGCCCTGATTATGTTTGTGTGACTATATTCTTATTTAATCAGGTGTAACTTAGATTGTTATCCACAGATGTGTGATGTTAGCTTCATAAAAATTAATGGTTCTCTGCAGGGTTATACTGCTGCCAGGGGAATTTTGGGAATTTTTTGTTGGTGGTGGTTTTTCCCCCCATAATAAGCAGGCATTACTGCTGTCATTTAGTGGGGCGAGACTAGCAGAATAAAGGATTTCTCTTCTGTCCCTCAGGACTTATAATGATCCAATTCTAGAATATAACTGAACCTAGAATTATGCAGGTGAAAAATCTGCTTATAATTATTTGAGCCCAGAACTACAGTAGTTGCTTTATCTGCAGGGGATATGTTCCAAGACCCCCAGTGGATGCCTGAAACCACAGATAGCACTGAACCCTATATATACTCTGTTTTTTCCTATATGTACATGCCTATGATAAAGTTTAATTTATAAATTAGGCACAGTAAGAGATTAGCAACAATAACTAATAATAAAATAGAGCAATTACAACAATAGACTGTAATGTGGAGGTGGTCTCTCTCTCTCTCTCTCTCTCTCTCTCTCTCGCTCTCTCTCTGATAATCAAGACGAATGGGAAGGTCTGGGGCCTTTCAAGGGCCTTCCAATAATGTGGGAGACTTCAAATATAACTTCAGGTCAACGATTTTCAACTTTTTCATCTCATGGTACATATAAACTAATTATTAAAAATATGTGACCCACCAAAAATATATATTTTTTGCTGATCAAAAATAAATTTTTGAATGAATCAAAATAAGTATAATTTTGATTCATCCACACCAGATGGCTATTTTGTTGTGTTGGCTCTTGTCATTATTTTATTTGACAATCTAAGGGAAAAGGGGACAGTGCCCCTGACTAAATAGGTATTTCACGTTTTAAAAATTCTTGTGGCACAGAGTGTGCCTGCCAAGACACACTGGTTGAAGATCGCTGCTCCAGATAACTAAGTGATTAGCGGGCAGGGAGCATGCATAACATGGATGGGCTGGACAAAGGGATGATTCATATCCAGGGTGGGTCAGAGCGGGATGGCTCAAGATTTCATCTTGCTACTCAGAACGACATGCAATTGAAAACTTATAAATTGTATATTTCTGGAATTTTCCATTTAATATTTTTGGACAAAGGTTGACTGTAGGTAACTGTAATTCCATTTACAAATGAACACATAGTTATGTGTTTTTTTGGGGGGAAAGGTTTAGTAAGTACCAAATTTCCTAGGAACATATGTCAAGGAAAGATTGTACTGTTTTATTTAAAACTTTACCATTTTGAGAGTTCTCCATTTTGAAAAGTCACTGATAAGAATTGTCTTGTATGGTAGGATGAACAAAATTTCTCTGCATTTTAACTGTCATTTTCATGGTGATTCTACATTTACATAGAAATACTCTGATTCAGCCTGTATGACAGTGTCAAATGCAAAGGAAAAGAGTCAACAATATTCTGTTGAACATTGAAAATTTGGCTTTATAACTGCCCATATGTGAACAGTTGCCAGCACACCAACTCCACAGTTCTTTTTTTAAATAAAGTCACCCCATCAAATAAAGTAAAGATTTTTACAAAAAAAAAAAAAACCACACACACACACTTACAAAGTTGACAGCATATCATATTTCTGAGATTTAAAGAAAAAGTTTAAAAGTTAAAATTCACACTGAATGTTAAAAAACATCCTTGAGTAGAAGGTAAAGTTGTTGCTGTTTTCTTCTGTTATAGTATAAATGCTTGCAAAATAGAGTAAGCAACATATTGTAGAAAAATTCCAACTACCAGTGAATGATGGATTATTAGAATGATGACAGGAAAAAAATCCACTGAATTCTGATGATACTGTTCTAAGAAAAATTGATGAGACTGTGAAAGCTGTTGAGTATCAGCTGTGTAATGAGATCAGACAAGCGCATTGTCACTATTAAAGTCCCCTGTGGGATAAGAATGCTCTCTGCTCACATGGATAAGGTTACGGAATGAAAAAAGCCACAGTGGACGTTTATTTTCAAAATCACTGACAATGGATACAAAGGTGTTGACAGTATTTGAAGCCCTTAAAAATGATTTCAGAGAAAATACAATTCCCTTTTCCAGTGTCATTGTATGCACCACAGATTGAGAGCCTAAGCTACAATTTGTTGGCCATTTAAAAGGTTTGTAGGCCATTAAAAAAATTAGTACCAGATGTTTAGCACAATGCAAACAAAACATTTTGTGATAATTGTGTTATTATTTTTTTAAAATTCCTTGCTGTTTTTCAGGATTTTCACTGTTACTGTGCTATAGTCCCATGTGGTCCACCTTGAAGGCCTACCTTCTCTAAGATTTCTTGTATTCTCTTTCAATCCAGTCTCTATTCTGCATTACCTGATGAAACAAAATAACTCCAGGTCACAGTAAAATAAACTCAATCATGTAAAATGTAGGGTTGCATTTTTGTGATGTTATTTAAAAACTTTTCTAGAGTCAGTCCAGTGGGGCAGAGGCAGGAGGGTAGACTGAGCAGTCTGTGCCATGGGCAATGGAGCGGTGGTGCTGGGGTTGGGGGACACTGCACACTAGGAGGGGGAGGTAGTCATCAATTACTATCCATCTTCTATCAGTTACTATCCAAGGTGCAGGCCTGCTGAGCAGCAGGAAGGTGGGCTCCTTCGTGGGTTTCAAAGTCCAAATAGTTATGCACTGCCTGCTGCATACCAGGTCCTGCTCTAGGTGCTATATTCATGAAATCTCATCTAGTCCTCACAACAATCTTGGAGGATATTATTCCCCCTACTTTATAGAGAGGAAGCTGAGGTTCACGAAGGATTTATCCCAGTGAGTAGAATCAGGAGAACACAGTGAATTGTAAATATTTTTAAGTAAATAAATGAATGAAAACAAACTCCCCCCACCCCAAAAAAAGGCACAAAGGTAAATTTTTTGAAGCATGTTGTACACACTATTCATATATCCAACTGAGCAAGTTCCAGTTCAGTTACATCCAACCTGTCCTCTCCATCCCTGACTATCCCCCCAATACTGGCCCGCACTGGGGTCTCTACACACACATTCAATCAAGCACCCTCCACACAATTGCAATTACAGAGATCCAAGCAACATACATCCTCTCTCTCCATCTGTTGAGTGTGTGTGTGTGTGTGTAGACCAAAATGATGACAATGGCTGTCTTTAAAAGCACCATGAACTATGCACATACCAAACATTATCTCTAATTACAGCACCCACTCTGTAGGGTAAGTGTTATAATCCTTTTAGTCTGCCTCAATGACTCAGCTTTGGGAACCAGGGCTCGTCAGGGACCTGAAGTGAATCTCATGGAATTAAAATATGCCTTTTCTTCTGGTTTATCATATATGGTCCTCAGGGTCTTTGTAAATATTAGAAAGCCTGCCTTGAATGATTATTGAAATGTCAAGTCAGGAGATGTGAGCTCTGAGATACTTCATCACTACCTTGTTCTATGTCATACAGAAAGAATTCATTCATCACTACTCTTAGAAACAAGGCCAATGCTGTTCTGATAATATTGTTCTTTCTTATATTTTCTTTTTTGACAGCCTATAATTTGCTTAACATGTTATTTCTGTTTCTTTTAGGGTTATCCCTTCTTTTTTTAACATATACAAATGAGCATGGTGTATTATTTACGTATATATTCACACAAATTTTTAACTGTTTTTTTTTTTTATTTTAAATTGTTTTTTAGAGAGAGAGGAGGGGAGAGGGAGAGAGAAAAACACCAATTGGCTGCCTCCTGCATACCCCCTACCAGGGATGGAGCCCAAAACCTGGGTATGTGCCCTGACCAGTGCTTAACACAAATTTTAATTCTATTTCATTCTTCTGTATTTATTGTAAGGAAACACTTTCAATATTCTTATTTTTAAATCCAAATGACTCACATAAGGCGGTGGAACCATCTGATCCTATTATGTATTCTAGTTTAGTTATGCTGGAACATTTACTCATGGAAATGTCTGTCATTTTATTATCAACCATTTTTATCTCTCCTTTTTATTTCAGCTAGGATATAAAAAAGAGAAACGCAGTTCCTGACACCCGAGAGCCGGCCTGGCACTCAACGCTTGGCACAGTGTTCTCCTGTTGCACATAAACAATTTCCCTGAATGCCACTAAGAGGCAAGGCTACTCTGTGATCCTGATGAATCTAGATAAAGACAAGAACACTCTGTGATCATGTCTGAACACAGACAAAATGGACTAAAGCACAGAAATGACTAAACATTGCCCCTTCTTGGCCAATACAAGTGACTGCTGCTCCTTTAAAACACTAGCTTTGGCCTTGCTCTAGTCTGCCCTTCTGGGTGACATTTATTAAATACCCATTTATAGAACAACTAGAGGCCCAGTGCATGAAATTCGTGCACTGAGGGGGGGTCCCCCTCAGCCTAGCCTGCACCCTCTCCAATCTGGGACCCCTCGGGGGATGTCTGACTGCCCGTTTAGGCCCAATTCTACAGGGATCGGGCCTAAACTGGCAGTCGGACATCCCTCTCACAATCCAGGACTGCTGGCTCCCAGCCGCTCGCCTGCCTGCCTGCCTGAATGCCCCTAACTGCTTCTGCCTGCCAGCCTGATCACCCCCTAACCACTCCCCTGCCAGCCTAATCAATGCCTAATTGCTTTCCTGCTGGCCCAATTGCTCCCAACTGCCCTCCCCTGCCAGCCCGGTTGCCCCCAACTGCCCTCTCCTACAGGCCTGGTCCCCCCCAACTGCCCTCCCCTGCTGGTCTGGTCTCCCCCCACTGCCCTGCCCTGCTGGCCTGGTCACCCCCAACTGCCCTCCCCTGCTGGCCTGATTGCCCACAACTGCCCTCCCCTGCTGGCCATCTTGTGACCACATGGGGGCGGCCATCTTGTGACCATATTGGGGCAGCCATCTTGTGCAAGGGTGTGACGGTCAATTTGCATATTATCTCTTTATTGTATAGGATTCCCACCTCTTGACAGCATCTATTCGAAAGCTAAGCACTGCTTCCATAAACCCTCCCAAAAGTCACCTAACACAAACTTAAATCCCAAAGTCCTTCCTACCACCTTCCCCTCCCCCCTCCCCAGTGCATGTTCTCCCTCCTTGCAATGAATAATGCATTTAACTTGTTCAACCACAAGTGTTCCTGAGGGTCTTTGGCTGGGAGGCATCAACAACTGTTATAGTGATATCTATTTCTGTATCTATATATGGTTTGTGCAATTGTGTATATGAGTAGATTATGTTATCTATAAATTTTATTTCAAGATAGTAAAGGGGCTTTGCAAAGTATTTGTTATAGAAAGTGGGTATTGAATTTGGTAGGACTTGGTAGTTTTAGTTTTGATAGAAATTTTCTGAACTTGACCCTGTGCACAGATAAATCATGGTGTGTTGTTTTGCCTGCATGTAACCCTGTGTGTGAATGCAGGCCTTGCATGGGGTACCACATAAATGAGCAGGTAATGTCAAATGACACACAAAAAAATTGTCCTCAAACTAAGCACAGAGAAAATTATTCTGCTTTGCAAATAATGACTAGCCTGGGCGTGCTAGGCGTCAGTCTTGTCCTTCGGTGCTCTGGGTTTGATCCCTTTTGTCGTTGTTTTACATGTCCCCGTTAATTGGGCATTTTGGACATATTGTCTGGGCATTAAACCTTGCTATTCCCATGTAGGACCTTCATGTATCCCTACCTTTTGCTGTTCAGATGTGAGCTTTTCCTTCTGACTGCTGGTCGCCACATCAGGCATCTCACCGTCCTGCCAGGCACTGAGTGTTAAACAAAGGGCAAAAGCGTTGTTATGACCTCGTGAAATGAAACTGCCCTTCTTTCTAACTTTTCAAAAATTAGCTGCTAAAAAAGGAGAGGGGCACTTAGAAAATTCTGAGAAGCTCCAGTGATTAAGATGAATGATGTTTTATGAATGAAAAAAAAAATACTGCTTAGTAAGTGAGCACCTGCTGGCTCCTTCCGTGCATGCTGGAGAGCAATTCGTCAAAGAAATCTTGCTTTTAATAGTGTGTGGGAGGAGGTGGTTTAGATTACTTATTGCTAAACATCAATATATGATCTTACAAGTTCATTATTTTGTCTCCAACTACCTCCCCACCCCAGGTCTGTGAGGGCCAGGATCAATGCCTTGTTCACGGATTTCTCCCAAGTGCTTAGAAGGCGCTAGAGACAGAGTTATTGCATGAATGACTGATTCATCCATCTCCTCCTCATCTCAGTTGTGTGAACTTCTGAATACCCAGGGTGCCGCCCTCACCCCAGCGGTGGTGGGACAAGGACACACAGAGGCTCAGGGGCCTCACCCTGAGCACCCACGCGGGACACTTATTTTCAGGCTCAAGTTCAGCCTCCCGAATCTGCTGTTGTGCATGCGAGACGCTGAGGACAGAGGCGACTTACGAAGGGAAGGGCGGGTCCACCACTTCCTCTGGGCCCTCTTCCAGGCCGCCAGGGAGGGCCTCCCAGGGCGTGGGTGCAAACAGAAGGTGCTGTGAAATCAAAGGCCTGGGAAGTCGAGCCCTGGCCGCGCCCCTGCAGCCCCTTGAGCTGTGCAGAGGTGGGCTCTCCGCTGATTTCACGACCTCCGCCCCAGCCCCTGCAAAAGGAGAGAAAAGCCTGCAGGGGTTTGGGGCCCCGGCATCCCTGCCATTCTCAGGCCAGAGACCCTGAAACAAGAGGATGGCGTGGAGTGAGGCGGCCACAGCCAGGCACAGCCTGATAGTGCTGGACTCCGCATATTCTCACGGCTTTGTAGCTAGTTTTGTACCCTGGGCACACTTTCTATTTAGATTTGTTGTTGTTAATCCTCACCTGAGGATATTTTTCCATTGGTTTTTAGGGAAAGTGGAAGAGAGGGGGAGAGACACGGAGAGAAACACGATGTGAGAGAATTGGTTGCCTCCCGCACGTGTCCCAACCAGGGCCGGGGATTGAGCCTGCAACCGAGGTCCGAGCCCTTGACTGGAATCCAACTCGAGATCCTTCAGTCCGTGGGCCACGCCCTACCCACTGAGCCAAACCGACTAGGGCTAAATTTCACTTTAAAAATATCAAGCATATTACCCACATTCTTTCTTTACATGGTAACACAATCAGAAGTACACACACACAAAAAAGTCGGGTTTCTGCCCACCCTACGCTCCTAGAGTCTGTCCTGGGTCACAGGATGGATGGGTTAATTCGCAGGACAGGAGGATGCTACCGAAGGAGAGCGTGTGGCGCACTCAGCCTCTCACCGACTGGTTCATGGGAACTGCGTCCCTGGAGACGGTAGGCTGCCGAGGTGTGTGAGTGGAGGGTGGAGTGGGGGTGGGAGTCGGGGGGTGTGCACAGGTCAGGGAGAAGGACGTTCTCCAGGTTGAACCTGGCTCTGCTCAGTATCTTCCAAGAATTGCGAAGTGGAGAAGAAAGCAGCCTCATTACCAAAGACACCATAGGCAAGGAGATGGGTGATCTCTGGATTCAGCGGGATGACAGAAAGCGGCCCAGAGCTGTAGGTGGTTGCGGGGGAGAGGTGAGAAAGAGAGAGGAGGAAGAGGAGCAGGAGGAGGGAGAGGGAGGAGGTGTCCTAAGAGGGAAGGAGGGAGGAGGGCGGATGGGGGAGGGGAGGGGAGAGAGAGAGATTGTGAGAGGGAAACTTGTGTGTGGGGACTTGGAGGGATACTTGGGGGAGGCTTTAAGAGTGGGAGGACCTTGAAATATGGATCACTGTCCTTTCTGTAGTCCCTTTTGTACTCACAGGCCAGTGAAGGTAGAGGAAGTTTGATTTGTTTCCACCTGCAGTATGGTAGGCACCCAATAACCGGGACTGTTGAACTGGACAGCTACCTATCTAATGTACACACATCAAACTAGAACAATGCTCATGGTAGTCCTCAAATTAACTTCCCTGTTCCACTCTACTGAGATAGTGGAAAACCCTTAGCTGATTCAGGGGGGAGCCTTAGTCCTGAGCACGTTCATTTCTTCCTATTCTTTCACCATCCAGTTTTACATCATGACTGGTACCAACACAGGAACTTCCTTCATGCAGCAACATGATGGAGCAATGCAGGACCAGTTCCACTCGTCTTGGGAAAATAAGTTCCCTCCCAGTGTCCTGGGGGCCATCCTTCACTGGGAGGGGAAGGAAAAGAAGGAGGAATCGTGAATTAGAAACAAGGCTTTGTTTCTTGACTACTCCCTTTCTTGGTACATCAGCAATATTTGGCTTCTGTGTTACTATGACTTCCTGGTTTTCCACCTACCTCCCTGGCTGCTCTTTCATGGTCTGCTTGACACATGCCTCTCTCCCTTTTCTCAGTTAAATGTGGTACCTCCCAGAGTTCCCTCTTCCCTATACCCTCTCCCTGGGTGAGCTTATCCATCCCTGAGGGACCAGAAATGGATTTGATGACCATTTGTGACTCCTAGATTTCCCTCTCTACCCATCCCTTTCTCTTGAGCCCCAGTCTTGTACAGCCACCTACTTCCAGAACAACACCTCAAACTTTCTATCTCCACCCAGAATTCATCTCTTCTTCTCCAGCTTGTGTCCTGGTTTTCATTTTCTCAGTGATTGCATTTACTTTTCTCCTCAGCTGCCCAAGCTCCTTGGCCCCTTTCTCAGTCTACCAACCTTCAGCTCTGCCATTTTGGTTAGGAACCACTAAATCAGCTCTCTAATCCATGCACTTTTCTTCTCATCCAGCCACCATCACCTGCTAGTTTCCTAACTTGTCTCCCTGCTTCCAGGTTTGTCCTCCTCCAGGCCTGAGTGATGTTTCCAAAATGGGCATTCGATCATTATGGTTGGCTTCGGTATAAACACAAAATTCCTTCCTGTGGCTTAGAAGGAATCTGACCTTTGTCTGCTTTTCCACCTTCATGTGTCAGCATTCCAGGCTCAAACACTGAGGTCTAACTATCCTATTTTGTTCACTTCCTTCAGTGGTTATGCTGTGACTGAGGGATGTTCCTTTGGTCCTTTCTTCTCTCCCCAATATTTCTTCCACCCTTCTTTCTATGGCTATACTGATCCTTTAGATCCCCATGGAGAGGATAAATAAGATAAGGGTTTCAAGGTCTGGGTGGTTCTTCTTAAATAATATTCTTGCTAAATATTAGAATGTAGCCCAATATTTTGCACACATAGCTATAACTTGATGAGCTTGAAAGGAATCCAACAGGATAAGATTAGCCAACTGCAAAGAGGAAATCAACATGTAATTAACCAAATAGTGTATATAAGTAATGGCTAAGCCTCCCTTGGAGAGACAGAGCTTTTGGATGTGAATCTCCTGTTTCCTTTACTTGCTGCAAGTAAATAAATCTACCTAATGACAACCATCTCTGGCCCTTGAATAGAACAACCCAAGCAGGGAATCCCTTGAATTTGGTAACAGAAACATCTCTATTCTAGGAAGTGTTTCCAGATTCCAAGTCTAGCTTAGCTGCCCCTTCTTATAGCTCTTTTCAGACTGTAGTTCGCTTGCTGTTTATTTATCTTTCTTCTCCCCTTGAACCATAATCAGCTTGAAGACAGGGACCCTGGCATCTGGGTCACTTCATTGCTCTCAGGGACTAGCATGGAGTCTGGCGCATAGTAGATAATAAATATTGAGTAACAGCCTGCTTAAAAAAAATTGAACATGTGGAAATAAAGACCAATCAAAGGACACAAGCAAGGGCTATCTATTCAGAGTATAACAAGGGAGTCAACCACCATCATTTGCTTTTTGGCAAAGATTCAAGGCAGGCAGAGGAGTGGAAAAGCTGCATAGTGGAAAGAAGAGAAGGCATCAAGTATGCCCTGATTGAAGCCATTAACATGGGGAAGCTGTAGGCTGGCTAACTAGAAGTCAAGTAGCCCATGGGATTGATTGGTTAGGGGTGCATAATTAGCTTTCTTTGATTGGTCCTAAGTTGGAAGCATGGACAAAAATTAGGGAAGCTGTTAATTATTAACTGAGTCCTGCACATTTGGAGCCAACTGTTACAGGGGCTACTGTTTGGCTTCCTAGACTGGTTGCCTGAAACAGCTATCTAACTTTCTATAAGTCTGACTTTTAGATAGTAGGCTGGCTTCCTGGGCTGGTTGCTACAGATTTTGGGTCAGAGTTTTATTTTTATATATGGTCTGGTCATTGCCCATTTGTATATTCAGTCTCTTAAACTAATATTTTTAGCATCTACTGTACACCGTACTTTGTATTGTGTTGTATATGTAGTGCCTCATTTACTTTTAACCATATCTCTGTAGGGTAGGTATTACTGTTTCTGCTTAACCCTTGACCATTTCCTCCTTCAAAAATCATGCTATTTACATTTTCTGTCTTCTAGCTCTCCTTGATGCCTTAGGTTGTCTCCTGACCTCACTCCTCACCCAAATTCACTAAGGATAGGGTTTCTGAAGTTCTCTTCCAGCCCAAGGTTGCCATCTTCTCAGATATGCCATTATCCTTACTCAGTTCCTCCCACAATGCTAGATTCCTAGTTCTGGATTTCTTCATCTTCAGTGACCTTCACTCCAAACCTCTTTAGTCATCCACACCTTAACCATCAAGCATATCAGTCATCATTACCAGGAAATGTCTCATCTCTGATAGATAAATACTATCATCTATTCTGTGATTAAATAAATATCCTATGCTTTTAGTTCTTCTGGGAAGTAATTAATTTTGGGTAAGGGCATTATGGTAGATTTCAAAATATTTTTTAGAATTTTCTAAGATATTTAAAATGTATAACATGAATAATACCCCCAAATCCTCTAAATATTATTTTTTAATCTTTAAAAATTAGTGTCATCTACCTGCCTACCCATCACTCTATCTCTCTCCTAGAAGGAACAGGAAAGAAAAGAAGTCCATGTAACATTATATAGTCACTGTTACAATGCAATCAGAATCTATAATGATGAAGCTTCTTTAAAATGAAATTACTATAATTATTTTGAAAGATCTCCAAAAATCATGACAAACACAATTGACATAAATCATGTTTGAATGGCTATGTTCCAATATGCTGAGTATGATGGTTAATTTTATGTCTTAACTTGGCTAGGCCATGGTACCCAGTTGCTTGGTCAAACATCAGGTTAGATGTTGCCGTGAAGGTATTTTTAATGATGTGATTAACATTTAAATCAGTAGACGTTGATTAAGTAGATTACCCTTCATAATGGAGGTAGGCCTCATTCAATCAGTTGAAGGCCTTAAAAGAAAAGACTGAGGTGCCTTGAAGAAGGAATTCTGCTTCCAGGCTGCCTTTAGACTCAAGGTGGCAGCCTCAACTCTTCCCTGGGTCTCTGGCCTATTGGCCTGCCCTACAGATTCATATTTTGAACTTGTTATCCCTCACAATCTCATGAACCAATTCCTTAACATTTCTACCTATTCACATCCTATTGGTTCTGTTTCTCTGGAGAACCTTGACTAATACACTAGGTAAGGACCATCTGTGCAGGACGAAATTCCCACACACAGCACAAATGATCAACAGGATCCACCTCTGTAAATTACTTCCTCTGGCCTCCAGCTATTAGTCTTCTACACTTCTAACTCCTCCTCATTAAATCTGTCCTAACATCTGATAACACTCATTTACAGTTGTTGACTAAGAGATTATACTTAATTTAGCAGGTGGTTTCAGCCAGTACATGGTGTCATTATTAGCACTTTAAGTTTCTTGTTTCCAAGTTGAAGAAGGAAGAGTCTTAACATTATCCTTGAATAAAGAATGTTCCACTAATAGGCTAAGACTGCAGCTCTGTTGACTAATGAGTTTGCCGACCACTGGGCTAAGAGATTTATTTGTCCTAAGACATTCTTTTTTTGTAATATAATTTTATTGGTTTCAAAGAGGAGGGGAGACAGAGATAGAAATAGAAATATCAAAATGATGAGAGAGAATCATTGATTGGCTGCCTCCTGCATGCCCCCAACTGGGGATGGAGCCCGAAATCCCAGCATGTGCCCTGACCTGAATCCAACTGTGACTTCCTGGTTCATAGGTCGATGCTCAATGATTGAGCCACACTAGCTGGGCATCCTGAAAGTAAATCTGCTTTAATCCTTCAGGGTGGGGCATGGCAGGTTTTACGGAATCTTAAATTTATACAATTTGAGGTCCCTAATTAGAAAAAGGAATAAAGAAATATCTCACTTTTGCAATTTTCAGTAATATGTGATCATATGAATGCCTGTGATGGCTCCTCCCAGGGCTTTGAACAGAAGATGTAAAGTGAGGGGCTCTGAAGCTCAAGTTTTATTAGCTTCAGGGTAAATCTGGCTTTGCTTCTGGGCTTTTAAGGGCAGGGACCAGGAGGGTGCTGGCCTCTCCTTGGCGTGGTTTCTGCTTTGCTGGGGAGGGAAGCTGAGGCTGGCTGGGTTCCAACTGCTGGAGGAAGATACATTTATCTTCCTTTAGATCCAGAGTGTCCCTCTCCTCTAATCCCTGCCACTGGGAGTTGCCAGATCGTTGCCCCATTTCCATCCCTTCTCTTTCTCTGCCCCAACCCCTTGTCCCAGAGTTTCCAGGCTCTTGCACACTGTTTCTTTAGGGAGTGTCCAGTGATATTGTAGATGACAGCATGCAGCCCTGCAAACGCCTCTCTATATTGCCTGAAGCTGCTCAGTCTCTGAGGACAGCATTTCAGACTGCAGGGGAGGTGGTGGATGCAGCTGCTTCCTGAGTGGGCACTTTTCTCTAGGTCTTTTCTCCGCAGCTATGGACAGCATCTCCTCCCTTCCTCCTGCCCCTTCAGACTTCCAAGTGCTGGTTTATCCGTCTAACAGAAGCACACTCATGCTATTTGAAGCACTGGCTTTCTAATTGTAGCCAGAGATAAGTATTTTTATATAGTTTGCTTTCCTGTATTTCACTGAGTGTATGATTTACCAGCACCCCCTGTCCTCATTCTGGGAGAAGTTCCACTGAATGAAAATTTCTGCAAATTCCAGGGCGCTGACATTCTCAGAGTCTCTCTCAGCTCAGAGTTCCTGCATCTTCAGAACCACTGCGCTTATCGGCACCCACATTTCATGGCAATTCCTTCCCTTCTGCTCCCACCAACTGAAATCTGGGCGTTTTCTTTGATCTTACCCTAGAATCACTCACGCAAGACACATATGTATCATAGACTTTACTGAACAAGTTGGAACAATGGAGTTTTTTATATTAGAGCAAAAACCAAACAAGTTAAAATTATGTAAATATCATTCTCATTTCTCACAACCACTTTTGGGAATTTCTCTCTTGCCTCCTTTCTCCCCAGACATGAGCCTCTGCTAAATTGGTTACTCCCCTTTCTCCCTCATCCCTTAGTCCCTTAGAAGGTAGAAGTAGCCTCATTTAGTTTAGATTAAACAAAACAACAACACAAGTTATTCATCCTGCTATACATAGTGTGAATAAAAAACAGAGAAAAATGAAGAACACAGAAGCCCTCACCATTATGCAAAAATGGACCCCTCTCTTTCACACATTGCAGCCCTTCAGCTACACACACACACACACACACACACACACACACACACACACACAGCCAGTCAGCCTTGCCTCAGATATCTGGAGAGAACTCTCTCTGAGCCCCCAGCAACACCCCACCTCCTTCTATTTCCTCATTTCATTTTCTCTTCTTGGATCCCAAAAGCTGTCAGAGAAAAGCACTGCTCCTTGTTCTCACTTCATGTAAGTCCACAGCCAGGAACCATCCTGAATAGTGAGACAGGGAGGAGGCAGGCCTGGAGAGGACAGTGAAGCACTCCTAGGAGCTGGAAGGTTCATTTAGGAACAAGGAGGATGATTCCTGTGATGGAAAGCCACATTGTAGACCCCGGGGCATTTCCATGCTATGCACACAATGGGCATCTCCAACACTTTCATTACAAAAGGCCAGCACAAAGATGGGCTCTAATCCTAGACACTGCCATCTTGCTGCTCGGCCCCTGCCCTGAGTTTCTCCAGCTCGTCACTGCTGTAGCCTGTGGGGCATGGCTGGTATTTGGCACCTGAGGCCTCTGTCCAGGAGGAGTAGTGATGATGCCAGAGGGTGCAGATGCCATACACAGTGGCCAGTATGGCTACCCCTAAGCCCAGGTGCCAGCAGAAGAAGATGGTGAGAAAAGCGAGGTCCTCGTGGTTTTCTGATCGCCAGGACTGCCCCGAGGGAGGGACGTACATCACCAGGCAGAGCTGCAGCATCCAGGTGCTCAACACCAGCCCCAACCAGGTCTTGAGTACCCAGAGTTGGGGCTGGTCCGGGACCCAGACCTCGATGGCGAGCACCAGGCTGACCAGGAAGGTGGGCACAATGAACAGGATGTGCACACGGATCTCCAGGGCGCTCTTGTTCTCAATGTGTGCCATCATCAGCAGTGCCAGGACGCAGAAGGCCAGGGCTTCGGCCGCTCGCTCCAGCTTCATACTCTGCCGTGCCTGGCATGACTGGCTCACAATATCTACCACACCGCTGAGCATGAAGAACCCATACATGGTGATATGATGCCAGTTGTTCGAGAACAGGAACGGCCGCCGAGGGTCCTCCCAGTTCACTATCTTCATCCGGTTGACTCCTGGAGGGTAGAAGAACTCGGCCAAGATGCCAGTCAGGCTGATGACGACCTTCACCACTCCTTCCACAGGGACTGGCTTCCACCTGTGTCCTCGCTTCTCCTTCGGGGGCAGAGGGAGCTTGAGAAACCTCTGTCCCCGTAGCAGGGCCAAGGACACCAGCACTGAGTAGTAGAGTGAGAAGAAGAGGAAGCATATCCCTGGCAACAGGTGTCCCGCGAGGGTACCCATGGTTTCTGTGTCGGGACCAACAGGGTGAGAGCTGGCAGATGAGCAGCGACCTCAAGGGCTCTCCTCACAAGCAAGAGTGGCTGCTTCTGAGCAGTGGAGAGATCTCTCTGATCAGCCCCACCCCAGCCGCCCACAACTGGAAAAGCATGCCTCACCTCCTGTGTTGGAAACACCTGAGTTCCTCCCAGGGTGGGTCTCTTTTAGAGACGTGGCACTTCACCTCACTCTGTTCCTCACTTAGATGGGCAAGGCCTAGAATCGCCAGCTCTGCACCTCACTGCAGGCACTGGTTTACCCTTTCTCTTCCACCCTCCACCTCACCCCTCAACAGAGAGCTGGGAGGGAAAGGGTTAAGTTACTCCAGCAAAGAAGAAAGGTGGCCAACTCTCTTCTATGACTGTCTCTAGGTGCTGGGCACATTGGATTTTTTTTTTTTTTTTTCATTTAAATCCCTCAACAACTCTGTGAGGGAGTTATTGTTAAGCAAAACTTACAGATGACATCAAGGCTCAGAGGGGTGAAGAGTA
Source organism: Plecotus auritus (assembly GCF_963455305.1). Taxonomy (NCBI): domain Eukaryota; kingdom Metazoa; phylum Chordata; class Mammalia; order Chiroptera; family Vespertilionidae; genus Plecotus; species Plecotus auritus. Next base: position 184,959,226 of record NC_137771.1, on the reverse strand, counting down.
CCACAAGGTAAGACACCTAGCAGCTAGCACAGCAGAGCCAGGAAGAGGTCCCAAGTCTATTTATCTGTTTACAAAGTTCAGAGTTTGTGCACAGCAAAATGACTGAATCTCAGCTCCGACACTGCAAGTCTCATGATTATGGGCACGTTACTTTGTCTTCCTGAGCCTCAGTTTCCTGATCTGTAGAATGAGAACAATAATTACTTCAAAGGTTTGTTGTGAAGATTAAATAGAATAATGTATGCAGAGATACATATTAAATACTCAATAAATGGTAGTGATTATTAGTAATTATATTGTTGCTATTATTAACATTCCTTGCTAAATTCCTATAATGCTGAAGTTGTGCAAGTATTTATATGAATGATACTGAGGCAGAATTATTAAGGGAAAAAAAGTCAAAAGTTAATTATATTTAAAAATGAAAAAAGTTTTTTAAAAATATATTTTTATTGATTTTAGAGAGGAAGGGAGAGGGAGAGAGAGATAGAAACATCAATGATGAGAGAGAATCATTGATCAGCTGCCTCCTGCACGCCTCCCACTGGAGATGGAGCCTACAACCCGGGCATGTGCCCTTGACTGGAATGGAACCTGGGACCCTTGAGTCCGCAGGTCGACGCTCCATCCACTGAGCCAAACCAGCTAGGGCTAAAAATGATAAAATTAAATTTTTCTTTTTTTTTTAAATTTCAGAGAGGAAGGGAGAGGAAGGGAGAGATAGAAACATCAATGACGAGAATCATTGATTGGCTGCCTCCTGCACGCCCCCTGCTGGGGATCAAGCCCACAACCCAGGCACATGCTCTAACCAGAAATTGAACCATCACTTCCCGGTTCATAGGTTGATGTTCAACCATTGAGCCAGGCAAATTATAAAGTTTTTTAATGAATAGAAATTAAACATCCCAATTAATAATGTATTTATTTGTATATTAAATTATTGTCAACAAATTTCAAAAGAAAAATAAACTGTAAAATTTTACCCCAGTGGGTTGTGAAGGCAGGATCACCACCCCAATGGGCCAGAGAGCAGAGCATTAAACCAAAGAGAATTATTCTCTATCCTTAAGATCTAATGACATTTGTCTTGCTAAGTTTTGAACTTGCTTTGGGACCATCACTCCTTTCTTCCAATTTCTCCCTTCAGAATAGGAATATTTACCTATGCCTGTCCCATGACTGTATTTTGAAGTGCATAACTTTTCTGGTTCCACAGGTTCACAACTGGAGAGTTTTGACTCAGGATGAATCATACTTTGTGTCTCACCCATACCTGATTTAGATATTTATTTTATTTAAAAAATTATCTTTATTGTTGAAAGTATTACAGATGTCCCCTTTTTGTGTGTATGTGTGGTTATGTGTGTGTGTGTGTTGTTGTTGTTGTTTTCCCAATGACCCCCTCCACCCTACACCCACCCCTCCCAAGCCTACACCACACTATTGTCTGTGTCAATGGGCTATGTATACATGCATATAAGTTCCCCAGTTAATCTCTCCCCCAACACTGCCCTCTACCCCTGTGATTTAGATTTTTAGATGAAACTAGATTTTAGAGTTGATGCTGCAATTGGTTGAGATTTTGGGATGGAATAGATATATTTTGCATATATTTATGATTTTCAGGGGATCCAGGAGCAGAATGTTATGGATTGAATATGTCACCCCCATATTCATATGTTGAAGCCATACCGCCCCATTGTGGTAGTAGATGGAGATGGGGCCTTTGGGAGGCAATTAAGTTTAGATGAGGTCATGAGGGTGGGGCTCCATGATGGGATTAATGCTATAAAAAGAGAAAGAGGAACCTGAACTCTCTCTGCCATGTGAGGAATAAGCAAGAAGGTGGTTGGTTGCCTGCAAGTCAGGAAGTAGGTCTTCACCAGGAACTAAATTGACTAGCCTCTGGATTGTGGACTTCCAGGACTCCAGAACTAGAGAAATAAATATCTGCTGCTTAAACCAGTCTGTGGTATTTTGTTATGGTAGCCTAAGCTGACTGATACATCGACCTATTGGTGGTGTGGTATTATTTCCACACATTTGTGAATTTCCAGCTTTCTTTCTGTTATTGATTACTAACTTCACTCCATTTAGTTGAAGATACTTTGTATGATATATTTCTTTTAAAATTATTGAGAATTGACTTGTGGCCTAACAGGGTCTATCCTGGAGAATGTCCCATGTGCATTTAAAAAATGTGTATTCTATTGTTGTTGGGTAGAGTGTCCATTTATGTGTGTTAGATTTAGTTGGTTTATTGTGTTGTTCAGTACTTTATTTCCTTATCTTCTGTCTGGTTGTTCTATCCATTGCCGAGAATGGGGTATTGAAGTCTCCACCTATTATTGTAGAACTTTCTTTCTTCAATTCTGTTCATTTTTGCTTCATATATTTTGAGGGTTTGTTATTAGGTGCATAAATGTTTATAATTGTTATATTTTATTGCTGTATTGAACCTTTTATTAATATACTAGAGGCCCGGTGCACGAAATTCATGCATGGGGAGTGGGGGGTGGAGGAGGAAGGGTGTTCCTCAGCCCAGCCTGCACCCTCTCCAATCTGGGACATCCCTCTCACAATCCAGGACTGCTGGCTCCCAACTGCTTGCCTGTCTGCCTGCCTGATTGCCCCTAACCACTTCTGCCTGCCAGCCTGATCACCCCCTAACCACTCCCCTGCCAGACCGATTGCCCCTATCTGCCCTCCCCTGTTGGCCTGGTCACTAACTGCCCTCTGCTGCTGGCCTGGTTGCCCCTAACCGTCCTTTCCTGCCAGCCTGGTCACCGCTAACTGCCCTCCTCTGCCGGCCTGGTCGCCCCCAACTGCTCTCCCCTGCAGGCCTGGTCTCCTCTAACTGCCCTCCCCTGCAGGCCTGGTCTCCCCACCCAACTTCCCTCCCCTACAGGCCTGTGTCCCCCCCCCCAACTGCCCTCCCCTGCTTGCCTGGTCACCCCTAACTGCCCTCCCCTGCAGGCCTGATCGCCCCCAACTGCCCTCCCTTGAAGGCCTGGTCCCTCCCAACTGCCCTCCCCTGCTGGCCATCTTGTGGTGGCCATCTTGTGTCCACATGGGGGCAGGATCTTTGACCACATGGGGGCGGCCATCTTGTGTGTTGGAGTGGTGGTCAATTTGCATATTACCTCTTTATTATATAGGATAATGTTCTTCTTTGCAGCTTGTAAACTTTTTGATTTAGTCTATTTTGTTTGATATTACTAGAGTCACTCGTGTTCTCCTTCAGTTAGAATTTGCATGGAATATTTTTTCATCTTTTACTTTTAATCAATTTGTATCTTTGGATATAAAGTTAGTCTCTTGTAGGTAGTGTCTGGTTGGGTTATGTTTTTTTATCTATTCTGTCAATCTCTCTATTTTGACTGGAGAGTTTAAACCTTTGACATTTAAAGTAATTACTGATAAAAAGGGACTGGCATTTTTCTATTTGCTATGTGCCTTACAGGTTTTTTGGTCCATTATCTCTAGAATTACTATTTTTTTTTTTTTTTGCATTGAGTTGATTTGCTGTAGTGAAATGTTTAAATTCTTTCTCATATTCCTTTTGCATATATTCTATAGCTATTTTCTTTGTGGTTACTATGGAGATTACACTTAAAATCCTAAAGTTATATCAATATAATTGAATTTATACCAGTTTAACCTCAACAACATAAAACAATTCTGCTGCTATACAATTCTGTCCCTGTCCTCTTTCAATTATTGATGTCACAAAAATTAAATCTTTATGCATTATACATCCCAAACTATACACTATTAATTGGCTTTAATGAACTTGTCTCTTAAAGTATGTAGAAAACAAAATGTGGAATTACCAACCAATCCAATTTTTTTTAATATAATAAAAGCCCAGCAACTGAATGGTGGAAGGACCAAAACGACCGCTCAACCAGTTGCTATGATGTGCACTGACCACCAGGGGGCAGACGTTCAATGCAGGAGCTGCCCCCTGGTGGTCAGTGCGCTCCCACAGCCAACCTCCCGCTGTCCCTCCCCATAGGCCCCCATTGCGGGGCGGGGGGGGGGGGACCAGCCGGCCAACCTCCCTTGGTCCCTCCTCTGTGCTGGCTGGCCCCCCTGATATGCCCCAATTGGGGCCAGGCCAAAGGACCCCACCCCTGCACGAATTCATGCACCAGGCCTCTAGTGTTACAATAATACTATCTTTTAGATTAATAATTGTTTTTAGAAATGTATCAGTGTCTTAAATCATGTAGAAAACAAAAAGTGAAGTTATAAACCAGAGTTACAATAGTACTAGCTTTAATAAATGCCCAGGTGTTTACTTTTACTGAGATCTTTATTTCTTCAAATAGTTCAAGTTACTGCCTAGTGTCCTTTCATTTCAACATGCAACTCCTGTAGCATTTCTGGAGGGCCGGGTCTAATAATAATGAACATCTTCAGCTTTTGTTTATCTGGGAATGTCTTAGATTCTCCCTATGTTTGAATGACAGTTTTGCCAAATATAGGATTATTGATTGACAGCTTTTTTAAAATCTTTATTGTTCAGATTATTACAGTTGCTCCTCTTCCCCCCCCCCATAGCTCCCCTCCACCCAGTTCCCACCCCACCCTATGCCCTTACCACCCCTCTCCCCGACTGTCCTCATCCATAGGTATATGATATTTGTCCAGTCTCTTTCTGCACCCCCCCCACCCCTTTCCCCTCAAGGATTGTCAGTCCACTCCATTTCTATACCTCTGATTCTATTATATTCACCAGATTATTCTGTTCATCAGATTTTTTTTATTCACTTGATTTTTAGATTCACTTGTTGATAGATATGTATTTGTTGTTCATAATTTTTATCTTTACCTTTTTCTTCTGCTTCCTCTTCTTAAAGAATACCTTTCAGCATTTCATATAATACTGGTTTGGTGGTGATGAACTCCTTTAGCTTTTTCTTATCTGTGAAGCTCTTTATCTGACCTTCAATTCTGAATGATAGCTTTGCTGAGTAGAGTAATCTTGGTTATAGGTTCTTGCTATTCATCACTTTGAATATTTCTTGCCACTCCCGTCTGGCCTGCATAGTTTCTGTTGAGAAATCAGCTGACAATCATATGGGTGCTCCCTTGTAGGTAATTAACTGTTTTTCTCTTGCTGCTTTTAATATTCTCTCTTTGTCTTTTGCTCTTGGCATTTTAATTATGATGTGTCTTGGTGTGGTCCTCTTTGGATTCCTTTTGTTTGGGGTTCTGTGGGCTTCCTGGACTTGTAAGTCTATTTCTTTCACCAGGTGGGGGAAGTTTTCTGTCATTATTTCTTCCAATAGGTTTTCAGTATCTTGCTCTCTCTCTTCTTCTGGCACCCCCATAATTCTGATGTTGGTACATTTGAAGTTGTCCCAGAGGCTCCTTACACTATCTGCATATTTTTGGATTCTTTTTTCTTTTTGCTTTTCCAGTTGGGTGTTTTTTGCTTCTTTTTATTTCAAATCTTTGACTTGATTCTTGTGATCCTCTAGTCTGCTGTTGGATCTCTGTATATTATTTTTTATTTCAGTCAGTGTATGCTTAATTTCTAGTTGGTCCTTTTTCATATCCTCAAGGGTCTCGCTAAATTTATCAGCCTTTTCTAGAAAATTCTTGAAAAACCTTATAACCGTGGTTTTGAACTCTATATCCAATCGTTTGCTTTCCTCCATTTCTTTCATTTGTGACATGTTTCTTTGTCTCTGCATTTTGGCTGCTTCCCTGAGTTGATAGAGTGGCTTTGTGTGCTAGGTTTCCAATATGGCCCAGTGGCTCAGCCTCCCCAGTTACCTGAGGTGGACACTCTTGGTGCACCCCTTTGTGGGCTGTGTGTACAGTCTTGTTGTAGTTAAGCCTTGATTGTTGTTGGTATCACTGGGAGGAATTGACCTCCAGGCCAATTGGTTGTGAGGATCAACTGTGTCCACGATGGGAGAACTTCTGTGCTGGAGACACCCTTATGGGGCAAGACTTGATTGGTGCTCACTGAGTCTGCCCCCTGAGTGCGTCCCTTATGGATCTGAGGAGTTGTAATCTGGATGGTCCTACTCTGACCCCTGTGTACACTGGCTCTTGGATCTCCAAGGAGGTACTAATTTAGCCTCTGCCTGAGGCCACCCAGTAGGAGCTACGGAGAGGTCTGCAGATTCCTCTTCTTTGTTTGGGTTTTGGATACCCAGATGAGGCCCAGCTGTGAAGCAATGCAAGCTGCTGTGGGGCCTTGGGCCTTCTTTTGGATGTTCTCGGTCTTTCTGACTCAGCTGCAGTTTGTTAGGTAAATTTAGATTTCAAAGGACCAGGCCATTCATATGCAAAAGCCTCTGCACACAGCTTGGATGGGGCAGGGTCTCAGGGCAGAGCAAACAGCAATGGCTTCCCATCAGCCCTGCCCTAAGAGGCCCCTGGGTCTCAGTGTCCCTTGGTAATCACTGCAAGCACCTCTGAGAGAAAGCCGCCCTTGAGTTCCGCCCACTTCCAGACAGTCCAGTTTCTCCCCGAATGAGTCTGGGTCCCCAGAGTCTCACTGGAACTGGAGTTCAGAGCAGTCAGGAGCTTGTATCTCCCTGCGGATTGAAAAAGCCAGCCTCGTACTCAGTCGCCAGTCCCTTTCCGCGTGTGCGTGCGTGCTTTTGTACCTCTGGACTTTACTTCCGCAGCTCCTCTGAGTCTCAGTGTGCTTTTCTCTTCCCTTCTAGTTGTAGAATTTCCACTTAGCCAGCCTTCCTGTGGTTCTGGATGATGTCTGTTTTGTCTTTTAGTTGTAGTTTTGAAGTGGTTGTGTGCGGCAGCAAGTTCAGGTGTTTACCAATGCCGCCATCTTGGTTTCTCCCCAGAGGTCTCATTGATTGACAGGTGTGTGTTTTTTTTTTCATCACTTTGAATATATATTATCCTGTTGTCTTTTGACTTCTAAAGTTTCTAATGAGAAATCTGCTCATAATCTTATTGTGAATTCTTGTATGTGATAACTTGCTTCTTTCTTGGTCTATCATTAGGTTGATTATAATGAGTCTTGATGTGGGTCTCTTTGAGTTCATCCTACTTAGACTTCATTGGACTGCTTGGATATTTGTATTCATGTCTTTCATGAAATTTGGAAAGTTTTCAGTCCTTATTTCCTCAAATATTCTCTCTGGCCCTTTCTCTCTCTCTTCTCCTGGGACCCTCACAATGCATATGTTTGTCTGTTTGATTGTTTCCCACATGCCCTGTTCACTTTTCTGTTCCTCAGATTTGATAATTTTGATGATCTTATCTTCAAGTTCATGAATTCTTTCTCCTACCTGATGTAGTCTTTCTTTGAATCCCATTAGTAAATTTTTCTGTTATTGATTACTATTATACTTTCCAGTTCCAAAAAATTTTTTTATGTTAAAAAAATCTCTTTGTTGATATTTTCATTTTGTTTTTACATAATGTTCTTGACATTCTTCATATCTTTCTTCAATTCTTTGAGCATCTTCAGGACAGTTATTTTAAAATCTTTTTCTGGTAGATCTGCCATCTAGTCTTCCTAAGGAATGTGGTTTTTTTTTTAATTTACTTTTTTCTTTGAATAGACCATACTTTTCTGTTTCTTTGTATGCCGTGTGTGTGTGTGTGTGTGTGTGTGTGTGTGTTTGAAAAAGGAAAATTTGAGTCTAGTAATGTGATATCTCTGAAATTTAGATTGTTCCTTTCATAGAGTTGCTGTTTTGTTTTTCATTTTTATAGGCAATTTCTGTGATGGGGATCAACCTGAGGTATAAAGGTATAAACTTAATGTCTTTTCAGAGCTCTCCTGTTTGATCCTTTTCCTGGGCATGTGCAGTGACTTTCTAAATCCCCTTGCACATGCAATTGCTTTTGAGTGTCCTAGTCCTTAAATGTCTGGTTCCCAAAAAGTGAAAAAGAGAAAAATGAAAGGGAAAAAGAAGGTAGCTCTTTAAATGTCCTGAAAGTTGCTTCACCTGGGGTGGGGTGGGGATTCGCAACAATGGAGAGACAAGAATGACGGCCCACCCCTGTGTCTGTACCTCTGCAAACTGAAGCAGCAATTAGTGGTTAGAGCACAGATCCCTGATATTTGGAGAACAGGGTCCTTTTCTTCACCCTTGCTTCTGCCACCTGTGTGCCAGCTGCTCCTAGAATGTGTGTATGTATGTATGCCTGCCATGGGGTTGGGAGAAGGGGGATAGGTATCTATTGCTGAGTGAAGGGCTGAAATGAACTGGAATCAATAATTTATCATCAAAGCTTTCCTCTGAAAATTGCATGCCTTCCATAGACCCCACAGTTCTAAAATAGTTACATCAGACAAAACTGCCAGTACAATTGTTGTCTAGGTGGAGAGATGAATTCCGGATGCTTCCTACTCTACCTCCTTCCCACAATCTTTTTTGGTTCCTTTTTATATCTTCTATCTATTTATTAACATTTCCATTTTGTTTATACATTGTTTTCTTGACTTTATCCACATATGCTCATTAGGTCTTTGAGCATCTTTAAGAGAGTTGATCTTAAGTCTCTGTTCACCATCTGGTCATTCTCATGGCCAGTTTCTGTTGATTAATTTTTTTCCTTTGTAGGACCATACTTTCTTGGTTCTTTGTATGCCTTGTGGTTTTTGTTTATGCTGTGACAACTCTGGAAATCAGATGTCCCCCTTCCCCCAGAGTTTGCTTTTTTTGTTTTTTGTTTTGTTTTTTACTGTTGTAGGGCAAGCATGTCAAACTCGCAGCCTGTAGGCCGCATGCCTCGTTCATTTGGCCTGTGTTAACCTTTGAGTTTGACATGCATGTTATAGGGTGTCTCTGTGCCAGGGATCAGCCTGAGGTGTCAAGGCTTGCCTTGCGTATGTGCTCCAACCGGGAATCCCACCCACAACCCAGGTATGTGCCCTGACTGGGAAAAGAACCAGCAACCTTTCGGTGCAAAGGACAACACTCAACCAACTGAGCCACTCTGGTCAGGCAGGTTCTGCTTTTTAAAATCTCCTTGAAGCTGCTTCAGCTAGTGGGTGTTGCAACAATGTTGGCCCACCTCATTGTTGGCACCTTTGTTATCAGAAGCAGCAGTCAGTGATTAGAGCACAGATCTCCAATATTTGGAGGAGGAAAAAGTATTTCTTGTTTACTCTGGCTCCTTCAAGCCTCTCCAGGAATGCTGGTACATCAGACTGCCACGAAGTTGGGGTGGTGGGGAGAGTCACTACTGTGCTAAGCTGAAGTTGGTACAAAGTAATTGGGACATATTGTCCAAGCTTTCCTCTAGAAGCTGAAAGCCTTCAGATAGATTCCAAAGTTCCAAGAGAGTCACACCAGACAGATTCTGCCAATATAATTGTTGTCTAGATGGGGCGACAGAGTTCGGACACTTCCTGCTCTGCCATATTTCCTGATGTCCCTCATCATTTTTCACATGCACTCATTTGTGTGTGTTTCTCTGTAATTCTATCTCATGTATAGATTCACGTAACCACCATCACATTCACTATCATTTCTTAAAGTTCTTTCAATTCTCTGCCTTTGGGTCACAACTTAGTTGTCAAAGACATGCATGGCTTATCTATTCCATTTTGATCCATGACATTGGTGAAATCATGCTGGTAAGACCTAGAGAGTAAGAAGTAGTAGATAACCAGATGACTTGGTAAATCCCATGTCTTGTGGAGGGTAGGAGGTAAAATAAAAGTTCAGGAGTATGCCACTACAGTGAAAGCTTTAGTGGTCCAGTAGCATGTCAGGATATTCGCTCAAAGGAAAGACAAGTTGCTGAGCCTTATACCCCCACCATAAGAAGAAGAACACATCTGGGGGCTCTTGGGTTTGTGGAGGCAACTTGCACAACATCTGAGTGTGCTGTGCTGATCCTGTTACAGTGTTTCCCGGAGAGCTTTTAGGTGGAGGTCAGTGTAAGGAAAGAATTTCCAACGGGCACAGGTCGCAGTGCAAGCAGCTTTATCATACCTCGTGGGTCCAGTAGTGGCACATTTCATGGAGGCTGTGCCAAGTCCAGATAGAATCACAGTTAGGGCTCCAACATTTTGGAACAAAGCCATGACATGTTGGCAAGTGACTATCCATCCAAGTTTTGAGAAATTGCTCTTAGCTTGCTATTGGGCCCTTCTGGAGACTGAGCACTTATCACCAGGTAACCATGTGATCTGTTTTCTGTTTCTAAAGTCAGGTATGCATAACAGAGCTCCATCATTAAATAGATAGGATACAATGAGGTGAGGCTTGAGCATATCCTGGAAGCATAAATAAGTGGCATGAATGTGTTGCTCACATCTTCAGCATGATTCTTCTTTCCTCTTCTCCCTCAGCCAACCCTTCAGCAAGGGGTCACGGAGAACTGTACACTGTGACCATGTGGACAGTTCTCTGTGACCCCCTTGATGGGCGGAAAACATTCAAGCTTGGTTCCAGATGGCTCTATCAGGAATGCACTGAGCAGCACTATAGCCCCACTCCAGGATGGTCCTGTGGAGCAGTAGAGAGAAAACAACAACACCACTTCCAGGGGGCAGAACTTTGAACAGAGTATTTTAGTTTGTTCCCCCCCACACACACTTTTTCTAAAAGGCTCAAGGACCACTAAATCATGGGTTGTGTTTAAAATCTGGTCATATGCCCTAACCGGTTTGGCTCGGTGGATAGAGCGTCGGCCTGTGGACTGAAGGGTCCCAGGTTCAATTCTGGTCAAGGGCATGTACCTTGGTTGTGGGCACATCCCCAGTAAGGAGTGTGCAAGAGGCAGCTGAATCAATGTTTCGCTCTCATCGATGTTTCTAACTCTCTATCCCTCTCCCTTCCTCTCTGTAAAAAAATCAATAAAATATATTTAAAAAAAATAAAATAAAATCTGGTCACATGATCAGTGACTTAAAAGAACTAAGATTAGAGAATTTATGACCGAGGTTTTGCGAAGACCTAATGGCTAGAACTTTCAGAATGGGCCCAGGATATTTGTGTTTCATGTGAATGCTCAGCAAAATATTCCCACAGAGGTTTTCAGTAACTAGGGTCCAGAACAGCCCACTCTGTGGACGCCATCCTGCTCTCCCCCCACTCCAGTGCATGCTCAATGGGCTCATGAACAGTGTAGCCAGGGTGGCTGGAGTGGAGCGTACGTGTAGCCTTACAACACAGGTTTCCCTTCAGAGGATGACATAGTCCCTCCACTCCTCAAGGTCAAACAAGAATAGTGGTAAAGAATGATAAACATTTCGCCAAAAAAAGAAAGAAAGAAAGAAAGTCTAGTGGCTACTACTATTTGTGTTTCATGTGAGTGCTATATAAAATATTTTTTCCATCCTAACAACACTGGACCCCGAGAGTGCAGAGTTTTAGTGCCAAAGGGAATAATGTCCCCACCAAAGTACACTATAATTTCATTAAACTGGAAGCTGAGGCAGTCACTCGGATATTTCAGGCTTCCTAAGGCACAAGGTAAACAGGCAAAAAGAGGCATATAGTATTGGTTGTGGCAAGTGGTTCTAAGTAGCACAGGGACATAGGACTGCTGCTACACAAAGAGGTGGGGAAGAGGTGTGGATGAAACACAGGTGCTTCACCAGGTTGCTTTCTTAGGCTACGCGTCCAGTGGCAGTTAAAGAAAGATGCTTCCACAATCTTAGGTAGGCAAGACCACCAAAGACTCTGTGATTCATTTATTCATTTGCAATAAATAGTGCTAATGCCAGACACTGAGGATACAACAATGAAGAAGAGAGACAAGAAACAAGTAAATATACAAGTAAAGAAAATAATGGTAGGGAATGATAAATGATAAGTTCCCTGTCCAAATAAGGCTATTTCAATAGTGAGTGAAGCCATCAAAGAAGACTTCCAAAAAAAGTAACATTTAAACCAAGATCAAATTGGCATCAGGTTCCTATGTGATTGAGTTTATCTCTATCACATAAAGAACGGAGGAGGAGATTTAGAAAAGCAGAGACCGTGGTAAACCCCTCTTCCAGTGATGATGTATGCTATTTTCAATCTTTCCACTAATGTCCTTCTCTTCCTAACCAGAACCAGATTTTGTTTTTCACCATAAGCACCTAGGTAGTAAGGCCATGAGTAATTTGTCTTTCCTTTTCTATTTTTCCCTGCATTTTACAATGAGCAAGCATTATTCTTGTATAATTAGAAAATATCTGAAAACTTGAAATCAACAATGCCATTTTTAATGAATAGATAAAAAGCTTGGGCATGAAAAAACAAAAATGTAGCAATTTCTGGATATTCATTTTATGGAAAATATTAATTTATGTCTCCATTTTATATTTTTCAAATGTTCAAAAAGGCTTTATTAATTTAATTTTATGGTAAAAATGTTAACATGAAAAACTTTGTAAGCACTCTTCTCAGGCATTAAAATATTTCTTTATACATGTATATTTATGTGTATAATCCTATCTAATAAAGAGGGAATATGCTAATTGACCATCACTCCGTCACAAAGATGACTGCACCCACAGCTGAAGCCAAGTTCCCATAAGGAGCCTTAACGAGCAATCAGCAGGGACCTGAGGCTAAGCCCTCCCCTGCCTCCATAGGGCTTCACAGGGGACCTCAGGCCGCATCCCCCACCCAGCAGTGCTTGACAGGGGATCTCAGGCCTCGCCGCCTGCCCTGGTGTCAGGCCAGGGGACCTGAGGCCATGCCCCCCGTCTGGCAGAGCTTGACAGGGGACCTCAAAGTGTGCTTCCTGTCCTGGTGCTGGGCTAGGGGACCTCAGGCTGTTCCCTCAAGGTTGGGGGAACTCAGGCTGCGCCCCCCACCCCAGCACCAGGCCGGGGGACCTCAGACTGCACCCCCTGCCCCAGCACCGGGCCAGGGGACCTGAGGCTGTGCCCCCCTGCCTGGCTGGGCTTGACAGGGGACCTCAGACCACACCCTCCACCCGGCGGGGCTTGACAGGGGACCTCAGGCCGTGCCTCCCACCTTGGCACCAGGCCAGGGGACCTCAGGCTGCGCCCCCCACCAAGTGGGGCTTGACAAGGGACTTCAGGCCATGCCCCCCACCTCAGCACCAGGCTGGGGGACCTGAGGCTGCACCCCCCTGCCTGGTGGGGCATGACAGGGGACCTCAGGCCATGCTCCCCACCCAGCTGGGCTTGATGGGGCACCTCAAGGTGCACCCCCAGTGCTGGGTCAGGGGAACTCAGGCTGCGCGCCCCCCCCCCCCCACCTGGCGGGGCTTGATGGGGGACCTCAGGCCATGGCCTCAACCCAGCAGGGCTTGATGGGGGACCTCAAAGCACGCCCCCCACCCTGGTCTGGGCGGGGGACCTCAGGCCATGCCCCCCGTCCTGGTACCGGGCCAGGGGACCTGAGGCTACATCCCCTGCCCAGCAGGGCTTGACAAGGGTGGGACTGGCCAGGTCTGAATCTAGCCCAGCCGTGGGCAAACTATGGCCCACGGGCCGGATCCGGCCCCTTCGGCTGTTCTATCCGGCCCGCGGAGCCGAAAGAGTGGAGGGTTCTCTTGCTCTCCCCATCCGCTCCTTTACTTTGAATTTATATTAGTTCACACAAACACTCCATCCATGCTTTTGTTCCGGCCCTCCGGTCCAGTTTAAGAACCCATTGTGGCCCTCGAGTCAAAAAGTTTGCCCACCCCTGATCTAGCCCAATGGGGGTGGGGGCCGGCTGGGTCTCACATGATTTTGAGACGCATGTGGGTGGGCAGGGACTTGACTCTGAGTCCCGTGGTTCGCCCCAGACTCTGACAGGAGGAAGGTTTTCATATACATTTTACTAATTTTCTTTCATCTCTGACACTTCTATTCTAGAGAAAGGGCAAATAGTAATATTAAATTATTTCCTCTAATTAATCCCCTTTTAATGTGCACGAATTTCCTGCACCAGGCCACTAGTTATTTATAAAGATATAAATATAATGCTGAAATGTTTAAAGATACCAAAAAGCACAAAGAAAAATAAAGAGTAATATAAAATACAAAATCCCAACACAGAATGAACAAGTGTTAAGATTTGTCATGTTTGCTTTCAGGATTTAAGCGAGCAAACAAACAAACAAACAAACATTCAAAGCCTTCCAATCCCCTTTCCATGCCTCCCTCCCTTCAATATTATAACTTTGGCCTGGATTTTCCCTGTCATTCTGTCATTTTATATATGTTTGCTTCTCTTTCTTTCTTTCTTTCTTTCTTTCTTTCTTTCTTTCTTCCTTCCTTCCTTCCTTCCTTCCTTCCTTTCTTTCTTTCTTTCTTTCTTTCTTTCTTTCTTTCTTTCTTTCTTTCTTTCTTTCTTTCTTTCTTCTCTCTCCACCCCCTTCTATCTTTCTAATCTATCTGATAGTTTTCTATGTATTTCTAGTCCTGTAGAAACAAGCAAGGAGCTCTTCCTTGAACAAGGCCCTGGTCATGCCTAAATTAGGACCCATGTAAGTGAAGTTCCTTTGTAGTGAAGTCAGTGCAGTTAAATAAGAAAGGGGGGATTCAAGAATCATACAAAAATACAGTTGATGGGAACCATATGTCTGAGTGGCCACCTTCCAATAAACTGAATGAGTGCACAGATGTGTTGGTCCTAAATTCCTCTACTCCCAACTCCTATTTTATCCACCAGGTAACTAGGTAAACAGGGCTAACCTTAATCTCCCCTGCCCCTAACACACACACACACAACACACACACACACACACCAAAGTGACCATGAGTCCCTGCTGTGTCTGTCTCTCTGATCTCCCAAGCCAGCAGTTACTCATCATCTGCTACTCTCCGAGTCTTCCAGGTTGTCAAAGAGACAATGTTTGATAATAATCACTTGCTGACTGGTAGACTATCTTTGGCAGGTGGGTTTCCATCACTGTGATGTCTCAATCAGTCATTTTAAGCCCCTCATCACCAGTGGAAGAAGGAAAATCTTTAGCTTTACCCATGCCTAAAGGGATTTTAAGCATCAGCCAGCAGGTGCTGAGATGTGTTGCTATGGAGAGGGGGTCCTGAAAGCTAATTTGACCTAGGCCTTGTAACCCAGTAGTTTTCAAGGCTGCCTATTAGAATCACTGAGGAACTTTATAAATGTTTGCCTCTTGCCACATCTGATGTTCTGATGTAATTGGTCAGGGGTTGGGTTTGAGCATTCATATTTTGAAAATCTCCCATGCAGACACAGAAGGACAAATACTATATGATTCCATTTATATAAGACATCTAGAATAGTCATAGAGAAAGAAAATAGAGTGGTGGTTGCCAGGGGCTGGGGGGAAGGAGGGAAGGGGACTTGTTTAATGGGCATAGAGTCTCCTTAAGGAAGATGAAAGTTCTGGAGAGGGATAGTGGTGATGGTTACATAACAGTGTAAATGTACTTAATGCCACTGAACTATAAACTAAAAACTGATTAAAATGGTAAATTTTATGTTTTGTGTATTTTGCCAAAAAAAGTGAAAAATAAACTCTTCCCCTGGTGACTGAGAACCACCTTTTGTTGTCTGATGTTACTGTTGTAAGGGTGGGTCCTGCCCTCTCCTTACTCCCCTGGGAGGTTCACTTAGGACCTCAGTGGTTCTCAACCTTTCTGATGCCGCGACCCTTTAATACAGTTCCTCATGTTGTGGTGACCCCCAACCATAAAATTCTTTTCTTTTCTTTTCTTTTTTTAAAATATATTTTATTGATTTTTTACAGAGAGGAAGGAAGAGGGATAGAGAGCTAGAAACATCGATGAGAGAGAAACATCGATCAGCTGCCTCTTGCACACCTCCCACCGGGGATGTGCCCGCAACCAAGTTACGTGCCCTTGACCGGAATCGAACCTGGGACCTTTCAGTCCGCAGGCTGACGCTCTATCCACTGAGCCAAACCGGTTAGGGCCATAAAATTATTTTCGTTGCTACTTCATAACTGTAATTTTGCTACTGTTATGAATCGTAATGTAAATATCTGTGTTTTCCGATGGTCTTAGGCTCTACAGCAGCGGTTGAGAACCGCTAGCAGGGTCGCCTAAGACCATCGGAAAACACAGATATTTACATTACGATTCATAACAGTAGCAAAATTACAGTTATGAAGTAGCAACGAAAATAATTTTATGGTTGGGGGTCACCACAACATGAGGAACTGTATTAAAGGGTCACGGCATTAGAAAGGTTGAGAACCACTGACTTAGGTGTTGTTCTGGTTTCAACTACTGCTGCTCCTGGGGGCAAAGAAGTTTCACTTGTCACGTTTCCTTTAAGATTTGGTCCGTCCCTTGCCAAAGACGTCTCAGAAATCCTCTCCGTGGCTCCTGTAGCACTTCTGCATCTAGTAGCAGCATTTTTGGTAGGGGCTGAATGGCAACCTCTCTACCAGCAGGGGTTTTGTTTTCTGGTCCCTTCCAATATCTGAGGCTGGAGCCTCCTCCCTTCCCTCTCTTTTTCCAGACTTAGATGTTCTTGGTTTGATTCAACCCCATAATCTGACTCACGCTGTATAAATCACACCATGGGGATGGTGAGTTCTTTGTACGTTCTCTAATGAAATGTCATGCTGACCTAGTGTGTAACCAAGATGTTAGCTGAGGTCATCTTATCTTTTGAAATGTATATGAAGTTGACTCAGCACCTGCCCCACACCCTGGAGGAATCTAATGCTCTGTCCAAGGTTTCTGAACTCTCTGGGGCTGGGATTTTCCTCCCACCCGACTGTGAGTGCCTAAATCTGCTCTAAAAATGTTCTACAGCAGCATCTTTTGCTCTGTTATTTTTGCCATCTGACCCAGAGGGATGACTTGGCCCTTTTTCATGGATTCCCACCTCTTCCCTTTGGAAAACAAAACGAAAACACTCACACAGGCATCTATTTGTGCATTGGGCTTTATTATATGTGTGAGGATGATGATCAGGTATTATATCATCCGAAAGCAGAACTCCCAATGTTGGCTGTTAGATATTTCTGTTCTTAAAAATCCTTCAGTAATATCATAGGATTCCATCCCTATAAAATTCCCAAACTAGTAAAATGAACCTAGGTGGCCCTAGCTGGTTTGGATCAGTGGATAGAGCATCAGCCTTGGGACTGAAGGGTACTGGGTTTGATTCCAGTTATAAGGTACATGCCCGACTTGTGGGCTCGATCCCCAGCAGGGGGCGTGCAGGAGGCAGCCGATCAATGATTCTCTCTCATCATTGATGTTTCTATCTCTTCCTCCTTCTCCCTTCCTGTCTGAAATCAATAAAAATATATTTAAAAAACAAAAAACGAACCTAAGTGTTAGAAGCCAGGTTGGCATGAGCGGGTGACTGGGATGAATCATGAGGGGGCTTTTGGGATTCAGTTACAACTGTGTTTCTTGATCACATGCTGACTACACAGGTGATTTGGAGGAAAGCTATGGAGCTGTACATTTGTGATTCACACACTTTTCTGGATTTATGCCATGCTTCAATAAAAATTTTACATTAAAATTAAAGAACACAGAAGAAGCTTGCCAGCAACCTTGTGTCCAGGCATGTAGCTTGGCTCTCTGTCCCCATCCAGAGTCTCTCCCCAAATCAGCAGAGAGAATTCTCCCATCTGCCCAGCATTTGCATCCAGAAGTCAGTTTTGAGTTTTGACCTGTTGATGTTTTCAGAAAGGACTGTTGTCAATGAGGAGTCTGGGCAGAGATGGCCCCTCACACACCCTTCTTCCTAAACATCCTGGTCACAATCGCACCAGTGAGAAGTGGGCAGACTCATCCAGATGCCCACTTCCCACTCCTTCCATTCTTCTTTATCAGCCCGTCCTCTGGAACATCCAAACCTGTCAGAAGAGAGACTTTGTCTCTGCTTCTTACCTTCCAGAGAGGCCAGGAAACCAGCTCTGCATAGTGAGACAGCCAGACTGACAGATCCTGAAGCCATCCCTAGAGCTAAACAGCTCCCAGAAAGCAGGAGCATTGCTCATGGGATAGGAAGTCAAACCGTGGCTCTCAGAACACTTTGTTCTGTCTACCTGTGGGCATCCTCAAAGGACAGCACTGAGTCTGGACACCTCCATCCTGCAGCATGTCCTCTGCCCTAAGCTTCTCCAGCTCCACCATGGGGCCCAGCAGGCATGGTGGGACCTGGCACCCATTCTCCAATAGTAGGAGCAACCATGGTGCCAGAGGCTGCAGATGGTGGCAGCACAGTAGTGCTTAAGGCCAGGCTCCAGCAGAAGGTGCTAAGGAAGCTCCGATTCCAGTGGGTAAGGGGCATATCATCACATATAGCTGCAGCGGCCCGGTCAACAGGCCATCTGTGCCTTGAACACCTACATCAAAAGCCAAGGTGTTGGTTGCCCACCCCAGCTTCATGTGCTGCTGTGCTAGCCACGTCTGGTTCATTACAGCCCTACACACTCACAGGGAAGAACACCAAACCCAGTGACCTGCTGCCCTGGTGTGTGGAGTAGGACCAGCTGATCAGGCTCTTCCCAGTCCATTATCACCATCTGCAATATCCTCAAAGGACAAAAGGCCTTAGCAAGGGTGATACTAAGGAGGCAGCTGCTTTCCCTAGCTCTTCTTGCTGCTGCCACCTCTGCTCTCACATTCCTTGGTAGGGCATGGTTCCAACAGGACAGGGACACCAGCCCTAGGGAGGGGAACCCAGGACTCTTCACAGGTAACAGCTGCCCTTTCTCCACTCCCTCACCCCTTGCCCAGGGAAGGTGCAGCCAGTCAGACCTCACCTTCCTGCCCTGTCTTGGCCTGTGGTGCTGACACCACCGTGGGGTTCATACTTATTGTTGGCTGAGCTGGGTCTCTGGGGCTGGGGCTCCACAGGCAGGGGTCTCAACACTTGGAGGAGCCCTGATCTTGCTATTTAAATCTCTGGCAGTCTCCATCCGGCCCCCCTCCCTGAAATGATGCTTGTGTTAAGTGAGATGAAAACAGGTTGTTTTTTTTTCCCACTGGAGAGGGGGTCTGCAGGAAAATTCTTTGAGCTTTGTGGGTTCTACTGTTCTGTGAAACTATACTTGCAGGCCCTCCACCTAAACTGTCATCTTCTCAAAGTATATATCTGGGGATGTGATGAGTTGGGGTCACGTTAAGAACCAGTCTCCCAGCTTTTACCATCCAAGAGTCTGGTAATGTGCCAGGATTCTTGTCCCAGCATTAAGAAGGGTTTAGCATTTGGAGAAAGGCTGTGCATAGATTAAGAAGGAGTCCAAAGATGAAAGATAGTTTTGAAAGGCATTGGGGGTCAGAGGAGCTTCAGCTAAAGCAGCTAAAGATTCTTCTTGTCTCAGGACCCCTTGCTTTTTATTAACACAATTTGTCCTAAGGCAAGGTGGAGATAATACACTTCAAAGGGTAGGATACAGAAACATTGTCAGATTGGGGAATAGCCTACAGTTGTTCAAGTGTTTGGCCAACAGGAGGTAATAACATGTAGATTGAGATGCCTTGAGCTGTCTGGCAGCAGACAATCATCCTATTCAGGTTTGGGGGAAGTGCCCTCTAGCCACTCCAACAGGTAATTACATATGTGACTCAGCCCTTGTTGAGCCCCCAAGTTTCATCAACCTTTTGATAAAACTCTTGTAATTATGACATGCTGGAATTGGCTCCCGGCAGTAATGCTAAGTTGAAGGGGATTTGGTGACATAGAAGTCAATTATGTATTCCTGATGGAAGTATAGACAGGTGATCCAGGAAAGGAGTCTGGTTCTACTTGGTCAAATTGAGTCCTACATATGCATGCCCTATGACCTAGCAATCTTGCTCCTGCATGTATATCACAGGAAAGTCCTTATACAGATCCATTAGGGATTACTTATAAAGATGTTCATCACTACATGTTTCTATAGGGAGTTGAAGGCAACCTGAGTGTCCATTACTGGGATAGTGGGGTACATACACATAATAGGGTTAGACAGCTTGAGTTACATGTCACACAGCAACATGTTCACGTGTTAAAAGCAGAGAGGAGAAAACAGAATGAGATATAACACATGATGCCATTCACATAAACTTTAAAAATATATGTGTACAAATCAACAATGCACATTTTGCAAGAAAACCTTCAAATAAAGATGCCCATTAACACAGTAAAATAATGACCTGTGGGGAGAGGGGAATGAAAGTAGGGAATAGGGATAAAAGAGAATACGTTAATCTCTAAAATAAGTAACGGGCTCTATATAGAACAAGGACAGTAATATGGCATGGACTGAGCAAAATACAAGTAATCCAAACCTCTTCAACCAAGGCAAACGAAAACAACCATGGGCACAAAAGGGAAGACACGATGTGTATATAAAATCTTGATTATACACGGTAGAGTGTGATGTGGGCCATGGGAGACAAGGCAGGGAGAGACCCTGTCCATGTTAGGGAAGTCAGAGGAGGCTTCATGGAGAAGGTGTCAAGTCTGAATGAATGTTACCCACTTAAGAACAGGCCTCTTTCCCAAGAAACCCATTCCAGTCTAGCCACCTTCCCACACCTGCTTCCACTGCCTGAAAGCCAGACACCAAATCTTTAAATGTAGGCTCATGTAAGAGAGGTCGGCTCACATCAAAGAAAACCTGTCCATCCACTTATACAGAGTTTGGAATCAAACCTTATCAGATTATCACACCAGAAGCCCAGCATTCACACCAATGACACTGGTATATCTTGATGGATGGTTGGGGGGACCAGAAGATGGCCTCTTGGCTGGACCCAGAGCCCTCTCATGGACCCAGGGACATGGGTGAGGCCATCTCCAGTGGCTAGTTGTAATTTGCTCTCTGTGTTGTAATGCCCTCCTGTTATCCCCATGTAAAGCTCAATTGTGGTTGAATAAAAGTTGAGCCAGAAAAAAAGTGGTAACAGGGGCATTAGAGATGTCATGGCATCTGCTTCCAGTAATGGCAGATGAAGGGATAATCCACCCTTGCTCTAAAGAAATTACAGAAGTTAGAGGAGACATCAAACCATCATCGAAAGCCAGAGAGAGAGAGAGAGAGAGAGAGAGAGAGAGAGAGAGAGAGAGAATTAATTGAGTGGAATAGGGAGGAGAAAAGAGCCTAAATGAGTGAGCCTTTGCTCCTTAAATGAAATGTGTTCAGCCATTGGGAGAAGGCAGCTAACAGGCCAAGCTTCTTAGGTGAGTGGGTGGAGTGATATTACATTCCATACTGTCCTGAACACACACAGGAGTCACTTGGTACCTCACCTCACTGACATTTTTACCCTGGTGCTATCTGCCAATCCTCAGAATCTAGAACATGGAGCTGGAGGAACAGTGTTGATGTTCACTGTCCTCCAAAGAGCTATAACTGGAAGGGGCTGACTCTGTGGTCATCTACAATGTTCTCAAGCCCTGTTCCCAGACTGAGTACCCTCAGGTATTGGCAGAAGGAAAGGAGGATCCTCTCTGGAAGAAGATCCTGGGTCTCAAATTAATGTACAA
The DNA here is from genome assembly GCF_963455305.1 of Plecotus auritus. Classification (NCBI taxonomy): domain Eukaryota; kingdom Metazoa; phylum Chordata; class Mammalia; order Chiroptera; family Vespertilionidae; genus Plecotus; species Plecotus auritus. Next base: position 184,937,861 of record NC_137771.1, on the reverse strand, counting down.
AACAGTCATTTCCAATAAAATGTCCAAAAAGTGCATAGGCCACATGAGGCATGTGAGACAAAGCAACATGTGTCAGAATCAACAGAAGCCACAAGCAATAGAAACAGACCCACTGGATCTGTTTATTACAGATACAACCTGTAGTAAAGCAATGATTACCATGTCTATGGAAGTGATAGCAGAATTTGAAGTTTTATGCAAAGGCTATGGAAATCTTGAAAGCAACATTGCAGATTAAAAAAAAAACCAATTAGATATTCTATAACTGAAAAGTATAATAATCCAATTAAGAACTCAAAGGAAGGGTTGATAACAGTCAGTAGAAAGAAAGATAAGTCAGAAGAAACTATCCAGACTAAAGCCCAGAGAAATTATAAAGATGGAAAATATAGAAGAGAAGATAAATGAGATAGAAGACACAGTGAGAAAATCCAATATATGTTTAGTTGAAGTTTCAGAAGGAAGGGGAGAGAGAATGGAGCAGAAGCAACATTTGAAGAGATAATGGTTGAGAATTTTCCAGAATTGATGAAACAAACCAATCCTCTGATTCAAAAGCCAAACAGAGAGATTCCCACAGGAAATAAGATTCTCAAAGAACCAGGCACTGGGTAAGCCAAGGATTCTCGTATGGAAGTTCTCCTTCCAGGACAAGGTGTGAAAGTACCCCGAAGGAGCTGGTGAATTCCTTTTGAGAAGAGTTTTTATTGTTTGTTTAAGGAGATGGAAGAAACTTGAGCTTATTTATAAGCTGAGGCAAGAAACCAGTTGAGAGTGAGAGGTTGAAAACAAAGGAGGAGAAGTAATGCATGAAGAGGGAGCAGGGACCCAGGCTATGAATAATTATAATAGCTACCATTTATTCAGCATTACAGGTTGGCGTCTGTTTCAGGAACTTGCCAGACATTGATATTAATTCTTAAGGTCCTTAACAATTAGTATTTCTGTTCGAATACCACGGAGATGTTAACAGATGCTCAGAGAGTTTAAAGAAAAAACAAACGAACGAAACAAACCTTGATAGTACAGCTAGTAAGTGGCGGCACTAAGATCCAAATCAGGTCGGACTTACTCCAGAGCCCGCGTTCTCCCTACTCTACCAGGCTGCTTTCAGAGCTGCCGCTGGCCTCAAAAAGGCCTTTCCTCTGTCTGAGATTAGAGGGGAGGAGAAGATGATGGTGGATGGAGATTTCTGCAGAATATAGCATGTAAGAAACGTCCAAACCTACGGAGAATTTTTATGAGTTTATTTGAGCCCAACTAATGACAGCTGCCGAGAAGCAAAATCTCAACGGATTGAGAATGCTCCTGAAATTGGCGGTTTTGCAGTTTATTTAATACATTAGAATCAAGGGAGGAAGTGTAAGGAGTGTTACATAAAATCCATTGATGGTAATTGTGGGGGTGGAGAAAGCAAAGTGGAGAAATCTCTAGGATTGGATAAAGTAAAACAGAGCAACACGCACTTCTTTTACATAGTGCACACAGGACAGTTAATAATGAACACTTACAGCATACAGAGATGTTATACAGGGAGCAAGGTAACAAAGGGAGGTTCTGTGGTCTCACCATTACTCTATTTCCAAGGTACTATGTTATCTGAAATGCAAAAAGACAATAGACAGACTCACATAGGTGAAGACTAACTTTTGTCAGTAAAGCTACCGCCATGCCTCACTCAGGTCCCCAGGCGTGAGTGCTGGGGGCTGTGCCCAGGCTCCACGTCCTCCCCCACACTGACGGGGCTGTGAGCTCCTTACCCCTGCATCTGCCGCACTTGGCACACTCCTGAGACACTGGAGCGCTGATAGAAGGTCCAAACGCTGGAGGGACCGTGCGTTCTGAGAAGCGCGCCAGTGCCCTCTAGTGTGTGATCTTGGAATTTCCTGAGGACATAGGAATCCCCTAGAGCCCCACTTGGGTGTTCCACCACTGGGCCCAGCAGACAGCGTTGAGCAGTGTAGCCCCGCGACGGTGCGGACAAGGGCTGGGGCAGCGGGAGTGAGGATGGTGTGGTCCTCCAAGGAGCCTGGCCTGAGTCAGCTCCAATCCAGGCCTGCGGGGAGACCTCCTCGTCCCTTTCACTGGCCTCCACTCCTTTCAGGTCTTCCTTCTCCTTGGGAGAAAAGAGGGGGGAAATGAGTATATTTGTGCCAGACAGCTTCGTGTCACGTGGAAACTCACTGCTAAAAAGAATTTGAAGTGATCCCAAGGATTTTTGAGTATATCAAAGAAAGGGAAAAGGCAGGACAGGGGGAATCAACAGACGGGTAAGGTTAATACTTAAAATGAGTCTTGAGATCTTGATCTGCTTGTTCCTAGACCAGAAGACTAGAAATAGGATGTTAAACTTTAAATCATTAGAACTTTATAAAAGAAGAAACCAAAAAATTTAAGTTCCTCAAGAACCAGGAATAAAATACCAAGGGAAAGGGAAATCCTGGAACTAAAAAATAGGAAAGAAACAAATAGAAAACATATCAGAGATGATAATTATTGCAGATGGATTGAATTCCTCTATTTAAAAAAATCTCCTACTAAAAAGCCTAGGACAATCTACTGTTTTCTGTTCATAAGACGGATGCTAAAACAAAATGACAGCCCTATCCGGTTTGGCTCAGTGCATAGAGTGTCGGCCTGCAGACTCAAGGGTCCCAGGTTCTATTCCGGTCAAGGCCATGTACCTTGGTTGTGGGCACATCCCCAGTAGGGGGTGTGCAGGAGGCAGCTGATTGATGTTTCTCTCTCATCAATGTTTCTAACCTTCTATCCCTCTCCCTTTGTCTCTGTGAAAAATCAATAAAATATATTAAAAAAAAACACCAAAACAAAACAACAACAAAAAAACAAAATGACAGAGTTTGAAAACAAAGAGGCCAGTAAAGATGTACCAGGTGTGGACAAAAGGGGCCACATGCTGACCTGACAAGCTCAGGGGAGGCCTGCATGGCAGTCTTGCAAACTCAGAGACCTAAAGTAACCACAAAGGATGGTCTGAAATTAAACTTTAACTAAAAGCCGTTATGGTGGGCAGTAACATCCTAGGCCGGTATCTACACTGACAAGGTCAGCCTTTACCTTAACTGAGCCTGTCTGTCTTTTTGCATCTATAATAACATACCCTTGAAATGTCTGGGTAACTTGTAACTTCCCTTGAGCCAGGACAGCTAACACAAATTCCTTCATTATTATCATGTTAATTTTTCCTGCACCCACCTAAGTGTGTGTCTATCATTTTGCTTTTTATCCAATCCCAGGGGTTTCCCCTGCTTTCTCCCGCCTCTCTAGTCCATCACCAATGGATTTCGTGTAACCCACCTACGTCCCTTCCTTTGATTGCAATGCATAAATATAGATGTAACCGCCATTCTCCAGAGCCTTAGCTCAACTTGTTGAGGTCCTGCTTCCTGGCAATTGTCGACAGATTGGCTCAAATAAACTCACAACATTTTTTTTACAGGTTTGAAAGTTTTTATGTTAACACAGAAAAAGCTAACACCCCAACATCTATCCATTTTGAGTTCTAGCTCCAAAATACATCTCACATCTACCTATTTTTCTTCACCGACTATTCCCTAAGCCAGGGGTGGGCAAACTTTTTGACTCGAGGGCCACAATGGGTTCTTAAACTGGACCAGAGGGCTGGAACAAAAGCATGGATGGAGTGTTTGTGTGAACTAATATAAATTCAAAGTAAAGGAGCGGAGGGGAGAGCAAGAGTAGTTTGCCCACGGCTGCAAACCGTGGACAGTAGCAATAGCTTTCAAACTAGTCTTTCTATGCTCCTCTTGCCTCCTTTCCTACAAAGCAGACAAAATGTTCTTTTAAAAACATAAATCTGATTCTCAAAATTTAACTCTCCTCCCTGCCTGAAGTCCTTCAATGTCTTCTTCTGGCACCAAGAATAAAATTCAAACTCCTGCCCTGGCCGGGGTGGCTCAGTTATCCCATGCACCCAGAGGTCGCTGGTTCAATTCCTGATCAGGGTTGCAGGCACGATCCCTAGTAGGGAGAGTGCAGGAGGCAGCCAATCAATGCTTCTGTCTCCTTGACATTTCTCTCTCTCTCCCTCTCCCTTCTTCTCTCAGAAAAAATCAATAAAAATACCTTTTAAAAAAATCAAACGCCTTACTCTGACCTATAATCCTCACTCTCACCCCAACCTAGCTCACACCACCTCTCTCTCAGAGCTGCTGCCACAATGTCCTTCTTGCTGTTCATCAAATGTGCCCAGGCACACGCTGCCCCGCTGGCTGGAATGCCACCTCTTAGCCCAGTGGTCGGCAAATTGTGGCTCTGTTGACTAATGAGTTTGCTGACCACTGACCTAGGCTCTCGATTCCAATAATTACAGGCTGTTGTTGTTCCTTGTGATTAAGCCGCCCCCGCCCTTCCTTTTCATTGCTCAGGTCCAGCTTCTGGATCTCCCCTGCAGAAAGGCCTTCCCTGGCCAGCCTAACTAGAGTTGGGCTCCTTGCCTATTGACTCCTCATCAGTATGCCGTATATTTCCTGCAGAGTACTTATTACAATCTGTAAACATCTTGGTTTTTTATTTACTTATTCATTACTTTTCCAATATAATTTTTACTAGAGTCTTTTCGGTTCTTCTCAGTATATAATAACATCTGCAGGAAAAGATTAATTTTTTCTGCTGTAAGAATTTGTTCTTGTAATTTCATTTTAACAATACAATAGAGCCTTTAACATAATATTGAATACTAGTGATCATGTTAAGCATCCTTTCCTTGTGCTTAATTTTAATGGAATAGCTTGAGGGTTTTACTGTTTAATAAGTTATTTGCTATTGCTTTTTGGTAAATATTCTTCATCATATTCCCATATTACTTTTACAGTTTCTTCTGTGATAACCTATCTATTTAAAATGTCTCTTTCTTTTGGTGTCAATTGGTATTTTCCTAGGAATTAAAAAAAATCTTCTCTAGATATTTTAGTTGGTTGCCATAGAGTTGTATGTAATATTGTCTTATAATCATTTTTCTCTCTTTTGTATCTGGCATTATATGGCCTTTCAATAGGAAGACTCAATATCATAAAGATACCAACTTCCCAAAATTAATTTATGAATTTATTGTTTTAATAAAAATCCCAACTAAGATTTTTGTAGAATTGACAAGCTAATTTAATATAGATATATTTTACTATAAAATGCATGTAAAGTACTAGAATAAAAGATGACAGAATTAAAAATAATAACTTTGGAGCAGGGAAAGTCTAAGTAAGGGACAAAACTCAGAAGCTAAAAATTGGACATATGTGAACACATTAAAACAAAATTCTGCATGAAGAAATACCAAATAAAAAACAAGTGAACTTAGAAAAATCATTGCAACTCATTCAGATAAATGGCTAATTTCCTTAATATATACTGAACTCTTACAAATAAAAAATTTTTAAAAGCCCGGCCCAACAGAAATATGGATACAGGGCAGAAAAAGATATACAAATGGTCGAAAGACCAAAAACATTACGGAAATACACTTGGGAGAGCAAGTTGGCAGTAACAAGCAACCTTGAAGCTAGGCATTTTTGTGACACTGCAACCCCAATCTTGGGCGTGTACCCTACAGAAACTCTCACACTCATGCTGAAGGAGACATGGACTAGTACACTGTCCTCAGCGTTGTTGGTAATCAGGACACAATGCAAACAGTCTAAATTTTCATCATTAGGAAAAATATATTTAAGATAATATTAGCACAATAGTATACTATACTGCAGTGAAAATAAAATTTTGTTTATCAAAAGCACACACCTGCCCTAGCTGGTTTGGCTCAGTGGATAGAGCGTCAGCCTGCGGACTGAAGGATCCCAGGTTGGATTCCGGTCAAGGGCACATGCCTGGGGTTGCCAGCTCGATCCCCAGTAGGGGGCGTGCAGAGGCAGCCATCAATGATTCTCTTTCATCATTGATGTTTCTAACTCTCCCCTCTTCCTTCCTCTCTGAAATCAATAAAAATATATTTTTTAAAAAAGCACACACCCCAGAGCTTATGTAGCGACATATGCCTGGTCCTGTTCTAAGTTTTAAATAAATATGAACTCATTTACTGAATGAACCAGAGTAGATTTATCAACATGAGTCAACTAGGATAAATCCCAAGAGGATCGACTGAAAAAGCAAGTCACAGAAGTATAGATGTAGTATTTTAAGATGTATGTAAAGTTTGTAATATTTTAAATAGTACATATTACTCAGAAATTCACGCATAAATAATAAAAATATAGAGAGATGTTACGTCAGGGGTGAGGGTGAGGGTGAGGGTGAGGAGTAAGGACGGTCCCTGCGGGACTTTATCAGGAAGGATGCTGCATTTCAAATGCTTAGTCCTGGTTAAATTGTTATCTATACCTCGATGTATCTTTGCGATAGCTCATAAAACAGGAAAAAGTAAAGAGAAAAATCACCTACTTCCATTTAATTGATTTTCTTCCAGTCTTTTTTCTATGCTTATTTTATATCCTTATGATGATCCCATATACACTTGTATCGGTTTCTTTCACTTAATAAGATCATTTATCATGTTATTAAAAACTGTTGATAGAACAAATTGATGGTCACCAGATAGGAGGGAAGTTAGATGGGTGGGTGGAAAAGGTGAAAGGGATTAAGAAGTACAAGTTGCCAGCTTTAAAAATAGTTACAGGGAAGTACAGTACAGCATAGGAAGTACAGTCATTAACGCAATAACTATGTATGGTGTCAGATGGGTACTAGACGTATGGGTGCGAGTGTACCCCCCACGTCCTGCGTGGTTCAGGGTTCAGGTTCAGGGTTCGGATTCTGGAGGAGGCCGCACACAAATGAAAGAGATAAGAGAAGAAAATACTAATTTGGGAATTGGGGGCCAGGCGGAAGCCCAAGAGAGGACTCCGCTTTGCTCTGGCCTTGCGATCCCTTTTTTTTTTCTTCACTTTTATTCAGGTTTGGGATCCACCTATAGCCCTTAGGCAGGCAATTCCAGTAATAGCTCAGTGATAGCGTATCAGCAAGGATTTACATAAGACTAGAAGGTGGAAGTTGCTTCAGCTACCTTTGTCTCAACTGGACAGTGGGTGTATGACTCTGACCCTTGCCAGACCCTCAAGGTTGACCAGCCTTCCGGGTTCCTTGTCCACCCCTTTCTGCTAGTGAAGGCAATGGGCAGCTTCCAACATGTGGGAGGATCACTTCATAAGTCATTTAAATGTCTAATCACTATTTTGTACACTTAAAACTTATATGATATTGTGTGTCAACTGTAATTGGGAAAGTTAATTAATTTTTAAAAGAAACCTCTCTTGATACATCAGAGTTCATGGTAATGAGGTCATTAGCAGCCTCCATATGGGGCTGTTCTCAGAAAGACCATGCGATCCGAGAGTTGGAACAGCCCCATCCACTGACCGCTGAGAGGTGGGGATGGCCGTGTGAAAACTCCTTACCAGTGAGATTTGATGAACTTCCGAATTGGCAAGCACAGGCATATGCTGGGAGGTGGCTCACCCCAGCTCCAGGCGACAGGGGCTCCTGTGCTTGGGACTCTTGCAGACGTCACCCTTTGTACTTCCTTATCGGATGTTCATTGGTGTCCTTTATGATAAACCAGAAAACATTTAAAAAACTCTTCATAAATGTTATTAATGACAGAATGAATTCCAACCTGTGGATGTACCATAACATACTTAGCCAATTCCCAACCTGTTGATTCCAGTTTTAATAAACTCTTTCTCATTTTTCAGTCCAAACAATATCTGTGCTTTGGGGAGTGTTTGGGATTATACCTTCGGATGCTTTCCCAGAAGTAGAATTTTGGGAGCAAATAGTATAAGCCTTCACAGACTCGCTCTGTTACTACTTTCTGCCAAGAGTGGGACCAATTCACTCTCCCACCCCCAGCAGTCCTTGGGTGACTCCATTTCTTGTGCAGCTTTGTCAGCACTAAATATTCTTGTTTTTTAAAATCCTAACTATTTTGATATGTAAAAATAGAAGTGTATTTGTATTATTTTGAGAATATATTCCCCCAACTGAATACCACACGTTGATACAGGGAGAAAAGCTTCACTGTCGAGGGCACCGTCAGACCCAGGTGTCGTCCCTGCGGAGCTGGGCGGGGTGTCCTGGGCGCCTGGGCAGGTGCAGCTCCGAGTGTCGCCCCTGGTTCTCCGGGACTGAGCGACCCCCAGCCCTTCCCACACTCAGCCTTCCCAGCTCAGCGCTGTGAGGACGGCGGCTCTGCTGGAGGAGCCCAGCCCCCGCGGGCGCACAGCGAGGTGCTGGGGTCCTAGTTTACTTTTCACCATCATTCTTTCGTCCCCGACGAGTTGTATTGGGCTCACCTCCGCCCATTTGCTCCCCCCCGGCCCCCGCCCGTGGGCTGGGGCTGATTTTTAGCGCTGCCTCACAGCCGTCCTTGGGCCTCTTTCACCCAGTGACACACTGGCCATTGACATCCCGCCCACAGAGTGCGGGCACACAGGGCTCCATTCAGCCTCCCTAGGCCGGGTGAGCGGGGTGGGCGGGCCGGGCATCCTCCCCCGGGAGCGCACCCCCACCTCCATCTCGGGCCACACACAGGCGGGGTGGGACCGTCAGAGATTTTCCTTTCCCATGGACAGGACTGGAATTTGGGTGGGAGGTGGGAATTGAGGAAGTTGGGGAGGGAGGAGTGAAGGGGTGGGTGAGAAGTGGGAGGCTGTTGCTAGGGACGGGGGAGTGGAGGAACGCGGGGGTGGGGAGGGAGGGGTTGAGAGGAGTTTCACGTCCGGGGAGTTAGGGATGAAATGAGGGGACCGGAGGAAGGGAGAGGCTGGGGGGTGGGATAGGGAGATGGGGTGGTGGTGCAAAGAGGAGACCAGGGAGCAATTAGGAGGGACATTCAGATCAGCTGGGGGTTACAGAAGAGGGAAGGGGATGTGGGAGTAGCAGGATGAAAGGAATTTCAGGAGGCACTGCCAAGCCTCTGCTGCCCCCTGGAGGGATCTGGGCATGGCTTTCCTCAAGGGCTCTGCTTGGAGCGGGGACAGGCCCTGGGGAAGACTGCAGCTCCAGGCCACGGTCCAGGTGGGGAAGGTGAGGACACAGGTAGGCAGTGTTTAGCGTGGAGAACAGGCAAGGACAGTGCTTCCCCAGCTGTCAGGAGCCTCCTGGGAGTGGACCAAGAGGTCATCTGGGAAGTGGAGCCCACGTGGAGGGAGGAGCACCTGCTGGAGGTAGGATCTGAAGCACAAGGACCACGGTGGGAAGCCCAAGATCCTCCAGGGACCAGCTTCTCCTCACAGGGTAAAATCCCCACTGGGGAGAGATAAATGATGGTGTCGACATTACGGGAGGCTATAGAAATGGTGCTGTAAGGTGATGCTCCTCACACAAGTGGGACACACAAATCCCCTGGGAGAGCTTCTGAAAATGCAGATTCTGATCCAGTAGGTCTGAGGTGGCCCGAGACTGCGTTTCTCACGAGCTCCCAGGTGAGGCCTGTGCTGCTGCTTCAGGACCACACTGTGAGCAGCAGGACTGTAAGCAGTTGTGTATTGATGCGGAGAAATGTCTATGTCGTGAGGTAAAGTGAAAGGATCGTCTACGTGGGATGAACCCCATTTTTTAAACATTGTGTCTTATACAAACACACAAATGCATACACATACATAGAAAAAAAGATGCAAAATTTACACTAGCTCCATTTTTCTATAGGAAATGGGATTACAAGTGATTTTTAATTTTCTACTTTCAGCTTGTCTCGATTTTCTGAGTTTTCTTCAATAAACATGCACTGTTAATGTATGAAAAAAGGTGATTGTGTAACCTCAGAAATTATATATTTGAAAAGGAGGGCTCAGGCAGAAGTTCACAGATTTCCCTCCACTGGATTGGTTGCTCCTCTTCCCACACTCTCCAGAGCATCTATTTACACATTGCATGGAAAGGGGACCCTCAGACCCCGAGGCGTGGTGCCTGGGCTCACCTTTGTTCTGCTAAAGGTTAGCTCAGATGCTCAACAACTGTGTGCTCACCGGAATGAGGTAAATTTGGTTATGCAAACTCTAGGAGTATGCTTAAACTGCTGCATGCTGTAAAATTTTCTTAGTGGCTATTACTTATTTACATCGTGTGTATTGATTATGTGCTCTCTCCAAGCTTGAAGATCTTAGTATTATGTTTTCTAAATTATTGTTGTTTTTTTAATCCTCACCCGAGGATATTTTTTCCATTGATTTTTAGAGAGGGTGGAAGGGAGAGGGAGATAGAGAGAAACACTGATGTGAGAGAGACACATTGATTGGTTGCCTCGGGCATGCCCCTAACTACCGTAGGTCCAGAGCCTGCAACTGAGGTATGTGCCCTTGACCAGAATTAAACCTGGGACCCTTCAGTATGCAGGCTGATGCTCTATCCACTGAGCTAAACCAGCTAGGGCAATATTATGAGTGGATAACTCTTTTCACTTATATGTGATCTGGTAACTTATACTCTCTTATTGATCATCTCATTTTATTTTCTGAGGTAAGTGCTCTCATTTCCCTTTTATATAAAGAGGGAGAAACTGAACCTCAGAGAGTTAAATAAACTTGCCCAAGGCCAACAGCTAGTAGGAGGCAGAGTACTGAACTTGGTAACTGAGAATGTCTGACTCTAGAATCTAATTTCTTACTGACATGTATCTCACAAGACACTGGCCTCAGGTTCAGAAATCTACCCTGGCAGTTCCTGTGCATCCACATCTCTGGAGCATTGTCTTCTCGTGTATGAGTATGGGGTGATGAAGCCTCTATAGCACAGCTCAGGCTGCAGTGAGGGGAGGGGCATGGGCTCACTTAGAGCCACGCTGGGCACGTGGAAGGGGCAATGTGATGATGATGATGGGAGGGATGGTGATAATGAGTTTATTCATTTCAAAGAAGGATAACATGAAAATGAAATCTGGGAACTGATTACGAGGAGCTATCTAGATATCTTTGAGAAGATCGTTTTTCTTCTTTATAAAATAAGACACTTTTATTATGTCCCCCCCTCTCTTTGAAAAGATTCAGTCAATCAAACAAATTGCGTTTGTTAACTAATAATTGGTTCTCTCTCTTTTTTAAATTAATCAGTCATTTGTAACTACCATAGTTTCTAATCAACATGAAATATAAATACATATAACCACATGGAACAGCTGCAGTTCTATACAAAAGAAAAGAAATTTTAATAAGCTTGTGTAGCTTTATAAGAAATCAATGTTTAATTATTGTTAAGACTTTTAAAATAGTGAAAAAGACCCATGAACTTCCTAAGAATCTATTCTAAAGAAACGATTTAAGTTGCAGAAGAAAAAAAATGTATTGCATTATTTATGATAACCTAAACAGTGAAAAAACACTAACTATTCATCTGTAAATGAATTAGGGCACATTTGCATGTTTGCACAATGGCATATTTTGCAGCCATTAAAAGTTCTGTTCAGCCTGGAGAGTGGAGAAAGATTTCCAATGCAGGGCACCAAACCCAGAAGCTATTAAGGAAAAGCTGACAGATTTGACACCATAAATATTAAAAAGGCTTGTCCTTGAAAGACATCATAAACAGAGTGAAAATACAAGTGACAAATTGAGATAAAATATGCAGAAACAATCTTAAAACCATGTGTTTTTGTTTTCCTCATAAATCCTGCTCCTTCGAACTTCTCTCCTCCAAGGATGAGCCTTGAAGCTCAGCGCCCAGAGAAAAAGGGGCAGAAACTGCCTGGGACAGAGAGGCCCTGGAAAGACTATGAGTCTCAGCCCTGACTTCCTTCACCTCCTTAGAAAGACAAGGGTCTCCAATGCCAGCCTTTGTAGAGAAAAGAAATGATTTTTTCCTGAAGTTTGCCCTTTAATAAATCAAAGACGAACCTTGGTTGACTTGATCATAAATGTCTACACAGGGAGAACTACTATCAAGAGGAAGTGGGAAAAATAGCCATCCCTTCCTCGGGAAGCATCGTGGGAGGAAGAGAAAGACAGGGATAGGAGTGTGGATGGTGAGAGATGTGTGACCTGACTGTTGCAAACTTCTAGACAGGGAGATTGCAGGAAGCATCCAAAGTAGGAGACAGGCTTCAGACCCCACTTTTGTTTGGAGTTCTGGGATGAGAAGCCTCACAAGACACCTGCCCTGGACAACCTTTTTGTCTATTTAGGCAAAAAGAAAGCCAGCAGTTAGCTACCCAGAATCTTTCCTGGCATTCACTGGCAAGAAAGATATCCAGGATTTCCTGAATACCCTTGTGCAGGAAGAGCTGACCCTGTAGGTGAGGACGGGGTGGTCACTCAGGATGGAGCCAAATAGGAGTTGCAGCCAGGCCTCAAGGGGGTTCAGAGCACCAGTGGGACTGCAGTGGAGAAGAGTTCATTGAAAGGACCCCTGACTCCAAAGAAGCTAAGAAAGACCTCAAGTTTCTTAACCCTCAATGTCAACAACAAAAGACAGCAAGATGCATGTCCAGTGTCCAGGCCAATAAGAAACATGGTTACAAGTCAGAGATAAGTATCACATGATCTCATTCACATGTGTAATCTAATGAACAAAATAAACTGATGAACAAAATAGATCCAGAGACATAGAACCATGAACAGACTGAAGAATTTTAGAGGGAAAGTGAGGGTAGGGGATGGGGTGGGGGAGGAGAGATTAACCAGGGAATTTATATGCATACTAGAGGCCTGAGTAGCACTTCTGCTTGCCTCAGCTGGCTGCCCCACCCATCGCCGCTAGTAGCTCTCCGAGCCCCCCGCCCCACCACCACCTTGAGAGCCTCTGCTCGTTTGGTCGTGATGCCCTTATGGTGTCACGACCACAAGCCTTTTATGATATAGATATGCATAGTGCCTGGACACAGACAATAGGGTGGTGAAGGCTTGGGAGGGGCAGTGTGGGGAGGAGGGGGTCAATGGTAAAAAAACAAAACAAAAAAAAACACAATAAACAAAGTGGATATCTGTAATACTTTAAACAATAAAGACAAATTTAAAAAAAAAAAGAAAGAAACATGGCTACAGACATCCGGGGAGCCATGGAGCAGTACAAGGACCTGGGCTCAGGACCTTAGACCCCTTCTTCTCTTCACCATTAGACCATAACAGCCTCATCTCCCATACACCCAAATGCCATCTCAGAGAATTAGCAAAAGGAGAAGCATAAGAGTTAAAATACCCAGGCCTATCATAGTCTAACTGCTGAAAACCAAGTGTGAAGAGAAAATATTGAAAGTAGCCAGATAAAAGACACCATATATACAGGAGAGTAATGAAATGAATGATGAAAAATAAGGAAGGCCAGAAGATAACGGAACAACATCTTTAAAAGGTTAGAAGTAAAAGCTGACAATCCATAATTTTATATTCTGCGAATACACCCTCAGAAATGAGGGTAAGCAAAAATCATTTAAAAATAAATGATAGTTGAGAGAATTCATTGCCTGCAAAACTGCAGTATAAAAAAAGTTAAACTAGATAGAAACCCATTTAGAGGACATTACACCCAACAACTGCACATTCTTTTCAAGTGCACACAGAATGTTCAACAAGATAGACCAGATGCTGGGCCATAATGTAAGTGTCTCAATGCATTTCAGAAGACCAAAATCTTAGAGTATGTTCTCTGACTCCAATAAAAGTAAATTGGAGAACAATAACAATAAGATAGGTAGAAAAAAATCCCTAAATATTTGGAAATTAAATAAGGTAATTTTAAATCTATTATGGGTCAAAGAAGAAATCACAAGAGAAATTATAAAATATTTAAATTAAATTATAAATGAAATAGCAAAATTTGTGAGCTGTACCTAAGCAGCTCAGATGGAAGTTTATCGGTTTAAATGCTTACAGCGGAAAAGCAACAAGGGTTTAAAATCAATGATTTGAGTTTCTAGCTTCAGAAACAAGAAATCTATGACTAAATTGAACTCAAAGTAAGTAGGGGAAGGAAACAATAAAGATAAGGGCAAAGATCAATAAAAGGGACAATGGTCCAACTATAAAGAAAATGAACAAAGCTGAAAGTTGGTTTTGTGTAAAGATGAATAAATTTGATAAACCTTTTATAAGATTAGCTAAGAAAAAGAGAGAGATAACACCATCAGAAACAAAAGATGGAATTCAATAGGGATTCTCAGACCTTGAAAAAATTAAAAAGTTACGAACAATCTTATGCTAATAAATTTAACAATTTAAGTAAAATGAACAAAGTCCTTGAAAAACACTACTCACCTACACACTACTTGCCTAATCTAAATATCCCTGTACTCATTAAATAAATTGAATTTCTAATAATAATTTTTTAAAAACTTCCCTCAAAGGAAACTTTAGGCCAAAATAGTCTCATCAGTGAATTCCATCAAACATTTATGGAAAATGGAAGGAGTGGCAAAATCATATTGTAGAAGAGCACATAGGTAAGAAATAATGTTGCAGTTATATTTGAAAATTAAAAGCTGCCACAGTGATGTTGAGATAGGCAAATATTTCTTACATGGCACACAAAAAGCACAAACTATAAAGATATTGGACTTACCAAAATAAAATTTCTATTCATCAAAACACTTAATAAAAAAAATGAAAATATCCAGACTGGAGAAAATATGTGCAATACACATATATGACAAAGAACTTGTGTCAAAAATAGATAAAGAACTCTTGTTAATCTTAATATATAAAAAGCCAGGGGCCGTCACAACCGAAACAACCGGATGGACAACTGAACAGCAGGCTGCGTGGGGCAACCAGGCCGGCAGGGGGGTTAGTGAGGGACGACCAAAAGACTGAACAGCAGGCTGCGTGGGGCAACCAGGTTGGCAGAGGGGGGCAGTTGGGGGCAACCAGGCCAGTGGCAGGGGCAGTTGAGGGCAACCAGACTGGCAGAGGGGACAGTAAGGGGCAACCAGGCTGGTGGGGGGGCAGTTAGGGGTGACCAGGCCTGCACAGGGGGTAAGTTGGGGACAATCAGGCTGGCAGGCAGGTGAACAGTTAGGAGTCAGTGGTCCCGGATTGTGAGAGGGATGTCCGACTGCTGGGACCTAAACCGACAGTCGGACATCCCCCAAGGGGTCCTGGATTGGAGAGGGTGCAGGCTGGGCTGAGGGGACCCCCCCCTCTTGTGCATGAATTTTGTGCACTGGGTCTCTAGTCAATAATAAAAAGATGACTCAATGAAAACAGACAAAAGACCTGAAGAGAAACTTGAGAAAACAGGATTCTTTGGTCAATAAGCACAGGAGAAGATGGCCAACATTTTTAGTCATCAAGGAAATGCTAATTAAAACCACAATAAGATATTGCTTCATACCCATTAGAATGGCTAAAATTAAAAAGATGAAAAATTCTAAATATTGGTAGGGATGTGGAGTAACTGGACTTTCATATATTGTTGATGACTATGTAAAATAGTACCTCCATTTTGAAAAATTGTTTTGCAGTTTCTTATCTATATATATAAAAGGCTAATATGCAAAGTGTCCCCTTGGGAGTTCGACTGGGAGAACAGGAGTTCAATCACTCGCTATGACATTCACTGACCACCAAGGGGTGGTGTGGAACATGGTGGGCAACCAGTGGTGCTGAGGTAATGAGGGAAGGAGGAGGCCAGGAGGCAGGGAGGTGAGGAACCTCGTTGGCCCTGATTGCTGGCTAGGCCTAGGGACCCTACCCATGCATGAATTTTGTGCACCGGGCCTCTAGTATAAAGATAAACATATATCTATCTTATGACCCAGAGTAATGTAGGCAGAACAATATCCCCCCTAAAGATGTCCACACCCTAATCCCTGGAATTTGTGACTATATTACATTATGTGGCGAAAAGGACTTTGCAGATAGATGTAACTCAATTAAGGATTTTTCAATTAAGAAATTTTTCCAGATTACTTAGGTGAGCCCATATAATTGTAAAGGTCCTTAAAAGTGGGAGGGGAGGCAGAGGAGGTCAGAGTGACACAATGTGACAAGGATTGATCCACTGTTGTAGGCTTTGAAGATGGAGGGAGGGGACCATGAGCTGAGAAACATGGGCAGATTCTAGAAGCTATAAAAAGTATGGAAATGAATGCATCCTGCTACGGGTTGAACTGTGTCTCCCACAATATGAAGTTCTAACCCCCAGTGTGACGGTATTTGGAGACGGGGCCTTTGGGAGGTAGTTAGGGTTAGATGAGGCTGTAAGAGTAGGGCCCTCATGATGGGATTAATGTTTTTGAAAAAAGATACACAAGAGTGCTCTCCCCCACCCCCACATACTCCCATTATGAGCACACAGCCAGAAGGCAGCTATCTGCAAGACTGGAAAAAAACCTTCACCAGAGCCAGACTGTGCTGACATGCCGACCTCAGACTTCCAGTCTCCAAAACTGTGAGAAAATAATTTTTGTTGTTTAAGCCACCCAGTCTCTGGTATTTTGTTATGGGACCCAAGCTGACTAAGACACCCTAGAGCCTCCAGAAAGGAAGGCAGTTCCGAGATTTTAGCCCCTGTGAGACCTGTCAAACTTCTGACCTACAGATCTATAAAATAATATTACATTTGCCACTAAGCCCTTAGTAACTTGTTACAGCAGCAACAGAAAACTAACACACCCAGTAATTCCTTTTCTAGATATTTACCCAAGAAAAATAAAAACAAATCTACAAGAATCATTGTATATATTTTTAAAAAATATTTTTATTGAGTTCAGAGAGGAAGAAGAGGGAGACAAAGATAGAAACATCAACGATAAGAGAGAATCATGGGTTAGGATCAACCCGGGTATGTGCCCTGGCCAGGAATCCAACCACTACCTCCTGGTTCATAGGTCAACACTCAACCACTGAGCCATGCCCGCTGGGCTTGTTGTGTGTTTGTAGCAGCTTTATTCACAATAGTAAAAACCAGAAAGAACTCAAATGTCCATCACTGGGAATGAATAAATAAATTGTGGTATGTTTGTACAATAGAACACTATTAAACATTTAAGAAAGAATATCAAAACGACAATGAGGTACCATCTCACACCTGTCAGAATGGCTATCATCAACAAATGACAAGTGCTGGTGAGGATGAGGAGAAAAAGGAACACTTGTGCACTGCTGGTGGGAATGCAGACTGGTGCAGCCACTGTGGAGAACAGTATGATGTTTCCTAAAAAAACTAAAAGTGGAACTCCCATTTGACCCAGTAATCCCACTTCTAGAAATATATCCCAAGAAACTAGAAACACCAATCAGAAAGGATATATGCACCCCTATGTTCATAGCAGCACAATTTACAATAGCTAAGATTTAGAAACAGCCTATGTGCCCATCAGCAGATGAGTGGATTAAAAAAGTGTGATACATCTACACAATGGAATACTATGCTGCTGTAAAAAAGAAGGAACAGCATGGAAGGACCTGGAGAGCATTATGCTAAGTGAAATAAGCCAGTCAGAGAAAGACAAATATCACATGATCTCACTCATTTGTAGAATATAATGAACAACATAAACTGATGAACTAAAATAGATCCACAGACTTAGAAGCATCAAACAGACCGTGGGGGGAAGGTGGGGTAGGGGGGAGGGGGGAGGGGAGGGACGGGTAAGAGATCAACCAAAGGACTTGTATGCATGCATATAAGCATAGACAGTATGGGGGTGAGGGCCTGTGCTGGGTGGTGGGAGCAGGTGGGGAGAAGTCAATGGGGGAAAAAGGAGACATATGTAATACTTTAAACAATAAAGAATTTAAATAAATAAAAAAAGAAAGAATGAACTATTGATATATGCAGCAACATGCATGAATCTCAAAAACATTATGTTGAGTGAAAGAAACCAGACACAAATGAATACATAATGTATGATTCCATTGGTGTTCAGGAAGGGGCAGAGTAATTTATGTTGATAGAAATCAAAATGGTCATTGCCCATAGGGGTTGGGCACAGGGGAATTTTCTGGGATGATGGATATAGTCTACATTTAAATTAGTGTGTTGGTTACATAGGAGTAAAAATTCATCAAAACCTTTTGTTATATACTTGAGATCTTTGCATTTCACTGTACATAAGTTTTCCTCAATTAAAAAAAAAAAAGGAAAAACAAATAGTGTGTGTGGGGAATATCTCAGTCTCTGGCATACCTTTTATGTATCCCTTTTTTTTTTTTTCGCATAACATAAAAAACTCCTTTGTTCAATAATGTTTGCTGCTGTGATTGATGAATCTAAAAATCCCCCTGTCTTAATACAAAAATATTTCTTATTCACCTGAAGTCCAAAATGGATGCTCATGATCTTAGGCAGTCATCCAAGTGGTGATATAAGAATCTGTCTTGGCCTCCACATCTCCATAGCATGCTTCCAAAGATGCGTGCATCTGTCTGCATCAAGCCAGCCGGCAAGCAGGGTGAAAGCTTGGAGACTGCATGAGAGGTTTCAATGGGCCACGCCTGGCAGGGGCATGACTTCTGCTCTCACTCTGCTAGCTTGAATTTAGTCACATAGACACACATGACTGAAAGGCAGGCTGGTAATTGTAGTCTAGACAAGAGCCATCGGAGAAGATGAAAAAGATTTGTAAGTTAGCAGTTTCTGTCACACCGTATTAAAATCTCATACTAGCTAACATGTGTTAAATATATAATATTCATGAGCAACTGTTTAAGAGCTTTACAATCTTCAAAAATGCTTTGAGATACATACTAGTTTAATCCCTATTTTACAAGTGAGGAAACAGAGGCATAAAGAAATTGAGTTATCCAAGTCATTCAGCTCATAAGAGGAGGAGCTTGGATTTGAACTCAGGCAGCCTAAGGCCAGAGCAGGTGACCATAACCATTACTTTATGATGCATCCATTTAAAGATTGCATAAAAATTTAGATGAGTCAAATTTTACTTAACCATCTTTATATTGTTAGAGATTTAGGTTATATATTGACTAGGGCTACGAATAATGCATTGCTTGAACATCTTCAAGTTCCCTTCTCCCCATATTATGGACTGACTCTTTAGAATTCTTTTTTATTTTTTAAAGTTTGCTAAATTAGGCAGACAAGACTCTGCTTCCTCTCTGAATTATGTACTGCATACAAATGACCTCATTATTGACAAGACATTCATCATGGGATGTTAAATGTTTTGGTTCAGCTCTCTCAATTTGCAAATTGTTCTCTACAGAATATTAATCTGCTTTTGGTTGATATTTGGCCCTGAAGACAGTTGAGTAGACAGATAGTTTCCCACTTTACACAACAGAGTTATGAATTTTTCATTGGGAAAGATCTCATAGCCTAGCTGGTCCAATTCTTTAGCTGATGAAGAAAGATAGTTCTAAAAATGTCAGGACAAAAATAGAAATTTTAGAAATTGAATCACATTATTTTACTTGCTAGAGGAGCTTGCTTTCAAAGAGAGTCCATGAAAAATGCTGCAGCAAGTGAAAATTTAGCTTGTGAACAATTAACAGCTGTTACAGTCAAGATGCAGAAAGGGACCAAACTTTGAACTGACAAACTGGACCTCAGCTGTGGAAGTGACTTGGCTATTACAAGATAGTTAACATATTCCCAGTCCTAGTGTGCACAAACACCTTGCTCAGCACTTTACATTCTTTGTCTCGTGTAGTCCTTGCAGTAAACCTATGGGGCATATATTGTTAATATCCGTGTTGTACAAATGAGGAAATGGGAGCCTGCAGAGGTTAGAGACTGATGCATTACTTTTAAAAGCAGAAAACCACCCCCACCAAAATAGCTCATGGAACCTCATTAAAACAATATC